>NC_138768.1:169487967-170089217 GCF_965119305.1 Pelophylax lessonae
CCGCCCCGCCCCTCTCCTCATTGGCTCACTGACTTTGACAGCAGCGGGAGCCAATCACGCCCACTGCTGTGTCTTAACCAGTCAAGAGGGGAGAATCCTGGACAGCGAAGCCAAGGAAGGGCTCATGTAAGTATTACAGTAGTGGGGCTGCTACATACAGAAGGTTTTTTTATCTTAATGCATAGAATGCATTAAGATCAAAAAACCTTCTGTCTTTGGAACCACTTTTAAGATGCCTGCTGTTATTTTGGAAATGGTCCCCAACAATGTGTTTGTGGTATAAGAAAAAAAAAAAAAAAACAAGCACTTGCTGCCTTAGTATATAGGGAGACACCACTGCTGTCATATCGGGAGGTAGGGAGAGTGCTAGGCAAAAACATGCATTGGAGTTTCTGCCCGCCAGTAGATCAGGCAGGTGAAAAAATGCTCAAGGAACCCCTAGCAACCAATGGAGGAACCCAAATTGAGAATGGCCGGCTGGTTTTCACCAGAGACATATTATGCTGCAAATGTTTTTACATTTGAATATGTTACCCCAACATTTTTGTTGTACCATGTACTTATATGAAAAAATATTCTGTTCTCTTTGTATTGCTTCCTATTAAATACTGACCACACTAGGCACGAGAGCACAGTGTGGTTAGTTTTCTGGCTGTGCTGGTAACTGGGCCTGCTCTTTTCCAATGATTAGACCCCCCTGCCTTTCACCGGGAAGATCAGTGTACTGCTTTCTGAGCTCCTTATGCAGATGGGTATGTGATCACGTTAAAAAAAAAAAAAAAAAGACAAACTTATTTTATAAAGATTTTTTTTTTTATATGTATACACAAAGGATTTTGCCTTTCATTTCTATTTTAAACTAAATGGGTTGTTTTACAAGGCGAGGTTCACAGAATTTACTCATTTTCTGTGCAATATGCTTTTTCTTTTAGATCGGTAGCCGCAGTAGTGTGTATTCACCTGAAAGCAGTGTCAGGAAGACTGGGTCATACATTTATGAAGAATTTATGCCTACTGATGGCACTGATGTAAAGGTACGGTGGTGGATACCAAAAAAAGAACATTAAAAATGTCGAAATATCTGACACTTCTGTTTCATATTCAGTGTTCTGTTTAATATTTCAATGTTCACTAAGTTTTCTTACACCATCCATTTCCTTTTGAGGTACATTTCTTATGCTGCTATGGCTCGCAGTCATTTTTTCCACTTTCGGCATAAGCTGTCAGAGGAATTTACATTTTTATTTGTTTGTTGCAAAGGTTTATACTGTGGGACCAGATTATGCTCATGCTGAAGCCCGGAAATCTCCTGCACTTGATGGCAAGGTAGAGCGAGACAGTGAAGGAAAAGAAGTACGGTATCCTGTCATCTTAAACGCCAGAGAGAAATTAATAGCTTGGAAAGTGTGCCTAGCTTTCAAGGTGATTACTTGTGTCCTGTGAATTATATGATATGCACTAAGCATTATCATTGTGTCATTATTAGTTTTATTGATGTACAGCTATCATTAAACTAAATATATTGATGTTGGAGAAGGTTATCTATAAAATAAAAAGATCTATGAATGAAGGAGGGGGGGAGGAGTTTTTATTTATCCTCCTGTCCTCCTCCATGTTGCAGGTCCCTTGGCTCATATTAACCCTACGGCATCAGAAAATTTGGGCTACCGGGGTGGGATCAAAGGACAGGGGATTTTTAATGGAAAACACAGGACAGGATTTTTCTTTTTTGAGGCTTTAAAGTTAATGAATGTAATAAACAGGCACATACTTTGCATTGAGCACACCTCTGTGTGACCACCTCCTGCAAATGCTAAATGCCTGGCTGTCTCACACTTCAGTGCTTTCTGAGTCAGGGCCTTGAAAAAAGTATGCTGCAAGTGAAATCAGAACACCTTATTTTTCTTTCAGCACCAGATTCCTTTTAAAGCTATTTATTCAGAGTTCTTGTTTATGGCCACAACTGGTAAAGTTTGGGCTGTTTTTAGTGCAAGTATTAGTTGTGTTAAAAAAAAAAAAAAAAAAAACAAACTACAGATATTCTAGGTGCTTGTCCATTATGTGCTTAATACAAAAAGGTTCACTTGTAAAGCTGGCACATTCAATGACTTGAATTCACGGCATTCAAAATGCTGCTAATGGGCTGTGGCCCCATGTTTAACCAGTTCTGGGCTGGAAGGATTTGCCCCCTTAATGACCAGACAATTTTTTGTGATTCGGCACTGCGTTACTTTAATGGAAAATTGTGCGGTCGTGACAAGCTGTACTGAAATAAAATTGATGTCCTTTTTTTCCCACAAATAGAGATTTCTTTTGGGGGTATTTGATCACCTGTGCGATTTTTTTTTTTTTTTTTTTTTTGAGCTATAAACAAAAAAAGAGCGACAATTCTGAAAAACAAAAAAACAAAAAAAAACATTGTTCACATTTTGCTATATAACATTCCCAGAAACAAAAAATTTGCGATTCGCACTGCGTTATTTTAATGAAAAAATTGCGCGGTCCTGTGACGCTGTTCCCAAATACAATTGATGTATTTTTTCCCCCACAAATAGCTTTCTTTTGGTGATATTTGATCACCTCTGCGGTTTTTAGATTTAGCAATTATAAACAAAAAAAGAGCGACAATTTTTAAACACCATATTTTTTACTTTCTGCTATAAAACATTCCCAATAATAAAAAAATTTAAAAAATATTTTTTTTTTATCAGTTTAGGCCAATTTGTATTCTGCTACATATTTTTGGTAAAAATGAAATCCCAAAAAGTGTATTTTAATTGGTTTGCGCAAAAGTTATAGCGTTTACAAACTACGAGATAGATTTTTAGACTTTTTTTAGATTTTTATTTAGATTTTTAAACTCCTGATCTCTCTCTGCCAGTGTGACAGAAGACTCGCCTGCTTTGTTTACATACGCAGGTGGGTCTTCTGTCAGTTTCTCTGATTGTGGGAGGCCGACGGCGATCGCCGCCGCTCCTCCTGCGGCCCGCCTCCTGCTGTGTCTTAACACAGCAGGAGCGTGGCACCGGCGGCACGCGCGCCACTGAGACAGCGTGCACAAAATCACGTAGGTCTAAATTTGCGTGGGGTGGTCGGCAAGCGGTTAAAATCCGTTAATACACTTTCTCACCCTGCTCAGTTGCTCTCTATTTTTAGGCACTGCCGAATTTGTAGAGGCCGATCTGCTGACAATCTAAAGATTTACTGCTGTTCAGGGGCTCTGGACTCCAGCCTCCTGTAGGAAGAAACAATAACAATGCTGGAAGTTTATAGCACACACTCCTTTTGGTAGCAAAATAAATAATGTGGAATAAATGTTTCTTGCTAAAGAACATTGTTTTATCAAGTTGTTATGGATAAAGTTCCACTTTAAGGCTTGTCACTTATCACTATTAGATGATCCTAAACAAACACTGACACCATCATGTGTACATTATTATTATTATTATATAGTATTTATATAGCGCCGACAGTTTACGCAGCGCTTTACAACTTGAGGGTAGACAGTACAAATACAATTCACTTCAATACAGTAGGAATCAGAGGACCCTGCTCATTAGAGCTTACAATCTAAGACATGAGCAGACTCCTATATAATCCTTAAAAGTGGATGTCTTTCATGTTACCCTACTCTTTCAACAGATACAGAATCAATTTACTCCCAAGGACACTAGGAACAAGGAGATCTTATAAACCTCTTCTGGAGATGCCCAAAACGTATTAACTAGATAAAAAGTGTTTAATGTTATCAACCATGCATTCGATGGGATTCTTGAAAATCTTGGCACTTCCTCCCAATGATGCTTCTCTAAAGATGGCAGTTACTGGAGCTCTGCATCTGTTAATGAAAACTTTTGCACGGCACAGGTTACTCCTATAGATAAAAAAAGTAAATTCTATTTCTCAAATCGCCTTTCAGGACAGCACCTGGAGAGAGCATAGCTCCACCCAAATCCCAGGAAACACTGCAGTCTTTAAATCCCTCCTCTTCCACCATGCCTTCAGTTATTGTGTTTCCTTCACCATGGTAGAAGCACTTGCAGGAACCAGTTACGGGGGAGAAAGGGTAGTCTTACCTCCTAGTCTTTTTTTTTTTTTTTTTAGGATATGACCATCCCAGCACCCCCCAGGGGAGGGGGGTCCTCCGGAGTTTCCGGCCTTTCCAGCTCAGGGGAGTAGATCCTCGTCAGGGTCCCGCCTGTGTGCCCAGGTTCCGTGGGTTTGGGCCAGATAGGCAGTCTCCCCATGTCAGTCCTGGGTCCCGGCCGGCGAGTGTGTCGTTTCCCGTAGGCGGGACTTCCGACGGGGCCGTGGCGGCTGTGGTTCTGGAACGCAGGGGGCAGGTCGAGCGGTTGGTGCTTCCGCTTATGGTCTCGCGGTGAGGGGACGCTGGAAGCAGGGATTTCAAACAGACATTTTGTTCCTTTCTGCGGCACACTGATGACATGGAGGAGAGGGCTGCAGCAGTGGCGGATGCAGGCGCCATGAGCACTGACCAGGCCCAAGTAAGAGGGGTACAGTTGTGCCTCTATCTTCACTATTGGCCTTATTTTTTTGTGTATTGTGTGTCCCTCCTGTGGGAGTCCTGCGCTGTAAGTGCTGTGATTACGGTTCTCAGCCTTACAGCTTAGGCTGGGAATTTCTGTTGTTTAAATGTTTGCTGGCACAGGTGGTCCTTTTTGGTGGTTGTCTGTTCACTGATAGTTTTTTTTTTTTTTTTTTTTTAATTCGCAGCTGTTAGGTGGTTGTTGTTTATTTGTTCAAATTTTCCACAGTTAAAACTAAGGGGTCTCCCTCAGTACAAAGGAAGTGTCCTGCTTGTAAAAACCCCTTGAGAGATTCTTGACCAAAGCCACTCTGTAAAGCTTGTAAAGCAGACCTCGTTAAAGAGCAATCTTCAGAACAATGTAAGGATTTGTTCTCTTCTGTGAAAGAGTTAACGGATACTTTTAAGTTCAGTTCGTTCCTAGTTAAAGTGCCAGCAACACAAACAGACTCCCAGCAAAGTACTTTATCCAGCTCCTTGGCATCCACCGCAAAGTCGGCAGGGGCCAGTGACTCCGAGGAAGGAGCAAGTACACTTCTTTCCCTCAAGGATTCTGATGAGGAGGAAGAAGAGGATAGTTCTCGAGCTTCTAGATATAAATGTATCTTTGGAAGAAGTAGATTTGCTTAAAGCAATCTATACTACCCTGGAGATCCAGGAGGAAAAGGTTCAGCTCTCCGTGCATGATAGAATGTATCAGGGACTGGATAAATCCAAACATAGGGTATTCTCAGTGCATAAGGTTTTGTCAGAGATAATAAAATAGTGAAAAAAGCCTAAAGGAGGTTCCTTTTTTCTCCCAAGACTCTTAGGAGAAGCTTCCCCTTCGAAGATGGCGAGGCCCATGTGTGGAATTAAAGGCCCAAGGTAGATACAGCCTTTTCTCAAGTCTCTCATCGCACAGATGTAGCGTTTGAGGATATGGGCGTCTTAAAGTATGCAATGGACAGAAAAGCTGATTCTCTCCTTAAAAAGGCATGAGATTCTACCTCATCCAGCCTTAAGCCAGCTATGGCATCCACTATGGTTGCCAGGAATCTGGAGTGCTGGTTGGCACAGCTTAAAGGGCATGTGGAAGCTGGGACATTAAGAAAAGATTTACTCGTGTTCTTCCCATTACTGTTGAAAGCAGTCAAGTATATTGCTGATGCCTCTGCAGAATCAATTAAAATATCTGCTAGGTCCTCAGCACTGGTCAACTCGGCCAGACGCTCTATTTGGCTAAAGACTTGGTCGGGGACTCGGCTTCCAAGACCAAATTGTGCGGAATTCCTTTCTTAGGGGATTTCCTGTTCGGGCCAGATCTGGAATCAGTCCTGGATAGAACGGCGGATATGAAGAAAGCCTTCCCTTCTAAAAAGAAACCGTCTCTCAAGAAAAAATTTCGTCCTTTTACTCCGTCCCAAAGTGGGAGAGAACAGGATCAAAAGACTGAGGGTTGGTCCTCTCACAGGGGTAAAGAAAGAGACGTCTTGCTCTTTAGGCCTCCCGGTGGGAGGAAGGTTATCAAATTTCCTTCCACAATGGGAGCAAATAACTTCAAATCCATTCATCAGGAACTTTGTCGCCCAGGGCTATAACCTGGAGTTCTCGGAAACTCCTCCAAGCAGGTTTTTTGTCACTCCTCTCCCAAGAGACGAAGAGAGAGCTTCCGCAATTATGTCCCTTTTACAGGAGCTGATGCAGCAGGAAGTTGTATCCCTAGTCCCCAGGGAACAGGAAGGCCGGGGCTTCTATTCTCACATCTTTTTGGTGAAGAAACCCTCTGGCAAATTTGGAATGATTCTAAACCTAAAGATTTTAAACAAGTTGATACGGTACAAACATTGTCAGATGGACACAATCTACTCGGTGACAAAGCTTTTGTCCCCACGGTGTTTCATGATATCATTAGATCTGATGGATGCTCATTTGCACATCCCAATTGCTCAGCCGTATCAAAAGTTTCTCCGTCTCGCTGTCAACTTGGGGGACTCGATTTGGCATTTGCAGTTTAGGGCTCTTCCCTTCGGTCTGCTTCTTCACCCAGTGTTCAAAAAAGTGATGGCAGAAGCCCTGGAACCATTGAGATTGAGGGGGATTTCCATTGTCCCTATCTGGATGACCTCTTGCTCTTCGCAGACTCCAGAAGTCGGATTTCAGCAAACCTACAGGAGACCCAGTCCCACCTCCAAGTGCTGGGGATCGCTCCTAAATTTGGAAAAGTCCAATTTAATTCCAGCGCCGGAGATTTTGTTTTTTGGGGTACACAAACTTAGTACTTCAGAAGGTTTTTCTCCCCGAAGAAAAAATAAAAAAGGTCCAGTCCTCAGTGGGTTTAGATTCAGACCAACCTCAGGGTATTGGTCCAGGTAGCGATGGCAGCTTTGGGTTTGCTTACTGCATCCATTCCGAATATCCAGTTGGCCAGACTATGCTCTCGCCCTTTCCAGATAGATTTTCTTCGGAAGTGGTCACATCTAGAGCCCCTAGAGAAGCCAATCAGGATTGTAGAGATCAGGATCTTGGGTGAAGAGCGCTCTCTGGTGGTGGCGAAACCCAGTCAATCTGACATAGAACCTGACGTGGTCCTTTCCTCTAAACAGACGGCTGACCACGGATGCAAGTTCACGGATGCAAGGGGCCCATCTAGATGACCGTACTGCACAAGGGTCGTGGTCCAAGGCAGAGGCCAGGAAGTCGTCCAATTGGTGGGAGGTTGAAGGCCACCTTTCTGGATCTCCTGTCCTTTCAACAAGCTGCCAGGGATCAACATGTTCAGGTTCTGTCGGACAACATGACGGCTGTAGCCTATGTATCAAAACAGGGGGGGAACAAGGAGCAGGAGTTTCTCGGATCTGGCCATGCAGCATCTTGCATGGGCGGAACAAAATGTAGCTTCTCTAACAGCAATTCACCAAAAAGGTTCCCGAAATCTCCAGGCAGATCTCCTAAGCAAGAAAAACAAAGCAGAATGGGGCCTAAACCAGGAAGTCATCCTGATGGTTGCAGTAGTCTCGGGTCATCCTCAGGTCTATTTATTAGCGAGCCAGCAAAACGCAAAAACTCAGATATTTTTTTCTCTTTATAGAGAGGATAAGGCTTTGGGTCTAGATGCCCTTGGTCATCTGTGGGGCTTCCCCTTGTGCTACGCGTCCATCCCCCCCTTTCAGCTGATACCGCTGATCCTCAGGAAGTTCAAAGAAGAATCCACTCTCTTTTGGCCAAAGAGGCCTTGGTTTGCACCACTTATAAATCTAGCCACGAAACCCCCCACTTCTGCTCAGGGCGGACCTTCTAACACAGGGAACCCTGAACCATCCGAAGTTGGCTTGCCTACAATTGACAGCTTGGTTTCTGAAGAAGACCTCTTAAGTGCCAGGGGTCTGTCAGAGAAACTCATTTCCACCTTTCTTTTTCCACCCTTCTTTCTAGTTGGAAAAAGGTGACCAGCGCTATCTACTTGAAGGTGTATAAGAAATATTATTCCTGGTGTTCTTTCAAGACTTCGGGCTAAAAATATAGTTTCAGTTTTGGAATTCCTCCATGAAGGAATGGAGAAGGGGTTGGCCAGCTCTCTAAAAACCCAAGTGGCGGCTCTTTCAGTTTTTTTTTTTTTTGAGAAAACATTATCGCAAGAAGCTCTAATAATTAGGTTTTTCAGGGCATTGGCACAAAATAGGCCAGTAGCCTTCAAGGTTTTCCCTATATGGGATTTCCTTAGAGGAAGCTTCTCTGAAGATTTTTGTTCTTAAAACAATTTTTCTGGTAGCGATTACATCGGCCCGAAGAATGAGCGAAATTCAGGCCTTGTCAGTCGCAGATCCTTTTTTAATTATATTTCCGGAACGAATATTTCTTAGAACGGATACGGCTTTTCTTTCTAAGATCTCTACATCCTTTTCATCGTACTCAAGAAATAGTACTACCTACCTTTTCATCGGCTCCAGCTAACGCTGAGGAGGGGACTGTACATACTTTAGAAGTGAGAAGATGGTCTAGTACAGTATCTAGCAGTGACCAAGCATTTCAAGAAATCAAACGCTCTCTTCGTAATCTTCACAGGATCACGTAAAGGAGAAAAAGCCTCCAAAAGTACTTTAGGAAGGTGGCTTAAGTGGGCAATCGAAGCCTACATAGCTCAGCTCAAGGGGAAGATCCTCCTGAAGGTATTGCTGCCCATTCTACTAGGTCAGTGGCCGCTTCCTGGGCCAAAAGAGCTGGTGCTTCGCTTGAACAAATCTGCAAGGCAGCTAACCTGGTCCAGCTTTTCTACTTTCCTTCAGCACTAGAAACTAGACTTACTGTCTGCTGCAGATCAGGCCTTTAGTAGGAAGGTGCAGCAGGCAGTGATCCCGCCCTAGGGTAGGTTACTCGACTATACTCTCCAGTTGTTGTCCCGAAAGGCGATTTGAGAAAACCTTAGTTAGGCTTACCGGTGACGGTATTTCTAAGAGCCTTTCAGGACAGCAGCCTACTACCCTCCCTAGGTTTTTTTTCTAAAATATGACTTCATAACCTGTTATGGTTGGTTGTTTTTGTTCTGTGTTCTGTTTTCCAGCATGTCGGAGGCTACTCTATAACTGAAGGCATGGTGGAAGAGGAGGGATTTAAAGACTGCAGTGTTTTCAGGGATTTGGGTGGAGCTACTCTCTCGCTAGGTGCTGTCCTTAACCACTTAAGCCCCGGAGGATTTGGCTGCTAAACGACCAGGGGGTATTTTGCGATTCGGCACTGCGTGACTTTAACGGACAATTGCGCGGTCGTGCGACGCTGTACCTAAACTAATTTGACGTCCTTTTTTTCCCACAAACAGAGCTTTCTTTTGGTGGTATTTGATCACCTGTGCGCTTTTTACTTTTTGCGCTATAAACAAAAAAAGAGCGTACATTTTGCAAAAATAACAATATTTTTCACATTTTTTTTATATGAAATTCCCCCCCAAAAAAATGTAAAAATGAAAATTTTTTAACATTTTCGGCCAATTTGTTTTATCCTACCTATGTTTGGTAAAAAAAAATCGCAAAAAGCGTATTTTTATTGGTTTGCGCAAAAGTTATCGCGTTTACTAACAAAGGGAAAGATCTTTGTCATTTTTTTTTTTTTAACGCGTAATGGCAGCGATCTGCGATTTTTTTTTTTTTTTTTTTTTTTTTTGCGGTACTGCGACATTGGGGCGGACAGATCGGACCCTTGACTGACATTTTTGACACTTTTGGGGTTACCAGTGACATTTCTACAGTAATCAGTGCTATACATATGCACTGTTACTGTAAAAATACACTGGTAGTGAAGGGGTTAACTTTATTTGGGAGGGAGGGGCTGTGTGTGTCCCTAGGGGCGTGCTTTCTACTGTGATTGGCTGTGGCTTGAGGTGTAAGGACACTGATCAACGGTTCTACATAGTAGATCCATCTGATCAGTGTTTTTACACCAAGGAGAATGACAGGTGGCTTGTTTACACAAGCTGCCTGACTTTCTCCCTCTCCCCCCACGATCGCCGAGTGACCGGCGGACATCGGGTCCGCCAGTCACACGCGCAGGGGGGTCCGTGACCGAGCGGGAGCGCGCCTCCGCGGGCGCGCGCTCGCTCCCCAGACCCTCCCAGGCTAGTGACGTTAATTAACGTCACTCTGCCTGGCCGGGGCTGACCGCCGCAGTAAATCACTTGCGGCGGTCGGCAAGCGGTTAAAGGCTCTTAGAAATATTGTCACCAGTAAGTCTAAGGTTTTTCCTGTCAAAAAAAAAAAACATTATAATCTGCACTTGGGAAGCACAGAGGTAGCCCTAAAAAAAATATAAAAAGACTAGGTATGAATGGTTAAAAGACCCTACCCTTGCACCCCTGGTCTAGTGATGTATAGGCTATTTCGATATCCTGGTTGTTAAAATTGAAAACTGACATGTATCCTCAGCCACACATTTTGTTTGCCAGCTGTACTTTGTGCTCAAAAATAAAACCACAAGGACCATTATGTTACAATTCCGTATATCTTGCATCTTAAATTTGTTTTCATGGTCAATAAATATATACACTATTTAAATAAAACTGTACGAAGTTCTGTTGTAATTTGAGGCTGTGAAGGAGGTCTTTCAACTATATATTTCTAACCACTAGTTTTAAGACTGCTCTTATCATTCCTCCTGTACTGAAGGGCACATCAGTGTATTTCATGTCTGTTTTCTGTTTTACCATTATATGAAAAATATATGTTTAATAAAGATTACTTTGCATGTGAGAGAATGTGGTGCAGTCACTTTCCATTGTAACAAAATGAAAATGTTGGAAATAAAAAGTGGCCTTTCCTCTGCTGAAGCCACCAGTGATGCACAGCATTGTATATATGCTGGTTTCCTAATGGCAGTTTTGTAATGAAGGTTCTTTGATTTTGTTGCTCTTTCAGCAAACGGTGTGTGGCTTTGATCTGCTTCGTGCAAATGGCCAGTCTTATGTGTGTGATGTTAATGGATTTAGCTTTGTGAAGAACTCGATGAAGTATTATGATGACTGTGCAAAGATTCTTGGGTAAGACTTAATTATTTCTCTATGAGCAGAGATGACAGAAGATGAGCTCCTGCTGCTGTTAATCACAGCCATAGAACCAATGAAGAGAGAGTGGCGGGGGCTGAGCCTTGGCTCTGTGTTGGAATGGACATACAGAGCCTCAGCTCCGGAGCCCCCATTGCAAGCTGCTTGCTCTGGGGGCACTTGGCAGGAGGGAGGGACTAGGGGAGCCAGTTGGAAACCCAGGGAGAGGAGGACCGGGACAAAACACTGCACAGAGCAGGCAAGTATACTACTACTACTACTTTAAACAATTTAGAGGTACAGTATATTATATACTGTATAAAGCAGTGACCAAGAGGTGTTTTGTCATGGAGGGCACAATGATAAAGTACCACTTGCCTTTTTAATGTGAGGTCTGCTTTTAGGATTATTTGTACACACACAACTGAATAAATCTTCACTGCAACCCATCCATTGTCGTGTGTGTATGTATATACACTATATTGTCAAAAGTATTGGGACACCTGCCTTTACACGCACATTAACTTTAATAGCATCCCAGTTTTAGTCTATAGGGTTCAATATTGAGTTAGCCCACCCTTTGCAGCTATAACAGATTCAACTCCTCTGGGAAGGGTGTCCATAAGGTTTAGGAGTATGTCTATGGGAATGTTCTTCCAGACAATTCTTCCAGAAGCGCATTTGTAAGGTCAGGCACTGATGTTGGAGAGAAGGCCTGGCTTGCGGTCTGAGCTCTTATTCACCCCAAAGGTGTTCTATCTGGTTGAGGTCAAGACTGTGCAGGCCAGTCAAGTTCCTCCACCCCAAACGCGCTCATCCATGTCTTTATGGACCTTGCTTTGTGCAGTGGTCCAAATCAATTAGTGGAGAGGGGGATTATGATATGGGGTTGATTTTCAGGTGTTGGACTCGGCCCCTTAGTTCCAGTGAAGGGAACCTTTAAGGTGTCCACATACCAAGACATTTTGGACAATTTCATGACCTCACAAATGCGTTTTGGAAGAATGGTCAAACATTCCTATAGACACACTCCTTATCTTTGTGGACAGCCTTCCCAGGAGAGCGGAGGCTGTTATAGCTGCAAAGGGTGGGCCAACTCAATATTGAACCATACAGACTAAAACAGGGATGCCATTAAAGTTCATGTGCGTGTAAAGGCAGGTGTCCCAATACTTTTGACAATAGTGTATATACATATATATGTGACAATGGATAGGTTGCAGTTTAAGATTTATTCAGTTCTGTGTGTAAAGAGAAAAATTCTACCTTCTAAACGGATTGTTAAGCTGTTTTTGAAAAATAAGAAAGAAAACTGGAGATTGACCAGCTAACTAAGCTGCTTGAATTATTTTTCCTTTTTTGTTATTTACTGTAAGTATAAGTTTCCCATCAAACACTGATGTGCCTGCATGTATGTATAGCTTAAATGGCATATACTGAATGTGTGAAGATACTATTGGCTTTGCATTAAATCAGGCATGTCCAACCTGCGGCCCGAGGGCCGCATGCGCCCCGGAACCTCAGGCAATGCGGCCCACTGCGCCCTGACAATTTTTTTTTTTGCTGGGGAGGAAGGAAGTCAGGTCGGGGGCACGGCCACAGCGGCTGCCAACTAACGGTAGGCAGAGGCTGCCTCAGAGGGGGGGTGGGGAGGGGAGCATGTGCAGTGTTTCTGACTCCTACCACCATGACCACTTTAAATCACTGAAGTGGTCATGGTGGTTAGAGTGTTCCTTTATTAGAAGAAGTAAACCTCTGTATACTGATTCCATTTCATTTTATCATCCGTTAGTTGTGTTAAATTAGTGCGGGGGGCATGGCGGCGCGGGAAGGGTTCAGCGGCATTTTATTACTTATATACCTTAACTATAGTATATATATTTTATATGCGGCCCGAGAAAATTTCTCTACACTCAATGTGGCCCAGAGAAGCCAAAAGGTTGGACACCCATGCATTAAATGGTATAGAGCAGTGGTCCTCAACCCTGGCCTACAGGGCCCACTAACAGGCCAGATTTTCAAGATAACTGAAATACATCCCAGGTGATATCATTTGCTGCTCAGTGATTGCAGTATTCTAGTCTGCATCTCCCCAAGGTAATACCTAAAATCTGGCCTGTTAGTAGGCCCTGTAGGCCAGGGTTGAGGACCACTGGTCTAGAGCATTTCTTTTTATGAGTCCGTATTCATCACCATCTGCAATTTCTACACTTTGTGCTTTCCTCGTAGATATCTCAAGTCAGAAACTAGCAAGGTTCTAATGAGCAAAATCAGTGAAATAATTGTTTTGAACGGGCATTTTACGTCCATATGTTACAAAAAACTGATAATATAACTAAAACTAGTATATTGTATATTGTTAGTTCAAATGGTCTGGGTAACAAAGTCCAAAAACCTTTTCTTTTTCAAATTATTTTTGGAAATAATGATTTTTATTTTCAGTTCTCTGAACTTTTTGTGTTCAAAGTAACATGAACACTTGATCAGTTTTAAGCTTATGAAGTTTGTGTTTGTAACCTTTCAGAAATATCATTATGCGTGAGCTAGCCCCTCAGTTCCACATTCCATGGTCAATACCGTTAGAAGCGGAGGATATACCTATAGTTCCCACAACATCTGGAACAATGTAAGCATATTTTTTTCTGTTTTTTTTTTTCAGATTATACTACTCAACCTGTCCAAATCCGAGCTCATAATATTTCCTCCCTCACATGCCCTTTCCCCTGACTTCATTGTAAAGATCGCTAGCACAACTTTCAACCCATCCCTGCATGCCTGGGTGCTAGGGGTTATCCTAGACACTGAACTCTCCTTCCACCCCCACATCCAATCACTTTCCAAAGTTTGTCGCTTCAACCTCTGCAAAATCTCAAAAATACACCCCTTCCTAATCAATGACACCACAAAGCTTCTAATTCACTCCCTGATCATCTCTCGCCTCTACTACTGCAACTCCCTCCTCATTGGCTTACCTTTAAATAGGCTATATCCCCTATTCAGTTCATCGTGAATGCTGCCGCCAGACTCCTCCATCTTACAAACTGGTCCCCCTCTCTGCCAATCCCTCTATTGGCTGTCACTTGCCCAGCAAATTAAATTCAGAATACTAACAATAACCTACAAAGCCATCCACAACTCAGCCCCATCTACATCACTAACCTAGTCTCACAATACCAACCAAATCCTTCTCTTCGTTCCTCCCAAGACCTACTTGTTTCTAGTTCTCTTATCACCTCCTCCCATGCTTGCCTCCAGGACTTTTCCATAGCGTCTCCCATCCATTCAAACTCCCTACCTAAATCTGTCTATCTCCTAATCTATCCAACTGTAGACAATCCCTGAAAACCCTCCTCTTAGATTGTAAGCTCTAACGAGCAGGGCCCTCTGATTCCTCCTGTATTGAATTATATTGTAACTGTATTGTTTGCCCTAAAGTAAAGCGCTGCGCAAACTGTTGGCGCTATATACATCCTGTATAATAATAATACTAGCAAGTACAAGCTTTTGATTGTTTTTTTGGATCATGTTTAGATAGGGCTTCTTTTTTGGCCTATAGAGTTTTAGCCGGCAACGGCGAATGGCAAGGGGGATTGTGTTCACTGACCATGTTTTCTGGAAGTATTCCTGAGCCCATGTTGTGATTTCCATTACAGTAGCATTCCTGTATGTGATGCAGTGCCGTCCAGAAGTTCACGGGCATCCAGTATGGTTTTCTGGCCTTGACCCTTCTGCACAGAGATTGTTCCAGATTCTTTTAATCTTTGGATGATGATCCTCTGCCCATCTTGACTTCTGAGAGACTGCCACTCTGAGAGGCTCTTTTTATACCCAATCATGTTGCCAACTGACCTAATAGGTTGCAAATTTGTCCTCCAGCTGTTCCTTATATGTACATTTAACTTTTCCGGCCTCTTATTGCTACCTGTCCCAACTTTTTTTGAAATGTGTAGCTCTCATGAAATCCAAAATGAGCCAATATTTCAATATTTGGCATGACATTTCAAAATGTCTCACTTTCAACATTTGATATGTTATCTATAATATATTGTAAATAAAATATAATTTTTTTGAGATTTGTAAATTAGTCCATTCCTTTTTTACTCACAATTTGTACAGTGTCCCAACTTGTTTGGAATTGGGTTGTGCAGTGTGAAGATAATCATAACACAACTGGATCACCGGTACTACTTGGGCCTCTGGATGCATTTTGAGTCATTGAGCTTTCTACCCCCATGCTTTTTAGTTTCTTTTTGACTACAATGTATAATATCATGCAGAATTGTGAAAAATACAAATCAGGAAGGATGGCTTATTTTACTATGGCATAATGCGAACATCTGTTGCTAAAGAACACAGCTGCATGGCTTCAAGTCTGTTTTAACTTGAAGCATCAATATTAGAAACATTTAGGATTTGTGAAGACAAATAAAATGAATAGAAATTTCTGAGATCTAAACGTGAAGTGCACAAAAATAGTCCACATGAAAGAAGTGGATTACCAGCAAATATCAACAGAGACATCAACTTCTAACCCAGGCTATGTCCGCACATGTTTTAGGGAGTATTTTTTTCCCCTGAAAGTGTAACTAAGGGAAAAACGTTTTTCTCTTTCGTTCATTGACAGACACAGCTTCATATCTTCATTGACCGTTGGGTTATGCTGCCCCCTACAGGAGTAGAGCACTAGGCGGAAAAAATATTGACTACGCCTTTAGGGCAGTCCTATGGGTATACTGCCACTGCTATAGGATCTCAGTTTTTTTCTGCCTAGTCAAGAGTAGGGACCCAGCTCCTGGCTGGGATTTACACCGTCCCTCCCTCCCTGGGTTCATCTGCTCTGGCTACCCCCCCCCCCCCCCCAAGCTCCCTGGCTGCAGTGGCTGTGCTGATGGTTGTAGGCTGTGTGAGAGCCGTGGCGGTGGCTCCATTTTCTGTTTACTAGTGCCATAATGCCTGGAAGGAGGTCCCTAGCTAGGCCCCCCTTGCTTGATGACATACTTGATGGGTCCCTAGGGTCCAGATAGTCGAGCGCTCGCCGTGTGTTGCCGCCATTTTCCCATATTCCCTGCTCCATGGAAGCTCGGCGGCCATGTCTGTGTAGCCCGGCAACCATGTTTTAGTATTTTCCCAGTAGGAGCGGTGCTTGGCAGTGGAGCAAGCAGTTTTGCGCTTCCTCTCCTCCTACTAAAGTGGTGGTGGTGAGTCCCTGGGGCTATGTATCCTTCCTTCTCCTGCTATAGCAGCGCTGTTTGGTGTGCTGGGACCTGTTTTGCCATAGTTACTGCAGTGGATGGTTTTCACAGTGTTTTCTCAGCTTTTTTGTGCAAACCTTGCTGGTGGTCCCCAGGTTACTATGGAGCCCCAGAGCATGTTTCACCACCTGACCCACTCTCAGAGGCTGCAGGGCACTCTGGGTCTCAGCCTGCACTGGAGGCCACAATGGCAGTCCTGCAGTCACTGGTGTCAAAAGTTGAGATGGCTCTTCAAAAGAGACATGGTAAAAAGCGCCCTCCGCCTTCACCTGCTTCCTCTGCGTCCTCAGATTCTGAGGCTGATTTGGCTTCTGCGGACGCGAGTCATCCCATTGGGCACTTTAAGGGCTCAGACAGTGAGGATGAGTCCTCTTCCACTACCAGAGAAAGTGCTTGTGGAGGCACTGATTGTATTGGTGCGGGAAACCCTAAAAATGGAGGACTCTGCTAATGCTGTGTTGGCTACGCCAGTGCAATTTGGTACCCGCGGACCTTCCAAGGCAACTAAGGTATCCCCCCTCTATTTTGATGAGATTGTCACTATTCACTGGGGTTCTCCGAAACGCATGGTTTGGATACCTAAGCATTTCGCTAGGAGATATCCTTTTGATGAGTCTCTCTTAAAGAAACTGACAGTCCCACCGGTGGTGGATTCTCACGTTTCCAGATTAAATAAGGTCACTCTGCTACCAGTGGAGGACGCTCCATCCTTTAAAGACCCTGTAGACTGGAAGGCTGAATCACTGGTCTGCCATCTTTTCACTGTGGCAAGTTCAATTTAAAGCTGGTGTTCGCCATTACCTCGGTCTCTCAGACCTTAACAAAATAGGCAAAGCTTCTGCGCCAGGATTTGGAAGGGGTCAACGTTCCTCTGAGCTGGCGGAATTGGCGGACCAGCTGATACAGGGGCTACAGTATATCTGTGATGCCTTTCTGAACGCGGCCCAGCTAGCCTGCAAGGCGTCTGTGACTGCGGTGACCCTTCGCCGCATAATTTGGCTGCAATGCTGGTCTTCGGACCAGGCTTCCAAAAATGTGCTGACAGATCTTCCCTTCGTGGGGGATTGTCTGTTTGAAGTTTCTAAGGAGGAGATCATAAAAGGTCTCACAGGAGGTAAGAGCACCCATCTTCTGCAGGTCACAAAAAGCAGAAAGCCTCGCCGCAAATGTGGTCCTGTCTTCTCGGCCCACAAGCAACCCTTTCGTCCCACAGGGTTGCAGGACAAGGGTTCTAAATCCTCCCATAAATTCTGGGGAGGTTTCCAAGAGACTCTGGTTTGGTAAATCAAAAGCGGGTTCCGCTGGCCCTGCAGACTAGTCCTCTGCCTAAAGGGGCGTCTTCACCCGTGCATGGGGTGGGGGGGATGTCTTTGCTTCTTTCCGGACCCGTGGACCTTCTTCATTCAAGACAAATGGGTCCACGAGTTGACCTTGTTACAAGATCGAGTTTTGGTCCTTGCCTCTGGCAAGGTTCTTTCCTTCCAACCTGCACCTGTCCCCGTATTGGTTACAGGGCCTTCTCGGGCATTCAGGATTTGCTCTCACAAGGATTTATTGTACCAGTTCCAGAGTCAGACCATTTTCTGGGGTTTTAGTCAAACCTATATACTGTTCCCAGGAAGGAAGGCAAGGTCCGTCCAATCTTGGACCATAAGGCCCTGAACTGCTTTGTGCAGGTACAAAAAAATTCAGAATGGAGTCCATTCGCACGGTAGTTGCCTCCCTTCATTAGGGGATTTTCTGGTCTCTATCGATATCAAGGACACTTACTTCATATCCCAATATAAGCCGGGCACCAGTGTTTTCTTCATTTGCCGTAGGCGAGGAGCACTATCAATTTGTGGCGTTACCCTTTGGTCTCGCCTCAGCTCCTCGGGTGTTCACAAAAGTGTTGGCCCCGGTGTTAACCTTGCTCAGGCAGAGGGGGAACGCGGTACTGGGGTACCTGGACAATCTCTTTCTGCGAGTCCCTATCTGTCCTACGGAACGATTTGGACATCACTGTGCAAACTCTGCAAGAGTTCGGCTGGACGCTGGATTTTCAAAAATCAGCTCTGACTCCATCCAACAGAATGGACTACCTGGGCCTGACTCTGGATTCAGCCCTGGCTGGGG
The DNA here is from genome assembly GCF_965119305.1 of Pelophylax lessonae. Lineage (NCBI taxonomy): Eukaryota > Metazoa > Chordata > Amphibia > Anura > Ranidae > Pelophylax > Pelophylax lessonae. Next base: position 169,506,389 of record NC_138768.1, read on the forward strand.
TGTTTCTCCCAGAAACCGAACTGCTGAAGTTGCAGCATGCAATTTGGCTTCTGTTATCCAACTGCCAGTCCTCTCTCAGGACTTGCAAGCAAGTGCTGGGTTTGATGGTCTCCACCTTTTGAGGCAGTTCCATTTGCTCAGTTTCATACCAGGCCTCTGCAAAAGGAGATTTTGGCCAAATGGGACAAGAATCCTCGGTCTCTGGACTATCTGGTCCTGTTGGGCCAGTGTACGAGGGGATCCTTGCTATGGTGGCTCCGTGCTCCGACAGGGAAAGTCCTTTCTTCCCCTGTACTGGACGGTGGTTTCCACGGATGCCAGTCTGTCTGGGTTGGGAGGTGTCTTTGGCACAGAATCTTCCCAGGGAGTTTGGTCTCGGAAGGAGTCCAGCCTGCCGATCAATATCGGGTGATAAGGCTTTGCCTGTCCCAGTGAATGGTTTGTCTGCAGGGGTGTCTGGTAAGGATTCAATCGGACAACGCATTGGCTGTGGGATATGTCAATCATCAAGGGGGCACAATGAGTGCTCTTGCGGCCAAAAAAGTGGCCGGCATCCTAAGGTGGGCAGAACAATATCGTCCAGCCCTCTCTGCTGTGCACATTCCAGGAGTAGAAAATTGGTAGGCAGACTACCTCAGTCGGCAGGCTCTGTGTCCGGGCGAATGGCCCCTTTACCTAGAGGGGTTTCAACAACTGTGTTTCCGGTGGGGGACTCCCGATGTGGACCTACTTGCTTCTCACCTCAACAGGAAGGTTCAGAGGTTTTTGGCAAGTTCTCAATATCCTCTGGCAGACTCTCTGGTGGCCCCTTGGGCCCAGTATCGTCTCATATATGCCTTTCCTCCTTTACAGCTACTGCCAAGACTTTTGCACAGAATCGAGGCAGAAGGGATTCCAGTTGTTTTGGTGGCCCCGGACTGGCATCAACGGTCCTGGCACACGGGCCTGGTAAGACTGGTCGTGGATGCTCCTTGGCGGCTCCCTCTCAGGGAAAAACTTTTGTCCCAAGGACCGATCTTCCATCCTGCTTTACAGTCGCTGGCTTTTAACGGCCTGGGAATTTTAAAGCTTAAAGCCAGGTACTGAAGGACAAAGCGACCGAGTTGATTCGCAAATCAGATTCCTTATTTGTCCTTTACGGATGGTTCTCGTAAGGGGCAGGTCGCATCTGCTGGGACCATTTCTAGATGGATCAGGCAGATGGTGGTGCAGGCCTATTCCATCTAGGGTCAGGTTCCTCCTTTCCCTGTTGAGGCACATTCTATGAGGGAGCTTAGTGCCTCCTGGGCCTTCCGTCGTCAGGCGTCGGGGTCCAGGTTTGCATGGCGGCCACCTGGTCTCTGTGCACACGTTCACAAATGTTTAACAAGATGGATGTCCTGGCATCTGCGGATGCTGCTTTTTGGCCGCAATGTTTTACCGGCTGCTGTTGCAGAGGCTACGACCTCTTGAGGGTGTGTTTTTTCCTAGTAGGTGAGCTCCAGTTGTTTATGGTTGAGCTCTTTGATTACCTGGTTGGCTATATTTAGCACTTTTGGGAATTCAGTTTTTTTCCTGCCCCCTCATGATGACCCTGCTTTGGGACATCCCAACGGTTAATGAAGATATGAAGCTGTGTCCGTCAATGAACCAAAAAGAGAACTGGAATTTTTTCTTACCGTAAAATCTTTTTCTCTGATGTTCATTGGCAGACACAGCACCCACCCCTCTGTGGAGTTGGGTTATGTATTCTTCTGACACTGCTTGTTACTAAACTGAGATCCTATAGCAGGAAGTGGGAGTATACCCCCTAGAACTGCCCTAGAGGTGTAGTCAATTTTTTTTCCGCCTAGTGTCCTACTCCTTTAGGGGGCAGCATAACCCAATGGTCAGTGAAGATCTAAAGCTGTGTCCATCAATGAACATGAGAGAAAAGGATTTTACGGTAAGACAAAAATCCAGCTTTTTTTTTTTTTTTTTTGAATAGAGTAAGGGAAGGTTAGGGAAGATTTCCCCTCTATTACTGTTCTGGTGTTAACCCAAAATTTGGGATTTAGGAGTTTCTTTTACTTTCACATTTTAGAAGAGAACGATAAACAGGACAGATTGAGAGGGTGAATCTCCCTAATGGGGGCACAGACGGCAATAAAAACTGACACGTTCTAATCCCTCTCAACTTTTTCCAGAACTAAAAAAAAAAAGTTTTGCCTTCAATTATACTTTAACTTTCTCCAACCCAACCACTACATATAAACGGCCGGGTGAGAACTTCCTCCTTCTGAGTGGACATTCTTGAACGTTCTTTAGAAGAAGGGAGATCGCACAGCTGCGCGCCCGCACAGCTGCGTGATCTCTGTGTGCCTGTGTCCCTTGGACACAGCGCAACACTGCTCGGTAGGAGGGCTCTGTGATTGGCCCTCCTGATCACATGACTGCTGTGTCCAATCACAGCCATCCTGTAATGTCAACACAGCCTTTGTAACGGCGATCAGCTCTGCTTCTCCTCACACAGAGCCTGTCAGTGAGGAGAAGGAGAGCAGATCTGTGCTGCCAGCCGGGGATCAGTGAGTTTTGAGCTGTTTTACTGTTTTTTACTCACTGATCACCCAGCTAGTGTCCCCAATACAGTGAAAACACCCATCACACATCTCTCCCAGTAAAATCTGTTACTTTGAACATCTGTCTGTGATCATCTGCCTGATCTACCACATCTGCCTGTGATCACCTGCCTGTGATCACCTGTCTGTGATTACGTGCCACCCGTCTGTGATCACGTGCCACCCCTGTCTGTGATCAACTGTCTGTGATCGCCCGCTGCACCTCTCTGTGATCAACTGTATGTGATCACCTGCCGCACCTCTGCCACATCTGTCCCAGTCAACATCTGGCGCACCTCTGCCACATCTGTCCCAGTCAGCATCTGGCGCACCTCTTGCACATCTGTCCCAGTCAACATCTGGCGCACCTCTTGCATATCTGTCCCAGTCAACATCTGGCGCACCTCTTTCACATCTGTCCCAGTCAACATCTGGCGCACCTCTTTCACATCTGTCCCAGTCAACATCTGGCGCACCTCTTTCACATCTGTCCCAGTCAACATCTGGCACACATCTGTCACGTCCGTCTGTGATCTGCCACATCTGTCCCAGTGAACATCGTAGCCTAGCTTGTAGACTCTATAACTTTCACACAAACCTATTATTATCATACCCTTATCAGGATTTTTTTTTTTTTTTTTACCAAAGACACATAGCAGAATACATTCTGACCTAAATTTATGACCAAATTTGATTTTATTGGATTTCTTTTGAAACTAAGCTGAAAATATATATTTTTTTTAAAACATTTTTGCTCTTTTTTGGTTTCTATCGCAAAAAATTTAAAAAGCAAGTGATATGACCAATAGAAAGCTCTATTTGTGAACAAAATAATTTAATTTGGGTACAGTGAAGCATGACTGAGTTGATGTCATTCAAAGTGCGAGAGCACTGAAAGCTGAAAATTGGTCTGGGAAGGAAGGGGGTGAAAGTGCCCAGTATTGAGGTGGTTAAAGGACTCAATTGCTTAGAAGTGTGTAGGTATTGGGTGCTTGGGTGTCCCTGGCTACCATAATCTTTGACCAGAAGAAGTTTTAAGCCAACGATGTTAGAAAGAAGTCCAGTTTCCTAGGCTACTCTTCAAGCAAATGCAGTCGTCTTATTATACTTTCACGCCGACATAGCGCAAAAATGCTGCCTTTGACTTAAAGTAGTTGTACTTGGATGATGCCTGGCCCTGTTTTTTAGAGCAGGTGGTCTGCTTTCTTGTAATAACAAACGCTGCAGCTAATCAGCCGCTCGGTTGTTATTACAGGCAGCGGAAGGAGATTTTCTCCCTCTCGCCACCTTCCTTGGCTCACCTGGGCCCTCCTGTCCCACCTTGCTCGTCTCCCACCCACCCCCTTTTCTGGCCTGCCAGACTGCATGCTCAGATAAAGTGTCTGGTATGGATTTGGGGGGGGGGGGAGCATGCTGCTGCTGCAGTTGTGTTTTTTTTTTTTTATTATTTAATTTTACATTGATAACTTTGCCTCTGAGCACTTGTCACAAGTCGGATCAGTTAAAATGCTGATCTGACTTTGATGCGACTTTCATTCTATTCTATGAGTTGAAATCGCACCAGGTCAGACCAAAGTAGTGCAGGAACCTTTTCAAAAGTCGGACCGACATAAGTCTGACAAGTTAAGACGGCTGTCATAGGGAAACATTGATTTTTACATGTCATGCGACTTGTGCTCTCAAGGTCTGAGCGCTTATCGCATGAGTGTGAACCGGGGCCGGATGTTTATAACTCGGGGACTGCCTGTAAAGGGTTTGTTACTGATCTTGTTGCTAGTGAATTGTGACATAGCAGTTTAGTGTAAGTATTTCCTTATCTAATTAGCACTTTATCCTTTTTTGTATTTATTTATTTTTTTAAGGATGGAGCTTCGTTGTGTTATTGCAGTGATAAGACATGGTGATCGGACACCAAAGCAAAAAATGAAAATGGAAGTAAGGCATCAAAGGTAATAATACATTTTGTGTAAGGGTAGATTCACACTAGATGCAGCGGAACGGCATTGAGCTGCTATTCCAGCACAATCCCACCACATGGACAAGTCAGAATGCATTGTCTATGTGCCCGGTTTACACCACTGCATTGCAGTGTGGCCACTGTGCTCTAAAAAAAATAAAAATAAAAAATAACTGCATATAGGCAATCCACTGTCTCGCGCAGCTCGGCCGGCAACTGAAATTTATAAGATGTCTGTATGCTATCTTAACCACTTTACCACCGGAGGATTTTGCTGTCTTCCGTCCAGGCCACTTTTTGCGATTCGGCGCTGTGCGACTTCAACTGACAATTGCGCGGTCGTGCGATGCCGTACCCAAACTAAATTTACGTCCTTTTTTTCCCACAAACAGAGCTTTCTTTTGGTGGTATTTGATCACCTGTGCGATTTTTACTTTTTGCGCTATAAACAAAAAAAGAGCGTTTATTTTGAAAAAATAACAATATTTTTAACATTTTTTTTATATGAAATTCCCCCCAAAAAAGATGTAAAAACCAATTTTTTAAAAAAATTTTGGCCAATTTGTTTTCTGCTACCTATGTTTGGTAAAGAAAATCGCAATAAGCGTATTTTGATTGGTTTGCGCAAAAGTTATTGCGTTTACTAACAAAGGGAAAGATTTCTGTCATTTTTGGTGTTTTTTTTTTTAACGCGTAATGTCGGCGATTTGCGATTTTTTTTTTTTTGCGGGACTGCGACATTGCGGCGGACAGATCGGACCCTTGACTGACATTTTTGACACTTTTGGGGGTACCAGTGACATTACTACAGTAATCAGTGCTATATATATGCACTGTTACTGTAAAAATGACACTGGCAGGGAAGGGGTTAATTTTATTGGAGAGGGAGGGGTTAATGTATGCCTGGTGCTTACTGACGTGTGGGGGGGGGGAGGTGACTGTGTGAGTCATGGACAGATCGGATGTCCAGCTATGCTGAACAGTCCGATCTGTCACTCCCTGTCACTATGGAGATCCGCCTGCTTGTGTTTACACACAGCAGGCGGATCTCCAGACTCGATCCCCGACGATCGGGTAAGAGCAGCGGCTGCTCCTCCCCTGGCCCGACTCCCGCTGTGAATGAAAACAGCGGGAGTGAGCCTCCGGCGGCGCGCAAGCGCCGCCCAGAAGGGGGAGTGTCTGACGACGTAGTACTACGTCGTCAGACGATAACGAGCCACTCTGCCGCAGTAATATTACTGTGAGCAGTCGTAAAGTGGTTAATAGTGTTCATAAAAAAAAACAAATCCACCAAATTCTGCACAGTGATGATGTGCTGAGCTCAGTGGATGGCACTGCAATGTGGATGCTTATGGTAAACCAGCCCTAACTGTAGAAGTTTGATTTTAATATGTCACTCTAGCAGCACATGGAGAATACATGCAGGTTAGAGAATCCTTATATATTTGGGGTCTAACGCCTAATCATCTAAATAGTAGGCATCACGGCACCATTTAAAGTGTTACTTAACCCAGGACCGTGCATTCACTATATCTGGTCTCCCACAGTAAATTGAACATTGGAATGCAATTAGTTTAGTAAATATCAACTGCTAAATACCTTTTCTCATCAACAGTATATAGCAGTCTTGTGACTTCTGTCAGTGTCTGGTTAAAGCTTGTAGGAGAAGTTTTCATTCTACTTTGACTGTTTTATGAGGCTGCAGGACCCCTGACCCTCTGTCTTGACAGTTCTGATTGGCCCTGTGCTGATCACACGCACCCAAGAAAAAAAAAAAACTCTCTAGCAATACACACCAAACTGAGCATGTGCAGAGTGACTCCAAAGGCTCTGTCTTATCAGGAGATGTATTGGTGACTGTGGAAGATGGGGAGGATCAAAGAAGACAGGATTATACAGCCTTTTTACATAATGCACAGAATTAACCCCTTTTAAGTTCTGCAGTGTGTATGACAATGTTTTGGATTGGGCCCGAAACAGTCCAAGATTATATCTGCCCCTGGCCCAATTTCAGAATAGGTGTGTGCGCACAGGAGTAAATCACGCTGACGCAGTTGTCAGAATAGTTTGTTCTATATTTATTTGTTCCTCTTTTGTCTTTATAAAAACTCAAGAAATTCATTCCAGGAAATAGTCATATATAATACGTATAAGGTGGTGATCGGATGATTGGAGTATCTATGTGTCTAGGCTTTTCTTCCAGGACATGACGAGGTCTTATTTTGGGTGTAGTCTCTCTGGGTCGCTATCTTGGATTCCATAAATGGAGGGGTGATCTAGCTGCATTTTGAGCAAGGTAGTTTATAAATGCAGCAATAACACACATATATATATATATATATATATATATATATATATATATATATATATATATATATATATATATATATGGTATTCATCATAAGGTGAAATAGGCATTTCACTATAACCATTATTAACCATTGATTACATCCATTACAACAAGCATGCTTTGCTGCATATACAAACTGATTTACTGTTGTGGGTTTAGTAACACTTGAAGTCAGGTAATGCTAAAAGGAAATACAATATGTGCTGAGAGAAATAAGATTCTCTCAGTTATAGACTGAGGGTATTGAAGTATTAAATTAAATGACCACGCAGGCAATATTTTCAGAAGACGGAAGAGGTCAGGAATAGCCTACAAAATTCTACCTGTTTTTTGTTTTGTTTTTTTATATGTATGTGACTCTCTTCTTGCTTTTGCTCTTGTACAGAATACTGTTATGGTCTTTTGATTGTATACTTGTGTTTTGTGAAGAAAAACTATAAATGTATTGCAAGTAAACTCAATTTATGTGGTATATTTATACCTTTTAGAATGCTTCTTTATACTCCATTTTAATACAGTAATCTTTGAAAAGTTCGGTAAGGAGAAATGTGAGCTCAGGAATTATACCAATAATGAATGAATTTTGTGAGGCTTTTACTTTTTGTTCAAGTAAAAAGTCTCTTAAATTTAAAGCGGTTCTTAAGTCCCATCCCAAAAAAAAAAAAAAAAAAAAAGAATAAAAAGTTAGCAGCTACAAATACTATAGCTTCTGACTTTAATAAAAGGACAATTGCTTGTCCGGGGATCCAGTACTGTCCTCACCCAGGCCGGCCTTTGGGTACCCAACGCCGCCATGCTAACTGTGGAAAGCCGACTGTGATTCCTTGTGGCTTCACAGCTAGGTTCCTAAGGAGAGGATTAATGGTGACTATACACTATGCAAAAAATCTTCTGAAATTCAGGCATTTGTACAGTTCGTTGGTTTTTCGGCCAGTTAATGGGCACTAATCGGTTGTGACGTGTTTGAGCCAAAAACTGATCGGTTGTGATGTTTTTGAGCCAAAAACTGACAAATTTGGAAATTTTCTGATGAACAAACGATAAATTGAAAGGTTAACATGTTTCTCGTCCAAACTGTTTGCACTAGGTACACTGCCTTGCGAAAGTATTCGGCCCCCTTGAACTTTTCGACCTTTTGCCACATTTCAGGCTTCAAACATAAAAATATAAAACTGTAATTTTTTGTGAAGAATCAACAAATGGGACACAATCATCAAGTGGAACGAAATTTATTGGATATTTCAAACTTTAACAACTGAAAAACTGGGCGTGCAAAATTATTCAGCCCCTTTACTTTCAGTGCAGCAAACTCTCTCCAGATGTTTAGTGAGGATCTCTGAGACCCCGTTCACACTGGGGCGATCCGACTTGCCGGGGTGACCTCACAGGTCGCGGCGCGCAGCTCGCACCGCGACCTCGGAGCGGCCGGCACGACTTCATAACATTGACAACATATAACATATTAGAACGGGTCCACAGCTTCTCTATGGCAGGCGACCTACGGCGCCTGACAGGTCGCCCCAGTGTGAACGGGATCTTAATGATCCAATGTTGACTTAAATGACTAATGATGATAAATAGAATCCACCTGGGTGTAATCAAGTCTCCGTATAAATGCACCTGCACTGTGATAGTCTCAGAGGTCCGTTTAAAGCGCAGAGAGCATCATGAAGAACAAGGAACATACCAGGCAGGTCTGAGATACTGTTGTGGAGAAGTTTAAAGCCGGATTTGGATACAAAAAGATTTCCCAAGCTTTAAACATCCCAAGGAGTGCTGTGCAAGCGATAATATTGAAATGGAAGGAGTATCAGACCACTGAAAATCTACGAAGACCTGGCCGTCCCTCTAGACTTTCAGCTCATACAAGGAGAAGACTGAGCAGAGATGCAGCCAAGAGGCCCATGATCACTCTGGATGAACTGCAGAGATCTACAGCTGAGGTGGGAGACTCTGTCCATAGGACAACAATCAGTCGTATACTGCACAAATCTGGCCTTTTTGGAAGAGTGGCAAGAAGAAAGCCATTTTTTAAAGATATCCATAAAAAGTGTTAAAAGTTTGCCACAAGCCACCTGGGAGACACACCAAACATGTGGAAGAAGGTGCTCTGCTCAGATGAAACAAAAATCAAACTTTTTGGCAGCAATGCAAAACGTTATGTTTGGCGTAAAAGCAACACAGCTCATCACCCTGAACACACCATCCCCACTGTCAAACATGGTGGTGGCAGCATCATGGTTTGGGCCTGCTTTTCTTCAGCAGGGACAGGGAAGATGGTTAAAATTAATGGGAAGATGGATGGAGCCAAATACAGGACCATTCTGGAAGAAAACCTGATGGAGTCTGCAAAAGACCTAAGACTGGGATGGAGATTTGTCTTCCAACAAGACAATGATCCAAAACATAAAGCAAAATCTACAATGGAATGGTTCATAAACATATAAACATATCCAGGTGTTAGAATGGCCAAGTCAAAGTCCAGACCTGAATCCAATCGAGAATCTGTGGAAAGAACTGAAAACTGCTGTTCACAAACGCTCTCCAACCAACCTCACTGAGCTCGAGCTGTTTTGCAAGGAGGAATGGGCAAAAATTTCAGTCTCTCGATGTGCAAAACTGATGGAGACATACCCCAAGCGACTTACAGCTGTAATCGCAGCAAAAGGTGGCGCTACAAAGTATTAACTTAAGGGGACTGAATAATTTTGCGCGCCAAATTTTTCTGCTTTTTATTTGTTAACAAAGTTTGAAATATCCAATAAATTTCGTTTCACTTCATGATTGTGTCCCACTTGTTCACAAAAAATTACAGTTTTATATCTTTATGTTTGAAGCCTGAAATGTGGCAAAAGGTTGAAAAGTTCAAGGGGGCCGAATACTTTTGCAAGGCACTGTATATGTGAAAAACAAACAAAAAAACGGATTCATTTATGTCCATTGAATGATTTATTGGTCATTACATGATTGCACGATCGTCTGCTCTCACGGCCAAGTGTTCGTTTTTCGAAAATGAGTTTGAACGATTTTTCTTAAACTGCATGGCCAGCATAAGGAGGGAAACATCTTGCTGCTGTGGTGGGGAATGCCTGGATTAACAGGTGTTTTTACATCTGCCATGCTTAAGGGCTCTTATAACATGGAGGCCTTTTGAGGCCGGATTCACACTAATGCAATGCTAAACATCACATGTGATTCACACCACATTGCTGTGCAGATCACATGCGATGTCTGTGCGATGCAAATTTAGCCATACAAACTGTATGGCTTAAATTGCATCTCATTCGCACCAAAATGGTGTAGGACCCTGTTTTTGGTCCGCACTGGAATTGGATCGCATGGGTGTTCACACCTATGCGGTCCGATTCCTGTCTGATTTCACAGTTCGCACTGTGATCTGTGAACCTATTTGGGGGTGTCATTAACTTTACATTGACTCCCACAGCGGTTCGCAGAGAGCAGTGTGAACTGCCTGCGAGTGAGATGCTATGTGGGAACCCACAGAGGAATCATGCTGGTTCCCGCATCGCACAAGTGTGAACTGGGACTGAAGGGCTGAGCACATTTGTTTTTCTGTGTGGAGACCCATGGTGCATCTAACAGAAGAAGTGTTGTTAGGTGTCCCAGGCACTTTTTTGTCTATTGGCGCAAGATACTGTGAAGAATTACTATTATGGAACTTTTTATTATTCATTCACTTTTTATGGACTTATTATGGCACGCTCTGTTTGCTGAAGTTTGTTGCATGCTTTGGGTAGTCTCACTGAGTAAGTTTTTATTTACACTTTATTTTATTTTTTAAATCAAACCAAGATGACATTTTTATCCCATCTGATGCTTAGTAACATTTTTACATAATGGGAAATAATATCTTTACTTTTTAATTAATTCTCCAATTCTCCAAGGTTTTTTGATCTGTTTGAAAAATGTTACGGCTACAAGACTGGGAAATTAAAGCTGAAGAAGCCAAAGCAATTGCAGGCAAGTAAATTTGTATACGCATTAGAGAGATTAGCCATGTGTGTTTTTTTTTTGTTTTTTTTAATTCATATTTAGTAATTTATTTTTGTTTCTTTGATAACAGGAAGTCCTGGACATTGCAAGGCAGCTTCTTGTTGAGCTTGGACAGAACAATGATTCAGAAATTGAGGAAAGTAAAGCAAAGCTGGAGCAGCTTAAAACGGTTTTAGAAATGTAAGTAGATTTGATTAATTGAAAGTAGTAAAAGTACACATTTCCTTCAAGCTCATAATATTAAAATGATCCTTTTTTCCTTGGTGATTTTGGAAGGGCATACTTTTCCTTGTCCTCATACCTCCCAGCCCTCTCCAGCGACATGTTTGGTGATATATTTTGCTCAGATGTGTTGAATAGTTATTAATGGATATGTCATACTGCGTGAGAAACCTGTTGAAGGATATTTAAAAAGTGGAAAATGTGACTTTCACCAGAAATTCCCTGGTGGTGAATTAATCATTGTCATTTATTAACCACTTAAGCCCCAGAAGATTATACCCCCTTCCTGACGAGGGGGTTTTTTGCGATTTTTTTTTTTTTTTTTTTTTTTTTTTTACTGCGTGACTTTAACAGACAATTGCGCGGTTGTGCGACACTGTACCTAAACGCATTTGACGTCCTTTTTTTCCCACAAACAGAGCTTTTTTTTTGGTGGTATTTGATCACCTGTGCAATTTTTCCTTTTTGCGCTATAAACAAAAAAGATCGTAAATTTTGCAAAAATAACAATATTTTTCACATTTTTTTATATGAAATTCCCCCCCAAAAAAATGTAAAAATCAAAATTTTTTAACATTTTTGGCCAATTTGTTTTCTGCTACATATGTTTGGTAAAAAAAATTGCAAAAAGCGTATTTTGATTGGTTTGCGAAAAAGTTATTGCGTTTACTAACTAAGGGAAAGATTTCGGTCATTTTTGGTGTTTTTTTTTTTTTTAACGCGTAATGGCGGCGATCTGCAATTTTTTTTTTTTTTTTTTTGCTGTACTGCGACATTGCGGCGGACAGATCGGACCCTTGACTGACATTTTTGACACTTTTGGGGTTACCAGTGACATTACTGCAGTAATCAGTGCTATACATATGCACTGTTACTGTAAAAATACACTGGTAGTGAAGGGGTTAACTTTATTTGAGAGGGAGGGGCTGCGTGTGTCCCTAGGGGCCTGATTCTAACTGTGATTGGCTGTGGCTTGAAGTGTAGGAACAATGATCAACGGTCCTACATAGTAGAACCGTATGATCACTGTTTCTACACAGGGGAGAATGACAGGCGGCTTGTTTACACTAGCTGCCTGCCTTTCTCCCTCTGTCACGGACGATCGTGAGTGAGCGGCGGACATCGGGTCCGCCGCTCAAACGCGCGGCGGGGTCCGTGACTGCGCGGGAGCGCCTCAGGCGGCGCACGCTCACTCCCCAGAGCCTCACAGGCTAGTGACGTACCGGTACGTCACTTTGCCTGTGAGGGGCTGACCACCGCAGTATATGTACTTGCAGCGGTCGGCAAGTGGTTAAAAAGTGGAAAATGTGACTTTCACCAGAAATTCCCTGGTGGTGAATTAATCATTGTCATTTATTACACATGCATCTGGAAGATTGATCTGCAGTGAATGTTTGGTGATTATACGATTCATTGCCCTTTAGAGCCCTTGCACGCTGAATCGCTTTAAAACTGTGCATAAAACTCTGAGCACTTTTGCATTGCTTGTCATGCGCTTTTGAGGCGTTAGCGGTGCGCTTTTTTTGAAGTGACTCAAAAACTGCTTTAAGAACCATTTTTAAGGTGCTTTTGAAGCGCTTCCCATTTATTTAAAAGGAGAGGGGAATTTTTGAGGCTCTTTTTTTTTTTTTTAATGAGCATGCTTCAAAGATGCTGCTTGCAGGATTTTTTTCACCGCCCCTCCAGCGCATTGCCCTTCGTGTGAAACCATTTATTGATTTCAATGGGAATAGGTTTTCATGAGCTTTTTAGGCGCTTTTTTTTTTTTTTTTTTTTGTGCCAAAGTGCTTCAAAAGCACCTCGGTGTGTAAGGGCTCTTAGTCATTTTATGACCCAAATCTTAAAAAAGCTTGAACATATTAATATTATTTCAAACATAAAGTGTTTTTAAATCAGTAGCTTTCACTAACTAATACCTGGTGATTCTGCCACAAACGTCCTTGTACAGGCACTTCATGTTAAAATGTAAAAGTACTTTATCCCTATCTCACAATTGTTTTCCAGTTTTATCACCCTTTTAAGTGTTATACCAATAGTGACACAAGCACACATTACTCAGATGTGGTACACTGTTGTCACCATCAAGAAACCCTGAGAAATGATGTGCAGAAGTTGCTGGAGTGTATATATGTAGACACGATGTGGCTATAAAGAGGCTTGCAGGAGATCAGCAGCACTGGGATGCAGCAATAAATGTGAAAAAGATAAAAACAGTCCTTTATCAAACTCAATGTAAGTTTAGTTAGGATTCACACTAACATTAATTTTTTAGAACCCTCCTAACTTATAGAACTTAGAAGAAAAAAAGGTAACTAATAAATATTTTAAAGGGGCATTAAGTTTTCTTGTTACCGAGGATGTCTGCTTGTAACCTGGCCATTCCTGGCATTAAATTAATTAAATATTTGAAATTACTTCTAACTAGGTTGTCTCTTTAGTGTCCCTTCCACTAAAAACATTGCTAATTAGTCCATTTGAAACCCCATACATATTTTTACAGGAACCTGTCACAGATTTTCTTTGATGTTTACTTTACTTCAAATTAAAATGTACCAAAAGCAAAGTTTTGTCAACATCCCCTTTCATCTTTATAATTAGTATTCATAGCACTGTTTTCTAATTGTGTTATTTACTGTGGCTTAACCACTTGCCAACCAGGGCAACTTTTTAATTTTTTGAACACGTTAAAGTGATTGTAAACCTACAATTTTTATTTCTAAAATAACAAACATTATACTTTCCTGCATGTGCAATGGCTGTGAACAGAGCAGCCTCTTCTGGGGCCCCCTGATGGTTCCCCTGGCTCCTCCCTCCATTGATATACAGAGCTGCTTGATCCTGCCCCCTGCTCTCTACTCACTGGCTGTGATTGACAGCAGCAGGAGCCTATGGCAATGGCTATGAGCCTATAAGGAAAGAGAGCAGAAGAGAGGGCCGCTGCTCTTGAGCACAAGCTGGATCTAGATTGGCTCAGATAAGTGGGGGCTGGGAGGGTAGAACACAGAAGAGTTTTTACCTTGATACATAGAATGCATTAAGGTAAAAAAAAAACCTCCAACCTCACAACCACTTTAATATACTTTTTTTGCTAAAAATACTGTGAACTGTAAATAATATATTTTATTTTTTATATTTTAAATCTATTTTCTGAAAGCAGAGACCCTGAAGAATAAAATGGTGGTACTTGCAATTTATGTTGCACTATATTTGCGAAGTTATTGGGGTGTGTACTGGAATGACGGGATGCTTTTCCTTTTTTAAATTTTTAAAAAAAAAATCTATTTCATGTAATTAGTTTTTTTTAGTTTACTTTATTGCTATCACAAGGCGGTTGACAAAAAGCCTTCTATGCGATAGCAGGGGCAGGTGGCAGGTAGTCTTTATGGAGAGATTGCTCTATTAGACCAAGAAGGGAGGATGATGAGCGCTATAGGGAAAACGAGCCTGACAAGTGGAAAAAAGGGAGAGGGGGTAAGGCAATTGTTCTGAACAAAGGTCAGTGAGACTATGTTAGAAATAAGGTTCAATGTGGTTGTAAATCCAAAAACATGGGGTAGATGATTCTAGTGCCAAATAGCATTGGGTGCAGAGAGTGAGTGTCAAGCCACCTCGCGGAGTATGAAGCCTCTCTGCGTGAAATAGACAAGGGGGCGGGAATAAAGCGGTACCAATCTCTTAGACCCCCAGTGTCTCCCCTGCCCTCCAGTGCCGTTATTTAAACACATATTGTGTTTGAATACCTGTAATCGGGGATATACTAGCCTAGGAATGACCATTGTTACCCCAGAATTGACGCAAAACATGTCTCATCTGAGGTCATTAGTCTCAGGAGGGAGTTCCTCCTGTTTTCACCTGGTCGAGAATCACCCTTTTGAGACCCACATAATAGTGATCGTAAGGCTCTAGATCAGCCCCAGTCATTTTTGTCAGAAGCCCTTTAGCTGCTCTTGAAGCTGTGATGCCGTTAATAACATACCTTGATAGGCAAGTGATTAGACACCCAAAACTTTTTTTTTTTCTTTTAAACTTTTGTCAAATTGCTGTTGCTTGTTGTGGAGATTTTTCCCTCCCTACTTGTGCCTGTATTAAGAACTAAAGGGAACAGGTGTCATAACGATAGTAAGATACAGACAATAAATCACTTCCTGTCTGAGCTAAACCCTATTCCATGGGGGAGTAAGGGGAAGTCTCTCTAACAGGTACACGGTCAGCAGTTAAAAAATATATATTTTTTTCATTTTTCGTTCATTCTTTTTCGTTCATTAAAGGACACAGCTCTTTATCTTCTTGACCATTGGGTTATACTGCCCCCTACAGGAGTAGGACACTAGTAGGAAAAGCTTGACTACGCCTATGGGACAGTCCCAGGAAGTATACTCCCACTCTCCGCTATAGGCACTCAGTTTTGTTACAAGCAGTGTCAGAAGAAAGCCAACTCCACAGAGGGGCGGGTGCTGTGCCCGTCAATGAACATCAGAGAAATGGATTTTACGGTAAGTCAAAAATCCCATTTTCTCTTACGTCCTCTGACAGTCGCTGCCCACTCATACAGTCTTCACCAATGGGTATTGACCTCTTATCCACAGGAGCAAGCTAGGCATAAGACTTGTTAAAAACAAAGCAATTTACATAGACACACCAATAGGGGGCTGTCCCACTGGTCCAATACCCCCGGCTAGCCTCATTCCCAATTCAGTTTGTCTTCTGCCTAGATAGGAGTAAGATAGGCTTTCCCTGTGCTGGGGCTACATGTCTCAGCCTTTCTTCTGTTTTATTACTTTTCTTTTCTGCAAAAGTGTTTTCTTTGCACTACTAGCTTTTTATTTGTTCTGCGCTTAGTTAGTTGGATCTTCGGAAGACTACAGCATTTGCGGAGCTGGAAATCGGACTGGTCGTCCTGGTACTCCAGGACAGAGGATCTTATGGAATCCCAGCCCGCCATCAAGCGTTTAGCGGGCTATGCGTGCGCCCTGGCCTAGCAAACGACCTGCCCCTGTTCTCAGGGGCAAAAGCCTGCGAGGTGGCTACCTTGCTGGGATGCCTCAACGTGCGGTTTTGACCGTGCGGCGCATCCTATTTCGGCTGATGGCTCTCCCGCCATCTGGGGTGGGGGGTTCCCGCGATATTGAGGCGCCTACGCCGTATGGAGCGGTAAGTAACCTCTGTGGGGGGCCTCTGTTTGGGGATGACAGTCTGCGTGTGTCTGTGCTCTCCCCTCATGTCTGTGTCCGGGGCTCGCATCCCTCCTGGTCCCTGTGGGGGCTTCTAGGCGCAGGTATCGCCATGTGGGGGTTTTGTGAGGGTCCCTGTCCCTGCCCGCTTTATTAGTGTGTTTGGGGGTGCAGACATGGCGGTGCGGACAGATGCGGTGCAAAAAACCACAGGTCCGCCATTTTGGGTATGGGCAGCTGCTCTGGCCTCACTGTGGGCACTTTCTGCAGCTCTCTATGTAGTGTTTTTGGCTCCTTCGGGCGCCATCTTGTGTGTGGCAAGGTGTTCTTCTTTGCACATGTTCGGCGGCCATTTTCCCAGAGCCTCCCATTCAGATGCATTGGCAACCATTTTCCCTTAGACCAGTTCCTGTTCAGCCTCCAGTGGATAACATCACTTCCTTTACTGTATGCAGTGATTGTTTCCAGCAGCAAGGTAACACTTCTGGGGGCTCTTTTTGCTGGTGTTGGGGCTTATTCTTCTGTTTTCAGTGTTTTTCCCATCTCAGGGGGGTACCTTAGTGGGATCCCTATTGCAGTGCATTGCGGTAGGTCGCCGCGATCGCGTCTTAAAGGGCCAGTGCCATAGTATGTTTCTCATGGAGTCCCAGGACTGCATATTAGTGAATGCTTCAGGTACTCCTGAATCTTAATTTTCTCTTGCTGCTGCACTTGCGACTTTAGCGTCCAAGGTGGATTTATTGATGTCAGAGCGGGGTTCTAGGAAAAGAGCTGGGATTTCATTATCTTCTGATTCTGAGTCTGATATGGTTGCCCTGGACAGTTTACCCCCTGAGGGGTCTCAGTCCTTTCATGCTAATGTGGGGGTGGAGGGGGAGGAGGAGAATGTTTGTTTTTTCTCCCGAAGCTGCTTAAGAACGCCCTGCGGTGTCTGCGCTTTTTTGCTTCTGTTGAAGACACACTACATTTAGAGGATAGGCCCAACCCACCGGGTAAGCAGTCTTCCTTTTGGGACTCGCAGAACCCGAACTGCGGCACAGGTGTTTCCTTGTCCCGCTGAGTTTCACATGACGGTGAACGAACAATGGCGTAATTTAATGCGCCCTCTTGTGGTACCAAAACGGTTTCAATTCCGTTGCCCTTTCGCTTCTCTTACGGATTCACGATGGACCGTGTCCCCTAAAGTGGATCACGCGGTGTCCAGGTTTAACAAGGCCACTCGAATGCCCTCGGAGGATTCTCCGGTGTTCAGTGCTCAAACGCACTCTGGAGGCGGATTCCGCCCCTCCGACTACTGTAGAGATGGTGGAGCAGATGCGTCTGGCAGGTTTTTTGTACCTGTGTGACGCGGCCATGGAGGTGCCTCCTCTAGCAGCTCAGCTGTCTTGTGGTGTCATGGTGCTGCTCCATCGTTTAACGTGGCTGACGAGCTGGTCGGCTGACCAGCCTCCAGGAAGACGTCTGACATCCCTTATGAGGGGAATCGTCTTTTTGGGGATTTCCTGGACAGGTTGGTTAAAGGGGGCACTGGGTGCAGAAGCACTCTGCTGCCCCAGACCCCAGGGGTAAGTTTTTCCGCGGTAAGTGGGGTTCTTCCTTTAAACCAAATCAGGGGTCCTTTCGTGCCTTCAAGGCATAGGTCAAGGGGAAACCCTTTAAGGGTGGTCAGAGGAAGCCCTGGGCGGGCAAGCTAAAATCCACCCATGCCGGCCCGGCGGGTCCTTCCGCCTCCACCTGCAGGGACGCCCTCACCCATTACAGGGGTGGAGGGACGTCTGCGCGGTTTCCTAGACCTTTGGCTGCTCCGGATTCCGGACAGGTGGGTTCAGGAAATCATTCGATCGGGATACAAGCTCGAATTCCTTTCGCAGCCAGCGGACAAATTCTTTCCCTCAAATCTTCATTTGACCCCAGATCGGTTACACGATCTTCATCGGGCGGTTCAGGATTTCCTCGCCCAGGGGGTGATCGTCCCGGTGCTTCATTGGGACAGGTTTGGAGGGGTTTTACTCGAATCTGTTCATTGTGCCCAGTAAGGAGGGCAAGGTACGTCCATTTCTGGACTTGAAAGCTCTGAACCGCTTTGCGCGGGTTCAAAAGTTCCGCATGGAATCCCTCAGGTCGGTGGTGGCCTCCTTAAGTCCAGGAGATTTCCTGGCTTCCACCACCCTCGTGGATGCGTATTTACACATCCCTATATTCGTGGGTCTTCAGAGGTTCCTCCGATTCGCAATCACGGAGGATCACTATCAGTTTGTGTCGTTACCTTTCGGTCTCGCTTCGGCTCCTAGGGTGTTTCTCAAAGTGCTGGCTCCTGTTCTGGCCCTGTTGCGGGCGCAGGGGATTGCGGTCTTGGGATTTCTGGACGATCTCCTGTTACGATCGAGTGCCAGCCCGAGTCTCTTACGCGATCTGTCAATTACAGTTCAGACACTCCGGGAGTTCGGATGGACCAACGTTCAGAGGTCGACCTTGTCCCCTTCTGTTCGTCTCCCATATCTGGGAATGGTCCTGGACTCTGCCCAAGTAAAGGTTTCCTGCCGGAGGACATGCTGCGGACTCTACAGGACGAGGTCAGGTCCCTTCGGGACAAGGATTCCTCGTCGCTCAGGGCCTGCACGCGGTCCCTGGGGTTGATGGTGTCAGCCTTCGCGGCAATACCGTTTGCACAGTTCCACACGCAATCTCTTCAAGCGGAGATCTTGGCCAGGTGGGACAGGCATTCTCAATCCTTGGAAAGGAGGATATCTCTGAGTCGCCAAATCAGAGTGGATCTTCTCTGGTGGCTCCTGTCCCCGACTCTGACGGAGGAAAGCTCCTTTCGCCCGTTGTGGATTGTGATCACCACAGATGCCAGCCTGTCAGGCTGGGGTGGCGTTCTGGGCATTCTGTCTGCCCAGGGCACTTGGTCGGAGGAGGGATCCTCCCTGCCGATGAACATCTTGGAATTGCGAGCGATCAGATTATGCTTGCTCCGTTGTCGGCTCATCTTCGGGGCCGCCCTGTGCGGGTCCAGACGGACAATGCCAATGCGGTGGCTTACATCAAATCATCAAGGGGGCACCAGGAGTGCCCGGGCGGCCCAGGAAGTGACCAGAATTCTGTCTTGGGCCGAGACGCACGTCCCGGCGATTTCGGCAGTTCACATTCCGGGTGTGGAGCATTGGCAGGCCAATTATCTGAGCGGCCAGACCCTGGACCAGGGAGAATGGTCCCTACACCCGGAGGTTTTTCAGATGCTGTGTGCGAGATGGGGATCCCTGGATGTGGACCTGTTCGCCTCTCGGCTAACCAACAAGGTGGGAAGGTTCGTGGCATGAACACGCGATCCTCTGGCGGTCGCCTCAGATGCGCTGGTGGTGCCTTGGAATCAGTATCGCCTGATTTCTGCCTTTTCTCCATTTCGGTTGTTGGCCAGCTTCCTTCGCAGGTTAGTCTCCGAACCGAAGTTGGTTATCCTGGTGGTCCCAGACTGGGCGCGCCGGTCTTGGTACGTGGCCATCGTCCAACTGGTCGTCGAGACTCCGCGGCGGCTCCTATTCGAGATGATCTGCTGTCTCAGGGGCCGATCTTCCATCCTGCTTTACGGTCGCTGACCTTGGCGGTGTGGCTGTTAAAAGCCAGGTCTTGAGAGATCGGGTTCTCTCGTCTGTAGTCATTCCTTTTCCTGCTCAGGGCTCGGAAGGCCTCATCCGGTAAGATCTATTACCTTACTTGGAAGGCTTATTTTGCCTGGTGTGAATCAAGGGGCATCCATCATCGCTCCTTTTCGGTGGCGAGGATGTTAGCCTTCCTCCAATCTGGACCAGTTATCTGCACTGGCTATCCTTTTTCAGCGCCCCTTGGCGTCTAATTCATTGATAGGCACCTTTATCAAGGTGTGCGTCATTTGGCTCCTCCTCGGAGAACGCCTTTTCCTCCTTGGTACTTAAACTTGGTCCCGTCTGTTTTGCAACATCCTCCCTTTGAAAACATCAAACATTTTTTCTGCCTCTGCTGACGAGAAAGGTTACCTTTCCTATCACATCTGCTTGCAGAATGTCGGAGTTGGCGGCCTTGTCTTGCCGCTCCCCTTACCTGGTGGTTCATAGGGATAAGGTGGTCTTGCGATCTAACCAATCCTTCCTTCCTAAAGTGGTTTCTGATTTTCACCTTAACGAGGATATTGTCTTACCTTCGCTATGTGCGTACCCTAAGCATCCTAAGGAGTGTGCCTTGCATTCCCTGGATGTAGTCCGGGCGATCAGGGTCTCCCTGTCGTCCACGGTATCCTCCAGTAAGTCGGATTCTCTTTTTGTCCTTTCTGAGGGACCTCGGAAGGATATGGCTGCGTCTGCGGCAACCATTTCTAGATGGATCAGACAGACGATTGTACAGGCCTATTCATTTAGGGAACGGGTACCGCCCTTCCTTGTCAAGGCGCACTCTGCCAGAGCGGTGAGTGCTTCCTGGGCTTTCCAGAAACAGGCTTCGGTGGCCCAGGTGTGCGTGGTTGGGACTTGGTCGTCAGTGCACACACTTTCCACATTTTACAAACTTGAGGTTCTGGCATCTGCAGATGCTTCATTTGGCCGCAAGGTTCTGTGCCTTAAGGGGGCCCTAGTTTTGCAGGTCCCTGGCTGTTGGGGTTGTTTCCCCCTTGGTGTTTTGCTTTCCTGGGTTGTTAGCTCCAGTTGAGCTTTTCTGTTACCCAGAGGGTTTACCTTTCTGTTCAGATAAGGTTCCCTTCTCTGACCTGGGTGCTGCGTTGCCTTTGTGACAGTTGCTCTTCCCACCCCTCATGTCTACACTGATTTGCGACATCCCATTGGTGAAGACTGTATGAGTGGGCGGCGACTGTCAGAGGACGTAAGAGAAAACTGAATTTTTGTAAAATCTTACCGTAAAATTCCTTTCTCTGAGTCCTCTGACAGTCGCCGCCCCCGCCCCTCTTTTGGGGTTCATGGACTATCTACTGCTTGCTACCAAACTGAATTGGGAATGAGGCTAGCCGGGGGTATTGGACTAATGGGACCGCCCCCTGTAGGTGTGTCTATGTAAATTGCTTTGTTTTTAACAAGTCTTATGCCTAGCTTGCTCCTGTGGATAAGAGGTCAATACCCATTAGTGAAGCCTGTATTAGTGGGGGGCGACTGTCAGAGGACTCCGAGAAAGGCATTTTACGGTAAGATTTTACAAAAATTGTTTTCTTTTTCTTTCATTGACGTAAAGAAGAAACATGACCCTCAATTGAATAGGTCTGAATTACTGTCTGTCTGATCCATCTGGAAATGGTCGCAGCAGAAGAAGCCAACCCTTTTCGAGGTCCATCCATGAGTACAAATGGTAAATCTGACTTCCTAAAAGACTCCGCAGCTGCCAGGTACACCCCGATTGCCCGAAACACATCCAGGGGAGGCAAGGCAATTTCCTTAGGATGTTTAGGCCTTGGACATAGGGAAGGCAACACAATGTCTTCATTCAAATGTGAATCAGAGACGACTTTTGGAAGAAACGATGGGCAGGGATGAAGAACGAGCTTATCTCTGTGAACCACCAGGTAAGGTGAATGACAAGACATCGTTCATTGATGGACACAGCTCCTTATCTTGACCATTGGGTTATACTGCCCCCTACTGGAGTAGGACACTAGGCAGGAAAATGCTTGGCTACGCCTATGGGGCAGTCCCAGGGGGTATACAGGGTGTACCTGGCAGCTACTGAGTGTTGTAGGAAGTCAGACTTGCTATTTGTACTCATGGAGGGACTTCAGAAAGGGTTGGCTGCTTCTGCTGCATCCATTTCCAGATGGATCAGACAGACAGTGATTTAGGTCTATTCAATTAAGGGTTAGGTTTCTCCTTTCCTTGTTAAGGCGCACTCTACTCGGGCGCTTAGTGCTTCCTGGGCCTTCCGTCATCAGGCGTCAGTGATGCAGGTTTGCAAGGTGGCCACCTGGTCCTTTGTGCACACTTTTAACTAAGTTTTATAAGGTGGATGTGTGGGCATCTGTGGATGCTTCTTTTGGCCTCAAGGCTTTGCAGGCTGCTGTTTAGAGGACCTGGTCCTCTTTGAGGGTGTACTGTTTTTTTCAGGTGAGCTCCAGTTGTTTATAGTTGCGCTCCATGTTACCTGGTTGGCTACAATTTAGCCTTGGGAATTTTTTTCTTGCTGTTCCCACCCCTCATGTTTGACACTGCTTTGGGACGTCCCAATAGTCAACAATATAAGGAACTGTGTCCGTCAATGAAAGAAAGAGAAAATGGGATTTTTGACGTAAAATCCATTTCTCTGTCGCTCATTGACAGACGTAGTCCTCCTTGATTAATATCAACTCGGGTTATACTACCCTCTACAGGAGTAGGACTAGACAGGAAAGAAAACGTTGTGGCCACACCCTAGGGGCAGTCCCAGAGGGTATATCCTCTCACTTCCTGCTACAGCAAATCAGTTTTTTTCTGTCTAGTTAGGAGTAAGGACCTAGATTCCTTGCTAGGATCTTCGGTCCTGGCAGGATTTTTTTTTAGAAATACTTTTTTAGACAGCTTTTTTTCTCCAGTGTTCCTGTGAGATCTTCAAGCAAGTATGCTGAAACTGGGCGACGGGCTGGATGTTGAGATCCAGTGGTCACCCCAGTTCAGCCTACGAGCGCGTGCAGGCCATAGCTGGGTCGGCCGCGACATAGTCCCACTGGACGGGGAATGACCCTGCGAGTTAAACGTCTCGCCTGGACGCCAATGACCAACAGAGTCACGGCGTCCATATTGGTCGACAGCCCCCCCACCCCGGTGGAGAGGGGTTCTGTCAGGAGTTGGCGCCCGCCTGGTTCCGGTATGGTGAGTAGTATGTTCCCCCTCTCCCCCTGTCGGGTTTGTTGGTGGACGCGGGCCCCTCTCTGGGATGGTCGGACACTCGGTTTTCTGGGTCTCCCCTCTATCCTATAACAAGTCACAGATCCCCCAATTTGAGTGTGATTTTTGTGAATAGAAACCAGGAGGCTTGGTTTGGGAGCTGACTCTAAAGTCACTATATGACTGTAAGGCTGACTGAAGTCAGTGGCAGACTACTAAAAGGCATTACTATTGAGGTATAGAGGTATCCTACCTGTCTAGTGTGTACACAGGCCGATGCCTATGTCTGAGTTACTGCAGCCACAGATCGCCATTCCTCCAGAAAGCCTGTCACTTCCACAGGCCACACAGCCTCCCGCAGGCCGAGAACACCTCCTGCAGGCCGAGGCACTTCCGCAGGCCGCACAGGCCGAATGCACACGAATGCACACATCCCGCAGGCCGCTGCTAGCTTGCAAGCCGCCGCTATCCTACACAGGCCGCCGCCATTTTCCTGCAGATCGCACGAGGCCGCCATATTGGCGTAGCCTCGTGTCTCCAGCATGGGGGCGGCCATGTTTGAGGTGACCAAACACCTCGTGGAGTAATTGGGAGGCGCCAGAAGGCGTGTAAAGGGGCGGAGCCGCCTCCTTGGCCCAGGGAAAGCAAGCCAAAGACTTCCTGTCTGTAACAGACAGTGCTGGAAGCAGGTTGATGAGAAACTTATGTGCATCAGGTGAGCCTTGGGGTCTCTCTCTCTCTCTCTCTCTCTCTCTCTCTCTTTCTGAGGGGTCCAAGCAGGTAGACTGAGGGGCGCTACTGCGCTGGGGGACTAAGTTAAAAAAAAAAAAAAAATGTTTTTTTCTTGCAATTAATTTTTTTGTGTTTTGCTGGCAAGTGTCTTGTTACATGAACCCTGCCACACATGTATCCCCACCTGATCCCCTCAGGGTGGCCGCAGGACCCTCCAGTACCCCACTTGTGATGATGCATTATCAGCGTTTTGGAGTCTTTGGTATCCCGGGTGGAGGTAGCCTGTCGGGGACGAGGGTCAAGAAGAGCGACCCCCGCCTACCCCTATGTCATCTGATGATACCTCAGATACGGATTCTGAGCTAGTCATTGCAGTCCCTTTTCTGGGGTTGTTGTCTCAGGTACGGTCTCCTCAGACAGTAAGGAGGACGCTTCTGCCTCCGCCATAGCACAAGAAGCGTTGGTGGAAGCACTAGTTGTGTCTGTCCGGGAAACCTTAAATCTTGAGGTTACACCGGCAGAGGTAGCTGAGACTCCTATTCCTTTTTTGGTACTAGCAAGCCTACCAAAAATGGTGAAGGGTTTCCCTTGCCCAAATAGGGTCATCCGTAAATGAGCCCTGCTATTTCCAAACGCATTGCTAGGCGCTATCATTTTGAGGAATCCCTCATTTCAAAGATGGACGGTACCACCAATAGTGGACTCACCGATTTCCAGACTAAATAAAACCACTGTTATCCCGTTGGATTGACAGAATGGGCCCCACCCATCTCTGGGGTGGGGGGACGTCTTCACCGGTTTCCGGATCCAGGGCTTTCCAGAATCCCGGATAAAGGGGTTCGCAAGGTCATATGGTCGGGATACAAGATCGAGTTTCGTTCACTTCCACCGGTGCGATTCTTCCCTTCCAATATTCGACATCACCGGGTCGCTTAAAAAGCTTTGCGGGGGACAGCTTGATACAACAAGCAGTGGTAGTTCCCATTCCTTGGAGGAGTTCTAGTCGAACTTGTTCACAATGCCCAGGAAAAAGGGCTAGGTGCGTCCAATTCTGGTCTTGGAAGAGATGGAGTCCATCCATACAGTGGTGGCCTCCCTGCATCAGGGGGATTTCCTGGCGTCCATAGACATTTAGGATGCCTATCCTCATATCCCCATCTTCGCAGGACATCAGCGTTTTCGTTGCTTTTCCCAAAGATCATCCCTGGTTCCCACCAGGAGACTGAACTATCTGGGCCTAATTTTGGATACATCCTTGGCAAGAGTGTTTCTCCATGCGGAGAAACTCCAGAAGATTCAGTCAATGATTCGGATGTTGCTGTCCGTCAACTGGCTGGGATTGATGGTCGCCTCCTTAGAGGCAGTACCGTTTGCCCAGTCTCATACCCGAATTCTCCAAAGAGGAGATTCTTCCCATATGGAATCTGAATACCGATTCCCTGGACAATCGGATCCGATTGAGTGAGCGGACCAGGGAGGTTCTGGTCTGGTGGCTTCGGTCTCCGATGCTCAGCCAGGGGAAGTCATTTCTTCTGATAAATTCCAGGTTACTGATAAATGAGTTGGAACTGAGAGCGATCAGACTTTCTCTGATTTACTGGACCGAGCAGCTCCGGGGCAGCCCGGTTCGGATCCAATCGGACTATGCCATGGTCATGACTTATGTCGATCACCAAGGGGCACCAAGAGTGCCCTGGCGGCCATAGAAGTGGCCAACATTCTTATTGGGGGAACAGTTGTTCCAGTTCTCTCCGCGATATTTATCACGGAGTTGGACAGGCAGATTATTTCAGCCGTCAGATTCTGTATCAAGAGGAATAGTCTCTTCATCCAGAGGTATTTCACCAGCTGTCCCTTCATTGGGGCACCCCGGATATGGATCTGTTGGTAGGTTGGCTCAACAGGGCTCGCACCCGCGATCCTCTAGCGGACGCAGCAGACGCGCTGAACGGCCTGTAAAGGCAGTATCAGCTACTATATGTGTCCCCCCCCTCTCAAATTGCTGCTGAGATTTCTCCGCAGGATAGAGGTGGAGGGAACTCCAGTTATCCTGGAAATTCCGAGCTGGCCTCGTCAAGCCGGGTACGCCGACTTGGACAGGCTAGTCGCGGACGCTCCTTGGAGACTTCCTCTCAGGGAGGATCTGCGGTCTCAAGGACCGATCTTCCATCGTGCTTTACAGTCGCTGGTTTTAATGGCCTGGCTATTGAGACCCAGGTACTGAAGGACAGAGGGTTGTCAGCTTCAGTTATTCCTACTCTAATTAAAGCAAGGAAAGCGACTTCCAGCAAAGTCTATTATCGCACATGGAAGACTTATATCGCGTGGTGTGAATCTTTGGAATTTCCCCCACGTACCTATTCGGTGACCCGAATCTTGGCTTTTCTGCAAAAGGGGGTTGAGCAGAAACTATCCTTGAGCATTATCAAGGGTCAGGTTTCAGCATTAGCAATCTTCTTTCAGAAGCCTTGGGCTACTCATTCCTTGGTGTCCAGGGGGTGCGGCACTTGGCTCCGCCAGTGCGCGCGCCCTTACCGCCCTGGGATCTTAATTTGGTGTTTGTCGGTTCTTCAGAAACCTCCCTTTTAAAATATCAGGGAGATTCCCTTGCTTACATTATCCCAGAAGGTGGTCTTCTTGGTGGCTATCACTTCTGCACGCAGGGTGTCAGAACTGGCTGCATTATCATGCCATTCCCCATATCTAGTGGTTCATAGGGATAAGGTAGTTCTTCATCCGAAGCCATCCTTTCTTCCTAAGGTGGTTTCGGATTTTCATCTGAATGAACATATTGTGCTACCTTCCTTGTGTCCTAAGCCCAATCATCCTCAGGAATATGCGTTGCATTCCTTGGATGTGGTTCGGGCAATCAGGGTATACCTGAAGACTACGGAATCGTTCCGTAAGACGGATTCACTTTTTGTGATCACGGATGGCCCCAGAAAGGGGTTGCCTGCATCTGCCGTGACTATCTCCAAATGGATTAGACAGACGGTGGTACAGGCTTATTCTATTAAGGGTCGGAATCCTCCATTCCCTGTTAAGGTGGTCCAGGTGGGTAAGGCGGCTACCTGGTCGTCGGTTCATACCTTTACAAAATTTTATAAAGTTGATGTGATGGCATTGGCGGATGCCTCATTTGGCCGCAAGGTTTTGCAGGCCGCAATTTGAGGAGACCGGTGGTCTACCTCGAGGGTTTTTTTTTCCGTTGGAATTTCAGTTGAGTCTCATCGTGTGATTGATGAGCCTTTAAAACTTCTAGTTGGCACCGGTTGGGCCTTCTAGATTGGATTTTGATTTCCATTTTCCGACCCCTCATTTGTGGCACTGCTTTGGGACGTCCCGAGTTGATATTAATCAAGGAGGACTACGTCTGTCAATGAGCGACAGAGAAAAATGGATTTTTGTAAAATCTTACCGTAAAATCCTTTTCTCTTAAGCTCATTGACAGACGTAGTACCCGATCCTCTGTTTTTGAGTTGGGTTGGGTTAAATTCTCTAAACACTGCTTTGTGACATAACTGATTTGCTGTAGCAGGAAGTGAGAGGATATACCCTCTGGGACTGCCCCTAGGGTGTGGCCACAACGTTTTCTTTCCTGTCTAGTCCTACTCCTGTAGAGGGCAGTATAACCCGAGTTGATATTAATCGAGGAGGACTACGTCTGTCAATGAGCTTAAGAGAAAAGGATTTTACGGTAAGATTTTACAAAAATCCATTTTTCTCTGATGTTCATTGAGGGACACAGCACCCACCCCTCTGTGGAGTTGGCTTTCTTCTGACACTGCTTGTAACAAAACTGAGTTCCTATAGCTGAGAGTGGGAGTATACTTCCTGGGACTGTCCCATAGGCATAATCAAGCTTTTTCCTGCTTATTGTCATACTCCTGTAGGGGGCAGTATAACTCAATGGTCAAGAAGATAAGGAGCTGTATCCATCAATGAATATCAGAGAAATTGATTTTACGGTAAGTAAACAATCCCATTTTTTGCGTGAACTTGTCACCTGGAAAATCTTTACAGCCAGAAATAATATTTTCTAATGAACTTTGCATTTAAGTTTTTTTAAAATTTGATTTGAGTGCTTTGCCATTTGCAGTTTTTTTTTTTTTTGATACTTTAACGTTGTGGTCCTGAGTTCAAAGAGTGAACATTTGTTGTTATAGGAAACATAGCAAAATTTCAATTGGCCCTAAGCATTATCCTAAAAATGTACCTTTTTGTCTGGAATTCCTTCTGAAATAAAGCAGTGCTTTTCATCTGAGAATACCTAGGCGCACATAGGTAGCCTCATAGCTGTATATCTGCAGTGTAAGCTTCAAGGCACTGCTGCTGACTGCTATTCTCATGAGATTTGGTGATGTCATCACTATGATGCTTAATTGTTCTCCTTGCTGGAGATTTTCACATGCCAATATGTCCTCCGTGACACAGTATGGAACACAGGATTGTCAAGTGTGAACTGACCGACCCCAACGATTGTTGAATGTGCAGGAGAAGGAGGAAAACTCACATAGTGCATTATCATTATAAACTGGGTTTATTAAAAAAAAAAAAAAAAAATGCACTTCCATATAAAAATTCTTAAAAAACGTGGTAAAAAGATAGATGACACGGCCGCCTGCAGTGCGGACCGTGTGAACGTGACAAATGCTGGATACTCCCTCCGACGCTTTTCCCCCTCTGGTAGGCGTCGGATGGAGTAGCCAGCATTTGTCACGTACACACAGTCCCCACTGCAGGCTGCCGTGTCATCTATCTTTTTACCACGTTTTTTTTTTAAATGTTTATATGTAAGTGCATTTCTTTTTAATAAACCCAGTTTATAATGATAATGCATTATGTGAGTTTTCCTCCTCCTCCTGCATGTTCAACAATCGTCTGAGTGGGTTAATGTCACAGCTGATCATCTCAGCTGGAAGCGGTAAAAGGTGAAAGATTGTATCTGTGTCCAGAGAAGCCAGCCGGCTCCGCCTTCCAGATCAGCTGTTTCAACCCAGGAGAGTTGGATCTAAGAGCATAGAGGCAACGGTCTCCTACATTGGTAATCGGGATTGTTATGCCGCTTGCCCGTGGCTGGCTGGTAAACGAGCACTACCTCCTATTAACACCGTATATGTTTCAACTGTTCATGCCCGCTTGTCTTTAGAAGTCCTGTGGGTGATTTCTGTTGTGCTCCTGTGGATTGGGCAGAACCATCTCTTTAGTTCACATACACATGCAAATACAGGACTGCACTGCTTATTAACCCTACATTTGGAGGGTTTTTTTCTTAGAACTGCAATTTATTGTTCGGGACTTGTATTATGTAGCATCCATATGGACAATATGGACAATTCTACACTAGAGACCACTGTGTGTTTTTTCAGGTCTTTATTGATAGATCTATTTTACATCCGTGATTTATGATCACACTGTTTACAGGATAGCGCACTTCTTTTATATTTTTGTAGTACTGGTTACTAGTCCTTTACCTTCTGCCTGCATTTCTTGAGCAACAGAGTTCAGTTGCTCCTGCATTTCAAATAAAAAAACTATTACGACTGATATTAAAGTGAGTGTAAAAGCAAAACTTTTTTATCATTGCAAGAGCAAACCTACAATTTAAAGTTGACACGAGAGAAAGAAGTTTAGGAAATCTTCCAGAGGGAGACAAAAGTTTGGTGACCATTGTCCTGGCACCCTTTTGGGAGATTTCCTCTTTTTTTTTTTTTCTGTTGCACTCCAAGATGAGAAATGAAAATAAATATTCCCTCCTCTCTCCAACGCTAAACAATTTGCTATACTGACACCGAACTATATCAAATAATGTATGCACACAGACCTGGATATGTTTGTGGACGTATCCACCACCTACTTGTTTGTCTGTATTCACCAGATCATTGTAAATATTTTTCAAGGTACGGACACTTTTCTGGAATTAATCGAAAAGTTCAGTTGACATATCTGCCTCATGGTTGTCCTAAGACATCTAGTGAAGAAGAA
Source organism: Pelophylax lessonae (assembly GCF_965119305.1). Lineage (NCBI taxonomy): Eukaryota > Metazoa > Chordata > Amphibia > Anura > Ranidae > Pelophylax > Pelophylax lessonae. Next base: position 169,536,226 of record NC_138768.1, read on the forward strand.
GGTACGGTTTGGTTTGTTAAATTACTTTATAGATTTGTTATATTATGCTGGTACTGCTGTACATGGATTTCTTAAGCACTGAAAAAAAAACAGTTTGAGTTGATGGTTAGCTAGGCTCCAAAATCTACATTAAAATGGATCTTCATCCTGAAAAAACATCCCTCCTTTCCAACCCTCCTCCCCTTCGCTACACAAACCTTTTTTTTTTTTTAAGATTCTTACATATTTTCTATGCTAGATCTTGGACCCCCACCCCCATGCTCGTCACTCGCCTAGGCACATGACGTGCACTGTTCTCCCTGTGCCTCCTGGGATATGCATGCCACATATCCCAGGGCGCATACTCTTTCATTTATTAAAGGAGGAAGGGGGTGTGCCTAGTGGCACATCTTTAAGGGGCCCACAAGCTGAGCCCAGACTAAATAGCAGCCCTCCCGATGAAATCACACAAGAGCATGGCGGTGAGGAACCCGAGTGGTGGCAGCAGAGAAGAGTATCTCAGCAGGACAGAGCTGGATCTGCTGGGTGGGTGAGTATCTGAATTGTGTATAATCCAGAACCTGGTAAACAGTGATTTAAAAAAAAGAAAAGATGGGGGGGTTGAGGGGGAAGCATGAAGTTCCTCCTAAATTGTATAGCTAGGTTAGATATTCTTTGTACTAGAGTATCGGCACTGTGTTTGCAGTGGGTAATAGTAGGTAAGAAAAATGTAGGCAATGCCTTGTACATGGCTAATCTGCATTGAGTAGTAACAGTTGTGCTCAACCTGTGAAAGAAGCAGAATTCACATGTGCTGGGAAACCATTCTGTGCTCAGCTGCTTTGGGTGATGCATAGTAGGAGCATCAGTATTGTAGTGTATATTATTCACAGTTGACATTTTATAAATGACTAATGGCTTCACATGTTATACTTACCCGCTCTTTGCAGTGGTTTTGAACAGGGCAGCCCTGATCCTCCTCTTCTCGGGTCCCCCCGCTGGCACTCTGGGCCCTTCCCTTCTTCCCTGCAGAGTTCCCCAATAGCATGCCGCTTGCTAAGGGGGGGCACTTGTGCGTCCATAAGACAGAGCGAGCACAGCTCAGCCCCGGCCCTGCCTCACTGGCTGTGATTGACAGCAGCTGGAACCAATGGCTCCTTCTGCTGCATCTTGGCCAGTCAGGAAGGATGGACTCAGGAGAGCCTTCAGTCTCGAGAACATCGCTGGATCGGGCTTGGGTAAGTATTGGGGCGGCTACAGAGAAGGTTTTTTAGAATGCATGAAGGTAAAAAAAACCTCCAGCCTTTACAACCACTTTTAGGAACCACAGTTGTCCACCGATCCTTTGCATGTATTTGCACATCATGGTTTTTACCTTCAGTTAGGGACAGATGTCCGTCCTTGGACACGTGTGCGTCCAGGGTCAGAAATCTGTCCCAAACAGCAGGTAACTGCTAAGTGTGCAGTACATGAACTGTGAACAGTTACAGCTCATGTCATTGCTTTGTTCATGCTGAGCAGCTACAGGGGTCTACAACCACCTGCTAGCCTAGGTACAACAACACAATGTCAATGCCTGTTTGTCCATGTGCTTGAGGCTGTATACTGAAGCTGATATTGTGACCTGTCCATGTGGATTTCAAAGAAACCTGTAGTATGGAAAATGTAATTATTAATGAAACTCACCTCTTCAGAAAATGATAGTTGCCTGGCTAACATGTTAATCCTTTGGTTTCTCAATTTTATATTCATGGATATAAAAAAAGTAAGCGGATCAGATGGTTTGACTCTAACTAGCTACATACTTTATCTGGCTTGATGTCTCCTGAGGTATTCAAAGTAGAGAAAGGCAAGGAACAATCACTTTTATAAGAACGTCAGCACTGACAACTGCCATTTTTTTTTTTTTTTTTTTTTTAAGTGCAGATTTCCAATAATGCCTTGTCATTGCTTCCATAAGGGCTTGGACAAATGTTGTCCATAAAGCAAGTATAAATAGTATGAGGAAACATCCTGATGTAAGTTTTTGTAGGAACTTCACTTTCCAAAAAGGTCAATAAATTATGTATGTGCTAGTTTCTTATACTTTTCAGTGATTTTAATAGTGAAAATTTCCTGCTTAAGTTCTTCACTTATTTCACTACTATACTTATGTAGTCATTAAGAGAAATATTAGTAGTAATTGAGTCCACCTCATCTGTCCAAAAGCTCAATTTTAGGTGGCTTTGTGCGTAAAGGCAAAGTGTTTATTTTCTCACCTATTTGTTCTGATTGCTGCTTTATATGGCATGTTCTTTTTAGACTGTCGAAGAGAAGAGCCATCACTACTTTTAGTTCTTAAATGGGGAGGTGAACTGACTCCTGCAGGGCGAGTTCAGGCGGAGGAGCTTGGAAGGGCATTTCGTTGCATGTATCCTGGAGGACAAGGTAATAACATACAGCTTCTGGGTAACTGTACTAGGCATTATGCAGCAATGTGTAATGAAAACACAGTAGATATGTTTAAACCTAGTTTTATATAGTTAGCCAAGTTAAAAAAAGACACAAGTCTGTTTAGTTTAAGCAATAGAAATTATGAAAAATAATTAAAAACCTCCATATACAAAGTCCAGTACCCACATGGTCCAATTTTCTCTAACCGGAATAAAAAAAAGTCGTCCTTCCTGATCCATTAAGGCAATCTGATATTTCCCAGATCAGCAATCTCTGGTGTTATCCCTTATAAATGTTAATAGCTATTCATTTTATGTGCATTTATGAATGCATCCACCTTTGAAAAAAAATCTCTGAGAGGTCTAGAACTATTTACTTAAAGAATGTATGCCACATTTTCACAGCTCTTACTGTGAAGAAGCCTTCCCGTATATGCAGATTAAACCTTTTTCTTATTCAAAGAGCACCCATATGCTGTTTGTAATAACCCTAAAGTACAGTTGTGCTCATAAGTTTACATACCCTGGCAGAATTTGATTAAGAGTCGGTTCACACTAGCGCGACTTGTCAGCCTGACAAGTCGCGCTCCCTCGCGGTCCATTGACCGCTACAGGACCCGTTCTAATAGGAGCGACACAAGTCGCTCCAACTTAGAAAAAGGATCCTGTACTACTTTGCGGCGACCTCGGCGTCTTTGCGGCGACTTGCATAGACTTCCATTATGTGAAGTCCCTGCAAGTCGCTCCGAAGTCTTGGTGCATGGTAATGCACAAGTCGCCCCCGAAGTAGTAAGGAGTCGTGTCACCTCCGTGTGAACCAGGTCTTGTTGGCCATTTTTACAAGAATATGAATAATAACACAAAACGTTTTCTTTCACTCATGGTTAGTGTCTGGCTAAAGCCATTTATTATCAATCAACTGTGTTTACTCTTTTTAAATCATAATGACAACAGAAATTGCCCAAATTACCCTGATCAAAAGATTACATACCCTGGTGATTTTGGGCTGATAACATGCACACAAGTTGAAACAAATGGGTTTGCTTGGCTATTAAAGGTAACCATCCTCACCTGTGATCTGTTTGCTTGTAAAGAGTGTGTGTGTATGAAGGGTCAATGAGTTTTTGGACTCCTGACAGACCCTTGCATCTTTCATTCAGTGCTGCACTGACATTTCTGGATTCTTAGTCATGGGGAAAAGTCAAAAGTATTGTCAAAGGATCTGTGGGAAAAGGTAGTTGAACTGTATAAAACAGGAAAGGGATACAAAAAGATATCCAAGGAATTCAGAATGCCAATCAGCAGTCTTCAAACTCAAATTAGGAAGTGGAAAATGAGGGGTTCTGTTGAAACCAAACCACGGTCAGGTAGACTAACCAAAATTTCAGCCACAACTGCCAGAAAAATTGTTCAGGATGCAAAGAAAAAGGCACAAATACCTTCAAGGTGAAATACAGGACTCTCTGAAAACATGTGGTGTGGATGTTTCAAGATGCACAATAAGGAGCCACTTGAAGAAAGATGGGCTGCATGGTCGAGTCGCCAGAAGAAAGCCATTACTACGCAAATGCCACAAAGTATCCCGCTTCCAATACTCCAAACAGCACAGAGACAAACCTCAAACCTTCTGGCACAAAGTCATTTGGAGTGATGAGACCAAAATTGAGTTTTTTGGCCACAACCATAAGCACTACATTTGGAGAGGAGTCAACAAGACCTATGATGAAAGGTACACCATTCCTACTGTGAAACACGGAGGTGGATCGCTGATGTTTTGGGGATGTGAGAGCTACAAAGTTACAGGAGATTTGGTCAGAATTGATGGCAAGATGAATGCAGAATTCTATCAAAAAATACTGAAGGAAAATTTGCATTCATCAGCCCGGAAGCTGCGCATGGGATGTACTTGGACATTCCAACATGACAATGATCCTAAACACAAGGCCAAGTCAACCTATCATTGGCTACAGCAGAATAAAGTGAAGGTTCAGGAGTGGCCATCTCAGTCTCCTGACCTCAATATCATTGAGCCACTCTGGGGAGATCTCAAACGTGAAGTTCATGCAAGGCAGCCCAAGAATTTACAGAAACTGGAGGCTTTTTGCCAGGAAGAATGGGCAGCTTTACCATCTGAGAAGATAAAGAGCCTCATCCACAAATAAAACAAAAGACTTCAAGCTGTCATTGATGGTAAAGGGGGCAATACACGATATAATGAACTGGGGTATGTAAACTTTTGATCAGGGTCATTTGGGTAGTTTCTGTTGTCATTGTGATTTAAAAAGAGTAAACCCAGTTGATTGATAATAAATGGCTTCAGCCAAACACTAACTGTGAGTGAAAGAAAAGTTTTTGTGTTATCATTCATATTCTCTGAAAAATGACCAAGAAGTCATACATTCTGCCAGGGTATGTAAACTTATGAGCACAACTGTAATTAACTGTACATCAAGTTCACTATTTTGGCCAGATTTGTATTTATAAATGGTGATCATATCCTCCCTTAAAGCGTTTTTTTTTTTTTTTTTCTTACCTGCAAGGCAAAGACATAATGTGCTAGTATGCATCGCATACAAGCACATTATGTTAAACTTACCTGAAAACGAAGTGTTCCAGCGATACGATGCCTTCCCAGGTGGCAGCGTCCATCTATACCTGGTCTTCTGTCCGGGTTCTTGGCTCTGGCTCTGTAACTGGCCGGAGCCATGATGTCACCAGTCACGGCACACTGCTCTGAAGAAAGGGCACAGGCAGCCGTTCCTTCAGAGCGTATGCGCCGGTGACTAAACTGGCTGCTAGGTCAGTAAATATCTCCTAAAGGGTGCATGTTTAGGAGATATTTAAACTACCTATAGGTAACCTTAATATAGGCTTACCTATAGGTAAAATTTAAAGATAGAAGTTTACTTCCTCTTTAATTGCCTCTTAAGAGGCAACATTCAGTTCAGCTAATCTGTCCTCTGTGTCTCTTAAGTTTGCTTGCCCTTCAATTCCCCAGCATACATGGACATTACGTACATAGGTTTTGTGTCATATCCACATTTGTGTGATCTGCAGCAATGTATATTGTTTTTCAGGAGACTATGCTGGTTTCCCAGGATGTGGCTTGCTCAGGTTACACAGTACTTACCGACATGACCTGAAGATTTATGCCTCAGATGAAGGGAGAGTCCAGATGACTGCTGCAGCTTTTGCTAAAGTATATTAAGTGGTTTAAATTTCCAGCTTCTCTGGATCTGCATTTTTTTTTTTTAAGAAAAAAACAAGATAGGCTTAGAGTGCCTTACTTGGTTTTAGTTTTGAGTTTTTATCTCTGTTCTAAAAAAAACAAAAAAAAAACAGCTCTGGTCAAAATGAAGAAGAACTGTAACATACCTCTAGAATCTATATGATACCAATACATAACCAAACTACTTCAAAACCGCTTTTTAAAGGAGCCCTATGTAAAGAATGCTGTCTAATGGCGCTTTTCCACTGCATGGAACCGAACGGTTCGGCTCGCTTTTGTGCTTTTCCACTGCTGGTACCGCATGGTATAGTGTAGGTATGGTTTGGTACGGCGGCGCTTTTCCACTGCATGGAACCGAACGGTACGGCTCTCAAAAACAGTACCTACTCAATTGTGGTTCCAACAGGTACCATATCCCACAATCCTTTGCATGCAGTCACTACTAGCCACTGATTGATCAGAGCATTCCACCCACCCCGTTGTTATCCCACCCACTTAACTTTAGTACTACTTTAGTGGAAAAGCAAACCATACCGTACCGAACCGTTCCAACACCGTACCATGCGGTACCAGCAGTGGAAAAGCAAACCGGGCCAAGCAGGGCCGAGTAGAGCTGAGCCGGTACTTGCAGTGGAAAAGTGCCATTAATAAATTGCACAGTTCAATGCCAAGTGCCTATTTATACTACAAAGATGCTATAGCATCGTGGAGGCCGTGAGGAAGTAGCTTATTCTCAGCCTTTTGTGAATGTCAAAATTTGCATATCATTTTGGGGGGCACCTTGAACTTTAAAGGCTGTTTTAAAGCAAGTTTGGTATAAACTACAGCTGTGTGACTGTTTTTTTTTTTTTTTTCAAGCACAGATTTAATTTTAATTAGTCTTATTGCAAAATATTTGAAGATTAAATACATTTCCGATTGTGTTTTCAGGTGGTTTTCAGATGTCTTTTAACAGGTAGCATATTTATGAAGTATACAAGGACTTCTCTATTTTTACCTGTTAGCTGTCAGTTGCATCCACCCTTTCCAATTGCTAGAGAGGGTAGGAAATAAAAATGGGAAATTCGATTGGTTGCTAGAGGGAAAATATAAACAATTCTACTTTGAAATTTCACACGCTTGGTCTTTGGTTTTACCAATTTAATTCCTAGGGCTTATTGGCTCTGGAAGGTGAGCTGACCCCAATACTTGTGCAGATGGTGAAAAGTGCCAACATGAATGGTCTTTTGGATAGTGACAGTGACTCATTTAGCAGCTGTCAGCATCGAGTGAAAGCAAGACTTCATGAAATACTTCAGCGGGATCGTGATTTTAGTGCTGAGGACTATGAAAAGGTAACTTTGGAAGATGGGGGTAGGAATTTTTGTCAGTCTTGCTTTAAGTTATTGCTGTACTTTTAGGGTGCTAGTTTACCAGAATGTCTATCTTTACATTTTTCAGCGCTGTCATTTTGCCTGCCTAGTGTCCATGATTTGCAGCTTCCTGTGTTGTAAGAAAGGAGGGACCACAATCTCAATATCCTCATGCACATCTGCTTGCTGCTTAAACAGACTGTATTCAATAATAAAGTGGAATTCAAGCCTAACACTGATTGATTGTTCTTAAAAATGTTCCCTCCTTTTCATTCTCCTGCATGCCCTGTGTAAAAAGTAAAAATCTGTATATGTCCTTTTTTTTTCTTCAGTCCGGTCACTTGTTCTAGCAGCTCCAGCTCTCCTGTGTTATGATCATGCTTGACAAAAGCAGAGCTGTGGCATCACTCATAGGCTCCAATGGCCCAGCCGTTGTTAATGCTCCCTCTTGTCTCCTGCAGTCATCACTCAATAACACAAGGAAGCAGAAGCTGCAGGATCAGGTGACCAGACCAGAGGGGAATTTTTACACAGGGTAAGCAGGACAGGTAGGAGGAAAGGGGCGGATTGTATAATTCCAGTGTCTTATGCATTCATTGAACTGTAAATCAGCACTTGTGCTTAATTAGTGGCAAGTTTCACTAATGTTATCTATATGAAAAGCAAAAAAGTTTTATTTAGTTTTAGATAGCAAAGGAAAGACCCCCCTTCAGGTTTTTTTTATGCTGGTTGTATCCCATCAGGGAGATTTCCCTATGCTTCCTGCCCACAGCAGAAAATATAAACCCTTTCTTTGATTTTACCTAAAAATTTCCCCTCACCTCTTGCTCTTTGACCAATCAAATAGTTTGGATTTGCTGTTACTGATAATGGTCGCTAAGACCAATAGTGAAGTAAAAAAAAAAAATGTCAGATGGCAAAAAAAATAAATGAATTCTATCACTTCTGGGTCTCACTGGCTTTGCTGGGGCAAATTGGCCATTAGTTCCCGCTGCTGTCAATCAAAACCAGTGATGGGGGGCGGGGCCAAGTTCTGTTGTCTGTTTCAGTTGACACAGCATCAGGGCTTGGGAGCGAGCACGCCCGAGTGGCCCCATGGGGGCATTGGGCAGAGAGGAGGGACCAGGAGCGTCGGCGGGGGACCCAAGAAGAGGAGGTTCGCGGCCTATGTGTATCCCATACTATGAGGAGGTTCGTATCCTATGCATCGTATACTAGCAGGTTATAAAATACTAACTTTGGAACACAGCCCTCCAGCTTTGTATTGTCACCCCTGAGAGGGCTGACATGGTCCTCCTGTCTGTCTTCTGGATTCCCGCACTCTGGCTATGTGATTGACCGGAGCCTCAATGACGTCACTCCCACTTGTGCACGCAGGAGCCCTCAGTTCACGGCACAAAGCTCTGAAATTCCGGCAAGAGTGCATATGCAAATGATGTCACTAGATGCATGCAGGGTGAATCTCTCCTAAACTGTGCATATTTAGGAGATATTCATTTTACCTACAGGTAACCCCTATTATAGGCTTACCTGTAGGTAAAAATGACCAAGCGAGGTTTTCAACCGCTTTAAATACAGTATGATGAAGTCGGTTGTTTCCCTGAAAAAGTAACAAGTATATTCATTAACTGGAATCATTCTGATTGGTTACTATGGGTCACCGACGTGGAGCAAATACACAGTTCTGACAGTACTTGCTGCATGCTTATTCCTGGTCAGTGACTCAAAGTATGGAAGAGATAAATAAATAGCCTTGCATTTTCAGAAGGAGGTTGGCAGTTGCATCCTAGCCTACATATTTTTTTTAGTACATGTTTTCTTTATGTATAAGAACTCCTTTAGAATAGTGTCATAAGTAAACAAGCAAAAAATTGGGGGAGCAGACCCTGAACATGTATATCTAAAGCCAGTGCAGCTATGGACCAAGCAACATGTATATTAAAAAAGAATAGCGCACACGTGCAAAAGAAATGACTATCAAATATGGAGACAATCCATAAATGAAAAATGGGGATTTAGTCCCACCATATGGCCATATCGTGCTCAAGCCCACCACTGCGTCAAAGTACCCCATTATCAGTGGGTCCTACACTATCCATAAAAAAGGGGTGAATCCAGCCTCTCTTACCCTTGGAGACAACACTCCTTGCTGGGAAGGTGTGCCAATGCACTACAGGGGACTCCTATATCTACTTGATAGTGGACACCAATAGAGTACAGGTGTGTGTGGGGGATGGGATGCCATAAGTGTCATAATTGACTGACTGTGCTAGTACACATGGAACATCACAACTGAAAAGTAATGCTTTAACAAAGTAGTCTGCCTTGGTTTTTTTTATTGTGGATTCATAAATGCAGCTATCGGAGCCCTGTATAACCTAAGCAGTTATGGTAGATGGACGCTATATGTTTTTTTTGTTTGTTTTTTTGTATGTGTTGTTTAAATGCATCAAGACAATTCTTGTCCCTCTCAGAAGAGGAGCATTGCGTGTGTGCATGTTTGTGACGATGAACAGGGCCTCTTGCCCAAGGTTTCTGAGATGTTGTGACAAGCAAATGTGTATACAAATAGGAATGATTATCATCGAAGGTGATTTTATAAAACAAATTCTAAAACTCTTGAAAAATTACAGTTTTTTTTTTTTTTTTTACTGAAATATTAAACTGCTTTAATTCTGTACTTTTAGCTGACTCCTACTGGAAGCATATCACAGGTTAAATCCATGCATATTATAAAGAATCCAGTTAAGACTTGTGACAAAGTGTATTCATTAATTCAAAGCCTGACATCCCAAATTCGACTAAAAATGGAAGACCCAAAATTTGCAGGTAATGTGAACTAAATTATGAGCCTTTATTAAAGTTGCCATGTGTTTTTCAGGAGTTGTGTTTGTAATTAACAATAGCTTTAATACATCCATCTCTTTGGTTTCAAATTAAAGCATCAGTCACAGTAATGTGACACAGACATGCATGCTGCTAATGTTTATATTACAATCCGCTGATCAGAGTTATAAACCAAAAATGTGACTGCCCATCCCCAATGCTGCCGCTTCCCTGTCCCCAGTCTCTCCACCTCCCGTCCCCTCTAACTACAACAGCACTGCAGATCCCTGCAGCTAGCTTTAGAAGCTGGTGTCCTTCCTTTGCCATTCTCGCCGGCTTCAGGTGCTGAAGGGGCTTAGAGGGGACTCCAGCATGTCTTCCCTGCCAGGCTGATCCCCACTGTACCGGCCCATGCACCCCTGATCCATCCCTCCCGCCGCCTGCTGCTTCTGACCGGCACTCAAGTGAGCAGTCAGGCTTGGGGGGGGGGGGGGGGGGATTTTGCAGACGATGGCTCCTATGTCCACTGAGAGCTGATTAGCTGATCATAGTAAACCGAGAGTTTACTAAGTGTCAGACTGTTCGTTTATGAATGTATAAGGAGTCTCTATATAGACTCCTTATTCGTTTATGTAAAGTGCTGCAGAGAAAGGGACTTTTTTAAGTCCCTGTCTCAAAAAAAGATATATGGGGGGTCTCACCAAAGTGTGCGTAAAAATGGAGCAAATTTTGTCAAGCAGATCTCTCTGCTGATCCCCGCTGAGCAGGTTAATGACAGGTCCGCTTCCGCTTCGCTGATGTTACACAGACACAGCCCACTGTTCTGTATGGGGCGGTCAGATGGAAACGGACCGCCTGTCCTTTTCCATCCCATCCAATCTGCTAGATGTATAGGGAATGGGATTGCCATCTGTCTGTTTTTAGTGGACTGGATCATATGCAGGCGGCTGTAAATGGACACATCTATTTACATCAGCTTCTCCATAGAAAACAGTAGGTGGTCTGATTAGGCCCGCTTTAGGAACAGACAGGCAGACCCGATCAGTCTGCTTGTGTGAAAGGGGCCTAAGGCCTTGTTCACACCGGGCATACACATTTTACCTTTACAGGGATGCACAGATGTTCCATGCTTCTCTGTGCAAGCAGCCTCATTGATGTCATTTGGGATGTAGCAACTGCATGAACAGAGCCATTGCTCCCATCTTGACATCCATGTAGGTCTGCGTTCATGTCCCTGAGCTCACACTGTCTGTCTTCTGGGTCGTGCACCCACACGGATGTCGGATTGGGAACAGCAGCTATGTCTGTGCAGCCATTGCATCCCCATTGACATAAATGGGACTGCCTGTATGGGGATGCATGGAACACTTGTGCATCCCTGTGCGGGTAAACATGGCCGCAGCATATTAGGGCTAACCCGATACTCATCCCCAGGCGGGGGAGAGGTAAAAAGATATTCTTAGACTGAGCTTAGGTGTGAGGTCACATCATTTGAGTTGAGAACCCAACTATAAGGGGGGGAGCACTCATCGTGGTGACACATGGATGTGTTCATTTAACTGCACGAAAGGAGTAGGAAGAGTGAGCACCCGGGACTTTGTTTTTTAACCAGTTACCGACCACCCGCCGTCGATTTACGTCAGCCCTTGATGCTAAATTCCAGGGTTAGGGCAGCAGATAGCTTTCAGGTAAGGGTGGTCCCAGCAGCGGATTCGCCGCGGGATAACCCTTACGGTGCGGCGGAAGAGATGCCCTCCCACTCCCGCCGCGTCCTGGTCCTTTTCCCCGCTTACCGGACCCGCCGGCAGCGGGGGAAAACGATCTGGTCCTGGATCCTCTTAGACAGGAAGTCGAGTGAGGGCAAGATGCGTCAAACGTCCTTGCCTAGCAACCCTGTGTGTATTTTAAAAGTAGCCATACTCCCCGCAGCTACCACCAATTGTGGAAGAGAGTTCCACATTCTTACTGCCTTTACGGTGCAGAACCCCTTACGCAGCTTAAGGTTAAACTGCCTCTCCTCTAATCTCATTGTGTGGCCACGTGTCTTCTTGCAATTATATCATTATTTATTCACATGTATAGCACACTTGTCACAACTGAGGTTCCAACTGTTGTTGTTGTTTGTTTTTTTTTTATATATTTCTTTGGTTGTTTTATATGATATTATTTAGCGCAGTACTAAGGTTTGTTTTAATATGGCACTATACACTTCAGTATGAGATGGTTATCATTGCTTGCAGCTGGCTTGATTGAAGTAGTATTGGTCATAGTAGCTCGCAGGAGCCTTTGATATTTGCATACACTTTAGTATGCCACATGTGAACGATGCTTTAGTTGTAATTTAGCAGAAATTTTGCAAGTTATGTTGTGTTTATGTGCACTAATAATGATTTTCGTGTATTTTTAGTGAAAATAGCGATATGATGAACATTTGCACAATTATTGCGGGGCCCAGAAAATCAGTAGCACTTTTTTTAGTCTAGAAAATTTTGCTTTCAGAAAACGTCTGGTTTGAGTGGCGGTTCACACTGGTGCGATGCCAGACATTGTATGTGATTTGCACTGCATTGCTGTGCAGATCAAATGCGATGTCCGTGCGATGCAAATTCAGCCATACAAACTGTATGGCTGAATTCGCATTGCATTCGGACAAAACTCGTGCAGGATAATTTTTTTGTCTGCACCAGAATCGGATCACATGGGTGTTCACACATACGATTTTGATTTCTGTCTGAAATCACAGTTCGCACTGCAATCTGCAAACCGATCTGGGGGTGTCATTAACTTTGTGTTGACACCCACAGCAGTTTGCACTGGATTCGCAGGGTTTACTGCATCGCACCAGTGTGAACTGAGTCTGAGGGGACCTTTCAAATTCTGAAATCTGTAAGTGAAAAATGTTAATCTCTCGATTTTTAGAGTAAATTGTTTTTATTTACAGTTTTGCATACATTCAGTTTTCACCATTTCAAAAAAGGGTGCAATTTAACCTCTTCCCTACCGGCGCAAATGAAAATAAATATATAATAAATAATAAAATGACGCCGGCAGGAATTTCTCCTCCCTCCGGGTGGACATAATAAGATGACAGGGGCGCGTAATGCTGTGATCGAGGATGAAGCATGTCCCTCGGGACACAGCCCATCCCTGATCAGTGTAAAGAGCCAATAAAAAAAAATGGTTCTTTACCATGTGACCGGATGTGTCCGAACACAGCCAGCCACATGCACTGTCCCTGTGCACGCCGCTCGTGCGCGCCCCCAGGGGCGCGCAGAACGGTGATCGGGGATGGAGAATGTCACTCTGACACAATCCATCCCTGATCTGGGTAAAAAGCCAATGAAATTGGCTCTTTATCATGTGACCGACTGTGTCCAATCACAGGCGGTCACAGAATGTCAACAAACCCGCTCGGTCACAGAATGTCAACAAACCCGCTAACTAGCTGTTACCGGGCTCTCCTCCTCACACACCGATCCTGTGAGGAGTCCAGAGCACACCAAACACCCTGATTACCCAACCCCCCCCCCCCCCCCCAATAAAGAGGACCTGTCACTAGCCCATCAAAGTACCTGTAACTAGCGCATCAGAGTACCTGAGGGCCTGTCACCAGCCCATCAGGTACACTGATGACAGGTACCTGTCATCGGAGTACCCGAGTACCTCTCTGCAGCCCATCAGAGTACTCGAGTACCTGTCTCTAGCCCAGAGTACCCGAGTACCTCTCTGCAGCCCATCAAATTACCTGTCACCAGCCCATCAGGTACTCTGATGACAGGTACTCGGGTACTCCGAGTACCTGTCATCGGAGCATCTGAGCACCCGAGTACCTGTCATTGGAGTACCCGCGTACCTGTCATTGGAGTACCAGAGTACCTATCTGCAGCCCATGCCTCCTAGATTATGTGCTGGGGTGTTTGCTTTCAAAAATGGGGTCATTTTGTGGGAGTTTCCATTGTCCTGGTGCTCCAGGGCCTTGATTGGTTGTAATGAAATTAGATGTGAAATGTATGCTCCTAGAACGCCTGAAGGTGCTACTTGGATGTTAGGCCTCTGTATGTGGCCAGGCTGTGCAAAAGTTTCACACATGTGGTATCCCCATACTCAGGAGGAGTAGCAGAATGTATTTTGGGGTGTATTTTTGCTATGTACATGCTATGTTTTGGAAATATCTTATACATTGACAACTTTGTGTAAAAAAAATAAGTTTTAATTTTCTTTTCACATTTCCCAAAAACTTGTGGGAAAAAAAATGACACGTTTAAAAGACTCATTATGCCTTGTAGAACATACGTTGAGGTGTTTGCTTTTCAATATGGGGTCATTTTGTGGGTAATTCCATTGTCCCGGTGCTCCAGGGTCTTCAAAAGTGTGATAGGTCGTTAGGAAATGAAATGTGTAATTTATGCTCCTAGAACACCTGACGGTGCTCCTTAAAGAGGAAGTAAACCCTCCTCAGGAAGTTGTACCTATAGGTAAGCCTATGATCAGGCTTACCTATAGGTACTGTAAATATCTCCTAACCATGCACCGTTTAGGAGATATTTACCTTTAATGCAGCCAGTGACGTCACTGGCGCATGCGCTCTGAAGGAACGGCAGATCGTGCCGTTCCTTCAGAGCCCCGTGCCGTGACCGTCGGCTCCCGCGCGCGTGCGCGGGAGTGACGTCACTGCGGCTCCGGCCAATCAGATGGCCGGATGCCGCGATCCCGGAAGACGGGCGACTATACATGTCGCCCGTCATACAGGTAAGCGGACGGCACGGCGGGGGCTCTTTCTAAGGTAAGTATTTCATAATGAGCTAGTATGCGATGCATACTAGCTCATTATGGGTTTCTCTTTCAGGATGTAAAGAAGAGAAAAAAACATTTTCTCGGTGTACAACCCCTTTAAATGTTGGACCTCTGTATGTAGCTAGGCTGTGTAAAAGTTTCACACATGTGGCATCGCCATACTCGGGAGGAGTAGCAGAATGTATTTTGGGGTGTAATTCAGGGCTCGACAAACCCCCGGGCGCCAGGTCGCATTTGCGATTAGAATTAGCGACCTGGTGCCTGGGGTGCTCTGCAGGAGGTGTCCTGTCCCTTTTGCGCCCCCACCTCCTCCCCGAGTGCATGGACTTCCGTGCCGTCCCAAAATTGAGGCCCCGACTTTTCGGCCTTCTTCTGTGAGATGAGAGAGGCTGGGGAACTGGCGCCCTCTTGTGGTGGCCGGGAGTAATGACTGTTTCCACTGCCTGTTAATGCATTCCCATCTCCTTCCTAAGAGGAGATGAGAGGGAAGTTTTTGCAGGCTTCATCTCCCTGTCCAGTTACCTTTGCTTAAAGGTAAGTGGATAGGGAGTGTGGTTATTATTATTAATTTATTTTTTAAATTTAAAAAAATAAATAATTTTTTTCTTTTTTTTTCAATTATTATCATTAAAAAAAATTATATAATCTTTTTTTTTTTTTTCCTTCATCGCCATGCCACAGCCAAAGGCCCCTTTCATACGGGCTGTCTGATCAGGTCCGCCTGTCAGTTTTTCAGGCAGACCTGATCGGACCCTTCATTCTCCTCTATGGAGCGGTAATCTGCCGCCATTTGATCCTGTCCGCCAAAAACAGACGGATGGTGGTTCTATTTTCTATCCACCCCGTGGATCGGACCAGATGGCATCAGATGGAAAGAGACAGATAGTCTGTTTCCATCCAATTGCGCTATAGAGGAGAGTGGGGTTCTAGTCGTATTTATGTGTAAATTTAGTACCCGTTTTATTAAATAAAGCTTGGTTGTTAGTTTAAAAAATAAAAAAATGGCTCCTAGATTTCAGGCAAATTTGTCAAGCCCTGGTGTAATTGAAAGTATGCATATACTGCGTACGAGAAATAACTTTTTTGTGTAAAAAAAAAAAAAAAAATAATAATTTCTTCATTTTCCCAAGAATTGTGGGGAAAAAAATTACAACTTCAAAAAACTCACCATGCCTCTTATTAAATACCTTGGACTGTCTACTTTCCAAAAATGGGTCATTTGGGAGGTTTTTGTACTGTCCTGACATTTCAGGGCCTCAAGAAATGAGACAGGCCGTCGGTACATCAGGTGTGATCTATAACTTTCACACAGACTAAATAGCATTCACTAATTTGGGTTATTTTTACCAAAGATATGTAGCAGTATACATTTTGGATAAATTTATGAAAAAAAAATTACTTATTTGCAAAATTTTATAAAAGAAACTAAAACAAAATTCAATTTTTTTTTTTTTTAAATTTTTGCTCTTTTTTCACTTATATCACAAAAAATCGAAAACCCAGTGGTGATTAAATACCACCAAAAGAAAGCTCTATTTGTGTGAAAAAAATGATAAAAAATTTGATTGGGTACAGCGTTGCATGACTGAGTAATTGTCCTTCAAAGTGTGAGAGCGCTGAAAGCTGAAAATTGGTCTGGGCAGGAAGGGGGTGAAAGTGCCCTGTATTGAAGTGGTTAAAATGTACAAATATTTGTTCAAATATTTGTTATTTATTAACTCAATACAGTTTTAACTTTTATATTTAGTAGGAATTTTGTACATTTTGCCATGTATGAATCCACTATTTAGGATTTTAGTGTATTTGTTTTGATAAAACATTTGCGCAAAAATCGGTGCCTTAAAAATCAGTAGCACCTTTTTTAATTTTACTGGCCATGTGCTTTTCAGAAAATATGCTTTGGAGGGTATTTTATAAACTCTGAAAGCTGTAAGTGATAAAGGAAAACCTCCAGATTTTTAGAGAAATTTTCACTATTTCTCAAAAAGGCGCCATTTAAAATGTTCAATTATTTGTTATTAACTCAATAAAGGTTTACCTTTTATATTTAGAAGGAACTCAGCAGGGATTTTGGAAAATCTGCTGCTTTTGTATCTTCGAATAATGATTTTAGTGCATTTTTAGGAAAAATATTGTTTTGGTAAACATTTGCGCAAATATCGCGGTGCCTTAAAAATCAGTAGCACCTTCCGTTTATTCTACTGGCCCTTTGCTTTCAGAAAATGTATAGTTTGGGGGGTCTTTTAAAAACTCTGAAAGCTGAAAGTGAAAAATGAAAACCTCCAGATTTTTAGAGAAATGTGGTTACTTATAGTTTTGTGTACGTTCAGTTTTCACAATTTTGCAAAAAGGTGCAATTAAAAGTTTATAAATATTTATTTAATTCAATACAGGTTACGCTTTTATGTTTTGTAGAAATTTAGCAGGAATTTTGTAAAAGTTGCTATGTTTGTATCTGCTATAAATGATTTTAGTGTATTTTTAGCGAAAATATTTATTTGGTAAACATTTGCGCAAATATCATGGGGCCTTAAAAATCAGTAGCACCTTCCTTTTATTCTACTGGTCCTATGCTTTCAGAAAATATATGGTTTGTTTTTTTTTTTAACAAACTCTGAAAGCTGTAAGGGAACAAAAAACCTTCAGATTTTTTGAGAAATGTGGTCATTTACATTTGTTCAGTTTTCACTATTTTTTCAAAAAGGCGTAATAAAAAAAATTACAAATATTTGTTATTTATTAACTCAATACAGGTTAAGCTTTTATATTTAGTAGGAATTTCACAGGAATTTTGTGAAATTTGTGGTGTTTTAAATCTGATAAAAATAAATTTTTGAGAATTTTTAGCTAATATATCGTTTTGAAAAACATTTGCGCAAATATCCAAGGGCGTTAAAATCAGTAACACCTTTTTATTCTACAGGTCATGTGCTTTCAGAAAATATATGGTTGGGGGGGGGGGGGGGGGTTTAAAACTCTAAAAGCTGTAGAGGAACAATAAAAACCTCTAGATTTTTTTGAGAAATTTGGATATTTCCATTTTTGCGTATGTGTGCGATTTTCAGCATTTCGCAAAAAGGGGCAATCTAAAGTTTACAAATAGTGGTTATTAACTCAGTACAGGTTAGCTTTTATGTTTAGTAGGAATTTTGTAAAATGTGCTGTGTTTTTATCTGCTTATAATAATTATAGTGTATTTTTAGCAGAAATATTGTTTTGCTAAACATTTGAACGAAAATCATTGTGCCCTAAAGGTCAGTAGCACCTTATTTGTATTCTGCTGGTCATGTGCTTTCAGAAAATATATGGTTTTCGGGGGTCTTTAACCTTAGCGGTATTCCCGAGCATGGCTCGGGGTTAAATTTCAGAGCCAAAAGCGGTAACCCCGAGCCACACTCAGGGTACCGCCAGAAGCATCGCTGAATCCTGTAAGCAGGGTTACTTACCTTGTCACCGGGATCCAGCGATGTGTCCCGGCGGTGTCTAGCGGCAGTTCTTCCTCCCGATCGTCTCAGTGCCCCGGCTTCCGTCTCCTGCGACGTGACGTTCGCAGGGGGGTGGAACCAGCGGCAAATTCAAATGTAAAACACACCAAACACACTGATACTATTCTATGTATGTGTATATATATATATATATATATATATATATATATATATATATATATTCTATGTATATATATATATATATATATATATATATATATATGTGTGTGTGTGTGTATATATATGTATGTATGTATATATATATATATATATATTTATATACACATATATTATATATACAGTATGTATAAAGTTGGTTTGGGCTGCTCATTCACAAGAATTACATGCCAAATAATGGTACCGCTTTCAGCACCTAAAATCCAAAAGAATCATACCGCCAGGGAGGTTAACAAACTGAAAGCTGTAAGGGAAAAATAAAAAAGCAATGAAAAATGTCAAAAATGGCCTGGCCAGCTAAATTTAAAAGTGGAGCACAGGGCATGGCAGTGAAAGGGTTAATCTGCAGTCATTCATTCTGATTTAAAGTGACAACCGCTGACATTATGCACTGTTCTTCTTATGCAGATGTTCAGCTCTACCACAGTGAGACCCTGGAGTTGATGCTGCGCCGGTGGTCCAAACTGGAAAAAGATTTCAAAACAAAAAATGGAAGATACGATATCAGCAAGATTCCTGATATTTATGATTGTATCAAGTATGACGTGCAACATAATTTCTCATTAAAACTGGAAAACACAATGGAATTGTATAGGGTATCCAAGGCACTAGCTGATATTGTCATTCCTCAGGTAACTTTGCATTACTTGGCTATAGTGGATATGAGTGAACGGAGCCTTCAGTTTGGCTGTGGGTCTTTGGCCATCCTAATGCCTGGTACAAACAATGTTGATTATCAGATAAATGATTATCCCTTTTTTTGGAGTTTTTTTTTTTTTACATGCTAGTCTCATCGAAAATTAAGAGTTTACTAAAATGACAAATACTCGTACGGCAGAAAAAAAAAATTTGGAAGTGATGTAATGTGTTGTAGTGTATTTGTGTTGTATTTTCGAATGACAACTGTACTGATTGTCCCATTGGAAAATATCAAATTAACTGTTGTCCTATTGGAAAATATCAAATTAACTGTTGTGATGGGTTCTCGAAAACTATGTTCGAACGATCAGATTATCATACCATCGCTTCGGAAGCGGTAGTTTTTGTACAATTTTCTGATCGTGTGTATAGGCCTTTTAGCCAAAGTGATCACTTTTTCTGTAGCGTTCAATCAGTACAATTGTCTTTTGAAAATACACTACAACACATTACATCACTTCTGAATTTTTAATCTGCCGTACGAGAACTTGTTTTTAATTTTGTCACATTAGTAAATTCTTAATTTTCGATACGAGACTAGCCTAAAAAAAAAAAAAAAAAAATGTATGATCATTCATCCAAAAAATCTCATTGAGTGTACCAGGCATTAGGGTGGCCAAAGGCTGTCTGCTATCTTTGACTCAGAAAGCAGTATATAAATAGCACTTTGTGTCCTGTACACCAAAACAGAGGAAACACTCTTGTCCTGCTCAGATGGAGGGAAACATCTCAAGTGTTCATAAGGGGCTTTATTTTAATTTGGGATGGTAGAAGCTTCTCGTGTATCTAAGGTAATCCATAAAATTGGGAGCTATACTTTCTTATACTTAGGAGTATTGTTTTTTGTTTTTTTTAATGGCAATTAGAAAATAGAATGATTTTATCTAAAGACCAACTTTTGTGATGACTCAGTTCCTAATACTATGAATGATTGCTTCTTTTTCACCTTGAACTTCGAATAAATTGATCTATGTAGGTGTAGGCTGGTAACGGAATGTTATTTCATTTATGCATTCTAATGTTTGCCACGCTGAGCTTTTGAAGACAGTTTTATATTCTAAAATATGAATGCATTTTTGCTGGCTCAGGTGTGTGCATGACTTTATATTTGACTCCCTTGTGTTTTAGAAGAGGTCGTTCTTAGCATGCATAATATATCAAATGTAATCCAATAACACATTTTGGTACCCCAACCTACAGTCAAGAGCTTTAAATTGCATACCTTTTCTAACAGCCATGCCACATGAGCATTATTATATCTGTAGCAGCTACATATTTCTCTGGGATCTCTAGTTTGGTACAGGGCTACTTTTGTAGATCTACTGTATTGTTTTTGTGCAGCTGTGAATCAGTGTGTCATAGTCAGTAGCAGCTGCGTTAAATTGATATTGAAATATCAGAAATCCGCACCAAAAAATACACAGATTAAAATAGATTAAGCTTAAAAGGCACAAAAAAAAAAAAATCAGGTAAACGGTGTAGGAATTGCAACAGTTTGTATATGTGCCTCCCACTTTTTAAGGGACCAAAAGTAATGGGACAGATTAACAATCATAAATCAAACTTTGACTTTTTAATACTTGGTTGCAAATCCTTTGCAGTCAATTACAGCCTGAAGTCTGGAACGCATAGACATCACCAGAAGCTGGGTTTCATCCCTGGTGATGCTCTGCCAGGCCTCTACTGCAACTGTCTTCAGTTCCTGCTTGTTCTTGGGGCATTTTCCCTTCAATTTTGTCTTCAGCAAGTGAAATGCATGCTCAATCGGATTCAGGTCAGGTGATTGAATTGGCCATTGCATAACATTCCACTTCTTTCCCTTAAACTCTTTGGTTGCTTTCGCAGTATGCTTCGGGTCATTGTCCATCTGCACTGTGAAGCGCCGTCCAATGAGTTCTGAAGCATTTGGCTGAATATGAGCAGATAATATTGCCCGAAACACTTCAGAATTCATCCTGCTGCTTTTGTTAGCAGTCACATCATCAATAAATACAAGAGAACCAGTTCCATTGGCAGTCATACATGCCCACGCCATGACACTACCACCACCATGCTTCACTGATGAGGTGGTATGCTTTGGACCATACTCTTCTCTTCCCATCACTCTGGTACAAGTTGATCTTGGACTCATCTGTCCATAGGATGTTGTTCCAGAACTGTGAAGGCTTTTTTAGATGTTGTTTGGCAAACTCTAATCTGGCCTTCCTGTTTTTGAGGCTCATCAATGGTTTACATCTTGTGGTGAACCCTCTGTATTCACTCTGGTGAAGTCTACTCTTGATTATTGACTTTGACACACATACACCTACCTCCTGGAGAGTGTTCTTGATCTGGCCAACTGTTGTGAAGGGTGTTTTCTTCACCAGGGAAAGAATTCTTTGGTCATCCACCACAGTTGTTTTCCGTGGTCTTCCGGTTCTTTTGGTGTTGCTGAGCTCACCGGTGAGTTCTTTCTTTTTAAGGATGTTCCAAACAGTTGATTTGGCCACACCTAATGTTTTTGCTATCTCTCTGATGGGTTTGTTTTGTTTTTTTTTCAGCCTAATGATGGCTTGCTTGACTGATAGTGGCAGCTCTTTGGATCTCATATTGAGAGTTGACAGCAACAGATTCCAAATGCAAATAGCACACTTAAAATGAACTCTGGACCTTTTATCTGCTCCTTGTAAATGGGATAATGAGGGAATAACACACACCTGGCCATGGAACAGCTGAGGAGCCAATTGTCCCATTACGTTTGGTCCCTTAAAAAGTGGGAGGCACATATACAAACTGTTGTAATTCCTACACCGTTCACCTGATTTGGATGTAAATACCCTCAAATTAAAACTGAAAGTCTGCAGTTAAAGCACATCTTGTTTGTTTCATTTCAAATCCATTGTGGTGGTGTACAGAGCCAAAAATATTAAAATTGTGTCGATGTCCCAATATTTATGGACCTGACTGTATGTGTGCATATATATACACAGCATGAATCACCACAATAAAGTCACAAATATAAATAAAACTTCATCATGAAGTGTACATAGTGCACAAAAATATAGAAGGGGGTGTAAAGTTCAGAAAAAATCTTCAGTGAAGGGGACTATAAATAATAAAAATCAAAAAATCATAATCCAGTGTCTATATTGTCCAATCAAGAAGTGAAAAATATCCAAAAAAATAATATAATAAATAGAGAAGTCTCCTGTGGAAATACTTTATACTGATGTTACTACACTATGGAGTTGCCTATTGTCTTTTCATGAGCTGAATGCTGCCGCTGGAGAGGATCCCTTACCCTGTCAGAAGCTACTTATCCTTTTGCATTGATTTAGCCATCGCCTCTGTGGAGCACTATTGTTGCCTTGGGTTTTATCTGATTGCGATTATTACCCTGAATTAAGGTGAGTGGCCATTGCACATATTTGTTGGTTTGCTGGCTCTTTGGGTCTATCTTTCTACCTGTTCCACAGAAGACTCTTATCTATTTATTATAAAAATTTTTGGATATTTTTCACTTCTTGATAGGACAATATAGACACTGGATTGTGATTTTTTGATTTTTATTTATAGTCCCTTTCACTTAAGATTTTTTCTGGACTTTACACCTTCGTACACTTCATGATGAAGTTTTATTTATATCTGTGACTTTATTGTTGTGATTCATGCTGTGTGTGTATGTATGTGTGTGTGTGTGTATGTGTGTATATATGTGTATATATATATATATATATATATATATATATATATATATATATATATATATATAATGTGTGTGTGTATATATATATATATATATATATATATATATACACAGTACAGACCAAAAGTTTGGACACACCTTCTCATTCAAAGAGTTTTCTTTCATTTCATGACTATGAAAATTGTAGAGTACACTTCAAGAGGTAGTCACCTGAAATGGTTTTCACTTCACAGGTGTGCCCTGTCAGGTTTAATAAGTGTGATTTCTTGCCTTCTAAATGGGGTTGGGACCATCAGTTGTGTTGTGCAGAAGTCAGGTGGCTACACAGCTGATAGTCCTACTGAATAGACTGTTAGAATTTGTATTATGGCAAGAAAAAAGCAGCTAAATACAGGAAAACGAGTGGCCATCATTACTTTAAGAAATGAAGGTCAGTCAGTCTGAAAAATTGGGAAAACTTTGAAAGTGTCCCCAAGTGCAGTCACAAAAACCATCAAAGAAACTGGCTCACATGCGGACCGCCCCAGAAAAGGAAGACCAAGAGTCACCTCTGCTGCGGAGGATAAGTTCATCCGAGTCACCAGCCTCAGAAATCGCAGGTTAACAGCAGCTCAGATTAGAGACCAGGTGAATGGCACACGGAGTTCTAGCAGCAGACACATCTCTAGAACAACAGTTAAGAGGAGACTGTGTGAATCAGGCCTTCATGGCAGAATATCTGCTAGGAAACCACTGCTAAAGAAAGGCAACAAGCAGAAGAGACTTGTTTGGGCTAAAGAACACAAGGAATGGACATTAGACCAGTGGAAATCTGTGCTTTGGTCTGATGAGTCCAAATTTGAGATCTTTGTTTCCAACCACCGTGTCTTTGTGCGACGCAGAAAAGGTGAACGGATGGACTCTACATGCCTGGTTCCCACCGTGAAGCATGGAGGAGGAGGTGTGATGGTGTGGGGGAGCTTTGCTGGTGACACTGTTGGGGATTTGTTCAAAATTGAAGGCATACTGAACCAGCATGGCTACCACAGCATCTTGCAGCGGCATGCTATTCCATCCGGTTTGCGTTTAGTTGGACCATCATTTATTTTTCAACAGGACAATGACCCCAAACGCACCTCCAGGCTGTGTATAGCACTCATGTTACATAGACCTAAAGGAAGTTGCTGTTTTTTGGTTTGTATTTGTGTGTTTTGCGAGTGATTGAATACGGTACTCCAACTGACGAACCAAATGTTCCAGAATGATATAAGCTTGAGCTTGGCTACCAAGTCAATTACCTTATTTGGTTTGTCCTGCCAGCACAGGCTTCAACCCATTCGGTGCCAGGAACGTAAGGCCTGAACAGAAAAATTTCCTGGTGGCTGGCTCGGTAAGCCTTTATGGCCCCCTTTTGCTGCCAAAACAGCCCTGACCCATCGAGGCATGGACTCCACTAGACCTCTGGAAGTATGCTGTGGTATCTGGCTGTCAGTAGCAGATCCTGTAAGTCTCGTAAATAGCAAGGTGGGGCCTCCATGGATTAGGCTTGTTCAGTTAAATTGAGATCTGGAAAATCTGGAGGCCAATTCACCACCTTGACTAACAACCAGTCTTGAACCATTTTTTCAGTGTGACAGGGGGCATTATTCTGTCAAGAGGTCACTGCCTACTCTACTCCCAAGTAGGGGTGTACCATACTTGGTCAGAGCAATAATGTTTAGGTATGTGCTACATGTAAAAGTAGCATCCACATGAATAGCAGGGCCAAGGTTTCTCAGCAGAGTATTGCCCAAATCATCACGCTGCCTTCGCCAGCTTGCCTTCTTCCCATACTGCATCCTGTTGCCATCTCTTCAGCAG
The DNA here is from genome assembly GCF_965119305.1 of Pelophylax lessonae. Lineage (NCBI taxonomy): Eukaryota > Metazoa > Chordata > Amphibia > Anura > Ranidae > Pelophylax > Pelophylax lessonae. The sequence continues at coordinate 169,560,723 of NC_138768.1, forward strand.
GTAAGCAGCACACACATACTGGGCCAACCACATGATGTAAAAGAAAATTTGATTCACCGGACCAGGCCACATTTTTTTCTATTGCTCCGTTGTCCAGTTCTTACATAGTTAGTGAGGCTGAAAAAGGACACCAGTCCATCCAGTTCAACCTATGATGAGAGTGTGTGTGTGTTTGTCAATAGTACCTTGAATACCCCTGTATGCTGTGGTCATTAAGGTGCCCATCTAATAGTTTTTTGAAACTATCGATGCTGATACCACTGCTTGTGGAAGAAAGTTCCACATCCTTACCGCTCTGACAGTATAGAACCCGTTCTGATGCCTACATTCCCATTGTAGGTGATTTTGACTGTGGACACGTGTCTGCATGAGCACCCTGACTAATGTGTGGCTACACAGCCCCATATGCGACAAAATGTAGTGCTCATTTCTCTGTCGCTCATTGACAGACGTAGTCCTCGTTGATTACTAACAACTTGGGTTATGCTGCCCTCTACAGGAGTAGGACTAGACAGGAAAGAAAACATTCTGGCCACACCTTAGGGACAGTCCCAGAGGGTATATCCTCTCTCTCTCTGCTACAGCAAAACAGTTTTTTTCTGTCTAGTTAGGAGTAAGGACCTAGATGCCTTGCTAGGATCTTTGGTCCTGGCAGGATTTTTTTCTTAGATTTTTTTCTTAGATTTTTTTAGACAGTTTTTTTCTCCAGTGTTCCTGTGAGATCTTCAAGCAAGAAAGCTGGAACTGGGCGACGGGCTGGATGTTGAGCCCTAAGCAGGTAACACTGAGGGGCATTGTGGCGCTGGGGGTCTGGGAAAAAAAAAAAAAAGGTTTTGTTTTTTTCCGGGTAGTGTCTGGAATTATCATGGACCCTGCCACACAGGTACCCCCACCTGTTTCCCTCGAGGTGGCCGCGGGACCCGCCAGTGCACAGAGTATGGATGCATTTACAGCAGTTTTGGAGTCTTTGGTGGCTCGGGTGGAGACGGCCTGTCAGGAACGGGGGTCAAGAAAGCGACCCCCGCCTACCCCTATATCATCTGATACTTCAGATTCAGATTCTGAGATGGTCATTGCAGCTGCAGGTCCCTCTGCAGGGGCTGTTGTCTCAGGTAAAGTTCCCTCAGACAGTGAGGAGGACGTTCTTGCTTCCGCCATAGCACAAGAAGAAGCACTGGTGGACGCACTAGTTGTGGCGGTTCGGGAAACCTTAAGACTTGAGGTTTTACCGGCAGAGGCAACTGAAATGGAAATTCCCTATGGTACTAGCAAACCTACCAAGACGGTGAAGGTTTTTCCTTTACCCAAATGTTTTGGTTATAAGATTAAAGAGGAATGGGATCATTCAAAGCGTACCTTTACTATTTCCAAGCGCATTGCTAGACGCTATCCGTTTGAGGAATCCCTCATTAAGAAATGGACGGTACCACCAGTGGTGGATCCACCTATTTCCAGACTGAATAAAGCCACGGTTATTCCGGTGGAGGACGCTTCGTCCTTTAAGGATTAGGTGGATCGGAAGATAGAAGCGGAGTCCCGCACATCTTTTCCCTGATAGGGTCAGCATTTAGACCAGTTATTGTCATTGGTCTAGTGTCTCAGACATTAATGGAATGGGCGAGATTGGTGCGCCAGGACCTGAAGGGGAAAGGTATCCCCCAAGCAACATCTGATTTGATGGAACAGATTATACAAGGACTACAGTTTGTCTGTGACGCAGCCTTGGATGCCACCCCCCTATTAGGGCATGCATCTATGTCAGCGGTAATCCTCAGACGTGTGCTGTGGTTAAAATGCTGGTCAGCGGACCTAGGTTCCAAGAAGACCTTGGCGAATCTCCCCTTTCAGGGGAATCGCCTATTTGGGGCCACCCTAGATGAGATCATTAAGGATGTCACTGGGGGCAAAAGCACTTTTTTGCCACAGGCTGCTAAAGCACCTCGTAACAAGCGTGGACCTTTCTTTGCCGCTCATAAAGGGTTTGTTCGCTCTGCTGGAGCGAGCGGGAAAGGAAAAACCCCTCTAGGAGGGTTCAAGAAGCGCTGGTCGGACAAACAAAAGACCGACTCAGCCAAACCTGAAGCTAAGGCTTACACAGCCTGAAGGTGCGCCCCCACCCGGCTTGAGGGTGGGGGGACGTCTTCACCGGTATTCAGAGCACTAGATCGAGCATCGATCACTGCTACCGGTGCGATTCTTCCCTTCCAACATTTAAGTACTACAGGGAGCGGTAGTTACCGTTCCCTGAACAGATCATTTTCTTTACCTTTTCCAAAGATTAATCTCAGTTCCCCACAGGAATCGGATCCGGTTGAGCAGACAGACCAAGGAGCCTCTAGCCGGGTGACTTCGGTCTCTAATGTTCAACCAGGAGAAATCATCACTCCTGATAGGAATCAGGTGTCTGATAAATGTGTGGGAACAGAGAACGATCAGACTTTGTCGGATTGCCTGGGCCAGGTAGCTCTAGGGCAGCCTGGTTCGGATCCAGTCAGACAATATCAGGGTGATGACTTAAGTCGATCACCAAGGATTTCACCATCTGTGTCTTCTTCAGAGCATCCCGGAGGCGCGGAGATTGGTAACGCGCGCCCACGATCCTCCAGCGGACGCAGCAGACGCGCTGAACGGCCTGTTAAGGCAGTGTCAGCTATTAGATGTACTCCCTCCTCTCAGATTGCTGCTGAGATTTCTCCGCAGGATAGAGATGGAGGGAACTCCAGCTATCCTGGAAATTCTAGGCTAGCCTCGTCAAGCCGGTCAGGCCGACTTGGACATGCTAGTCACGAACGCTCCTTGGAGACTTCCTCTCAGGGAGGGTCTGCGGTCTCAAGGACCGATCTTCCATTGTGCTTTACAGTCACTGGTTTTAATGGCCTGGCCATTGAGACCCAGGTACTGAAGGACAGAGGGTTGTCAGCTTCAGTTATTCCTACTCTAATTAAGGCAAGGAAAGCGACTTCCAGCAAGGTCTATTATCGCACATGGAAGACTTATATCGCGTGGTGTGAATCTTTGGGATTTCCTCCACGTACCTATTCGGTGACCCGGATCTTGGCTTTTCTGCAAAAGGGGGTTGAGCAGAAACTATCCTTGAGCACCATCAAGGGTCAGGTTTCAGCATTAGCAATCTTCTTTCAGAAGCCCTTGGCTACTCGTTCCTTGGTGTGGAATTTCATTCAGGGGGTGCGGCACCTGGCTCCACCAGTCTGCGCGCCCTTACCGCCCTGGGATCTTAATTTGGTTTTGTCGGTTCTGCAGAAACCTCCCTTTGAAAACATCAGGGAGATTCCCTTGCTCACTTTATCCCAGAAAGTGGCCTTCTTGGTGGCTATCACTTCTGCACGCAGGGTGTCAGAACTGGCTGCATTATCATGCCAGTCCCCATATTTAGTGGTTCATAGGGATAAGGTAGTTCTTCATCCAAAGCCATCCTTTCTTCCAAAGGTGGTTTCAGACTTTCATCTGAATGAAGATATTGTGCTACCTTCCTTGTGTCCTCAGCCCAATCATCATCGGGAACATGCGTTGCATTCCTTGGATGTGGTTCGGGCAATCAGGGTATACCTGAAGGCTACGTAATCGTTCCGTAAAACTGATTCACTTTTTGTGATAACGGATGGCCCCAGAAAGGGGTTGCCTGCATTTGCCGCGACTATCTCCAAATGGATTAGACAGACGGTGGTACAGGCTTATTCTATTAAGGGTCGGAATCCTCCGTTCCCTGTTAAGGCGCACTCCACTCGAGCGCTCAGTACTTCCTGGGCCTTCCGCCATCAGGCGTCAGTGGTCCAGGTGTGTAAGGCGGCCACCTGGTCGTCGGTACATACCTTTTACAAAATTTTATAAAATTGATGTGATGGCATCGGCGGATGCCTCATTTGGCCGCAAGGTTTTGCAGGCCGCAATTTGAGGAGACCGGTGGTCTACCTCGAGGGTTTTTTTCCGTTGGAGTTTCTGTTGAGTCTCATCTTTGATGAGCCTTTAGAACTTCTAGTTGGCACCGGTTGGGCCTTCTAGATTGGATTTTGATTTCCATTTTCCCACCCCTCATTTGTGGTACTGCTTTGGGACGTCCCGAGTTGTTAGTAATCAACGAGGACTACGTCTGTCAATGAGCGACAGAGAAAAATGGATTTTTGTAAAATCTTACCGTAAAATCCTTTTCTCTTAAGCTCATTGACAGACGTAGCACCGCCCCTCGGTTTTTGAGTTGGGTTGGGTTAAATTCTCTAAACACTGCTTTGTGACATAACTGATTTGCTGTAGCAGAGAGAGAGAGAGGATATACCCTCTGGGACTGCCCCTAAGGTGTGGCCAGAATGTTTTCTTTCCTGTCTAGTCCTACTCCTGTAGAGGGCAGCATAACCCGAGTTGTTAGTAATCAACGAAGACTACGTCTGTCAATGAGCTTAAGAGAAATGGATTTTACGGTAAGATTTTACAAAAATACATTTTTTTTTCTGCTTTCAACAGTTTTATGGACAGCCATGTTCACTTCCTGCCTAATATATTCCAACAAGTAACAGGTGCCAGAAGATAATCAATGTTATTCTCTTAACCTGACAGTGGTTATAAAGTTATGTCTGATCTGTGTATGATTCATGCATATAGGGACATTTTGTCCCACCTATGTTGGCTAGCGAAGGGGTTGGCATTTTAACGTCTTTTAGTTTTGAATATAGTAGGGAAGGATTAGAATCCTTGTCAAGTGTTCATTGCCGTGTGTGTCTCCTCTTTGTTTGTCTTTGTCTTGGTGACCGTTTTTATCGAGGCAGAAATTGTTGGAAAAATGTAAGTGTGGTCACCAGAATGAGTGGAAAGGAAAAATCGAATTGTCCTGGTGACTGTTATCACTAAGAAAGTGATAGGAAATCCAAAATGTCTTTATCATCCATTGAGAGAGACAGGAATTCAGCAATTCTTAAACATTTGGGTTATACAGGAGGTTGGCAAAGCCCCTGTTTAACCCCATCTCTAAACATTATGGCTCAGATTTATGCTTGCATCCTGGTTGCCCTAACTTTATTGAAGCTTTAGCGAGGTACTAAAAAGGTATTTCCAATGAGGTGTGCCCCACTTGTGGCTGCTTCTACTTTCTTGAAAATATTTATACGTGAAGCCTTTGACAGTGATGCCATCACTGAAGTTCCAGCAGAAAAATGAATAGGGTGGAGCACAGCCCCTTCAAATACACACATGCCCCTTGTCCTATCACAGAAAGCCCTGTGTACTTGAGTAAAATACATTTTCTGAATGGAGAAGCACTGAACAATGTGATATCAGCTGTGCTCCAGCCCCGACTGTCAGTTTCCCCATTGGAACTTCAGCAGTGACATCACCATCAGAGTCCACCTGTAAGTATAATTTTTTAGGAAAAAAACATTTACCAGTGGAACACACATCATTAGAAATACCTTATTTGTATTTAACTAATCCCCCTTAAAGAGGAAGTAAAGCTTCCTCTGTAACTTGTACCTATAGGTAAGCCTATGATAAGGCTTACCTATAGGTACTTTAAATATCTTCTAAACGTGCACCGTTTAGGAGATATTTACTTTGCATGCATCCAGTGAAATAACTGACGCATGCGCTCTAAAGGAACAGCCGCCCGCGCCTTTTCTTCAGAGCCCTGTGCCGTGAACGGCGGGTCCTGTGCGCATGCGCAGAAGTAACTTCATCGCAGCTCTGACTAATCAGATGGCCTGAGGACTCAAACCCGGAAGGAAGACGGGTTAACATGTTGGCCGTGTAAGCAATGCGCGGGCGCCGCTACAGAGGCTTTGTTCTAAGGTAAGTAATTCATAATGAGCTAGTATGCGAAACATACTAGCTCAATATGCCTTTTGTCTTTCAGGTTCGTTTTTTTTTTTTTTTTTTTTTGGAGGTTTACAACCTCTTTAAGATTTTTGCCTACTTTTCAGCTTTTAAACTGATCTCTGTTTCCTGTCACTTAAAATTATTTAACTTTTTCTTTTACGAAGTGCTGCAGTGTCTCTAAGCACTGTATAAAACTGCATCATGTGGCTTCAGCTACATACAGTACACTGTGCTGGGTTCTGGCTGTGGGACAGGGACTTCCAGTCTCACACCTGGAACAAAATATACTCGGTTTGAGTGGCGCTTAGCCATTTATAGGCTGCTTTGTATTCTGTAAATTAATGCAAAGCTTCCTCTGATTGGCTAAGGCGGGCTGATGATGTCACACTCTCTGACCCAGTCAATCAGAGGTAGCTTTGTATTCATTCACAAAATACAAAGCTGCCACCTAATTGCTGAGCGCCACTTAGACTGGTTCTATTTTGTTCCAGGTGTGAGACGGGAAGAACCCAGTACCGTGTACCGTTTGTAGCTGAAGCTACATACATTTCATACAGTGCTTCGAGCCAGAGCAGCACCTCATTAAGGAAATTGTTAGTTTGGACCCCCGTCCTGCCCATCCTTTCTCTGACAGCAGCTTCCTGAGTCAGCCTCAAGGGGAAGCTCTATAGCAGTGATGGCGAACCTTGGCACCCCAGATTTTTTGGGACTACATTTCCCATGATGCTCATGCACTCTGCAGTGTAGTTGAGCATCATGGGAAATGTAGTTCCAAAACATCTGGGGTGCCAAAGTTCGCCATCACTGCTCTATAGTCTTCAGTCACGTGCAATCCAACATTCCCACCAGCAGGCTTGGGATGTGCTCAGAAGGAAGAGCGATCACATGACCTGCAGATTACAGCATTGGAAAAGGTACATTAACATTTTTTTTCTTTTTTTTAACCTATACGTAATACTATTTACAGCAACTATTTAAATATGAGCTTAGACTAATTTGCATATACAAATACTTTAACCACTTCCCGACTGCCCCATAGCAGATTTACTGCTACAGGGCAGCCATGCTGTACACACTACGCTACACACCACACTACGCTATACACCACACTACGCTATACACTACGCTACACACATACACCTACACACACTACACACAAACACTGGTTCAGCACACATTTAACCCTTTGATCGCCCTAGATGTTTAACCCCTTGTCAGTACAGTGACCCTGCATATTTTTAGCACTTATCACTGTATTAGTGTCACTGTTTCCCACAAAGTGTCAGTGTCCGTTTATTAAAGTCCCCTATAAGTTGCTGATTGCTGCCATTACTAATCTAAAAAACGAAATAAATAAATTCCAGTGTATATATATATATATATATATATATATATATATATATATATATATATATATATATATCCCATAGTTTATAGACGCTATAACTTTTGTGCAACCCAATCAATATATACGCTTATTGGGATTTTTTTTCACCAACAAGATGCAGCAGAATACATATTGGCCTATATTTATGAAAAAAAAAATATATGGGATATGTTTTTAGCAGAAAGTAAATCCTTTTTGGGGTTTTTTTTTTTTATAGCGCAAAAAATAAAATAATCATTGATCAAATACCACCAAAAGAAAGCTCTATTTGTGGGAAATAAATTATATAAATCTCATTTGAGTACAGTGTTGCATGACCACGCAATTGTCAGTTAAAATAACGCAGTGCTGTTTCGCAAATAATGGCCTGGTTGTGAAGGGAGGTAAATCTTCCAGAGGTCATGTAGTTAACCACGTGTCTCTAAACCTCATCCCTCATTATGGTCATTACATGATTTTAACTGTGCTTTCTGAATTATAACCCTGATTATAATCTTCCACTACCTTGTAATATCTGACTTGTTGAATAATGATGTGGAGTTTTTAGTTTCTGTCACACTGGCATTATAGAAAGCACATCATCAATGGAAAGTAACAAAATTAACGAATAGGGTTATTCTAAAGTGTTCGTATAGTGGGTGCACAGAACTGTATTTTAAATTGTTTTAGCCAGAAAAGTATGGGTCATTTACTTTTGTGTATTGTATTTTAGGAATATGGTATATCCAAAGCAGAAAAACTGGAGATCGCTAAAGGTTACTGTACACCTCTTGTTCGAAAGATTCGCACTGATCTACAAAGAACACAAGATGATGACACCGTAAATAAGCTTCATCCACTGTAAGAAGCTTTATTCCTTTGTTTCTGGGTATTACCATACTGTATTGGCACTTACGGAAAGTACGAGCTGTCACAGCTTGCCGTTAGTAATGACCTGTTGCTGTTAATCTGTGATTTTTTTTCACCATTTTGGTCAAAGTTCTTAAGACAGCTAAAACCAGTCCTTCCTGAATGGAGATAATGTTTTTTCTCTTAGTGTCTAGAAACCTACAGTTGTAACAATACCTTAAAACCACCCTTGCTTTCCAGCTAAATTGAATAGCTAACACACACAGGAAAAGCTGGAATCTTTTGTTTTCCAGGTATTCTCGCGGTGTGATGTCTCCAGAACGGCATGTGCGCACACGTTTGTATTTTACCAGCGAAAGTCATGTTCATTCACTACTGTCAATTCTTCGTTTTGGAGCACTCTGTGATGTAAGTAGTAGGGAGTTCTAAACATACAATATATGTACATCTGTATTGTGACTTTGAACCTTTTAAATTGTTAAAGTGGTTCTAAAGGCAGAAGTTTTTTTTTTTTTTTTTTACCTTAAAGCATTCTATGTCTTAAGTTAAGATAAAAAACCTCCTGAGTGCAACTGCCCCCCAGCCTCCCTAAGTACTTACCTGAGCATGATCTCGATGCAGCAATGTGTACGAGAGCAGGAGCTCTCTTGGCTCTCTCTCTCTTGCTCTCTTTTTTGGTCAAAGAGGCAGCGGCGGGAGCCATTGGCTCCTGCTGCTGTCAATCACAACCATTGAGGCGAGAGTGGGGGATGGGGCAGAGTCACGCTCTGTGTGTCAATGGTCACACAATGCTGGCTCAGGAGCGAGCACGCAGGAGTGCCCCCATAGCAAGAGACTTGACAGAGGGGAGAGGTCAGGAGTGCCGGCGGGGGACCCGTGGATTGCGGCCGCTCTGTGCAAAGAGCAGCTAAGTAAGGCATGTTTGTTATTTATTTTAAGTTTTGCCTTTAGAATCACTTTAATGCTACCAAATTGGTTGTATTTATGCCATAGAGTTAATTGAATAAATGAAGAGAACAGAGATTAAAACAAAGATTTGTTATATTGCAGCTTACTAGTTCTTAGATATGGTGGTGGCTGCATTTGTTTTTCCCTTTTTTTATTTCGCTGTCCAACCAAGTGGCAATTAGAGGGTTGAAACAAACCATGTACACGAACATGAGTGCTTACAGTGCTCAGCTTTTATTCATTTGTGTAAAACCTTTATATCAAAAGGAAAAACTGTTGCTGTAAAAACTTAAAGTATTAGGTAATATTGAGCTTTAATTTGTTAGTCAAGTCTCCATTGTTCCTCCATCCTGAGTGGAGACACCCTAAAAGAGGATGGGATGATAAAGGGGGAAAAAAAGCAAACTAATGCAGCCACCACATGTTAAGGATAGGTAAGCTGAAATATAATAAGCCTCGAAGTGTATGATGTGTAATGCAGGAGTATCGAAGGCTGGCCACACATGTTCAATTTTCTTGTACAAATTTCCTTTCGATTTACCTTTAAACTATCTATTATTATTATTATTATACATGATTTATATAGCACCAACAGTTTCCGCATTGCTTTACAATATGAGGGAAGACAGTACAGTTACAACACAATACAGGAGGAATTGGAGGGCCCTGCTCGTTAGAGCTTACAATCTAGAAGGGAGGGTCAAGTAAAACAAAAGGCAGTAACTGTGGGGGATGAGCTGGTGGCGAAAATGGAAGTACAGTTGTTAGGTGTGGGTAGGATAGGCTTCTCTGAAGAGGAGGCTTTTCAGGGATTGTCTAAAAGCTAATAGAGTAGGAGATAATCGAACAGATTGGGGGTAAGGAGTTCCGTAGGATTGCAGAGGCTCTGGAAAAGTCCTGGAGGCGAGCATGGGAGGAGGTGACGAGTTCGCTAGAGAGCAGAAGGTTTTGAGAGGAACGAAGAGAGCGATTAGGTTGGTATTTTAAGACTAGGCTAGTGATGTAGCGGGGGGCTAAATTGTGGATGGCTTTGTAAGTTGTTAGTATTTTGAATTTAATTTGTAGGGTGAGTGGTTGCCAGTGGAGGGATTGATAGAGAGGAGTAGTGGACACTGAGCGATTGGTAAGGTGAATGAGTCTGGCAGCAGCATTCAAGATGGATTGAAGGGGAGATAGCCCATGTAGAGGTAAGCCAATGAGAAGGGAATTGCTGTAGTCGAGGCGCGAGATGACCAGGGATTGAACTAGGAGCTTTGTTGTGTCACTGGTTAAAAAGGGGCGTATTTTGGGGAGGTTGCGAAGGTTGAGGTGGCAAGATTTGGACAGTGATTGGATGTGGGGCTTGAAGGAGAGTTCAGAATCCGGGACTACACCTTGGACCTTGGCATGCGGGGATGGGCTGATAGTTGTGCCATCGATTTTGACAGAGAGATCAGGGGAAGGAGCATGCAGTGCAAGGGCTTGCCTAATTGGATACAAATGAAAGTTGCTTAAATTTGACCTATTATATGGTTTTTGGTAAATCTAAAGGAAAATTGTACAAGCGGATTAAACATGTATGGCCAGCCTAAGTTTATGATGATCTGTATTGTGGCTTTTTCTGTTTTTCTCCATCTTGGAAGTCCATCAGAAGGGAAGGATGAACAAGGAACTTTTCTCTGTGTTAGTTTTGATGTGGTAAACATTATATATATGACCTGCTATATGTAATTGAGCCAAATTCCAATAATATAATCCACTTTTAGTACCCCTAAATAACATTGGGATATTTAATGAGCTAAGCTGTAAGTCTGAAATGGCCAAATAAAGACGCTGGACAGTGCAAAATATATTGGACAAATTTTTACTCCCCAAAAAATCTATTTGGCGTAACATAACTTTATTCTTAAAAAAAATATATACTTGGCCTGCCATGTAAGGAAATGGGCAAATATGTTTAAAAAATTGACTGTTCTTTGGGTATCTTTTTGGAAGAAACACCCTAATCCAGCAAAAATAATAACTCAATTCAAAAAAGTGGAGCCGGTTCTTACACAGACTCTTCAGCGTTATAGTTTGTTTGGATATATTAGTCCTACTGCAAAAGTATGTCATAGTGAGGACAGTAAAAGGAATTTATTTGAAAGATGGAGAATGAGAACAAGGAAAAAAAGCCGCAACCTGGGTTTCTTGGGCATTTTTTTTTTTTAAGAAGATGAAAAGAAATGAAAAGACAAGTGTCCTAGAGAGCACGAATTCCAAATACACGGCAGTTAGTACATGGTCATATCTGTCACATCACTTGTATCTAGTTTGCACTGAACCCTTATTGGACAGCAATATGAATTACTAATGTTCCAAGAATTTAAAGAATACCAGAGTATAGGCAAACAAAGTAGTGCATCATTTCCAGAAAAAATGTTTTCCTTTATATACAGCTATATCCAGTGTAAGTCATCCAAAGAGCACACCATATACAGGGCTACACCTATAACTTCATAGTAAAGTGCATTGTTGGAATGAATTTGTGTTTTGGCTCTTTTCTTAGGTAGAATAGGAAACACAATCTGATAAATGTGTGCATAGTAGTATTGCCATACTTTTAATTTTAATCTGTAGGAGACGAAGGATGAGCAGTGGAAGAGAGCGATGGACTACCTGAACTTTGTGAATGAACTGAATTACATGACTCAGATTGTTATTATGCTGTATGAGGACCCAAACAAGGTAAATGGAGCTTGTTAGAAGCTGAATGTAGATTTGTATAGTGAATCCTCACGGCTTATTGTAATTCTATATAGGATCTGTCATCAGAGGAGCGTTTTCATGTGGAATTGCACTTTAGTCCAGGTGCAAAAGGCTGTGAAGAGGATAAGAACTTGCCTTCTGGATTTGGATACAGACCAGCATCCAGAGAGGTTTGTTTTGAATTTAATTTTTTTTTTTATATGCTAATACGATTCCCTAAAATGTGTTTCATTAGTTATGGAAAGCATGATTTGGTTTCAACATTGAAAGCATATTAAATGGCTAAATAAAGCCAGCTAAACATTCCACAACTTTACTTACAATGGCAGAGCAACTAATTTGCAGTCCAGTAACTGTTGACAGTGCAGATTAGTGAAAACGTTATCACTTGTCAATACCAGATACCCGATCCCACTTCCGGGTAAGATCGCGGTGATCTACAAAATTTCCAGCTACAGCCCCCAACCCCCCCCCCCCCCCACCCCCCGGGCAACCCCCGCTGTTTTCTGGGAGACACAAAGGTCCCAGAATACAGCGAGACCATTCAGAAAGCGTGGCGGGACTCACACATGCGCAATAGGAAACAGGCTGTGAAGCTGCAAGGCTTCACTTTCTGTACCCCATAGTGAAGATGCCTGAACCTGGAGCCGATGGAAGGATTGGCTTGGGCTGTCTACATCACCAGATCCCTGGACAGGTAAGCACCCTTATAATAAAAGTCAGCAGTTACAGTATTTGTAGCTGCTGACTTTTAATTTTTTTTTTTCTTTACTGGCTGAAATTCCTCTTTAACCGCTTGCCGACTGCTCACAGTATATTTACTGCGGCAGTCAGCCCCTCACAGGCAGAGCGACATAGGTCTACGTCGCTAGCCTGTGAGGCTCTGGGGAGCAAGCGCGCACCCCCGCTCCCGCGCGGTCACGGACCCCCCCCCCCTCGGCGATCGGCGGGGGAGAGGGAGAAAGTCAGGCAGCTTAAACAAGCTGCCTGTCATTCTCCTCGGTGTAAAAACACTGATCACATGGTTCTACAATGTAGAACCGTTGATCAGTGTCCCTACAGCTCAACAGACAACCAATCACAGTAAGAATCACGCTCCTAGGGACACACACAGTCCCTCCCTCTCAAATAAAGTTAACCCCTTCACTACCAGTGTATTTTTACAGTATCAGTGCATATGTATAGCACTGATTACTGTAGAAATGTCACTGGTAACCCCAAAAGTGTCAAAAATGTCAGTCAAGGGTCCGATCTGTCCGCCGCAATGTCACAGTACCGCAAAAAAAATCGCAGATCGCTGCCATTACGCGTTAAAAAAGAAAATGACAAAAATCTTTCCCTTTGTTAGTAAACGCGATAACTTTTGCGCAAACCAATCAAAATACGCTTTTTGCGATTTTTTTTTTTTTTAACCAAACATAGGTAGCATAAAACAAATTGGCCGAAAATGTTAAAAAATTTTGATTTTTACATTTTTTTTTTTTGCGGAATTTCATATAAAAAAATGTGAAAATATTGTTATTTTTGCAAAATTGACGCTCTTTTTTTGTTTCTAGCGCGTGAGAATTTAACATTCCCCAGGACGCCAGTTTTAATTAACCACTTGCCGACTGCCTAACGCCGATCTACGTCGGCAGTCAGCCCCTCACAGGCAAAGTAACGTAGGGCTACGTCACTAGCTTGTGAGGGTCTAGGGAGCGAGCGCGCGCCCCCGGAGGCGCGCTCCCGTGTGGTCACGGAGCCCCCCCGATGTCCGCTGGTCACTCTGCGATCGGCGGGGGAGAGGGAGAAAGTCAGGCGGCTTGTGTAAACAAGCTGCCTGTCATTCTCCCCTGTGTATGAAGAAAGATCATACGGTTCTACTATGTAGAACCGTTGATCACTCTTCATACATCTGAAGCCACAGCCAATCACAGTAGAAAGCACGCCCCTAGGGACGCACATAGCCCCTCCCTTTCAAAAAAAAGTTAACCCCTTCACTGCCAGTGTATTTTTACAGTAACCGTGCATATGTATAGCACTGATTACTGTAGAAATGTCACTGGTAACCCCAAAAGTGTCAGAAATGTCAGTCAAGGGTCCGATCTGTCCGCCGCAATGTCGCAGTACCGCAAAAAAAATCGCAGATCGCCGCCATTACGCGTTTAAAAAAAAAAACAACAAAAATGACAAAAATCTTTCCCTTTGTTAGTAAACGCGATAACTTTTGCGCAAACCAATCAAAATACGCTTTTTGCGATTTTTTTTTTTTACCAAACATAGGAAGCATAAAACAAATTGGCCCGAAAATGTTAAAAAATTTTGATTTTTACATTTTTTTGGGGGGGAATTTCATATAAAAAAATGTGAAAAATATTGCTATTTTTGCAAAATTTACGCTCTTTTTTTGTTTATAGCGCGTGATCAAAAAATCGCACAGGTGATCAAATACCACCAAAAGAAAGCTCTGTTTGTGGGAAAAAAAAGGACGCCAAATTCGTTTAGATACAGTGTCGCATGACCGCGCAATTGTCCGTTAAAGTCACACATTGCCGAATCGCAAAATACCCCCTGGTCAGGAAGGGGGTAAAATCTTCCGGGGCTTAAGTGGTTAAGAAGATTTTCCGCTTTTTTTCCATTGTTGCCAATTCTGCAAATCATGTAATACTGAAATGCCATTCACGGTTAGACATTTCAACCACTTTTTATAAAATATTACAACATTTTGACTTTTATATACATATAGACTTTCTCTCTCTCTCTCTCATATACATATATATATTATCAATTTTCATATATAAATAAATAAGTGTGTGATTGGCTTTTGGTTTAAGCTGACATTTCTTGACGCATTCACAAATCTGCATCTAAAGGCTATATAAAATGTATAGTCACTTTTTAATTATCCCACATTGTGCAATGGTTAGAGGTGGGGGGGGGGGGGTATATTTATTTTTATAACTTTGTATAATAGTGAAGCCAGCTGGTATTGATTTTGTGAGTACCTTTGGTGCAGTCTCAGTCTGTACCATAGGATGGTGGATTATAAGCGCAGGGGCAGCGGTCCTGGGTGCCTCATCAGCTTGTGATCTGCAAACAGTGCCAGGGGGTCTTGCAGTGCCCTTCATGCCATCAACAGCCTATGTTACTTTCCCTGCCTGAGTCACTGCACTCCTATGAGTCTTCCCTAACCCCTTAAGGGGTTGCTTCTTTCTTGATGTTATCTAGCGAAGAATTTCAAGCTACTATGTCTGAGTGTACAGGAAAAACTGCAGCCATGATCGCGGAGTCCGTACACAGGGGCCGAAAGTGTGCTTCCACACTTGCTTCTCCAGAGTTCTTCTCTTCTTTCCCTGGGAGTGCAGTTACTCCTACACAGTCATTTGAGGTAGTATTGTACCTTTTCCTTATTTAAGGAATTGGTACAGCAGGAGTCTGTCTGCAGACGGAACTCCAAAACTTCAGGATACCACCCACCCGGCCACGACATTCATTCACAGTCCTCTGTGAATGGGAAACTACAAGTTCCAATAAGCCTTGCAGCTGTCGACTTGTAGGTTCAATGTACTACCAGTGTGCTGTTGAGCACTCTGGTAGTTAATGTATTCTTGTCAGTTTGCATCTGTATGCAAATACGAGGTACGAGCACACAGATACTTGAAAAGTCTGCAGGAGTCCTGCATGGCACTTGCAATCTGCTGATCGGGGGTACAATGCTTTCCAGGCTCCAAGTAAAAAAATAAAAATAAATGTACATTTTTTACCTGCAAATTTATGTGCATTTAACTTTTTTTCTTTCTTTTTTTTTTTATTTAAAAGGTGAACTTATCCTTTAAATAAGGCCCTGCCAAAGGTTTACTTCCTTAGTATGGTCAGCTGCCATGTTTGGACTCCACAGTCCAGCCAACCCTCAATTTTTGATTAAGGATTTAGGCCTTTGTTGCCACCTTTAAGGCAGTTCAGTATGCCATTTTTTTCTCCAGACAGTTGCATCTCAACATTCTATATGCATGGGTGAAGGGGTAGCAGTTTCCGGATTGTCACACATATGCTTGACCAGCCAAGCTAGGCATGCTCTGGCATGGTGGGTCACAAGTTTGGTGCTGGAACTGGGAAATCTGTTTCTTGGAGTAAATTAGGGACACATTTCCCATCTCTGCCTCAGTTTTGATTGCTAAAAAACGAAGCCAGGCTGGGAGTGGGAGAGGTATACCGGACTGACTTTACAGCTGTTTGTTTGCCAGTGTCCAATCTTTTGAAGGCAGCAGCAGAAGCCCATGTACCTGAATACTTCACCCTGTGTCCCTTAATGCGGGGTCCCCAACCTGCCCAAGCCCGCAAAGGCTGCACTTTCAGAGGTTCGGTGACGGGCGGGCAGAGAGATGATATCTCCCATTGCCGCCCTGCATTACTGCTGTTCTGCCCTCACAGCCAGCAGCGAACACAACACAGTCTGAGGTGCTGCAGGTGAGCAGAGAGATGACGTCATCTCTTACCGCCCGTTCCGCATCACCACCGTTCAGCCCTCACAGCCAGCCGCGAACACTACACAGAGGTGCGGCGCTAGAACGGAGAGATGACCTCTCTCGCTGCCCGTCCCCTTCACCGCTGTTCATCCTCACTTGGCAAGTGACAATCCTTATCTGGGGAGTGACAGCCTGCATCTGGCAGCAAGGGACAGCCCGCATCTGGTGGCAGGCAACGTGGGAAGTGACAATCCGCATCTGGTGGCAATTAACAAGGTGCAACTGGTGGCAGGTGATGGTGGCAAGTGACAAGCTGCATTTGGTGGTAGGGACTGGGGCAAGTGACAAGCTGCATTTGGTGGCAGGGACTGTGGCAAGTGACAAGCTACATCTGGTGGCAGGCGACTGTGGCAAGTGACAAGCTGCATTTGGTGGCAGATGACACACTCGGGGTTCCCACTGATTCTGTATTATGGTGAGTTGAACTATTTCATTTTATATTACAATGAAATAATGGACATAATGCACTTCAATTATCCTGACACCATATCAGCCATGGTGTTGTGATGATTAAAGTGCTAACACCAGCCATTGCCCCAACAAATCGCCTGCGAAAAAATGCATCCACTCCCAGGCCTTGGCATAATTTTCATCCACGCAGCCAAGCCCCAATGTCAAAAAGGTTGGAAACCACTGCCTTAATGTACTTCTAGAAAATAATTTTATAGTTCGTGAAAAGTCCGTTGACAGATGCAGCCTCATCTCCATGAGCTGAGTGGGTTTATGCTTATTCTATCAGGAGTAGTCTAGGCAGTTAAAATTTTAATAAACACACCCAGGGGGCAGTCCCCTAGGCATAAAATCCCACTGCACTATTCAGCACATCAGTTTGTTTCTGCCTATATAAGGAATAGGACCTAGGTCTCCGTTTTTATTCTTTTCAGAATATTTTCTATTATTTATCTTTACTCACTTGCTAGCTAGTGTCCATTCGGTCGGTGGTGGCATCTTTGAATCAGGGGCATTTTATGGCTTCCATCAATTTCAAAGATGCTTATCTCCATGTCCCCATATTCGAGGGACCTCAGCGATTCCTCCACTTTGCGGTGGCAGAGGAGCACTTTCAATTTGTGGCGATACCCTTTGGTCTCGCCTCGGCTCCCAGAGTTTTTACCAAGGCCCTAGCCCCTGTGCTGGCCTTGTTGCGTCGACGAGTTATCTCCATTGTGGGGTATCTGGATGATCTCCTGTTGTGAGCAGTTTCCAATTCTGATCTACTGGACAAGATTTCCATCACCATTCGGACCCTTCAGGAATTTGGGTGGACGATCAATGTTTCCAAATCTGCCTTAACTCTGTCTGTGCGGGTCACCTATCTGGGGCTGATCCTCGACTCTGCTCTGACGAGGGGCTTCCTTCCCTTGGACAAGCTTCAGAAGTTGCAAGGGGCGGTCAGGTTGCTGATGGAGGCCGATCAGTCCTCCTTGCAGGCTTGCATGAAGGCCCTGGGTCTGATGGTTTCGACCTTTGAAGCGGTCCCGTTTGCTCAGTCTCACACGAGAGAGCTGCAGAAAGAGATTCTGTCAAAATGGAACAGAGATTCTTGGTCTTTGGATCAGAAGATTCGGTTGAGCCGTCTCACGAAGTCGGCTCTCTCGTGGTGGCTCCAGTCACCTGTACTATGCTAAGGCAAGTCCTTCCTGCCAGTGTTTTGGACAGTGGTCACCACTGACCTCAGCCTGTCAGGCTGGGGGGGAGTGCTGGGGAAGCTCTGTGCCCAGGGAACTTGGACGACAGAAGATTCTTCCTTGCCGATTAATATCCTGGAGCTGAGAGCGATCAAGCTCTGCCTGCTTCGCTGGATGAGTTGGCTACATAGCTCTCTGGTTCGGGTCCAGACAGACAATGATGTGGCTTAAATCAATCATCAAGGGGGCACCAGGAGTGCCCTGGCGACCAAGGAGGTGGCCAAGATTCTGGTATGGGCGGAACCCAATGTTCCGGCTCTTTCCGCGGTCCACATCCCGAGTGTGGAGAATTGGCAAGCGGATTACCTGAGTCATCAGGTGTTGGATCAGGGGGAGTGGTCCCTGCATCCGGAGGTGTTTCATCTCCTGTGTGCCCGGTGGGGGTCTCCAGAAGTGGATCCGTTTGCGTCTCGCCTCAACAGGAAAGTTCAGAGGTTTGTGGCCAGGTCTTGGGATCCTCTGGCTGACGCCACAGACGCTCTGGTGAAGTCAGTATCGCCTGATATATGCCTTCCCTCCGCTAGTTCTCCTGCAGAGGTTTCTTCACAGGGTGGCGATGAAAGGCATTCCTGTTGTTCTGGTGGCACCAGACTGGCCTCTGTGGTCTTGGTACGCAGAACTGGTAAAAATTGTCGTGGATCCTCCATGGCGTCTTCCTCTGTGGGAAGATATTCTATCTAAAGGACCGATCTTCCATCCTGCTTTACGGTCTCTGGCTTTAACGGCTTGGTTGTTGAAAGCAAGGTGTTGAGGGATAGAGGTCTCTGCTTTGGTGATTCCTACCCTTTTGAAGGCCAGGAAATCAACCTCTAGGAAGATCTATCATCGTACGTGGAAATCGTACATTTCATGGTGTGAATCGCTGCATCTGCACCCTCGCTCTTTTTCGATAGCTAGGGTTCTGGCCTTTTTGCAGAAAGGGGTTGAGCAGCGTTTGGCGTTGGGGACTATCAACGGCCATATGTCGGCCTTGGCTATTTACTTCCAACGTCCGTTGGCTACTCATGGTTTGATTCGCACCTTCATTCAGGGGGTGCGTCATCTGGCCCCTCCGAGGAGATCCCCGTTGCCCTTCGTGGAATCTTAATCTGTTTTTTTTTTTGTTCTTCAAACGCCTCCTTTTGAGAATATTAGGGAGATTTCTCTGCTTTCTTTATCGCAGATTGCCTTTATTGCCTTCCTAGTAGCCATCACTTCTGCCCGCAGAGTCTGAGTTGGCGGCGCTGTCCAGTCGTTAGCCTTATTTGGTGGTCCACAGGGATAAAGTGGTCCTCCGTCCTAATCCGTCTTTTCTTCCTAAGGTGATGTCACCTGAATGGAAACATTGTTTTGCCTTCCTTATGTCCTAAGCCTAAACATCACAAAAAAGTTGCCTTGCACTCTCTGGATGTCTGGATGAGGTTCGGGCGATAAGAGTTTATCTGACGGTTACTGAATCCTTCAGGAAGTCGGACTCTCTTGTCTTTCTGGACGGTCCTCGCAAAGGTTAAACCCAATACTGTATTAAAATGTAAAGTTTTTACTAGTGTTACTAGCGGGGAATATGTCACATGTTGCTGTTGGCTACCACCAGCGCTGCCTCAATATAATGTATAATATATTACAAACCAAAAAGTGCTATGTGCATGTACCCTATATTCTCAATCAAATACAATAAATGAATATGTGCATAAATACAAAAAATAAAAAGTGTTTCTATAACCGGTTGCCGACCGCCGCACGACTATATACTGCGGCGGTCAGCCCCGGCCAGGCAGAGTGACGTATGGATACGTCACTCGCCTGTCACTGACTTGAGAACCAATTGCGGGCGGGCACGCGCCCGCCGCGGCTCGTTCACAGACAAGCCAGTGCGTGTGACCGGCGGACTCGATGTCCACCGTTCACACTACGATCGCTCCGGTGAAGGGAGAAAGGCGGAGCGGCTTATGTAAACAAGCCGCCCGTCATTCTCCCTGGTGTAAAAATGAAGATCAGACGGTTCTACTATGTAGGACCGTTGATCTTTGTTTTTACACCAATAGCAGTGTCCCTATACAGTTAGAATCACGCCCCTAGGACACACTTAACCCCTCCCTCTCCAATAAAGTTAACCCCTTCCCTGCCAGTGTCATTTTTGCAGTAACAGTGCATATGTATAGCACTGATTACTGCAGTAATTTCACTGGTACCCCCAAAAGTGTCAAAAATGTCAGTCAAGGGTCCGATCTGTCCGCCGCAATGTCGCAGTACCGAAAAAAAATCGCAGATCGCCGCCGTTACACGTTAAAAAAAAAAAAACACCAAAAATGACAAAAATCTTTCCCGTAGTTAGTAAACGCGATAACTTTTGCGCAAACCAATCAAAATACGCTTTTGCGTTTTTTTTTGTTTTTTTTTTTTTTTTTTACCAAACATATGTAGCATAAAACAAATTGGCCGAAAATGTTAAAACATTTTGATTTTTACATTTTTTGGGGGGGGGAATTTCATATAAAAAAAAATGTGAAAAATATTGTTATTTTTGCAAAATTGACGCTCTTTTTTTGTTTATAGCGCATGATCAAAAAATCGCACAGGTGATCAAATACCACCAAAAGAAAGCTCTGTTTGTGGAAAAAAAAAGGACGTGAAATTCGTTTAGGCACGACCGCGCAATTGTCCGTTAAAGTCACACAGTAAAAAATCACAAAAAAAAACCTGGTCTTTTAGCAGCCAAATCCTCCGGGGCTTAAGTGGATAATCAATGTGATGTGTAAAAAACGTATTATAGTCCCTAGCTGCTGCATATATACACAAAGATTTATATAGGAGATACTCTATATAGTTTATAGATACTCAGTGGTACTATACTTAGTGGCGCGAGAGATGCACCTAATTAGGTGTATTGTACATACAATATGTCACATGTGCAAGCTTGGTAAATGCTGATGGAAAAAAAAAAAAGGTGTTTACACGAGTACAATTGCATACAATCTTTTACTTCTATGAGCAGTTTTACGTGCTACCTGCGCCTTTCTGACTGTGCGAAAACTATGGTATTTTTACTTCAGACCCTGCCATTGCCTCCTAACATCAGTAAGTGAGGCATAACATTGTACTTGCATAAACTCAGTCAATGTGTGTAGCATTCTTTAATTTTGCTTTTAAATTCTCTTAGTATTTACTTATTTATTTTGTAAGAGTGAAAGCTCCAAGAAACACATCCATGGCAATGACAGTGATGACGAGCCTGGCATATGCAGAAGAGATGAGCCAGACAGATCCATGGTGATGTTTAAACCTTTGGTGTCTGATCCTATTCACATACACAGAAAATCGCCTTTACCGCGTTCCAGAAAGATAGGTTCGGTGGAGGTAAGTGCCTTTCTCTACCTGACAGTATGACCATCACTTTATCATAGTCTGGGTAATCTTTCCTTTTTCTTTATAAACTCCTTCTAAACATCTTTTGGTCACTTGTTCCTTTAATGTGGCTTTTTTAGGATTATTCCATTCTGTTTGATATTTTATTTATGAATTGAGACAAGCCATTGCCATCTAAAATATAGTCAGTAAGATATGGGACTGCCTTGCATATTACTTGAAGATAATTTGCGCACTGAAAGGCTATCAGTGCATATACTAATATATAGACCGTATAATACACAGCACATTAGGAGGGAAACACTCCTTTTTATATATTTGTTTCTGCACTTTATTGGTTTATGTAAAACTGTTGTGTGTCATTTAAGTCTTACTCAGAATTGTTTATTTGTGGCCTGTCCCTAATTTGCCCATTAAACCCAATTAAAATGCTAACCCTATATGCGACAAAACTGATCACCAAAACTTCATATCCTGATCATTGATTGTCAGTGATTGATTTACTCAGTTCTTGGCACCTGTCTACAATGATCATTGATTTTTGTTTGAGTATTTCTCTATAATCTTTTTAAATACTGCTTCTAATACATTTATACGTCTAGTTTGTAGTATTACCTATTTGCTTACTCTCATGCCACACATTAAAGGTTATTTTATGTTTTGTAGTCTAGAAACTAGATTTTATTTTTGTTTTCTTGGTCATTTGGCTTTGTTTCTAACTTTGCATGCTTTGCTGTTTTTGCCCCTTTCTCACTTCTAGGAAGAGAGCCCCCTGAGTGTGTCTAGCCCAGAGTGTATCGGTACCTGGATGCATTACACCAGTGCTGTGGGTTCTGGGCGTCGAAGACGCAGATCAGGGGATCAAATCACTTCTTCCCCTGTGTCCCCTAAATCATTGGCTTTCACATCCAGTATTTTTGGCTCATGGCAACAGGTTTTTAAACTTTACTTCACTAAACTTTTTTTCTATTAAGCACAAAAAAAAAAATCAGTGATGGTATTAAAGGACATCTAATCACCTTTGAGTTTGTGTTCTCTCTTTTCAGTATTATATCCCATAGTAATCTGTTATGTATTCGCTTTTCATTGACACCCCTTCACGTAAAATGGTTAGCTTTGTACTATCCATGTCAATTAGGAATCCAAATGTACAGTAAAATACTGTATATCCAAATACATATGTAAAAAAAACACCTTTGGCTTAGCTGTCCTTTAAGACTAATGTGGCATCAAGTAATCTGGCAACATTTTAAAAATATTTTGGTAAAAGTGATGCTGTGGGGGTCAAATATATTTTCTTTATCCAAAGTGAACATGAATTTCATGCCTTGATATTAACTGTAAGGGGTGACAATCCATTACTGATCAAACTTTCCTGGCAATAAGTACCTAATGTATGGAAAACTGACATAACAGCGCTTCTTCCATGAATCTGCCATGTTTACAAAAAAGTCGCATGTAAGCAAGCTATAGACTTGTTGGGCCCAGAGTGAGTTATTACACAGCAGTGAAAGCTTCTGAACAAGTGAAATCTAAAATAATGAATTTGTTTTATTCTGTGGTTATTATTAACCATTAAAAAAATGTGTCTAAGCAGAAAATGGCTCTGATTGCTAGACAACTTTGCTCTTTTTGCAGTGTGCGGGTACTGGTTTTTAAATTGCAAGCTTGGAGCTGTTACTTTTATCCTCCATTTACTTCTCAGTCATTGACAACTGAAAATAAGTGCATATGAGGGGTTCCAGTACTCAGTCACTGATTTGTGAATCAGGGATCAGGGTGTTGGCTCACAGCTCGTGCTTTCCAAAACTAGTCAGCAAAGGCAGCTTCCATATTGCCCTGAAACATTTCCTTTAAAGTAAACATGGTGGGTGCCATTGCTAACTTCTGAAAATGCTAACTGTTTGGCTGTTCTTTAATATTTGAGTCATTTACCTGGAATAAGCATACATGTTGAAAGTCATTATAAAGTTAGAAGTCTGTGTCTGCAACTTGCTCTGGGTCTATGATGAATGTTATTAAAGCGAGAGTGGCATGCCTCTAGGCTAAGAAAATAAGAAGTCCACAATGACACCTTCCATATTTCTTTCAGAAATGTTTTATTTTTTTTTTAATGAGAATCTTTCATTAAAAAAGGAGAAAAAGTCTGCTGCAGGTATTAAATGCATGCACTTAGACATACCTACAGCAAGCTCTGGTACCCTGCCTTTATGTCTGAACCCTGGGCCATTCTGGCAAGCTAAGCTTCAGTGCTTCCTAATAGTGCTGAAGTTTGCCTGCCCCTTCTTACCTTCTGCAAATTATTTTTTTGATAGCAGGGCAGCCTGCCATAGCCATAGTAATGGGCCTATAGGAATGGGTGGGAGTGTTGGGTTAGCAGCAAGCACCTGGAAATGTCGGCGCTGTGCTTGTCAGAATGGCTGGAGATATTAGAGGCTGCTGTAGGTATGAGCAAGCATCTGTTGGTGTCTACACTTTATATCCACAGCAGTTTTTCCCAATTACATGTTTTCTTCAAGCTTGCCATAAGATATAGTAACAGGAGATTTTTCCAGACTTTCTCAACTTCAGTACTATCGTGGAAAGTTCTACGGTTAGGCTGTCATTTTCATATTATTTTAAAGGCTTTATAATTTTTAAAAGCACATGGGCTCATCATAGAATTGTTCAGCCTGTCCTTACTTTGCCTTAGGTGTCATCCTGCTCACATGCTAAATTGTGTAGAATAATGGAATGACCGCTTAATTTCATAGCAACTGATTCATTCATATGTTGACCTAAAGTTTGCGATAGCATAAAAAGTTCTGGACTGTGGCTCTTATTAATGATTCATTTTAGCCCATGCCCGAACTATAGACTTTTCAACAGGCTGCATTCAAAGACTATTTTGATACTTGTCCTGCTAGATATGGACTTCTGACCCTGGCTGTTAAGCATTTCTCAGATAATGGAAGAGGTTCTGCTTCACATTCCTTTTTCTGCGAAGAGTTTCTCTGTTTGTCTGTCTCTACAGCTGAAGCTCTTTCAGGGCAAAGGATATGACTTTTACATTGGGTACAAGCTGCAAGCTGTCCTCCAGGTCCTTTATAGGGCTCATGCATGGACTGTAGTGATTTTGTGGTTTGACATGTTTTAACTGCTTGTTTCCAGCTTTTCCTGTGCACTTTCTTCCAAACAGGATGTCTTGTATAAATGTGCCCATGGGTTTGCAGAAATGAACGCTCTTCAGTTACTGGCCTTTTCTTTGTTTCTGTATAATTGATGTGCTATTACAGTTTTGAATGCTTGCTTTACACCAACCCATTGCCACAGGTCTCATCTGTGAAGTGGATTCTTGTCAGAAGGCAATATTGCATGACAATGTTTTCTGTTTCTTCTCCACTAACTTGTGTCATGCATCAGTATTAACATTACCTGTCTGAGACAGGATTGCCTATATCAGCATTACAGTTTCAGTACTTGCCTGTTATGCATCTCACAGTGAAATCTTTCCTTCTAGGTGCTATCAGATAACAATAGCCATCTAAGAGCAGCCAGAATATTGGAGCAGAAGCACAGTGGCTTAGGTAAGTATACTTCCTGTTTTGAACACATTGGGCAGTGCTAACAAGCTAATGCGATGCGGTCAGCTTTTTTTAACCTCTGCTACTTGTCATAAAAGTGCATCCAAGCATGGTGGCAGTGAGCAGCACCTAATATCTACTGTTATTTTGCTGTGCATTGGATGATAGCACAATTTTCGATCTTGCTCTGACTTAAATTTAGATTTCACTGCACGAGACCAAATTCCTACCAATCAGAATGTGCGTAGTATTTGTAATTCTTTTGATCCTTTTTAATTCATTTTATATCAAATCCAGTATACACAAATATGCTTTAGAAGTAGTACATTACTGAGGTAAAGTACTGAAGTACATCATCGTGGTAAAGCCATTATACAATAGGTTTAAGAGCCTAGGATTCTGTTCTATGCCTTTATCTTGCAGTGCTTTTTTTTAAAAAAAACTTATTGTGCTGTACGCATTATGTATCGATAAAGTAGAAGTTTAGCCAAAAACTAACTCTAAATCTTCTGACCGCTACATTCAAAGACTAATCTATTTAACCATGTAAAGCAAAAATCGCTATACATACAATATCTCACAGAAGTGAGTACATCCCTCACATTTTTGTGAAGATTTTATTATATCTTTTCATGTGACAACACTGAAGAAATTACACTTTGCTATAATGTAAAGTAGTGAGTGTATAGCTTGTATAAAAGTGTAAATTTGCTGTCCTATCCAAATAACCCAACACACAGCCATTAATGTCTAAACAAAAATTGAGGACACCCCTAAGTGAAAATGTCCATATTGGGCCCAAAGTGTCAATATTTTGTGTGGCCACCATTATTTTCCAGCACTGCCCTAACCCCCTTTGGCATGGAGTTCACCAGAGCTTCACAGCTTGCCCCTGGAGTTCTCTTCCACTCCTTCATGATGACATTGTGGAGCTGCTGGATGTTAGAGACCTTGCACTCCTCCACCTTTTGTTTGAGAATGCCCCACAGATGCTCAATAGGGTTATAGGTCTGGATACATGCTTGGCAGTCCATCACCTTTACCCTCAGCTTCTTTAGCAAGACAGTGGTTGCCTTGAAGGTGTGTTTGGGGTCCTTGTCATGTTGAAATTCTTCCCTGAGGCCATGTCTCTAAAGGGAGGGGATCATGCTCTGCTTCAGTATGTCACAGTACATGTTGGCATTTATGGTTCCCTCAATGAACTGTAGCTCCCCAGTGCTGGCGGCACTCATGCAGCCCAAGTCCATGACACTCCCACCACCATGCTTGACTGTAGGCAAGACAAACTTGTCTTTGTACTCCTCACCTGGTTGCTGCCACACACGCTTGACACCATCCTAACCAAATACATTTATCTTGGTCTCATCAGACCACAGTACATGGTTCCAGTAATCCATTTCCTTAGTCTGCTTGTCTTCAGCGAACTGCAGGCTTTGTTGTGCATCATCTTTAGAAAAGGCTTCCTTCTGGGACGACCGCCATGCAGACCAATTTGATGCAGTGTGTGGCGTATGGTCTGAGCACTGACAGGCTGACCCCCCACCCCTTCAACCTCTGCAGCAATGATGGCAGCACTCATACGCCTATTTCCCAAAGACAAACTCTGGATATGACACTGAGCATGTGCACTCAACTTCTTTGGTCGACCATGGCAAGGCCTGTTCTGAGTGGAACCTGTCCGGTTAAACCTCTGTATGATCTTGGCCACCCTGCTGCAGCTCAGTTTCAGGGTCTTGGCAATCTTCTTATAGCCTAGCCCATCTTTATGTAGACCTGTAATTCTTTTTTTCAGATCCTCAGAGAGTTCTTTGCCATGAGGAGCCATGTTGAACTTCCAGTGACCAGTATGAGAGAGAGAGAGTTCAATCACACCAAATGTAACACATCTGCTCCCCATTCACACCTGAGAACTTGTAAATCCTAACGAGTCACATGACACTGGGGAGGGAAAATTGGGAAGTGATGTCACCCATAGAGTTACTATGGGGCGTCTGTTGTTGGCTGCCTCTCTTGCACACGACTTCACGAGAGCCGCTGCTGACAGCTCAGCGTAGAACCAGACCTGAGCGGCTGCAGAAAAGATATGCATAGCTATTTTTTGCTTTGCGAAGGTAGATAGATTAGTCTTAGAATGTGGGTGAGAGCAGGTTTAGAGTTAATTTTTGGCTGAACTTCTACTTTAGTTACATCCTAAAATTTGGTGTGGTCTATATTCCTGTCCTTTGGATTTCTGTGCAGATTGTACAGTTCCAACTGAATCATAAATGAAAGAAGTGAAGGCTGTGGCCATGAATAGGTGATTACACTGCTGCATATTTAATAATGAACCTTACCTGAAAATAACTCTGAAAACAGCCATAGGGGGAAAATCTGTTTTCTCAGTTCACAACTTGCACACAGTTCACAATGATATTCCTAAGAATGTTCTATGTCATGATTAGCAAATCATGAGAACCTAAAGTGTTCTGCCCAAAGTAAAGATCTGATATATACCTGTTGGGTTGTTTGTATCTGCCTATTATTGTTACTTGTATACTGTTTGAATTTCACAAAACTTGTGACACCATAATTAAACATTTTGCACATCCCGACCAAGCACCTCACTTGATGTGGAGATCAGAAAGCACACTTTGGGTGTGCTATTCCGTTGTATCCTTAGAAGAACCTCACTGCCTATTATTTTTGTTAACAGTTAAACCTTTTTATAACCTCTGTGAAGGTTCTCATTTATCCAGGTCATGGTGTACCGAGTAGTGGTTAGTCACATTGAACTGAACTTTTTCTATAATTTTAAAGAAATGTTGCCATACATCTAAGTAGCTTAGAAAAAGTTTGTTTCACAATAGCATATGCCTTGACACAACTCTTAATACCATGGTCATTGGTTTACGGTGAACCATGTGGCCTTAAATGCTGGGGTATATGTTCCTAACACTCATAACTGAAGAATTCTGAGTGTTCGGAACATATACCCTAGCATTTAAGGCCTATGTTTCACCTTAAACCAATGACCATGGTGTTCAAAGTTGTGTCAAGGCATATGCTATTGTGACAAACACTTTCTAGTCCCATAATCCAATCACCATGATGTCGTGTAGTCTGAGGCAGGTGTTATTTGTTTGAGTTTCATCGTTGAAGCTGTGAACTACTAGCAAAATGCCAGGGTAAAGATGTTAAAACCACCTTATATGTGGTTGACAGATGATAACTCCCTACATCTGTTTAGGGTTGCTTGTTCTAATCTGATGTACATGGCCTGTTTCATGCCTCTTGTAAATCTGTTGCCTTCTCTATCCAAAATGTGCACCTCACTGTCCTCAAAATAATAACCCTTTACCATCTGAGGGAAGTGTGCTATCATTCCCTCACCAAAAGTTTTCTGTAAGAACTTCTTTGCCAGGAACTGGGTGGTTCTATCCCCACCTTAATCCCCCCTAAAGCCTCCTCGTTGGGACAAGCAAATCAAAAGGACTCCTCCCATGTACCGAAGTATTTACAGACTATTCATAGACTAAATTATAATACATGAACGCATTGCTAAATTTTACACTTCGTCAACCTCTTTTACATGTACAGGTATATCTGAAAGATATAAAAGGCTAGCATTCCCCTTTAACAGTAAATATACTATTCTGTATGTACTGTATATTTCTATTCGAGGCAAATGCAATTCTGTTCATCTTTTATTTCAGTAATTCGGTAAACAGAGATTGCTTTCTATGATCCTTACTAAACCAGTCAGAATTCATATTGCAGATGCCAAAAATAAAAATTTAGCAACTTGCGCATTCAGTTCTCAGGCATTTGACCGGCATTGCCCTGATGACTGGTTGAATGAGCTTTATGTTTATAGAGATCAGTGATGCCATTAGGAAGATACGGTTCATCTGTTCTGTGTTTCCATGAATAGCAGGTGAATAAAAATAACTGAGCTGGCCATATACCCTGTTCATGTAAGATAATTAGTAATGTACATATTTATGTAAATCTTGTGATGACATATGTATATCATTTCCTGTGTGAGATGTTTGGTCCTTGTGTAAAATTCTGTGCCACCTTCTGCTTTCCTGTTATTTACATCTTTCATGGCAATCCCCTTTTCCTGTGTATTTATATACATATTCCCTGTTTTATACATCTTGGCAGCAGGTGCCATATCAGATTTTTTAACTGTAATTTGTCAGACATTGACTATAGGCAAGCTCTTCACTTGATTAGTTTCTCTTTATGAGACTGTTGTTAAATAGATTACAAACATTAGGATAACCTTTTGCTTACAGCAAAATAGTAAGTAATTGCATACAATGTAGGCAGCCATCTTTGAGCTAAAAGATAACTTTTGCAAGTGAGGCAGAAGGCAATCTGACATTAGCTATTCATTGCGTGTAAATTGATATGTGCTCTTATACACCCGACCGCGACTTTTTCCTTTCCCAAATTATTTAGCTTTTATTATTACTGCCTCCCCTTGTTCATAGCAAATATATTTGTTTTTTCCTTTGCTGCTTCTGCTTTCATGTCCGAAAACATTCCTTCTCAGAAGAAAAGTATTGGTAGGATGGTTGCACTATAATCCACGTTAAAGAGGTTGTAAACCTCAGAATTTCTTTTTTTTTTTTTAAAACAAACACATAATGCGCTAGTATGCATCGCATACTAGCTCATTATGAAATGCCTTAGAACGAAGCCCCGAAGTGCCGACTGCTCACCTCTCTCATGGGTGACATGTTGTGTCGCCCTTCTTCCGGGTTTGCGGCATCCGGCCATCTGATTGGCTGGAGCCGTGATGACGTCACTCCCGCGCATGCGTGCGGGAGCCAACGGTCACGGCACGGGGCTCTGAAGGAACGGCACGAGCGGCTGTTCCCTCAGAGCGCATGCGCCAGTGATGTCACTGGCTGCATGCAAAGTAAATATCTCCTAAACGGTACATGTTTAGGAGATATTTACAGTACCTATAGGTAAACCTTAATATAGGCTTACCTATAGGTACAAGTTGGAGAGGAGGGTTTACTTCCTCTTTAAAGTGGATTGTGGAACACCAGTTATACAAAGTAGCATTTCTGGGATTTTAATTTACCCGGGGGAGAAATATTTTGTCTTTGATTTCATTTATTTTCTCCTAAACCCGTCCTATGCTGTCTGTTTTCAGATACCTCTTTCTTCTAATATATTATTCTAATAATCATGTACTACTTGTGGCAGTGTTTTCCTTATTAAGTGTTCTTGCATGGTAAGACCACTTACTGTTATCTCACATATATATTCTTATTATTATAGCCAAATTTACCACCCTAACTCCTCCCACAGTTTTTACACTACATAGACAGTAATATACCGAAACATGCGGATTGTTCCCGATTGCCGAATGGTTCATGAAATATCGGGGTTTTTTTTTTGCCGAAATTGGTCCCATAGGAATGAATGGCGGAATGTTCAAAACTAGAGTGGGAGCTGAAAAATCAGGACATGATTTCTTAACTGCCCCCACTCCCTCATTTTCAAGCCCACCTACACAAATCTTATATCAAAACGTTCAGCTATCCCTGCTGCCACTAAAAGCCATAGTCCTGATAGTTTTCACAATATGACTGGTGGAGGCAAGAACACTTCACACAATTTCACCAAAAATTTTAGCTTTTCTAGTTTTAAAGTATAATTAAAGGCAAAACCTTATTATTTTTTTTTGGTTTTGTATAGAGTGGAGGGGGATTAGAATGCTGGTCCGTTTTTATTGCGGTCTGTGCCCCCATTTGAGAGTTTTACTCTCTCGATTTTGCCTGTTTACCGTTGTTATGGAGAGTGAAAGTAAAAGAAAATTTTGGGTTGTCCCCAGAAGTTAGATGTAGTTCTGGAGACCTGGGGATACATAAGGAACTCCCGTAATATGCAGGGTTTTCCCCTCCTTTCTTATTTAGCTATGGGGCAGGAAGTTGAAGGTAAAATCTCCATGATAGGACACAGATGTGGGAAAAAAAGAATCTGATGGATGATCACCCTCCCTTCCTCTATCCAGAATGAAAAGAAAGTTTTGCTTTCTGTTCTACTTGAATATTGTGCAAGTAAATGGGAAACACACCAGTTTTATCAAAAGGAAATAATATACACTGTTATGTGAGTTTACTAAACCTGCTGTTGGGAGTTTTTTTTTTTTTAATTACTTTTTTTACTGATGCTTTATATTTCTATAAAATAATTGCATTACATATACACGTTTAACATTAATGACAGCTTTTCAGTAGCCATTTTGGCTATCCTTTGGGCTTTAGCTCCTCACCTGTAGAAATGGGCTTTTTCAGAAAAGCAGTTAAACATATCTTGATAAGCCTGTATGAAGAATCCTAGAGCTCTACTTGTGGTTTAAACAGCTGCAGAATGACCTCAGAGTGGAGGCTCTTTGTAATCCATGTAGGCATTCACCAAGGCAGTGCATATAGTGTTTCCTCAGCTGAAGCTATATAGATGGTGGCGCACAGCATTGCGTTCATCAATTCTAAGATGGAAAGATTCTGGCATTGGACTCATTTAAATCCAGATTTTGTGATAAAAACTTTGAAGGATTTTACATTTTGGGCTCAAATCTTACACTATTTTAGTGTATGCAGGCCAAAAGAATGATTTAGGCCTGGTTCACACTTATGCAATTTCTTACTTGGGTCGCACTGTATCCATAGGCGTGCGCACAGGGTGTGCCGGATGTGCCTGGGCACACCCTAATCACCTAGGGCACATTAGCATTATCGCTCTGTTTGCCAGTGAGGAGATGGGAAAGATCTCCCTCGGACCTGCTCTGCCATAAGAGAAGTGCCACACACTTCTATTTCACTTTGCCAACAGGGAGAGTAATGTACCGGGGCCATGTACATGTAGGCAAACACATGCATGTGTATTTAAACTTTGGGGTGCACACCCTAATTCAATAGGCTGCGCACACCTATGACTGTATCGCATATTAATGGAAATAACATTGCTTCCAATGGTGCTTGTTCACATGAATGCAGCACAGTGCTACTTCAGTGCGATGCAGTTTGATTATGTTGTCCTTAGGCTTCAACGTAAATGCATCAAAATCTCATCTGCATTTATTTTTTAATGTGTTTTTGTGTGTGATTTCTGCTGGTTATTAAGGAGCCAGCACCTGTTGGCATCTGAACAATGATGAATCATCCCTGCTTTTAGCCTGTTATCTGGAACCCTACACCAAAATAGCATGTTTTTTTTATGTCGGTCTCATATTGTTTTTCTGATGAGTCCTATGTTGCCTGGTTGGCTATGTTTTAGCCTTGGGGAATTATTTTTTGCTGTTCCCACCCGTCATCTTTAAGGCACTGCTTTGGGATGTCCCTACTGTTATGAAGAACAGAGACTGCGTTTGTCAATGAACGATAGAGAAAATTGGATTTTTGTCTAGCCGTAAAATCCTTTTCTCTGACGTTCATTGACGGACGCAGTACCCGCCCCTCTATTTTGAGTTGTGTTGGCATTGTTTTCTCTGACACTGCTTTGATACAAAACATATTCTATAGTGGGGAGAGAGGGTATTACCCCTGGGACTGCCCATAGGGGTAGCCAGAACCTTTTTTTCTGCCTAGTGACCTACTCCTGTAGGGGGCAGTACAACCTTACGGTTGTGAAAAACAGAGACTGTGTCCGTCAATGAACTGTTGCTCTTTTTTTTTGTTTCTAGCGCACAAAATAAAAATCGCACATATGACCAAATGCCACCAAAGGAAATCTCTATTTGAGGGGAAAAAAAGGAAAAAAGGACATCAATTTTATGAGGGTATAGCGTTGCATGACTGCGCAATTGTCAGTTAAATTAACGCAGTGCCGTATCGCAAAAAATGGCCTGGTCATTAAGGGGGTAAATCCTTCTGGTCCAGAAGTAGTTAGAGATACGTTTAGGGGGTGGCATGCACCTCATTGGACGTAGCTCATAGTATGCCTGCACATTTATCAAAGTGGCTGAATTTCGCTTTAACAAGCGGACATAACCTTACAAGTTGTAACTACAAATACCACTGGTTGAGAATCCTGTGTATTTATACAAATTGTTTCATTGTTGAAGCAGACCTTCACTCAGCAGCACAACTATTTTTTTTTCTCCTGGCTCCTCTCCTCCAATTGGATAAAAATGCCTTATTTTTTTAAGTTTTACAATTGATACATTTGAAAAAGTTGAGGAACTAAGACAATCATCAAAATGAAAACCTGCTGCATTGTTTCCCATGTATTAAATTAACCACTTCCGGACCACCTGCCGCATATATACTGTGGCAGGGCGGCCTGGCTGAGCAAAATCCCAAACGTGTCCGTGATTTTGTGCACAGGCTTTCAGGGGCGCACACGCGCCGCTCCCGGTGTGATTGAACACAGTGGGAACCAATCAGCGGATTCGGCAGCCGCAATCGCCGCAGGGACCCGCCGATCATTCGGCAGAATGACAGAACGGCGGTCTGCCTATATAAACAAGGCAGACCGCTGTTCTGTCAGCGAGGAAAAGAGAGATCTGTGTTTCAGCTAAGCTGAAACACAGATCTCTTTTTCTCTAGTGCATCAAGTCCCAGTATTATTATTATTATTTCAGGTTCTTATATAGCGCTGTCAATTTACGCAGCGCTTTACATATACATTGCACATTCACATCAGTCCCTGCCCTCAAGGAGCTTACAACCTAAAGTCCCTAACTCACATTCATACATACATAGTAGGGACAATTTTATACAGGATCCAATTAACCTACCACAGTTAGAAAGCACTCCCTAGGAGAACACTTAAAGAGGACGTAAACCTCATAAAAAATTAGAAAAAAAAAAAACCTGTAAAGACAAAGGCATAATGAGCTAGTATGCATCGCATACTAGCTCATTATGACATACCTTAAAACGAAGCCCTCGCAGTGCTGCCCGCTCAGTGACTGGATGGCCGACATGTCTGGCTGTCCTCCTTCCTTGTTCGCATCCTCCGGCCATCTGATTGGCCGGGGGCGCGATTACATCATTTCCGCGCATGCGCTCGGGAGCCGCCATTCGAGGCATAGGGCTCTGAAGGAGCGACACGGGTGGCCGTTCCTTCAGAGCGCATGCGCTGATAACGTCATCGGCTGCATGCACTGTAAATATCTCCTAAACGGTGCATGTTTAGGAGATATTTATAGCACCTACAGTGGTGATCGAAAGTTTGGGCACCCCAGGTAAAATTTTGTATTAATGTGCATAAAGAAGCCAAGGAAAGATGGAAAAATCTCAAAAAGGCGTCAAATTACAGATTAAACATTCTTATAATATATCAACAAAAGTTCGATTTTATTTCCATCATTTACACTTTCAAAATAACAGAAAACAAAAAAATGGCGTCTGCAAAAGTTTGGGCACCCTGCAGAGTTAATATCTTGTACTGCCCCCTTTGGCAAGTATCACAGCTTGTAAACGCTTTTTGTAGCCAGTCAAGAGTCTTTCAATTCTTGTTTGAGGTATCTTTGCCCATTCTTCCTTACAAAAGTCTTCCAGTTCTTTGTGGGCTGTCTGTCATGCACTGCTCTTTTAAGGTCTATCCATAGATTTTCAATTATGTTGAGGTCAGGA
Source organism: Pelophylax lessonae (assembly GCF_965119305.1). NCBI lineage: Eukaryota > Metazoa > Chordata > Amphibia > Anura > Ranidae > Pelophylax > Pelophylax lessonae. Next base: position 169,595,139 of record NC_138768.1, read on the forward strand.
GATTGTGAAGGCCATGGCAAAACCTTCAGTTTACGCCTCGTGATGTAATCCCCCGTGGATTTTGAGGTGTGTTTAGGATCATTATCCATTTGTAGAAGCCATCCTCTCTTTAACTTCAGCTTTTTCACAGATGGCATCAAGTTACCATCCAAAATTTGCTGAAATTTTATTGAATCCATTTTTCCTTCTACTTGTGAGATGTTCCCAGTGCCACTGGCTGCAATACAACCCCAAAGCATGATTGATCCACCACCATGCTTAACAGTTGGACAGAGGTTCTTTTCATTAAATTCTGTGCCCCTTCTTCTCCAAACGTACCTTTGCTCATTCCCACTAAAAAGTTCAATTTTAACCTCAGTGGTCCACAGAACTTGTGTCCAAAATGCATCAGGCTTTTGGATGTGTTAATTTGCAAAGTTCAAACGCTGATTTTTTGTGGTGAGGATGTAGAAGAGGTTTTCTTCTGATGACTCTTCCATGAAGACCATATTTGTACAAGTATCTCTTTATAGTGGAATAGTGTACCACAACTCCAGTGTCTGCCAGATCTTTCTGGAGGGATCGTGCAGTCAAACGTGGGTTTTGAATTGTTTTTCTCACAATCCTGCAAGCTGTTCTGTCTGATATTTTTCTTGGTCTTCCAGATCTTGCTTTAACCTCCACTGTTCCTGATGACTGACATTTCTTAATTACATTCCGAACAGAGGATATTGACACCTGAAAACGCTTTGCTTTCTTCTTATAGCCTTCTCCAGCTTTGTGAGTGTGAACTATTTTCAGGTTCAGTTTTCTAATCTAGACAACTGAAGATCCCATGGTGCTGATTGTTGGAGCAAGGTCAGATGAGTCTGGGCCTTTAAAATCTTTGAGATTGACATCACCTGGTCTTCCCAGGCGATGATTGAGAACAATCCATGACACTGGCAGGTCTCAGCCTTGCAAAGGGGGCAGTGCATGCTATAAATTCTGCAGGGTGCCCAAACTTTTGCAGACACCATTTTTTAATTTTCTGTAATTTTGAAAGTGTCAATGATGGAAATAAAATCTAACTTTTTTTTTCATATTATAAGAATGTCTCATCTGTAATTTGATGCCTTTTGGATAATTTTTTATCTTTCCTTGGCTTCTTTATGCACATTAATAAAATGTTTTACTTGGGGTGCCCAAACTTTCGATCACCGCTGTATAGGTAAGCCTTAATATAGGCTTACCTATAGGCAAAAGACTTTAAAGTGGGTTTACAACCACTTTAACCCCTTCTGTTAACCCCTTCCCTTAACCCCCAGTGTCATTTATACAGTACCAGTGCATTTTTTCTTAGCACTGTATTGGTGTCATTGGTCCCCAAAAAGTGTCACTTAGTGTCAGATTTGTCCGTCGCGATGTCGCAGTACCGCCAAAAATAGCTGATCTCCGCCATTACTAGTAAAAACAATAAAAAAAATATAAAGTCCATAAATGTATCCCTTAGTTTATAGACGATATACCTTTTGCGCAAACCAATCAATATACACTTATTCGGATTTTGTTTACCAACAATATATAGCAGAATAAATATTGTCCTAAATTAATGAAAAAATTAGATTTTTAAAAAATTTTTATTGGGAATATTTTATAGCAGAAAGTAAAAGGTATTGTGTGTTGTTTTTTCCCCCCAAAATTGTGTTTTTTTTTTTTTTGTTTTTTTTTGTTTATAGCGCAAAAAATAAAAACCGCAGAGGTGATTAAATACCACCAAAAGGAAGCTCTATTTGTGGGAAAAAATATATCAATTTATATTGGGTACATTGTCGCACGACCGCACAATTGGCAGGTTAAGCAACGCAGTGCTGTATCGCAAAAAATGGCCTGGTCATTAAGGGGGCAAAACCTTCCAGAGCTGAAGTGGTTAAATAAAACATGTATATAGGGGACAATTATTAATGTTTATTTTTTACAGGTACTTCAACGGGAACGCATAAAACAAATGGTTTGAATATGATGTAATTTGTTTTGAGGTATTTATTTGTTCCTGCTGAACATTAATAAGAGTCCCTTATGCACATGTTGTTCTATTTTGACCCTTTTAGTGTATTGCAGCATTCTTGCCTAAGCAAAAATGACGTACCATACCCAGGTATAGTACTGGCGTGTTCTGGTTTCTCTGCATCCCAGCCATTTGAGTTATTGAAGCTGACTGTCTTGTTGTCGTGTTTAATGAGCTGTCGTGCATTGGCTATCTGTTACAAATTTTCCCATGTGTCCTTTGTTGGTGGTCTTAAAGTAGAACTGAAGACAAAACTTTTTTTTTTGTTTTTCATTCTTGACATAATTCCTATCAGCTTTTGGTTTTGCCATTCGTGCCCCACTGGGGAGACTTCTCTTCATTGCCTGTCCTATAGCCACAACCCGAAGTCAGAGGAAATCCCTGGGAATCGCAAGAACTAATGTCCCCATTGGAAGATTTCCTTTCTATTACAGTTCTGGTGACCACTTAAAATCAATGCTAACAATCACCAGGACAAATAGAGAGGGTGACTCTCCCTAATGGTGACACCGATCACAATAAAAAGCTGTAGGTGTTCTAATCCCTCTCCATTCTAAAATAAAATTGAAGAAGAAAAAAAAAAGTTTTGCCTTCAGTTATATTTATTTTATGTATTGTGTCACTTTTATAATTTATTTAATTCCATTTGTTTCTACCCTACCAATTAAGAATATTTCTGGCATGTCATGCCCCTAATGCATCTTCTTTCAATTCCCATGTACATGAGCCTTTCCATGTTGCTGGGTCATACGTCAATATATTTCCCTGCAGACCCTCAGGCACAGAAAAAAGAAACAAGGAAGTATTATCACTCTGCAAAGTGTAGAATCAGAAGTCACTGTTGGAGCTCTCTACTCCGAGGTAAGGAATCTAGCAGTATTCCATCCTCCCTGCTGCACAGTAGCATAGCTGTGCCCTCTGCACCGGTTCTTTGTATGCATTTATACTAGCTGTGCTACGCAGTGCTGGATAACATGGATCCTCCTAAGCATATAGTTCTCCGTCATTGCTACTGGTTTCTTCTGCAGTAGCCCTGACTTTATAGAATCCCTTACTGTTCTATGGGGCCAACTTTACACCATACCTGTGAAAATCAATCTACAGATTACCACGTGGAATTTTACAAAATTCAATATATAATAATTTTAAGAGCACACAGACCTTAATTCAGATTTCGTAAAACTAGGACTATTGTTTTCTTGGAGGAAAAACTGGAGAATTCACAAGTTTGTAGCTTTAGGCATGAAACTAGCTGAGCAGAATAGCTTTAGTTTTAGATCTGCAGCTTTACATGCAAGCAAAAATGGCTACTGTTTTGTGTTACTCTGTTACCACCTGCTGGTTGTTTTTATATTCACAGACCACATCCATTCCTCAAATGTATTATTGTGAAATGCTTGAAGGGAAGCTCCAGTGTATTTCAGTGAACATACATTTTCACTTATTGTAATTGCTACAGCTTGCTTCGCCTAGAGCCTATTATTCTTTAAAATGTGAAGCAGTTAGGCCTCATTCACAGAAGCAGCCAGGGGCCCATAAAACCAAGCATTTGAGCTAGAGTTTTACTGCCCCCTGACCGTGCACCTGAACACTGACATCCAGCTTCTCGCAGCTGTACATACGCCGTGGCCGTGACAAAAATGATACAGCATGTTGCATTCGTTAGGCTTTACTTTCACCAAATGTGTGTGCATTTGTTGGGTTAATTCCGGTTGTGAGGGGGTAACATAGCACCCCTCACTGCCTGTCAAGTGCCCTCTGAAAAGCAATCCAAACATGGCTCACTCTCTAAAGGGCACCACACATAAACAAGCCCTTAGGGCACTGGTCTCCAAACTTCCGCCCCCTGGACCAGATGTGTCTCTTTGCTTTTTATCCTGCCCTTGGGGCACTGTTTCATCCACTGAAACAATGGGGCATAATCCCTCCCCACTGCTACCAATGAACGGACACATTTTTCCCATGGATACCAATGATGGGGCACTATTGCTCTCCATCAATAGGGCACAATTCCTCCCAATGGCATCAACAATGGGGCCCAATTCCTCCTACTGACACCAACGATGGGGCACATTTACTCCCACTAAAACAAAAGATGGGGCATTATTTTTGTCCCCACTGATGTTGGGACCTTTTCTACTCCCAATGGCCACAGTCCGGCCCCCCTAAAGTCAAAGGGACAGCAAACTGGCCCTTGGTTGGTTTAGAAACTTTGGAGAACTCTGTCTTGGAGGAAGCACTGCATCTCAGTGCAGTCTCTCAGCCATGTTAAATAGCAGCTGCTTACGTTAAGGTCCCATTCACACTCCCCTGACAACTGCCGCACATTAAACCGCAGTGGTTTAGTGTACAGCAGTTGTCTATTCTGGCTGCAGTGAGCCAGTGGTAGAGGGCAGTGTGATGTGGTTTTTTTTACTTGACTTGACTTTATTTGGAGTGTACAGAGTGACACTTCATGTCACTGTACAGCAGCACGCTACTTTACAGTGATGGGTAATCCCGCCCTGTACACTGCGATAAGCTGCAGAATGTCTGTGTTTTTGTTGCAACTCACTGCAGCGCAGCTCAGAGCTATGTTGCAATGTAAATAGTACATATAGAAAACAAATATTTTCTGTATGTCCTAGTGTTGACTGGCGTTCTTCGTGCGTGCAAAAAAAAAAAAAAAAAAAAAAACACTGGCTGCCACACTATGTAGAATGGTTCTAAAGCCTAACCCCAGCCAGTGTTTTCATTTTGGATAGAGTGGGGAAGGGTGAAAGCTCCTATCTGTGTCCCCGTTGGTGAGATTTACCTTCTATTTCTACCCCTAAGGTGCCTCTACAATTATTCAGAGGCGTGGTTGTCATAAAAAAAAAAGCACTAATAAAAACATTGTTAAAAACTACAACTCTTCTTTGTTTTACTAAATATGTGTTTTTGCTTTTTTCCGTGTCTTCTTTGAGGGTGTTGCCCATTACTTCCTGTAAGTGAGGGTATTCACCCCAATAGGGACATGAAGAAATCACAATTTTACAAAAACTCTAATTCTTTCTCACTCTACCCAAAAAGAAATCAAATGTTTTGGCTGGAGTTGGGCTGTAAGATTTCTTTACCAATGCAATGCTTTCAGTGAGTTAGATCTGATAGATGTATCTGGAATAAATGTAGAGGTACTCATAGGCAAGGGGTGGAAGTCTCCCAATACTAGCTGCTTTCAGATATCATGTCTGTGGAAGGTCACCTTTTCTGGTTATCCACCCCATGTCAGGGCAAACCATTAGTCGGGTCATTGAAATGTTTACAAACTAAAGCAGATGTCAAGTCCAAGAGTAATACATATGCAAGTGTAGTGCATGAACAACACTGTGCAAATGTGTTCTGAATGTATTGTAAATCCTCCCTTTAAAGTATTTTGTGCATTTTCCAAGAAGTCACATTACTACTCTCTCTTTTCCTCTGGCATCATGGCGGAAACTGTCGGTGGGAAGAACGTCATTTCCAGGAGGGAACTATACTTCTGTTCTATTCTCTGGAGTCCTTTCTGTGGTGTTGGGGCTGCTGCTATTGATAAAGGTGGTGTCCCTATGCAGTTTGGTAGTTTTCAGCCAGTGCTTAAGAGGAATGGGCTACGATGCTGTGTTTACTTCTGCAGCCATTTTATATCATTATTACTGATGCATAGGAAATGCCCCAAAACCACTGTTACGGATCTAACTGGCATGAAAATAGGAAAGTAAAAGAAATTGAAAGATGGTATTTGGTAAAAATATAGAGCATATTCGCTATCAGTCAGGTACACATTCGTCTTGTTTTGAACAAAACAAATTATATGTATTTAAATGATAGCAGGAATTTAAAATATAACATTGTAAAAGAGTCTTTTTTTTTTTTAAACTACATTCTGGAACATTCATACTTTTTATTGCCCCACTACTATTATAGACCACAAACCGTAAAAGTAAGGGGAAATTGCCATTTTATATATAAACCACAGACTGTATTGCTGTGCAAGACTATATTGCTGTGCTGGATTGAAGCATATATTTGCACCTGGGTGTACATGTGTTAAAAAATATTCCTACGCAACAACCACTCATTGAATAAGTAGGTTGGAGAATTTCTCCCTCTAAACGTTGATCTGTTAATGGTGTAGAGATAAGCTGAAACATTTAGAGGCTATTTAATATACAGTCATGGGCAAAAATATTGGCACCCCTGCCTTTCTGTCTAATAATGCATCACTTCGCCCCGAAAATTGTTGCAATTACAAATGTTTAGGCATTCTTATGTTTATTTCTTTTGTTTGTATTGATATGACACAAAAAATGTGGAGAAACAAAAACCTAAATCTGACACATTCCAAGCAAAACTCCAAAAATTGACTGGACAAAATGATTGGCATTTTCTCAAAATTGTAAGAAATAATTGCATTCCAAGTTTGTGATGCTCCTGTAATTTGTAATTAAACTCACCTGTATCAATAAACAGGTGCTGACAATATAAAAATCACACTGCAACCAGTTAAAATGGTGAAAAATGTACTTAACCTTTTTTGTTGTGTGTCTCAGTGTGCCATGCGGAGCATTGAGAAGAGAAAGAGCAGCAAAGAATTGTTTGAGGATTTGAGAACAAAAATTGTGGAAAAGCATGGACAATCTCATGGTTACAAGTCTATCTCCAGAGATCCTAATGTTCTTGTTTCCACTGTGTGCAAAATTGTCAAGAAGTTTACAGACTATGTAGCTAATCTCCCTGGACATAGGCAAAAGAGAAAAATTCATCAAAGAGTTTGCCAACTTACCCGAGGAAGTCAAAATCCTTTTGGTAGAATGCTGTGGACATATGAAACAAAATTACAACTTTTTGGTAAAGCTCTTCATTCTACTGTTTTCAGAAATAGAAATGAGGCCTTTAAAGAAAAGATGGTATAATAAAATCTGAAGACTGCCATTCTGGGGTGCAATGTAGGCCCCAGTGTCAGAAAGTTGGGTCTCTGTCAAAGGTCATGGATCTTACAGCAGGACAATGACCCAAAGTACCCAGAAAAGGTTTAAGACCAAGCTCTGAAGAGTACTGAAAGAGTACTGAACTGGCAAGCAATGGGTCCCGATCTAAATCCCATAGAGCACCTGTGGAGGGATCTCAAAACAGCAGATGGGAAAAGTAGCCCTTCCAATCCGAGAGACCTGAAGCAGCTTGCAAAAGAAAATCGGTCCAAAATTCTGTTGGAGAGGTGTAAGACACTAATTGATGGTTACAGGAAATAATTGATTTCAGTTATTTTTTACAAGGGGTGAGCTACCAAATATAAAATTGAGGGTCCCAATAATTTGTTTCAGTCCATTTTTGGAGTTTTGCATGGAATTTGTCAGATTTGGCTTTTTGTTTCTCCACTTTTTTGGTGTCATACCAATACAAACAAAAGAAAAAACATGAGGATATCGGAAACATTTGTCGTTGCAGCAACTATCTTGGCAAAGTGGTGCATTATCTGACAGAAATGCAGGGGTGCCAATATATTTGGCCATGACTGTAGGTGTCACGTTTTAAGGAGATATTTTGTATGGCCTGGTTATTCCTATAGCAGTGATTAGATGCTTTTGTGTGTGGTTATGTGGTTTCAAGTGGACTGTTTGGGTATGCCAGGTTACTCTGAAAAAATGCCTCTCTGGTATTTTCTAAAATGTGTGTAGAGGGGTAAAACCCAAAACAGAAGTGCAATTGTATTCTTTTATAGCAATTATGTTGCGTGATTGGAGGTTTAAAAAAAAAGACTCCCTACAAATAATTAAAAGTTAATAAAACTTGACTCTCCTGCTACTCGTGCCACCAAAGACAAATTTAAGACAGTAAAGCAAAAATTGCATTGGAAAGGCATCCAGACTTTGAAAAAGAGAACGGATTCCTGTATTTCTGGAAAAAGTGTTCTCCATATTAGTCAGTGGCCAAGTATTCACTAAATAAAACATCATAAATATCCATCTATGAGGCATCTAGGAGACAGACAATAGCTGTCCTTGATATTTAAAGTTTTCTGCTGTTTTTTTTTTTTTATCTTCATTTGAACCTGTGTTAAAAAGAGGGAACCATTTTATTGATGAGCAGAAGATGGCACAGGATCTTGTAGAATGCTACACAGCTTATTTCTAAAATACAGTTTCATCTTTTGCCTTTCATAGTGACGGCCAAATTGTTCTGCATGTTGCATGCATCACTTTTCTAAATGGAGGAACACTAGGTTGCTGTATTTTCTCTAACTTCCACTAGGGTCTCACTGCGCGGGTCTGTTTAGTACTACAGTGCTCGGGGCCTCCTCAAGTGCACCTAACCTTCTGGATTATGCTCGTGCTCATCGTAAAAAGCTGACTACTTCTGGCTGCATAGATGGTATGTGCGCATTAAGTCTCGCACACGTTTTGTGTGAAAGCCTCACCTCAGAGGAGTACGCACAGATATTTGGTGTGCTTTCATTTATTTTCCTCACTACTTAATTATTCCTGAGTTTTACTTATTTAACCTGGGCCATATTTATTTTTCACAGTAATAATATTGATGTAATACATTTGTGAAAAACAGAAAAGACGATACTTTTTTCTCTATTATGTGTTTGTTATATTTCTGGTTCTGGCCTTTTTTTTTTTTTTTTTTTTTTTTTTTTTTTTAGTTAATTTAATTATTTTTAATTAATATTGCATATATTTTGCAAGAATGTAATCCTAGAACCCGAGTAGCCAGCTTTCATTGTGGAATCTCTTCTAAATATTTCTAAATTGAACAAGTGTGCTTGTTAATCCAAGTACTTTTCTTTGCTGTGGAGTGCACTGCATGCTGCTGAATTTAACAGGTTCACACACAGACACACGGGGAGTTTCTTTATCTCCAATTTTCTCTTTTTTTTTTCTCTTCTCTTCCCGTTTGGTAGCTGTTATGAATTTCAGGTACCTCTTTTTCTCTTTCTTAGACTCCACACGCAGCTCTGCTGTTAAAAGATTTTCTATCTCATTTGCTCGACACCCAACCAATGGTATGTTTTTTTTTTTTTTTTTATTTTAAATGATACCCGCGTGCTCCATTTTTTTTTCTTTTTGGTTTTTCAGACATGGAACACAGGCTCACTTCTCAAATTTGATTATTCATAACTTCATTGGCGTTCACATTTCACTTTTTTTTCCCCAAAGAAGAACTTTGTCATATTCATATATATTGTAAAGTTTTTTTTACAAATTAAGTTTTATCAGTTAGTCAATCATCATGGTCAGTATACAATTTTAAAGAATTACAATTGAGCAGTCATATAAATTTTTTGTATTACGCCATAAGGTTTATTCTAAAAACAAATTCTTGTGTAGGACTCTGCACAGTTGTTAAAATATATTTTATATGCAGCTTGAAAAATCTTCAAAATCTTTTGCACTTGCCATTTCTACTGTATTTAAACTAGATTTCAGAATTGTAAATTAAGTTTTTTGTTGCCATTTGTTTATAAAAACTATTTCAATGTGCCTCACAAGATTTGAATTTCTTTGTGAGGTTTCAGGCATTTTTTCCTAAAGGCTTAAAAAAAAAAAAAAAAATCACAGTAGTACGAAAACCACAAGGTACATATTTTGCATATTTTTTAACTCCATTGCTTACAATTTTTAGTATTTTTTTAAAAAAATGTTATTGGCGTCCACAATTGTTGGTCTGCTTTGCTTGTATTTTCATTCTGGCTGTGATGGAATTTTTTTTATTTCTTTAAATATGGAAAAGCATTATTGCAGGTGCAAACCTAGCAATAACAGATGCAAAGGTAAGTATACAGCAATAACAGCCAAGGCAATTTTTCTGTTTTAAAAAGTGGAAACTATTAATGCCTTTCCTTGAATAGTTTAAGATTTTGTATGGTGATAATGTTGGTAAAAAATATACCAATCCTAATATACCTCAAATCTAAAAATACATATGTTTGTATGTATATATTTTTCAGGGTTTGAACTGTACTCCATGGTGCCTTCCATATGTCCTTTAGAGACTCTCCACAACTCCTTGTCTTTAAAGCAGGTGGATGAATTTCTTGCTGCAATCGCAGCTCCTTCAAGTGACTGTCTTCTGGATACTCCCACCGCTTCTCCTTGTAGGCTGTCTTTTTTTATTACACTTTTATTCATATTTCTGTTTTGGATGTCACCTTTGTCATATTTTGTAGCCAAGGATAGTTTTTGTAGTCACATGACATAAGAAATCCTGGTCCCCATTTCCTGCTGAACGTTTACTCCAGTTTTTGACCTGGTCCCCACTTCATATTGTGGGAAAAAAGGACATACATTTTATTTGGGTACATCGTCGCACAATTGTCAGTCAAAGTAACGCAGTGCCCTATCGCAAAAAATGGCCTGCTAATTAAGGGGGTAAATCTTCTGGAGGTCATATAATTATCCACTTTACCACCGGAGGATTTTGCGGTCTTACGTCTGGGCCACTTTTTGCGATTCAGCGCTGTGCGACTTTAACTGACAATTGCGCGGTCGTGCGACTCCGTACCCAAACTAAATTTATATCCTTTTTTTTCCCCACAAACAGAGCTTTCTTTTGGTGGTATTTGATCACCGGTGCGATTTTTACTTTTTGCGCTATAAACAAAAAAAAAAGCGTTTATTTTGAAAAAATAATATTTTTAACATTTTTTGTGTTTTTTTTTTTTAACGAGTAATGGCGGTGATCTGCGTTTTTTTTTTTTTTTTTTTGCGGGACTGCGACATTGCAGCGGACAGATCGGACCCTTGACTGACATTTTTTACACTTTTGGGGGTACCAGTGACATTACTACAGTAATCAGTGCTATAAATATGCATTGTTACTGTAAAAATGACACTGGCAGTGAAGGGGTTAATTTTATTGGAGAGGGAGGGGTTAATGTATGCCTGGTGCTTACTGACGTGTGGGGGGGGAGGTGACTGAGTGATTCAAGGACAGATCGGATGTTCAGCTATGCTGAACCCTGCGATCTGTCACTCCCTGTCACTTAGGAGATCCGCCTGCTCTGTTTACACAGGCGGGCGGATCTCCAAACTAGATTCCCCGACGATCAGGGAAGAGCAGCGGCGATGTTTTCATTCACAGCGGGAGTCGGGCCAGGGCAGGAGCGGCGGCGAAAACAGCGGGAGCGTGCCTCCGGCGGCGCGCAAGCGCCGCCTACAGGGGGAGGAGTCCAGCGACGTAGGTCTACCTCGCTGGACAGAATCGTGCCACTTTGCCGCAGTACGGTCAACGTGACCGGTCGGCAAGTGGTTAAAGATGCTCCTCCTTGGGAAAATAGCCTTGTCCTTATTCACCTTCCCATAAAAAGAAAGATCTGGCAAACTAGCATATACTGAGACTAAATTAAGCAGTTTAGGACATGTTGATGAATAGTAAATGTTTGTGCTGTAGAGCTTTTTTTGGATGATAAACAGAGATGGGTTCCCTTTTTTAAATGCATTTGAATATTTTGTAAAACACAATGATAATTCTTTACAAAGCTAAAAACATGGATTTTATTTATGTTTTCCAAATCTTACAGCTACTCCTGGTTTTCATGTTTGTGGCAGAAAGGTATCCTTGAATACATATACACCAACGAAAATACTACCAACACCACTGTTTCCAAGCACGGACCTTCCTGATTCAAGCGCTTCTACTCTGTGTGAGTTATCCTACCTTTAAGACAACTTTTTACCTTTAAACTACGTTAATCTACATTTCCATTGTGCTCATACTATTAAAAACCCCTGGCAGACATTTTTTTTTTTTTTTTTTTAATCAGAAAAGGTTTTTATTTCGAAAATACCAAGCACAAAAAAGGAACAGGTACAAAAACCTTTTCCATACCAGTAAACACATCTGTAAACAACTCACAGTCCAGGCGAATAAGGTACAATAATAATCTCCATCTCTATCCTGCGAGGTTAAATACATCGCCTCTCCTTAGACCTACCCTGTCCATACTCCCAAATGGATAGGGATTGAGTAAGCGGTCTGTAGAACCTGTGTGAGGCTATATGTCTCACCTATGTTTCTGGTGATCATCCAGAGTATACTCAGCCCGTGGGACACTGCAATACCCTCATCAGAACAACCTCGCTTGGCGATATCCTAGGGACATTAAGCCATGGAGACCAGAGTTTCTCACATCTATTGAGTCAATTCCTATGTTGATCCTATGTCTTCAGAAAGAGCATGTTCCCCATATTGGTGATTCACATTTTAATCAACGGGGGGAGTTATAGATTTCCATCTTAAAAGAATGATCTTCCTGGCCTGAAATAAGGCCCTGGAGAAAACTCTTGTCATTTCCTCAGGTCTAACCTCTTTGAGGACTCCAAGTAAACAGTTGATAGGATTTAAGGGAACATTCACCTGGAAGACTCTATTGACTGTAGAGAGAACCTCGCTGCAGTAGCGATGCAACTTAGGGCATTGCCAGATGAGATGAATAAGATCCCCAGATGTTTGTCTGTATCTACCACATAGTGGGTCGGGGAGTCTGCTCATCCTGTGGCGTTTCACTGGGGTGTAATTTACTCTGAGTAACATATAAAGTTATGACACCTTCTGTCAGACATTAAAGCTGGATACACACTATACAACTTTTGTTGTTAGATTTCCTTTAGATTTGCCTTCGACTATGTAGTGCAAGGGCCTGCCAGATTGCATACAAATTGAAAGTTTTTAGGTTTGACCTCATATTATATGGTTTTGGTAAATCTAAAGGAAAAAATCTAAAGACAATTGTATAGTGTGTATGGCCCATAAGAGAAAACATGTTAGCCGACTGAAAAGCCTCCTCCCACTGGTCTACTGTCAAAGTTCCCACGTCCTCCTCCCATTGGGACATTGCCCTGTTTGGATAAGTCCTCAGGTTCTCAATTAAGAGCATGTGATAACACTGGGATATGAAACCTTTTGTTTCGGTCGCAGACTGTAGTAGGTAAAAAATGGGGGTGGGTGAAAGTGACCAGTCAATTGCATCTCCCTGAACCTTAACTGCATGGGATAGCTGTAGATAATAAGACATGCAAGCCGGTACGTCAAATTTGCGTTGAAGGTCCAGAAAAGACATTAACCTCCCGTTTTGGAACACCTGAGAGAGGAGAATTACCCCCCCAGGCACGCTCGCTGCAGTTGCTTTGATTTATTCCAAATTTTCGGAATTAGTGCATAGGTAGGCTTTCGTTTATTGGGTTTTTGGAATGCTTGAGCCTCCAGTCCCTCCGGGATGGAGTTTGCACCAGTGCCAATAAGAAAGAGGCGAGCAGAAGAACCTTGGGGGGCAGGGGGCAGGCGGCATGGAACCTATGTTGGAGTTGGACAGCTATGTAGTAGATCCAAGGGTTTGGGAGAGCAAGTCTCCACTGTCCTTAGGAAGTTGCAGCTGATCCAACTTAATTCTGGGGGGACATGCACCCCAAAGTACCAGCCTGAAAAGAGAATTAACCATCCAAAATGTTTTCAAGGGAACTACCACGGGGGAATTATGAAGGACATATAAAAGTTGGGGCAGAAGTATCATCTTAATTAGATTTGTTTTCCTGGCCAGGGACATTTTGAGTCTATTCCAAATATTTATTTTATCTTTGAACCGGGCCATCAAGGGGTCCACATTAGGATAGCAGTAATCCATAATGACGGGAGATTTGGGTACCCAGGTATCTGAAAGAGGTCACTAAGGGGATGGAGCAGGGGATAGATGCTGCCTGTCCAGGCACGTTATCCAATAACAATAATGCAGATTTGGTCCAATTAATAGTGAGACCAGAGAACCACCCAAACTCCGAAACTGTGGACATAGCACTGGTCAGGGATGTAGAAGTATCACCTAGAAATAGCTACATATCATTGGCGTATAGCATGATCTTCTCATGTAATTCATCGTACTGAAACCCGGTAATATGTGGGCTATTATGCACTAAGGCATGGGTGTCCAAACTATGGCCCTTCAGCTGTTCAGGAACTACAATTCCCATAATGCCTAGTTATGTCTTTGAATGTCAGAGTTTTACAATGCCTCATGGGACGTGTAGTTCCGCAACAGCTGGAGGGCCGTAGTTTGGACACCCCTGCACTAAGATAACCAGAGGCTCAATAGCTATGGCAAAGAGCAGGGTGATGGGACAACCCTGTCTGGTTATCTGCCTGCGGCTGCATGTTCAGAGACAACCTCCTAAGATTGGTGGCCGTGGACTTTTGAGGCATGAACCCTGCTTGATCAGTGTGTATAATGGACCGAATACATTTGTTTACCCTCAGTGCCAAAACCCTAGCTAAGATCTTCACATCACATTGCAACAAATAGATGGGTCCTGGCAGACATTCTAATGGGGATTATTTTTTTTAAGAAAATATGAGTGGTAAGACCACATGCAATTCTTTATTTTTTTAACATTGAAATTACAATAACTTCACATACCAGCATGATCATTGAACAAACCATAGCAATAACAGTAATAATGTAATAGTTTATATACCCTTAGTTCTTAACATCTATTGCCTTCTTTAGCATCCAGGATGGGTTGCAATTTTTTTAAAACAATAAAGCCCTTATTGTGGTCTGCGGTCTATTATGAACTACAATTGAGTGCTCCCCAAAGTGTCTCAGTGATGTCAGGAGGTTGTGATGGCCACTCCAGAACCTATGCTTTTTATTTCGCTGCAGCCATTGAGGGGTTGACTTCGCCTAATGTTTTGGATTATTGTCATGTTGGAAAATCTAAGTGTGTGACAAGGCATCCTCCATGTTGATGAATGCAAATTTTCCCCCAATATTTCCTGGTAATATGATGCATTAATATTGCCGTTAATTTTGATCGCGTTCCCTATGCTACTGTAGTTCTTACACCTCCAAAACAGCTGAGATCCACATCCATGCTTTACAATAGGGATAGTGTGCTTCTTTTCATAGTCCTTGTTGACTCCTCAACTATAGTTAAATTTATGGTTGTGATCACAAAGTTCAAATTGCTGTCAGTATTTTTTTCTTTTTTGCCCTCCCCATAGTCATCCTCTCAGCAATCTATCCAAATTTAAGAATGAAAAAATAAAAAAAAAAGATTGCACAGATATTGTATGGTCTACGGGACTTTACGGACTATGAATGTTTTTTTTTTTTTTTTTTTTTTTTTTTTACCTTTTTTTTTTTTTTTTTGCACCTTTTTTTTTTTTTGCACCTTTTTTTTTGCGCAGTTTATCATTGATCTTCTGTGGCACTTTATATACATTGTTTGTTGGATTCACATATTAACTATTTTGTGTGTGTGTGTGTATATATATATATGTGTATATATATATATATATATATAGTATCTCACAAAAGTGAGTACACCCCTCTCATTTTTGTAAATATTTTATTGTATCTTTTCATGTGACAACGCTGAAGAAATGACACTTTGCTACAATGTAAAGTAGTGAGTGTACAGCTTGTAGAACAGTGTAAATTTGCTGTCCCCTCATAACTCAACACACAGCCATTCATTTCTAAACTGCTGGCAACAAAACTGAGTACAACCCTACGTTAAAATGTCCAAATTGGGCCCAAAGTGCCAATATTTTGTGTGGACACCATTATTTTCCAGCATTGCCTTAACCCTCTTGGGCATGGAGTTCACCAGAGCTTCACAGGTTGCCCCTGGAGTTCTCTCCCACCCCTTCATGATGACATTGCGGAGCTGGTGGATATTAGCGACCTTGCGCTCCTCTACCTTATGTTTGAGGATGCCCCACAGATACTCAGTAGGGTCTGTATACATGCTCGGCAGTCCATCACCTTCACCCTCAGCTTCTTTAGCAAGACAGTGGTCACCTTGGAGGTGTGTTTGCGGTGGTTATGTTGGAATACTGCCCTTCGGCCCAGTCTCCGAAGGGAGGGGACCATGTTCTGCTTCAGTATGTCACAGTACATAGTGGCATTCTTGGTTCCCTCAATGAACTTTAGCTCCCCAGTGCCGGCAGCACTCATGCAGCCCCAGACCATGACACTCCCACCACCATGCTTGACTGTAGGCAAGACACGCGTGTCTTTGTACTCCTCACCTGGTTGGCCACCACACACACTTGACACCATCTGAACCAAATAAGTTTCTCTTGATCTCATCAAACCACAGGACATGGTTCCAGTAATCCATGTCCATAGTCTGCTTGTCTTCAGCAAACTGTTTGCGGGCTTTCTTGTGCATCATCTTTAGAAGAGACTTCCTTCTGGGACGACAGTCATGCAGAACAATTTGATGCAGTGTGCGCCGTATGGTCTGAGCACTGACAGGCTGACCCCCCACCCTTCAACCTCTGCAGCAATGCTGGCAGCACTCATACTTCTATTTCCTAAAGACAAACTCTGGATATGACGCTGAGCATATGCATTCAACTTCTTTGGTTGACCATGGCGAGGCCTGTTCTGAGTGGAACCTGTCCTGGTAAATCACTGTACGGTCTTGGCCACCATGCTGCAGCTCAGTTTCAGGATCTTGGCAATCTTCTTATAGCCTAGGCTATCTTTATGTAGAGCAACACTTCTTTTTTCTCTATCGCTCATTGACAGACGTAGTCTTCTTGATTCTCAAGAGCTGGGTTATGTTGTCTCCGCAGGAGTAGGACTAGGCAGAATGACAAAACGTTCTGGCTCCACCCTAGGGGCAGTCCCTGAGGGTATATCCTCCCTCTCTCTGCTACAGGGAATCAGTTTTTTTTCTGTCTAGTCAGGAGTAAGGACCTAAGTTCCTTGCTGGGATCTTTTGGTCCTGGCAAGACTTTTTTTCTTTAAGAAAAAGACATTTTTTTAGGTAGTTTTCTCCAGTGTTTTTTTCCTGTGAGATCTTCAAGCAAAAATGCCGGACTGGGCGACACTTGTGGTCACCCCAGCCGGCCTACGAGCGCGCGCAGACCATGGCATTGCGCTTGGTCGGCCGCGACATATTCAAGTAAGTATGCGGGGCCGGGCGACGGGCTGGATGTTGAGATCCAGTGGTCACCCCGGTTTCTGCCTAAGAGCGCGTGCAGACCAGTGCGCTGAGTCGGCCGCGACGGAGTCCCAGCAAAGGGACTGACTTTGCGAGTTAAAAGCTCGCTTGGACGCCAGGTACCAGAGAGTCGAGGCGTCCACAAACCCCCACCCCGGTGGAGAGGGTATTGTGAAGAGAGGGTGCCTGTCGGTTCGGTATGGTGAGTAAACGTTCCCTTTTTTCCTCATTATGAGGCAGTATATATTATGGGCCCCTCCATATATGGTCAGTATATATCTGATACTTACAAGTCCCCCTTGTAATACAGCATGTGTTTGTGGGAAGTGGACTTGGTTCAAGAGCTAACACTCTACCCAGCAGACTGTAAATTACAGCAGACATAGGAGGTATAATCCTACCTTATGTGCAGTGTATCTCTGTAGATCCATATGTCACCTCTTAGCAGAGTGCAGGTGGATGTGCTGGGAAGACGATATCGGCGGTCCGCCGCCATTTTGCCGTAGACCGAATGCATGTATGTCCTCAGGTCACGCCGGCCGCCATGTTTTTGGAGTCTTATGTCTCTTCTATGGGGGCGGCCATGTTTTGTGAGCCCAGCTACCTCGTGGAGGGCTAGGAACGCCGGAAGGCGTACACAGGGGGCGGAGCCACGCCTTCTGCCCGGGAAAAAAGCAAACAGCTCCTTCCAGTCTGTGTAAGACAGACGCTGACTCAAGTTTGTTGGAAACTGCACTGCATCGGTTGGTGAGCCTTGGGGGTCCCTCTCTCTCTCTCTGGGATCGAGAAGCAGGTACTCTGAGGGGCGCTATTGCGCTAGGGGGAGACACACAAAAAAAAAAAAAAAAAAAGAAAAAGTTTTTTTGTTTTGCTGGCAAAGGTGTCCTGTATTAACATGGACCCTGCCACTCATGTATCTCCTCCGGATCCCCTCGAGGGGTCTGCGAGTTCCTCCAGCACCCCATTGACAATTGAATCTTTGTCAGCTATTATGGAAACTTTTGTGTCCCGGGTGGAAGTGGCTTGTCAGGGACAGGGCGCAAGAAAGCGACCCCCGCCTAACCCCTTATTATCTGAAACTTCGGATTCAGACTCTGAGCCTATTTCTGCAGTTGCAGGTACTTCATCTGGTATTGGTGTCTCGGGTCCTGTCTCTTCAGACAGTGAGGAGGATGTTTCGGCATCCGCCATAGCCCGAGAGGAAGCGTTGGTAAACGCACTCATTGTATCTGTTCAAGAGACTTTAAGGTTACAGGGTACTCCATCGGAAATAGCTGAAACTGAGATCCTTTTTGGGACTAAAAAGCGCATCAAAGTGGCGAAGGTTTTTCCATTGCCCAAATGTTTTGGCAATCCAATCGAAGAAGAATGGCGTCTGCCAAAACGCACTTTTAATATTTCTAAACGCATTGACAGGCGTTATCCGTTTGAGGAAACCCTTATTAAGAAATGGACAGAACCACCTGTGGTGGATTCACCTATTGCTAGATTGAATAAAGCCACGGTTATTCCTTTAGAAGACGCTCCGTCTTTTAAAGATCCAGTGGATCGCAAGATAGAAGCTATGTCTCGCACCATGTTTTCCTTGATTGGATCAGCTTTCAGACCAATAATTGCTATTGGTCTGGTTTCGCAGGCTGTAACTGAATGGACCAAGTGGTTACGCCGGGACTTAGAAGAAGTCCCTCAGGCGGTATCAGATTTGTTGGAACAAATGATACAGGGGTTACAGTTTGTATGTGATGCGGCGTTAGACGCCACTCCATTAATGGCGCGAGCATCAGTCTCAGCAGTGGTTCTCAGGCGTACACTGTGGCTAAAAGGTTGGTTAGCCGACCAAGGTTCCAAAAAAGCATTGGCTAATATCCCCTTTTCAGGAGAGCGTCTATTTGGAGCCAACTTAGATGAGATCATTAAGGATCTCACCGGTGGAAAAAGCACCTTTTTACCGCAAAATTTTAAAGGTAGAGGAACTCGTCAAAGACGAGGGCCTTCTTTTTCTGCTCACAAGAGGTTTTTTCGTCCAGCGGGTGAAAAAACTAAGTCCTCCAAAGCTCCTACAGGAGGCGTCAGGGGTCGTTGGTCGGGCAAGCAAAAGCCCGCCCCCTCCAGACCTGAAGATAAACCATCCAAAGCCTGAAGGTGCGCCCCCACCCATAACTGGGGTGGGGGGACGTCTTCGCCGGTTCCCGGATCCATG
Organism: Pelophylax lessonae; assembly: GCF_965119305.1. Lineage (NCBI taxonomy): Eukaryota > Metazoa > Chordata > Amphibia > Anura > Ranidae > Pelophylax > Pelophylax lessonae. The sequence goes on from NC_138768.1 coordinate 169,614,316, forward strand.
GCTTTCCAGAATCCCGGACAATTGGGTTTGCGAAGTCATAAGGTCAGGGTACAAGATCGAGTTTCGATCTCTCCCACCGGCGCGATTCTTCCCTTCCTATATCCGTCTATCCGCAGATCGTTTAGAAGATCTGAGGAGAGCAGTCACAGATTTACTACAACAAGGAGTGGTAGTCCACGTTCCTTGGACAGAACGGTTTCAAGGGTTTTATTCAAACCTGTTTACAATACCCAGGAAAGAGGGCAAAGTGCGTCCAATTCTGGACTTAAGAGCACTCAATTCTTTCGTCAACATAAGAAGATTCAGAATGGAGTCCATTCGCACGGTAGCAGCCTTCCTGCATCCAGGGGATGTCCTAGCGTCCATAGACATCAAGGACGCCTATCTTCACATTCCCATTTTCGCAGGACATCAGCGTTTTCTACGCTTTTCCGTAGAGGAGAACCACTATCAGTTTGTGGCGTTACCTTTCGGTCTCGCCACGGCTCCGCGGGTCTTCACAAAGGTGTTGGCCCCAATGTTGGCACTTCTGCGCCAAAGAGGTATATCGATTCTAGGTTACCTAGACGATCTTCTGCTTCATGCAGAGTCTCCTCAGACCTTGCTACAAAACATAGAAATTACTATGATTTCTTTACAGGAATTCGGGTGGCTGGTGAACCAGCAAAAGTCATTTCTGGTTCCCACCCAGAGGCTCGAATATCTGGGTCTAATTCTAGACACAGTCAGGACAAGAGTTTTCCTTCCGGTAGGGAAACTTCGAAAGATTCAATCAGCAGTCCAGTTGTTACTGTCCAACAGCTGGTCTTCCCTTCGGACGTGCATGAGGGTTCTGGGGTTGATGGTGGCTTCATTCGAAGCAGTGCCATTTGCCCAGTCCCATACCGGAATTCTTCAGCAAGAGATTCTTCTCAGATGGAATCGGAATCCGGAATCCCTGGACAATCAGATACGATTGAGCAAACAGACCAGAGAGTCTCTGGTTTGGTGGCTTCGGTCTCCAAAGCTCAGCCAGGGAAAGTCATTTCTGCCAATATATTGGACGATAGTGACCACGGATGCCAGTCTGGGGAGGAATTCTTGGTCAGTTATCTGTCCAGGGACTTTGGTCCCCGGAAGAATCCAGGTTACCGATAAATGTATTGGAACTGAGAGCGATCAGACTTTGTCTGATTCACTGGACCGAGCAGCTCCAGGGCAGCCCGGTTCGGATCCAGTCGGACAATGCCACGGCCGTGGCTTATGTCAATCATCAGGGGGGCACCAAGAGTGTCCGAGCGGCCAAAGAAGTGGCTTGCATTCTTCGCTGGGCGGAACGATTTGTTCCAACAATCTCTGCGGTGTTCATTCCGGGGGTGGAGAATTGGCAGGCAGATTATCTCAGCCGTCAGACCCTGGATCAGGGGGAATGGTCCCTCCATCCAGACGTTTTCCACCAGTTGTGCCTACGGTGGGGCACCCCGGATGTGGATCTGTTGGCATCACGATTCAACAGGAAAGTTCAGAGATTCGTGGCTCGCTCCCGCGATCCTCTAGCAGAAACCGCAGACGCACTGATCGCCCCGTGGGGGCAATACCAGCTAATATATGCCTTCCCTCCTCTCGCGTTACTGCCAAGACTTCTTCGCAGGGTAGAGGAGGAAGGAATCCCAGTAATCCTGGTAGCTCCGGACTGGCCTCGTCGAGCTTGGTACGCCGACATGGTCAGACTGGTGGCGGACGTCCCATGGAGACTTCCTCTCAGGGAGGATCTACTGTCTCAGGGACCGATCTTCCATCCTGCTTTACGATCGCTGGCTTTAACGGCCTGGCTATTGAGACCCAGGTGCTGAAGGACAAAGGTTTGTCAGCTTCAGTTATTCCTACTCTAGTTGAAGCAAGGAAAGTGACTTCCAGAAAGATTTATCATCGCACATGGAAGTCCTACATTGCATGGTGTGAACCTTTGGGGTTCCGTCCTCGGTCTTATTCGATTAGTCGAATATTGGCTTTTCTGCAACAAGGGGTTGAGCAGAAACTGGCCTTGAGTACTATCAAGGGTCAGGTCTCAGCATTAGCCATCTTCTTTCAGAAGCCTTTGGCTACTCATTCCTTGGTGCGGAATTTCATCCAGGGGGTGCGACATCTGGCTCCGCCAGTGCACGCGCCGTTACCCCCCTGGGATCTTAATCTAGTGTTGTCGGTTCTTCAGAAACCTCCCTTTGAAGATATTAGGGAGATTCCTCTACCCACGTTGTCCCAGAAGGTGGCCTTCTTGGTGGCTATTACTTCTGCACGCAGGGTGTCAGAACTGGCCGCATTATCTTGTCGTTCACCATATCTGGTGGTTCATAGAGATAAGGTGGTTCTTCGTCCGAATCCATCCTTCCTACCAAAAGTGGTTTCAGAATTTCATCTGAATGAAGAAATTGTATTACCTTCCCTGTGTCCTAAGCCCAGTCATCCTCGGGAATTTGCTTTGCACTCCTTGGATGTGGTCCGGGCGATCAGGGTATACTTGAAAACGACAGACTCGTTTCGCAAGACGGATTCACTTTTTGTGATCCCAGATGGACCCAAAAAGGGGTTGCCTGCATCTGCCACGACCATTTCCAGATGGATCAGACAGACGGTAGTGCAGGCTTATTCTATTAAGGGTCGGGAGCCCCCGTTCCCTGTTAAGGCGCACTCCACTCGGGCACTTAGTGCGTCATGGGCCTTTCGCCATCAGGCGTCAGTGGTCCAGGTGTGCAAGGCGGCTACCTGGTCGTCGGTGCATACCTTCTCTAAACATTATAAAGTTGATGTAATGGCATCGTCTGATGCCTCATTTGGCCGCAAGGTTTTGCAGGCCGCAATTTGAGGAGACCAGTGGTCTACCTCGAGGGTTTTTTTCCGTCGGAAAAATTTTTCTTTAGCCTCATTCTTTGTTTATAATGAGCCTTTAAAACTTCTAGTTTGGCACCGGTTGGGCCTTCTAGATTGGATTTGATTTTGTCAATCCCACCCCTCATTTGTGGCACTGCTTCTGGATGTCCCAGCTCTTGAGAATCAAGAAGACTACGTCTGTCAATGAGCGATAGAGAAAAATGGATTTTTGTAAGAACTTACCGTAAAATCCTTTTCTCTTAAGCTCATTGACAGACGTAGTACCCGCCCCTCTATCATTGAGTTGGGTTGGGTTAAATTCTCTGTACTGCTTTAAACAGAACTGATTCCCTGTAGCAGAGAGAGGGAGGATATACCCTCAGGGACTGCCCCTAGGGTGGAGCCAGAACGTTTTGTCATTCTGCCTAGTCCTACTCCTGCGGAGACAACATAACCCAGCTCTTGAGAATCAAGAAGACTACGTCTGTCAATGAGCTTAAGAGAAAAGGATTTTACGGTAAGTTCTTACAAAAATCCATTTTTTTCAGATCCTCAGAGAGTTCTTTGCCATGAGATGCCATATTGAACTTCCAGTGACCAGTATGAGTGAGTGAGAGTGATAACACCAAATTTAACACACCTGTTCCCCATTCACACCTGAGACCTTGTAACACTGAGTCACATGACCTTGGGGAGGGAAAATGGCTGATTGGGCCCAAATCAGAATTTTCACTTAGGGGTGTACTCATATTTGTTGCTAGTGGTTTAGACATTAATGGCTGTGTGTTGAGGTATTTTGAGGGGACAGCAAATTTACACTGTTATACAAGCTGTACACTCACTACTTTACATTGTAGCAAAGTGTAAGTTCTTCAGTGTTGTCACATGAAAAGATATAATAAAATATTTACAATGTGAGGGGTGTACTTACTTTTGTGAGATACTGTGTGTGTGTATAATATATATATATATATATATATATATATATATATATACACACACACACACACACACACAGTGCATCCAGAAAGTATTCACAGCGCTTCACCTTTTTCCACATTTTATGTTACAGCCCCATACTATAATGGATTAAATTAATAATTTTCCTCAAAATTCTACAAACAATACCCCCATAATGACAATGTGAAAGAAGTTTGTTTGAAATATTTGCAAATTAAGAAATAAAAAAACAAAATAATCGCATGTACAGAAGTTTTCACATCCTTTGCCATGACACTCAAAATTGAGCTCATGTACATCCTGATCATCTTTGAGATGTTTCTGCACCTTGATAGGAGTCCACCTATGGTAAATTTAGTTGACTGAACATGATTTGGAAAGGCACACACCTGTCTATATAGGGCCCCACAGTTCACAGTGCGTGTCAGAGCAAAAACCAAGCCATAAAAGTCCAAGGATTTGTCTGTAGACCTTCAAGACAGGATTGCATCGCGGTACAGATCTGGGGAAGGGTAGAGAAAAATTTCTGCTGCATTGAGCACAGTGGCCTCCATCATCTGTAAATAGAAACATTTTGGAACCACCAGGACTCCTAGAGCGGGCGGCCCGGCTAAACTGAGCTATCAGGGCAGAAGGACCTTAGTCAGGGAGGTGAACAATAACTCAGTGGTCACTCTGACAGAGCCCCAGCGTTTTTCTGTGGAGAGAGGAGAACCTTCCAGAAGAAAAACCATCTCTGCAGCACTCCACCAATCAGGCCTGTATGGTAGAGTGGCCAGACAGAAGCCACTCCTTCGATAAAAGGCACATGACAGCCCACCTGGGGTTTGCCAAAAGGCACCTGAAGGACTCTGACCATGGGAAACAAAATTGATCCCCCCTATACAAAAAAAGAGCACATTGGCGGTTTTTATGCATGGGGCCAGTGTTCAGCAGAAGTAATACCAAGAAAAAGGAGTTTGTATCTACCAGCACTGGAAGAAGGAATCAGATCAAGGATCTGATTACCTGTTCCACTACTGGTGTTATATATGCTCGAATGGGGATGGGGGCTCCAATATATCGTGCGTATATCCAGAGACTTGCATATCTGGGTAGGAGAACATATTAGGAATATCAAGAAGGGGGTGGTTACACACAATGTGTCCAAACATTTTAAATATGTCCATGATAAGAGACCGCGTTCACTCAAATTTTGGGGGATAGAAAGAGTGGAGTGACATTGGAGGGAGTAATTATATAAGGCAGTTGATTAGAGAGAATCCTCTTGGATTTTTGAGGCCAAAGTTTTGGCATCAAGGGGCCCTAATGTAGACTTCAATCTGTAATATGTGATTAGGATACCTGCTTCCAATGTTTTACCATCTTGTAATTTTTATTGTTGATGTGTATTAAATAGTACTTATTAGTATTTTTAGTTTATTTATTTGGCATAGGGTGTTGTAAGGGTGGCTGCAGAGTGACAATTTTTTGGCAGGTGTGCTCCGGAATTTTATGATAATATAGGTATCTAATTTACTTTTGAAAAAGTAGTGTCCCCAATATATCTGTGTGGTGACTCCCTCCCCACGTCACACAACTTCCGGAGTTGTTTAGTGGCTTATGAGCTGCTAGTGTGCTTGCTTGCTTAAACATCGAAGTGACGTCTTATCTCCACCCCAACCGAAGAAGTCTACGATATGATGTAATGCTTATAGGGGCGGAACCCACATGCTGACATCACACCGTGGCCATCTTGTCCATACGAAATGGATGTTTTTATGTACGTCCAGCTACCACTGCTTGCCACACTTGTATGTTTTTATTATATATTTTATGTGGTTAATACATTTTACTATACAGAGAGCACTAGATTCTGCCATCTCTTTCCTACATATACCCGCTTTATATACCTGTTTTTTTGTGGGAAGCTATCGGGTCCTATGGAGACAGCTGGAGGAGGTGTGTGAGAGAGAGGATTAGAGTGCCAGCAGCACCGCTGAATAATCTCCTATCCCCAGAGGGAAACTGCTGGTTTTGACCCACTGGTGAAACCGGGGTCAAAACATGAGGTAAACTGCCAGAATACACTGGGCACTCCATGGGTGGATAATTTCTTTGGACTTTTTATATATCAAGTCACATTTAAATATTCACGGACTTTGTGGATTTTTGCATTTTTTGTTTTGTATAAAAATGTATTGATAATTCAGATTTCATTGCAACTATTGTATGCGATTAGCACTCGATTACGATATAACATTTGAGCTTGTTTAGCTACCCCTAGTAGCTGTGCACTGTTTTTGGGTTTATATATTTAAAACCCTATATACAGCAAAAGTAGACACAGTTGGGAGCAAGGCAACACAGTCAGTATTTCGTTCTGAATTCATGAATAAGCACTATCAGAGCAAAACACATTGTGTTTCCTTGCTCCCACAATGTCTACTGTTGCTGCATATGGCATTTTAAAAATTACCAATAAAGTGGATGCAGTTTTCAAGTGTGCACCCCTTTGGATCCTATTACATTTGTTACTCAATGTTGTGGGTGTCATTGAGGACAAAACTCTAAACAGACAGTATGGTAGTTTTCATGACAGCAGGTAGTTGATTTACCTCTCTGTGTAGAGAGAACTCCCTTAAAGAAGGTACTACAGCTGATTTTGTGTTTAATTTCTTATATTAGGTGACAGTGGAAAACCCAACACCATATCTGGAACTGACCTTGTTCAAGAGGAGAAAGAATCGACTGAGGTCAAAGCAGATGGCTGTATACAAGCAACACTGAACCTGCATCCCTGATTACTTGCACTGCTTTAAAACTGGAGAATGGGTTTACTTAAACCTTGTGTCTATATGCAATATATTTAAATATTATTTTTTTACTGTAGTCTCAGTTTGTATATACTGATAAGACTGATGAATTGTACATAATGTATTTTGTGTTTACAATATGCTTAACCATCAGACCAGAAGAATATTCTTAAACTGCATCCACTTTCAACGTGGCAATAAAAAGTCCAAAATGTTGCGGTTTGTTAGGCCTGAATCAAATAAGGTAAATTCTCATCTGCTGCCAGTTTGAGAACTGACCACATGCTTTATCGATAAAAGATATGATGAATGTTTATAATTTTTTTTTTAAAACTGAGCTCTCTGCTAAAAAATATGCTGTTCATAACGGTTAAACTTATATCTTTATATATTCCAATTTAAAGAAAAAAAAAATCTGTTGCTGCTGTTAAAGTAGCTTTTGTGCAGTGCCCTAAGATCCCTCACTTATTTTTAAATGGTGGCTCTCAGAGGTGTCTAAGGTATTCATGGTTTCTGAGAGTGGCGTTTGTCTCTCTCTTTGCTTTGCGCCTATCTGCTTTTACTATAGATTAGTCAATGTTTATCTTAACTATTGTGGCCATCACCAGTTCCTTTTTATCCTTCTGATTTAAAAAGAAAAAAAAAAACTAGATATTGAAATAGTTTCTGTTCATTACTAATATGACACATGACTGTAGTCCTTTTAAATACTTTACATTTAGCAAGTTGCATTGGTTATCTTTATGCCTCTGATCCTGAAGTCTACGGTTTCTGACATCAGAGGATAGACATACAGGCATGATTTGACCAACCCTCAGACTTGGCTGTTGTGCATTAACTTGCATGAGTGTGTATTGAGTCCCATTGCCATGAAGCTTCAGCTGCCCTCACTGTGTCAGATTCATACAGGAAGTTCGCCAAATCCAGGCAGAGGGAACTGCAAGACAATGGAACACAGAAGTGGTTAGCTTGGAATGTTCAGCTTTCAGTATCGAGATGCACATTCATCTCACAATTTTACAGAAAAGCTTTTTTGAATCTGCATGTAAAAGCTTTGTAGCTTCCTCCTTTTTAAGGGAACAACATTATTCCAGTAGAATTATAATGTGTTTTTCTATAAATACAAACCTGTACAGTAATTTTAAGGATTACACTTTCTTCCCGATTTCTTGACCAGTAGCTGTAGTAGAGTACAGTTAATCATAGATGGCCACGCATTCTGGAAATTAGGGAAACCTATTCTCATTATTTGTAGTGCCCAGATCTACAGGGGAATTATGCTTTGTGTGCATGTTTACCATCTTGGAAAAGGAAACGATTAGTCAGCTCACACAGAGAGTTTTCCAACAATGAACAATTATGAGCAAGTCGGACATCGGAAGTGGGCAAATTGAGTCATTTGCGGTCACCATTAGTACATGGGTGTAGATAATCTACCATACAAATTTCTTTACGGTTTTTAATGACATTGAAACAGCAACCCTATAATTCATTTTTAATCTGTTTAGTGGCTGTGAGCAGCACAGTTTTTTCATTGCCCCTTAACAGTAACACATGCTGTTCTTTTTTATTTATGCTCTCAGTATATGGTCAGGTACCTGAGGCTGAAGTCAACTTTTTTGGGCTCCCACTCTCATGTGAGATTGTAAGAATCGACCTTGCTTCCACTGCAGGCATTATGCACAGAAAGTCTGCCTTGGAATAATGATGTCTTCACTCCTTTCTTAATTGGCTTGACATTTTTTTGTTTTTTTTATTGACTGAAATCAGCAAATCTAAAATATTTCCAGCCAATCAGAAAAAGAGAGATTATGTCACTGTATCCAAGCCATCTTTCCTGTACAAAGAAAATGCAGATCAGACACTTAAAGGTAAAAGACGATTTTTATACTGTTTTCACAGCTGATCTTCAAGGGTTGTTGGAGAGATGTGAGCGAGAGGGAGAAATAAAGAGCCGACCATAGCATTAATGTGTATGTACTGCTAAACGCAATAGCAAAAGCTATGGCATGGGTCACTGTAAATGCTTAAACCCAACTGTTGGGGCCTATTTACGCCAATTTGGGCTGCAATGTGCTCGTTTGTGTATGTTGAGGTGTGCTGCATTGGTCTTGCCTATTTAAAATGTAATGTACCTCGATGCAAAAGAGATTAGGGCATGCTACATTTTTTGAAGCACAAGTGTATTCTGGCCCTTGTTTGATTTTGTTAAAGGGTTATTGGGTCCCTTGAACAAAAAATGTTTGAAGGGACAATTCTTTTTTACCCATAGCACAACCAGCCCTTAAAACAAAAAGTTGAGGGGGGGGGGGGGGGGGAGAAATTTAACACAGGTTTGAAACTGAGCAGTGACTGTTCTTTACAAAAACGATATTTAAACAATGAAAAGTGTGCTATTGCATATTACAAAATGCCACATCTAAGATAGAAGATCTACTGAAGCAGACATCTCATTTTTAGTTTGTACTAGTTTTATAAATTACTTTCTCTCTATGGTATTCATCTGTTACGTTGGTTGTGTTTGATCAAGCCCTTTTTGTTGACAATTTTTCAGCAGTCTACCAGTTCACAACCAAAACTTTCAGTTGCATATATCAGTATCCATTACCAGTATTGTTTTAGTATGTTATTTCTGTTACGTTGCTATAGTCCTATTACTTTTTTTTATTAAAATATGGAAATTGTGCATATTCATGTGCTAAAGATTAGGCTACAATCTATTCTAGCCTAGGATTGTGTAAAATAATTTTCTTATTGTTTCTTATAAACAAAATATTCCTTTTGTTACTGTATGTTTAGCACTTGACATCAATTGTTTTCTTTTTCTTGTATTGAATAAAATATAAATTATTTTGCTAAACCCAGTATTGATGGTATTGAACGGCCAAAAGGATTTTGACTGGAGAAACTATGTATGTATGTATTAGTCATGCAAGTTCCATTGTTAAATATTGCAGTTTTGCTAAATGTCTACATCAAGGAATTATTCAAATGTATTGTATTGTATTTTCAGTTACCTTAACCTAGAGGACTTTAAATTGAACCTAAACATTACACAAAAAAAAGTTATTTCTCTTACGTCCTCCGACAGTCGCCGCCACTTCATATTCATCACTAATGGGGTTATTGACCTTTGCACCGCAGGAGTAGCTAGGCAACAAAATGTATTCATATCAAAGATTTTAGCATATCCCACCCCTAGGGGGTGGTCCCCTCAGTCAATACCTCCCTGCTTCCTGCATTCCCAACTCAGTTTCTAATGCCTAGCTTAGGAGTAGGCTGGCTGTTCCTGTGCTGGGGCTCTGTCTCAGCCTCTATTCTCTTTTTGATTTTATTTTGAGTCTTTTTCTCTTTCTTTTACTTAGCTGTTAATTTTCAGCATTAGTTAGCTTCTTCGGATGAAGATGATCGTGCGGAGCTGGGTCTCGGACTGGCCACCCTGGATCCCAGGGCTCAGGGCCAGGGGCTTCCCAGCCTGCCATCGAGCGTTCAGTCAGGTTTCCCTGGCACATTGAACGACCCATCCCTGTTACCTCACTGGACGCCATTGCGGTTTCGCACCGCAGTTCCAATGCGTCATGGCTGCGACACTCCCTGTCTTCAGTGCAGCGGTTTGGTCGCTGGAGCCCACGCCATCCGGACTGGTGAGTGTAACTCTATGTGGGGACCTGTCTATTTGGGTGTCAGTCTGGAACTGTGTGACCCTGCATGTCTGTGTGGCTGCTGAGCTCCCTGTCAGATTCCTGTGTGGACTTGCTGCCTGTGTGTGGGCTGCGAGGGGGGGGGGGGGGCTCTCCCGCTCTGCTGGGTGAATGCATGAAGCAGTCTGGGTTTAGGCATGCTGTGCGGCGATCGCTGCGGCGACCCGCCATTTTTTGCGGCAGAATTATGGTGGCCGGTCCTGTGGTAAGGCACGGCGTTTTGGCGCCAAACGCCGCCATTTTGGCGGCGATCGATCAGGCCACATGTCGGCGCCATTTTATATTTGCCTACGGAATCCTCAGCCGAGCGGCCATGTTTGTGTAGCCTTACATAGGCTTTATAGGGGCGGTCAGTCATTGCATCACTTCCTTTTGCTCTGGGACAGCGATCGGTGGCAGCAGCCTGTGTGATCTCTCCAGGTTTTTACCTTTCCATTTTTCCTGTATTCCCTGCCCAGTGTTCTTATCCCTGTGGGGGTCGGTGTATTCAGTGAGTGCGGTGGGCTGCGCTCGCCGCGATCTTAAAGGGGCAGTACTCCTTTTTTCCTAAATATTGCTGGGGCATGGATTCTCAGGATTGCAAGTTTCCTCCCACCTTGGTGGGGGGCCAAGGGGCTGCTGCTTCCCCTGAGGGGGCTGATCTGGCTACTATTGTGGCAAACTTGGCTGCTCAGGTGCAGATGCTGGTGGCTGATCGATCCACAAAATGGCCCAGGTTACCTATTTCCTCTGATTCAGAGGGCGATGGGGCTGCTATGGCTGGAGTGCCCTTCTCAGGGTCTCACTCATCTCTAGACCTTGTGGGGTCTGAGGGGGAGGCTGAGGTTGAAGGGGTTGATAATTCTCCCCCTGGCTCGTCTGAAGAGCTTGCACTCATGGATGAGTTGGTTGCTTCTATCAAGCAAACGTTGCATTTGCAGGATGAACCATGTCCTCCTGCTTTGATGTCCTCTTATGGGACGCAAAGGAAACGCAAAACATCGCAGGTTTTTCCTTGCTCTACGGAATTTCAGCACGCGGTTGATGAGCAATGGCGCAATTTAAAGAAGCCTTTTGCTGTGGCGAGTAGGTTCAAACTGCGTTATCCATTTACACCCACCACTGATGAGCGTTGGTGTGTGCCGCCTCAGGTGGATCATGCAGTGGCGATTTTGAATAAATCCACTGCGATCCCCGCTGAGGATACCCCGGTGTTCCGGGACCCTACGGACAGGAGATTGGAGTCCCTGGCCCGTCATGCCTATACGGTGGCTGGTTCTATGCTGAAGCCTATTTTTGCTTCCATTATGGCAGCCCCGGCTATTGCGGATTGGACGCAGGTGCTCAGACACACCCTGGTGGCTGACTCTGCCCCGCCGACAACTTTGGCTATGGTGGATCAAATTCATCAGGGTGTCATGTATTTGTGTGATGCGGACTTAGATTTGGTCCCTTTGGCTGCACGTCTTTCAAGTGTGGCGGTATTGAACCGTCGCCTGATATGGCTGAAATGTTGGTCTGTTGACCAATCTTCTCGCAAGACTTTAGCTAATTTGCCCTATGCGGGATCCCGCCTTTTTGGCAAATCTTTGGATACTCTGATAAAAGGAATTTCTGGGGGTAAGAGCACTCTCTTGCCCCAAACTCACAAGAACAAGTTTGTTCGTGTTAAGAAGAATACCTCGTTTAGGCCCTCTCAGGGGTCCTTTCGGGCCTTTCGGTCGCACTATAAGGGCAAGCCCTTCAAGGGCCAAGGCTCCCAGAAGAAGCCGTGGACAGGTAAGCAGAAGTCCGGCCAGTCCGGGTCTGCTGCCCATAACTATGCGGCCTGAAGGGACGCCCTCAACCGGTTCTGGGGTGGGGGGGACGCATTCGGGACAGGTGGGTTCAGGAAATCGTTCGATCTGGATACAAGATCGAGTTTCTCTCTCGGCCGGCGGGCAGATTTTTCCCCTCCAACCTTCAGCTGACTTCGGAGCGCTTGCAGGATCTGCACCTGGCGGTGCGGGCCCAGGGAGTGGTGGTTCCGGTGCCTCATCGGGACAGATTTCGGGGGTTCTATTCCAATCTGTTCACTGTGCCCAGAAAGGAGGGCAAGGTACATCTGATTTTGGACTTGAAAGCTCTGAACCGCTTTGTGCAGGTTCGCAAGTTCCGCATGGAATCCCTGCGCTCGGTGGTGGCTGCCCTGGTTCCAGGGGAATTCATGGCCTCCATCGATCTGAAGGATGCGTACCTTCACATCCCCATTTTCGAGGGTCACCAGAGGTACCTTCGATTCGCCATTGCGGAGGATCATTACCAATTCGTGGCGTTGCCCTTTGGTCTCGCTTCGGCTCCGCGGGTTTTCACCAAGGTGCTTGCGCCGGTTCTGGCTTTATTGAGAGCCCAGGGCATTTCTGTCCTGGGGTATCTGGACGATATCCTGATTTGGTCTGCGACCAGTCAGGGCCTGGTGACCGACCTGTCCATCACGATGCAGACTCTGCAGGAGTTCGGGTGGACGATAAATTTTCCAAAGTCAACTCTGTGTCCGTCGGTTCGTCTTCCCTACCTGGGAATGCTCCTGGACTCTGCTCAAGCGAAGGTCTTCCTGCCGGAAGACAAGCTCCGGACGCTTCAGGACGCAGTCCAGTCCCTCAGGGACAATCAGTGCTCGTCCCTCCGGAAGTGTATGAGGTGTCTGGGATTGATGGTCTCGCCTTCGAGGCGATCCCTTTTGCCCAGTTTCACACGCGGGGTCTCCAGGCGGAGATTCTGGCCGAGTGGGACGGGCGACCGCAATCTCTGGATCTACAGATCTCATTGAGTCATCTTACCAGAAGGGATCTTCTGTGGTGGATCCGGTCCCCGGCGGTGTCGGGGGGCAAGTCTTTTCGCCCTTTCTCGTGGACGGTGATCACCACGGATGCCAGCCTGTCGGGCTGGGGTGGTGTTCTGGGCGTTCTGTCTGCCCAGGGAACTTGGTCGGAGGAGGTATCCTCCCTTCCGATCAACATTCTGGAATTGCGAGCAATACATCTCTGCCTTCTGCGTTGGACGGACAGGCTTCAAGGCCGTCCGGTTCGGGTGCAGACGGACAATGCCACAGCGGTGGCCTACATCAACCACCAAGGGGGCACCAGGAGTGCCCGAGCGGCTCGGGAACTAGCCGACATTCTGTCTTGGGCCGAGGCGCACGTCCCGGCTATAACGGCGGTTCACATTCCGGGGGGTGGAGAACTGGCAGGCGGATTATCTGAGTCGCCAGACCCTGGACCAGGGAGAATGGTCCCTTCACCCGGATGTCTTTCAGATGCTGTGCGCGAAGTGGGGGTCCCCGGATGTGGACCTGTTCGCGTCTCGTCTAAACAACAAGGTGAAAAGGTTCGTAGCAAGGACACGCGATCCTCGGGCAGACGCCTCAGACGCGTTAGTGGCGCCCTGGCGTCAGTATCGTCTGATGTATGCCTTTCCACCAATTCAGCTGCTGTCCAGGTTCCTTCGCAGGTTGACCTCGGAACCGCACACGGTGATTCTGGTGGCGCCGGACTGGCCTCGCCGGTCTTGGTACGCAGACCTTGTGAATCTGTCGGTCGACGCTCCGTGGCGTCTACCTCTTCGAGAAGACCTCTTGTCTCAAGGACCGATATTCCATCCTGCTTTAGTCGCTGGCTTTAACGGCCTGGCTGTTGAAAGCCAGGTCCTGAAGGATAGGGGTCTCTCCCCTGAGGTCATTCCCACTTTGATCAAGGCCAGGAAGGCCTCTTCGGGGAAGATTTATTACCGTACTTGGAAGGCGTATTTTGCCTGGTGTGAGTCCAGGGGGTATTCCCCTCGCTCATACTCGGTATCGAGAGTGTTGGCTTTCCTTCAAACGGGCGTGGACCAGCGTTTGACGTTGGCCACGATTAAGGGTCAGATTTCTGCGCTGGCCGTTCTCTTTCAACGCCCTGTGGCGTCTAATTCTTTGGTTAGCACCTTTGTTCAAGGGGTGCGACACTTGGCCCCTCCTCGGAATGATCCTTTACCTCCATGAGATTTGAACCTTGTTCTGTCCGTGTTACAGCATGCTCCATTTGAAAAGATCAGGGAGATCTCGTTGTCTCTGTTGTCCAAGAAGGTTGCCTTTTTGGTAGCGATCACTTCGGCTCGCAGGGTGTCGGAGCTGGCAGCCTTGTCCTGCAGCTCTCCCTACTTGGTGATTCACTTGGATAAGGTGGTCTTACAACCTAACCCTTCTTTTCTTCCGAAGAGGATCTCGGAATTTCACCTCAATAAAGACATTGTCTTGCCTTCGCTTTGCGCGAAGCCTAAGCATCCAAAGGAGGTGGCTTTGCATTCATTGGATGTTGTTCGGGCGATCAGGGTTTACCTGTCATCGACTAGGTCCTTTCGCAAGTCGGATTCTCTATTTGTCCTTCCAGAGGGTCCTCGGAAGGGCATGGCAGCGTCGGCTGCGACCATCGCCAAATGGATCAGACAGACCATTGTGCAAGCCTATGCTTTGAAGGGGAAGGTTCCTCCTTTCCCTGTGAAGGCGCACTCTACCAGGTCTCTGAGTACGTCTTGGGCCTATCGTCATCAGGCTTCTGTGGCCCAGGTGTGTAAGGCGGCGACTTGGTCGTCAGTTCACACCTTCTCCAAATTCTACAAGGTGGATGTTCAGGCATCGGCGGATGCTTCCTTTGGCCGCAAAGTTCTTAGTGCGGCGGTGCCTTAGGGTCCCTTGTTTTTGGGTCCTTGGCTGTTGGGATGTCTTTATCCCTAGGTTACTTGTTTTCCTGGGTGGTTGCTCCTGTTGAGCACGTTTTTTTCCTGTTGCCCAGTTGGTTTCCTTACTTTGGTATGGTTCCTTTTTCTCTGATGTGGGTACTGCGTTGCTTTAGGCGCGGCTGCGTTTTTTCCCACCCCTCATGTCTACACTGCTATGGGACGTCCCCATTAGTGATGAATATGAAGTGGCGGCGACTGTCGGAGGACGTAAGAGAAAACTGAATTTTTGTAAAATCTTACCTGTAAAATTCCTTTCTCTGAGTCCTCTGACAGTCGCCGCCCCCGCCCCTCTTTTGGGGTTTGATTATGTACTCTACTGCTATGCTACTGAAACTGAGTTGGGAATGCAGGAAGCAGGGAGGTATTGACTGAGGGGACCACCCCCTAGGGGTGAGATATGCTAAAAGCTGTGATATTAATAAATTTTGTTGCCTAGCTACTCCTGCGGAGCAAAGGTCAATAACCCCATTAGTGATGAATATGAAGTGGTGGCGACTGTCGGAGGACTCAGAGAAAGGAATTTTACAGGTAAGATTTTACAAAAATTCCGTTATTTCTGTAGTGCCACCCCTAAAGGAGACGCTTGAGTATATTTGGTTCTGTGCTCTGCCTCTCAACCCAAAGAACAGTCTCAGCCCTTCTGGCACACTCCATAGACAATGTCATTGCAGCACAATATTAAAAAGACATAGATAGTTGTAGACCAGAAAGTATTTTTACCAAGTGGCTTTGATCATAGAACAACAGTAAAAACAACACCGAGTAATAAAAAATAGAAAAATCTGATATATAAACAGTATGTCTCAAAGGCTCATGCAGACTATACAGTAACACAGTTCAACCACTTCAAATGACTCAGGTGTGGCCTATGTGCTATGGCATAAAGGGGGAAAAGAGGTGACTTGTAGGCCATCTGTCACCCTGAAATCACAGACCCTAACGTTATAAACGTAGCACCATATTCCTCCGCAGAAATTTGGCAGTCCGCCCAGTGGATATGTTCAGTATCTTCAGCTAGGTCTTGGTTGGTGCACTTTAGGTGTTCTGTTTAACATGGTCGAACAAAACAGGTTTAAGATGTCCTAGCAGGCAGGGTGATGTAAAGTGTACTTGTGGAGTTCTGCCAAGCAGGAGAAATCCTATCGCTGCTCAGTAAAGTAAGTGTAGCACAAGGTCTCTCTCTCGCCTAGCTGAAACAATAATATACAGTATCTCACAAAAGTGAGTACACCCCTCACATTTTTGTAAATGTATATCTTTTCATGTGACAACACTGAATAAACGACACTTTGCTAAAATGTTAAGTAGTGAATGTACAACTTGTATAACAGTGTAAATGTGCTGCCCCCTTAAAATAATTCAACACATAGCCATTATTATCTAAACCGCTGGAAACAAAAGTGAGTATGCCCCTAAGTGAAAAAATTCCAAATTGGCAATATTTTGTGTGGCCACCATTATTTTCCAGCACTGCCTTAACCCTCTTGGGCATGGAGTTCACCAGAGCTTCACAGATTGCCACTGAAGTCCTCTTCCACTCCTCCATAATGACATCTCGGAACTGGTGGCTGTTAGAGACCTTGCTCTCCCCCACCTTCTGTTTTGAGGATGCCCCACAGATGCTCAATAGGGTTTGGATTTGAGACATTCTTGGCTAGTCCATCACCTTTACCCTCAGCTTCTTTAGCAAGGCAGTGGTCATCTTTGGAGGTGTTTGGGTCGTTATGTTTGAATACTTCCCTGTGGCCCAGTCTTCGAAGGGAGGGGATCATGCTCTGCTTCAGTATGTCACAGTACATGTTGGTATTCATGGTTTCCTCAATGAACTGTAGCTCCCCAGTGCCGGCAGCACCTATGCAGCCCCAAACCATGACACTCCCACCACCATGCTTGATTGTAGGCAAGGCAAACTTGTCTTTGTACTCCTCACCTGGTTGCTCACACACACACACACACACACACACACACACACACACACACACACACACACACACACACACACACACACACACACACACACACACACACACACACACACACACACACACACACACACACACACACACACACACACACACACACACACACACACACACACACACACACACACACACACACACACTTATCTTGGTCTCATCAGACCATAGGACATGGTTCCATTAATCCATGTCCTTAGTTTGCTTGTCTGCAGCAAACTGCAGGCTTTCTTGTGCATCATCTTTAGAAGAGAGTTCCTTCTGGGTTGACAGCCATGCAGACCAGTTTGATGCAGTGCACGGTGTATGGTCTGAGCACTGACAGGCTGACCCCCCCACCCCTTCAACCTCTGCAGCAATGCTGGCAGCACTCAAGTCTATTTCTCAAAGACAATTTGTGGATATGACGCTGAGCACATGCACTCAACTTCTCTGGTCGACCATGGAAAGGCCTTTTCTGAGTGTAACCTGTTCTGTTAACCCCTTCCGCACCGCGTCATGTAAAATGACGTCGGCACAAATCCTTTCTCGATCCGGGCGGACGTCATATGACGGCGCCCGGATCTCCCCGCTACTGCGCGCCCCCGGGGGCGCGCAGCGCGGCGATCGGGGGTGAGGCTCGTCCCTCGGACTGAGCCCAACCCCGATCAAGGTAAACAGCCAATGAAATTGGCTGTTTACCACGTGATCGGCTGTGTCAATCACAGCCGATCACATGAGCGGCTCCAGCGCGAGCCGCTCGTTCCTTCCTTAATGCGCGCGCCCCGGGGGCGCGCAGCGCGGCGATCGGGGACGAGGCTCGTCCCTCGGACAGAGCCCATCCCCGATCTAGGTAAAGAGCCAATGAAATTGGCTCTTTACCACGTGACCGGCTGTGTCCAATCACAGCCGGTCACAAATGTCATCAGAGAACACAGTAACTAGCTGTCACCGTGTTCTCCTCCTCACACACTGATCCTGTGTGAGGAAGAGAGTGTGGTAACAGCTAGTTACCAAGTACAGTGCACCCCAACCACACTGATTGCCCCCCCCCCCCAATAAAGAGCACCTGTCACTAGCCCATCAAAGTACCCGAGTACCTGTCACCAGCCCATCAGGTACTCTGGTGGGCTGATGACAGGTACTCGGGTACTCTGATGACAGGTACTCGGGTACTCTGATGGGCTGATGACAGGTACTCGGGTACTCTGATGACAGGTACTTGGGTACTCGGATGACAGGTACTCGGGTACGCTGATGACGGGTACTCTGATGACAGGTACTCGGGTACTCTGATGACAGGTACTCGGGTACTCCGATGACGGGTACTCAGAGTACCCGAGTACCTGTCATCAGAGTACCCGAGTACCTGTCACCTACCCATCAGAGTACCCAAGTACCTGTCACCTACCCAACAGAGTACCCGAGTACCTTCCACCTGCTCATCAGAGTACCTGACACCTGAAGTACCCGAGTACTTGCCACCTGCTCATCATTACCCATTACTACTCATCAGTACCCATCAGTACCTATCACCTATTAGTATCAGTACTGATCATCCGTACCCATCATCAGTACAGTATCAGTATCACCTATCAGTATCAGTACTACTCATCAGTACCTATCACCTGCCTGTCACCTGCCCATAAGAGTACCCGAGTACCTGTCACCTGCCTATCGGAGTACTCGAGTACCTGCCACTTGCTCATCAGTACCAGAGTACCTGTCACCTGCCCAGCAAAGTACCCGAGTACCTGTCACCCTTCATACAGCCACCATGTCCAAGTCCAAAAAGGTTTATATACGTAGTCCATTTAAACCTAAATACCGGTGTTATGGCAGCAGATAGCTTTCCGATAAGGGTGGTCCCAGCGGCGGATTCGCCGCGGGATCAACCTTCCGGGGTGGCGGAAGAGGTGCCCCCCCTCCCGCTGCATTCTGGTCCTTTTCCCTGCTTACCGGACCCGCCGGCAGCGGGGAAAACGATCCGGTCCCAGATCCTCACAGACAGGATGTCGAGTGAGGGCAAGCTTGCCCTCACTCGACTCTATGGTCTTGGAGGACCGGAGCTACGGCAAACGTCGTTGCCTAGCAACCAGTTTAAAGGTCCCTTTTTTTTTTTTCATTTTATTTTATTTATTTTTTTTTTTTTTTTCTATCTTTTAGTGTACTTGTGAGATCTGAGGACTTTTTGACCCCAGATCTCACAAAAAAGAGGTCCTGTCGTGCCTTTTTCTATTACAAGTAATGTTTACATTTCTTGTAATAGAAATAAAAATGATAAATTTTTTTTTTAAAAAAACAGTGTAAAAATAAAAAATAATAAATAAAATAAATAGTAAAAAAAAAAAAAATTAAAGCGCCCTGTCCCCGCGAGCTCGCGCGCAGAAGCGAACGCATATGGAAACCCCGCCCACATATGTAAACAGTGTTCAAACTACACATGTGAGGTATCGTCGCGATCGTTAGAGCAAGAGCAATAATTTGAGCCCTAGACCTCCTCTGTAACTCTAAGATAGCAACCTGTAGAAATTTTTAAAATGTCGCCTATGGGGATTTTTAAGTACCAAAGTTTGTCACCATTCTGTGAGCGTGCGCAATTTTGAAGCATGACATGTTGGGTATCTATTTACTCGGCGTAACATTATCTTTCACATTATGGAAAACAATTGGGCTAACTTTACTGGTTTCTTATTTTTTAATTAAAAAAAGTGATTTTTTTTTCCCAAAAAATTGCGTTTGGAAGACCGCTGCGCAAATACGGTGTGATAAAAAATATTGCAATAATCTCCATTTCATTCTCTAGGGTCTCTGCTAAAAAAAAAATATATAATCTTTTGGGGTTCTAAGTAGTTTTCTAGCAAAAACAACTGATTTTAGCTTGTAAACACCAAATGTCAAAAATAGGCCTAGGCAAGTGGCTAGGATGCATGATGATGCTCCTTGGATGTTTAGGCCCCTCTATATGGCTAGGCTGTGAAAAAGTCTCACACATGTGGTATTGCCATACTCAGGAGGAGTGGCAGAATGTATTTTGGGGTGTCATTTTTGCTATGTACATGCTATGTGTTAGGAATATTCTATAAATTTACAACTTTGTGTAAAAAAAAAAAAGTTTTTATTTTTTTCCCACATTTTCCAAAAACTTGTGGAAAAAAATGACATGTTCAAAGGACCCATAATGCCTCATAGAATATACGTTGGAGTGTTTGCTTTCCAAAATGGGGTCATTTTGTGGACTTTTCCATTGTATTGGTGCTCTAGGGCCTTGAAAAGTGTGATAGGTAGTAAGAAAGTTTTATGTGTATTTATGCTCCTAAAACGCCTTATGGTGCTACTTGGACGTGGAGTCTCTTTTTGTGGCCAGGCTGTGTAAAAGTCTCACACATGTGGTATCACCATACTCAGAAGGAGTAGCAGAATGAATTTTGGGGTGTCATTTTTGCTGTGTACATGCTAGGTGTTAGAAATAGCTTATAAATTGACAACGTTTTTGGGAAAAAAAAGAAAAAAAAATGTTTTCTTCATTTTCCCAAGAATTGTGGGAAAAAATTATAACTTCAAAAAACTCACCATGCCTCTTACTAAATACCTTGGACTGTCTACTTTACAAAAAGGGGTCATTTGGGGGGTATTTGTACTGTCCTGACATTTCAGGGCCTCAAGAAAGGAGATAGGCCATCAGTACATCTGGTGTGATCAATTTTCAGTAATTGGTACCATAGCTTCTAGACTCAATAACTTTAACACAGACTAAATAATATACACTAATTTGGGTTAATTTTACCAGAGATATGTAGCAGTAAAAATTTTGGCCCAAATGTATGAAGAAAAATTAATTTTTTGCAAAATTTTATAATAGAAACTAAAAAAAAAGTGTTTTTTTTGCAAAATTTTTGCTCTTTTTTTGCTTATATCACGAAAAAAAAAAAACCCCAGTTGTGATCAAATACCACCAAAAGAAAGCTCTATTTGTGTGAAAAAAATGATAAAAATTTTGTTTGGTTACAGTGTAGCATGACTGAGCAATTGTCATTCAAAGTGTGAGAGTGCTGAAAGCTGAAAATTGGTCTGGGCAGGAAGGGGGGGTCTAACTGCTCTGTATGGAAGCGGTTAAACCGCTGTATGGTCTTTGCCACCGTGCTGCAGCTCTGTTTCAGGGACTTGGCAATCATCTTATAGCCTAGGCCATCTTTATGTAGAGCAACAATTCTTTTTTTTCAGATCCTCAGAGTTATTTGCCATGAGGTGTCATGTTTAACTTCCAGTGTCCAGTATGAAAGAGTAAGAGCGATAAAACCAAATTTAACACCCATGCTCCCCTTTAACACCTGGGATCTTGTAACACTAACGAGTCACATGACACTGGGGAGGGGAATCGGGCCCAATTTGGACATTTTAACTTAGGGGTGTACTCACTTTTGTTGCCAGCGGTTTAGACTTTACTGGCTGTGTGTTGAGTTATTTTGAGGGGACAGCAAATTTACACTGTTATACAAGCTGTACACTCACTACGTTACATTGTAGCAAAGTGTCATTTCTTCAGTGTTGTCACATGAAAAGATATAATAAAATATTTACAAATATGTGAGGGGTGTACTCACTTTTGTGAGATACTGTAAGAGTATTTGCATGCAGTGTCTCTTTGTTCTGAAAAGATGGGCAAGTGCCCTCTCACCAATCCTGCGACAGAGGCCCAAGGGACATATGTCCTGGAACAGGCTTTTTCAGATTGCCCAACTGGCTACCTGATGACCCAAATGCCCTGCAACGTCTATACAGATGCACCTGGAGATGTACCCGGGGTCTCTCTCTCTGGCAAGATGTCTTCAACCCAACCGTGGAGCTGTGGCAGGAAATATTCACATCGACCCTGTAAAGCAGCACTCTTCTCCTGCGTCCGTTGTTCTCCCTTGCCCTGTGGTATCTCTCACAGTTTCCAGGCATTCTCCTCCATTCTTTCTCTCAGCTTCACTCCCCCCTTCTACTGGGGTATGTAGTCTGTCCCTCAGGCATGAACATGGGGTTGCCAGACTTTGGGACTTCCTCTCCCAGACTCCTCTGCTACTGCAGTCCTTACTGGGGATTAGTCCTCCCCTGCCATTGAGGAAGCAGGGAAGGGAACAGGGTGAGCTGCTCTCCGTATGTGTAGTGGAGAGGGAGGAAGGAGGAAATACCCCATAGCTGTGACATTCTCTGTGTCTCCCTCAGAGCCTTTCTGTGCGTCCAAGCCTGTCAGTATTGGCAAGGCTGCCTGTGTCTGGCGGCACTAGCAGAGTGTGCATGCGGGCTGAGTGGCACCCACTACACACTGCCAGCACTAAAGAACCTTTGGTCCCCCAAAGTCGATGCTCTGTTACATATGAATGTGTGATCTGGTGCGCTAATAAAAAAATAAACTAATGTGTACTAATAAACACAATTTCTAAATAGGTGAGAAAATATATATAATCACATGAGACTCAAATAGAGGAGGTGCCGCACCGTCACACATCACGTCCGCGGTCCGCACTGCAGGCGGCCACGGCTCCCCACAAGTTTATGCAAACCGCTTCTTGAAACCATCTCAATTGTAAGTGCATGTCTATATATAATAATAAAAGTGTTTTGAGGTAATGCACTATTGCATTATTTAATTATTCAAATTGCATAATTGGACCTTTGGTAGCAGCTTTTTTTCACCAACAGCGCACCTACTTTTTCACCTTAAGATGCTCATACATGCTTCTTAACCACTTCAGCTCTGGAAGGTTTTACCCCCTTCCTGACCAGAACACTTTTTGCAATTTGGCACTGTGCTGCTTTAACTAGTAATTGTGCAGTCATGCAACACTGTACTCACACGGAATTTGCAGCCTTTTTTTCCCACAAATAGAGCTTTCTTTTGGTGGTATTTGATCACCACTGGGATTTTTATTTTTTGCGATATGAAAACGAAACTAGACCAAAAGATTTTGAAAAAAAAAAAAAAAGATTAAAAATAAATACAGTAAACTCAATTTCATTGACGGACACAGCTTCTAATATTCATAACCATTGGGTTATAGTAGGGCACTAGGCAGAAAAAATTCTGGCTACACATGGGCAGTCCCAGGGGGTATACTCCCTTTCTCTGCTATAGCCAATCAGTTTTTTTTCTGCCTAGTCAGGAGTAAGGGCCTATTTCCTTGCTGGGATGTTTCGTTCTGGCAAAAAAAAATTTAGATAGGAATTTTTTTCCTGTGAGATCTACAATCAACTGCCGAACTGGGCGGATGGGATTGATGATCTAGAACCAGTGGTCACCCCAGTCTGGCCAGCGAGTTCATGCAGACCTCAGCTCTGTGCTAGGTCGGCCTTGACATAGCCCCACTGGACGCTGGCTGGCCTGCGAGTTAAACGCTTTGCGAGGTCACATACGATCGGGTCTCGGCCCGAGTCGCAGCGTTCCTCCCTGCCGACAGCCCCCCATTTCAATGGAAGGGTTTTGTCTGGAGCAGTGCCCCCCTGGTATGGTGAGTAGCTTTGCCCTCCTCTCCCCCTGGAGGGTGTTGGGAGGGGGGATGTGGGCCTCCTCCTTGGGAGGTCGGACCCCCGTGTTCCCCCTTCCCACAGGCATCCCCCTTGCCAAGTCCCTCATCCTGCCCCCCCTTCCACATACGCTGGGGCTGTTTGGGTGGTCTGGCCACTTTCCAGGGGTGGGAGCAGGGCGCTGCCAAGTGATGGGGGCCGGAGGGGGTGTGCCGCCGGTGACCGAACGATTGACTGTGCGGGGAGGGTTGTACCTTGCAGGGGCTCCTGCCAGCCCCCCCCCCCCAGCCTGCCTGGATCTTTGAGGCCTGGTCTCTCAATCCTGGGTGCCTGTATGCCTCGTTGGGCCTCCATTTTGTTGTACTCTGTGTGTTCTATACACGGCAGCCATATTTGTGTAAATCGGTGGCAATTTTGCTGTGGTTTACCATTGAGAATAGCGGCGGCCATTTAGGCGGTGGGAGCTTATCCCTCCTCATCCCCCGGTAATGACTCCTGGATCATTTTACTTCCTGGTCATCGCACGTGTATTGCAGATTATCCTGGTGGCTGCAGGTGCTTGTCTCTGCGGTTGGTGAGTCTGGTGGGGTCCGGGTGGTGCTGCCAGCGCGGTTGGGGTTGTCCCTTAGCAGTGTTTTACACTTTTTTATACTAGAAAAGGCAGAAGTTGGGACTTTAAATGGAGCACCAAAAATAGTGCCCCCATCCCTGGTTACATGAATAAAGGAAATTGTGGTCCAAAGTACTTTTTTCGAATGAAAGCAAATTTTGCATGTCATTCGGAAATCAAGGTGCCAGAGTCTGGAGGAAGACTGGGGAGAGGGAAATGCCAAAATGCCTGAAGTCCAGTGTCAAGTACCCACAGTCAGTGATGGTCTGGGGTGCCATGTCAGCTGCTGGTGTTGGTCCACTGTGTTTTATCAAGGGCAGGGTCAATGCAGCTAGCTATCAGGAGATTTTGGAGCACTTCATGCTTCCATCTGCTGAAAAGCTTTATGGAGATGAAGATTTCATTTTTCAGCACGACCTGGCACCTGCTCACAGTGCCAAAACCACTGGTAAATGGTTTACTGACCATGGTATTACTGTGCTCAATTGGCCTGCCAACTCTCCTGACCTGAACCCCATAGAGAATCTGTGGGATGTTGTGAAGAGAAAGTTGAGAGACGCAAGACCCAACACTCTGGATGAGCTCAAGGCTGCTATCGAAGCATCCTGGGCCTCCATAACACCTCAGCAGTGCCACAGGCTGATTGCCTCCATGCCACGCCGCATTGAAGCAGTCCTTTCTGCAAAAGGATTCCCGACCAAGTATTGAGTGCATAACTGAACATAATTATTTGAAGGTTGACTTTTTTTGTATTAAAAACACTTTTTTTTATTGGTCGGATGAAATATGCTAATTTTTTGAGATCGGAATTTTGGTTTTTCATGAGCTGTATGCCAAAATCATCAATATTAAAACAAAAAAAAGGCTTGCACTACTTCAGTTGTGTGTAATGAATCTAAAATATATGAAAGTCTAATGTTTATCAGTACATTACAGAAAATAATGAACTTTATCACAATATGCTAATTTTTTGAGAAGGACCTGTATATTAGGTCCATGACTGCTGCAGCAAGTTTTTGATTAAACATTCATTACCATGGTGCACCCTGCAGACCGCCTACAGTATGGCAATAATGTAGCAACTTTGGACTGTGTGGCCAATACGAAGTGCCATAGTCCCTATACTCTTTATACATATTTTGTGTACCTGCAAATGCATCAGACTGACCGTTATGTTTGTAATATGCTGTTTATACATGAATTGCTATTTTACATGTTGTACTTTGTCTATTGATGGTATACAGTAATAAAATGTTTTTATTACCCATATCTCCCAGCGTTCTGGTCTCCACCTCACTCAAAGTCCCAAACCTTTCCTTTATTCATGTAACCAGGGATGGGGGGCACTATTTTTGGTGCTCCATTTAAAGTCCCAACTTCTGCCTTTTCTAGTTTGACTAATAGGGATGGAGGTGGCTTCACAGACCGCTGGGCATACCCTTACATACAGATTACCATTTATTCTATCTTAGATTATCTAATTATGGTTGGATGTGTTTTCATCACTATCTGCAGCATGGCAATCATGGTTCCTCTTGTTCATGATATACAATTATTTATTTCTTTTTCATCGTCATTGTGCGGTCATGTGGGCTGGGCATTTGTTTGGTTTCCAGACCAGGGAGCTGCGACGGGCGTATCGGTGCCCTGCCTCTCCCCCCCCCCTCCCGCTTCACCGGCATGGGGGGGTTTGGCAGGTTTATTCTGACGCTCGTCGGCGCCACGTTTTTGTGTCTATTGCTGGGCGTCATTTGGCGTCTTAGCATCAGATACCATTAGTTTACATCTACAATTGCTTTGTGTCTGAGGTGTATCACTACCTCTTCTGGCAGCAGGTTTGCCTTAATTGGGAGACACCTTTTACCAATTAGCAATCAACGTGACGCTGGGAGGCACCCGTGGTTGTGCTAACGCACATATATATCCCCTAGTTTGCTACAGGTCATTCAGACCCAGGATTTGAGAGACAACACATGTATACTACTACTATAACACTTGATGCAGTCATTTAAGGTAACCACATTTTTAATATTTTGCTGTATACTTTTTATTTTTGGATATACTGCATCTACTTACTACTTGGTTATTTTGACTGATTCTCTTGGAGTATTTTCTATCGCTACTTATTATTTTTTTTTTTTATTATTTATTTATTTAATTTTTTTCTTCTTTTGGGCTGTGGAGAGTTCCTTTTTTGGTCCACTAATTCTACACATTCCATTTTTCCCATGCTTTTGTTATTTCAGACTCTTAGTAGTTTTTTTTTGCTTTTTCACAGCAACACAGCCGCAACCCACCTTTTTTCATTACTCTGCACTTCGTTTTTATGGGGATATGTGTGGTGCGTTGTGCGGGACTGCGGGGATGACCACCACAGCTCTCGGGGGAGGCGCATGCGATGCCCTGCGCCCACAGAGCCGCACCTTGTTAATGACAGACATCTTGTAAGTAACCATAGGATTGGATAACCCTTTCCTCCCTCCTCATTCTCATGTATGCGATTTTAGTCGATCAACAGTTACATTTATACTTTTTTACAGTTTTTGGCATCCGCTCCTGAAGAGTGGTATTTAGCCATGAAACGCGTAGAGCTACAAGGATGTCATCAATTTTTCTACTATACAGGAATTAATCGCTACTCAATCAATTCAAATGGTTACTTACCTATTGAATGTTTATTGCAATTCTGTGTGATTCAACACATGATATATATTAGGTCCATGACTGCTGCAGCAAGTTTTTGATTCAACATTCATTACCATGGTGCACCCTGCAGACCGCCTACAGTATGGCAATAATGTAGCAACTTTGGACTGTGTGGCCAAAACGAAGTGCCATAGTCCCTATACTCTTTATGTATATTTTGTGTACCTGCAAATGCATCAGACTGACTGATATGTTTGTAATATGCTGTTTATACATGAATTGCTAATTTACATGTTGTACCTTGTCTATTGATGGTATACAGTAATAAAATGTTTTTATTACCCATATCTCCCAGCGTTCTGGTCTCCACCTCACTCAAAGTCCCAAACCTTTCCTTTATTCATACACTTTTTTATAGGGTCTCCCTGGAGACTCATGGAGTCTTTGGAGCACATGTCTCCACCTGATCCCCTCTGAGGCTGCGGGGCTCTCCGGGTCCCAATCATCCATCCATGCACTGACGCCAGTCCTGGAGTCCCTTGTATCCCAGGTGGAGGTGGCTTGTGGGCGACAGGCTAGCAAAAAGCGCGCCCCCCTCCACCTTCCCCTGTCTCATCAGATCCTGAATCTGATTTCGACCACTACGGATGTGGGTCAGCAAGCTGTGGTTGATCTCCTGTTTCCAGATTAAACAAGGCAACCATGATTCCAGTTGAAGAATGCCTAGCCTTTAAGGGTCCAGCTGCCCGGAAGACTGAGGCTGAGGCCCACCATATGTACACTCTGGCTGGTTCGGCAATGAAGCCGTTATTCACCATTGCCCTAGTGTCGCAAACTCTGACCGAGTGGGCTAAGCTCTTACGCCGTGACCTAAAGGGGGAACAGCTACCCCCTGCCTTTGCCGAGCTGAGGGACCAGATGGTCCAGGGGTTGCAGTTTATCTGTGATGCCTCTTTGGATGGGGCTCGCCTCTCTGTTTTCTTCCACAGGCTACTAAGGGCAAGGAATCTAGTCATAGATGTGGGTTCTCCTCAGCTCCATAAGAAGTTTTTTTCATTCCTTAGGGTCGACTGACAAGGGCTTGAAGCCTTTCAGGGCCTCTTTAGGAGGATCCAAACGAACCTGGTCTGAAAAACCAAGAGAGGGATTCTCCAGACCCGCGGACAAGGCTCCTTCAGCATAAAGGTGCTCCCTCACCCATATCGAGGGTAGGGGACATCTTTGCTGGTTCCTGGACCCGTGGACTTCCCTGATACAAGACAAGTGGGTTCACTAAGTCATTTGGTCCAGCTACAAGATCGAGTTTCGCTCTTGTCCCCCAGCAAGGTTCTTTCCAACTTGGGCCTGTCCCCGGACCACTTACAGGGTCTGTTTGGGGTGGTACAAGACCTGTTGCTTCAAGGGGTGATTGTCCCGGTTCCAACTTTGGAATGTTTTCAGGATTTTTACTCAAAACTTGTGTACAGTTCCCAGGAAGGAAGGTAAAGTGCGTCCAAACCTGAACTGCTTTGTGCAGGTGCAGAAGTTCAGAATGGAGTCCATTCACATGGTGGTGCCATCCCTGCGTCAGAAGGATTTCCTTGCCTCTATCGACATCTACCGTCACATTCCAATATGTGCCAGTCACCAGCGCTTTCTCAGCTTTGCCGTGGGAGAGGAGCATTATCAGTTTGTGACAATACCCCTTGGTTTCCCCTCTGCTCCTCGGGTCTTCACAAAACTGGTAGCTCCGGTGCTAGCTTTGTTATGCCAACGGGGGATCGCGGTGCTGGGCTACTTGGACGATCTCCTTCTGCAAGTGGAGTCTCCTGCTCCAGTGGAAAACCTGGAGATCACAATACGAACTCTGCGGGAGTTCGGCTGGATTCTGAATTTCAGAAGTCTGCTCTAGTTCCGTCCATAAAGCTGGACTATCTGGGCTTGACTCTGGACTCGGCCTTAGCCAGAGTGCTCCTTCCTGTGGACAAACTCCAGAAATTGCAGGCTGCAATTCGTCTCCTGCTGTCCAGCAGATGGTCATCCCTGTGGACTTGCGGGCCTGATGCTGTCTACCTTCGAGGCGGTTCAGTTTGCACAGTTCCATACGAGGACCCTGCAAAGGGAGATTCTGGCTAAATGGGACAAGACTCAGCCGGATCTGATTGGCCAGAGACTGCAGAGTCGGGGAACGAAAGAGCCTCTGATATGTTGGCTTCGTGCTTCGATTGGGCAAATCCTTCCTCCCCTTGTATTGGACAGTGGTCACCACGGATGCCAGCCTGTCCTGCTGGGGAGGCCTCCTCGGCAAGCATTCTACTCAGGGGATCTGGACACTGGAAGAGCCCAGACTAATGATGAATGTCTTGGAACTACAAGCAATCAGACTGTGTCTGAACCATTAGACGGATCATCTTCAGGGTTGTCCAGTGCGCATTCAATCAGGCAGTGCCTTAGCCGTGGCTTATGTCAATCACCAAGGGGGCACAAGAAGTGTACTGGTGGCTCTGGAGGTAGCTGGCATTCTAAGATGGGCAGAACGGTTCATTCCAGCCCTCTCCGCCGTACACATTCCCTGGGTGCAAATTTGACAGGGGCATTACCTCAGTTGGCAGACGTTGGACCAAGGGGAGTAATCCGTTCAACCGAGGTGTTTCATCAGTTGTATAACACCAGAGTATAACCGCGCTAATGGGGCCAGAGATCATACAGCTGCAGCTTATAGTGAGATACCACCAAACATAAGTATAGAAAAAGCTGCGCTAATCTGAGGTGGAACAACCAAATGTCCCAAAAAATAAATAATTGGAAAACTGTAATCAATCATGGACAATAACCACATATTGTCACAGATAAATATAAATCACAAATAAAGTGAGCAAATATTAACAAATATTAAAGTGAAATTTTTCTTCAATGAAGTGTGAATTATCCCAGTTATTTGCATGCAATAGATACAGGCCACAAAAAAACAAATATAGTGAATAAATCACAAAGGTTGTAACTATTAATAGTGAAATATTGAACAAATAACTCAATTGAGTGAAAGTCCCTTGTAGTTGAGAGTCCCAAGATGGTGAATAGTAGAAAATAAAGGTGAATAATGATTTTCAGCAATGCTGGCTTCATCACGGTGTTCCGGTTAAATTAGCATATTCATGAGCTTACCAGATATCAGAGGAAATGGTGTAGAGCAAAAGCTCATATCATCCTTAGGAGAGATCGTTTTCTTCAGCCAACCAACTGGGACAGCGATGTTCCAAGGCACTAATCCTTAATGATATGTCCGGTAATCTCTAATGTGTAATACAGACCCCATAACTTGCTGGAATTTTCACATTTGTCATGTTTACAGGGCAAGTAGCCCAGAGGTCTGGGGAGGACTCCTTTTGTTGGGAAGAAATAGCTGTTCCTTTCACTAGACTGATTGCAGACTTTTGCTCTACACAAGCCTATTTCCTCTGATTTCTGGTAAGCTCATGAATATGCTAATTTAACCGGAGCATCGTGGTGAAGCCAGCATTGCTGAAAATCATTATTCACCTTTTATTTTCTACTATTCACCATCTTGGGACTCTCAACTACAAGGGACTTTCACTCAATTGAGTTATTTGTTCAATGTTTCACTATTTATTGTTACAACCTTTGTGATTTATTCACTATATTTGTTTTTTGTGACCTGTATCTATTGCATGCAAATAATTGGGATAATTCACACTTCATTGAAGAAAGATTTCACTTTAATATTTGTTAATATTTGCTCACTTTATTTGTGACTTATATTTATCTGTGACAATTTGTGGTTATTGTCCATGATTGATTACAGTTTTCCAATTATTCATTTTTTGGGACATTTGGTTGTTCCACCTCAGATTAGCGCAGCTTTTTCTTTTCGTTTCATCAGTTGTGTTTCCGATGGGGCATCCCTGAGGTGGATCTGTTGGCGTCTCGGCTCAGCAGAAAGGTGCAGAGTTTTGTGGTTCGGTCAAGGGATCCCCTGGCAGATGCCACAGACGTGTTGGTGGCTCAGTGGGGTCAGTATCGTCTGATTTACGCACACTTGTATAAAGTACTCGAAACCCATACTTGAGTAAAAGTACAAGTGCTTGATCAAAAAGTGACTTGAGTAGAAGTGGAAGTGCTCTATCATAAAGTGACTTGAGTAGAAGTACTAAAGTATTCAACATTTTTTGTACTTAAGTATTGCAAGTAGTTTTTTTTTTAAATGTTGCTACTCAAGTACTGAAAGTAAAAGTACCAGTAGTTTTAAAAAAAAAAGTGCTACTCAAGTACTGAAAGTAAAAGTACAAGTACTGTGTTATGTAGTTTTTAACCACTTTAATACAGGGCATTTCCCTCCCTTCCTGCCCAGGCCAATTTTCCCCTTTTAGCGCTGTTGCAATTTGAATGACAATTGCGCTGTCATGCAACACTGTACCTACACCAAATTTATGTCATTTTCCCCCCACAAATAGAGCTTTCTTTTGGTGGTATTTGATCACCTGTGCGATTTTTACTTTTTGCTAAACAAATAAAAAAAGACCGAAAAGTTTGAAAAAAAAAAAAAGTTTTTTTGTTTATGTTATACAATTTTGTAAATAAATAAGTTTTTTCCTGCACTGATGAGCACTGATGAGACTGCACTGACAGGCACTGATGAGGAGGCACTGATAGGCGGCACTGATATGCGGCACTGATAGGTAGCACAGATATGCAGCACTGGTGGGCACTGATAGGCGGCACTGCTGGGCACTGATAGGCGGCATTGATGGACACTGATAGGTGGCACTGATGGGCACTGATAGGTGGCACTGACGGGCACTAATGGGCACTGATAGGTGGCACTGGTGGGCACTGACGGGCGGCACTGGTAGACGGCACTGTTGGGCAATAATGGGCACTGGTGGGCGACACTAAAGGATAGCAATGATGGGCACTTGTGGGCAGCACTGATAGGGAGGA
Source organism: Pelophylax lessonae (assembly GCF_965119305.1). NCBI lineage: Eukaryota > Metazoa > Chordata > Amphibia > Anura > Ranidae > Pelophylax > Pelophylax lessonae. The sequence continues at coordinate 169,646,012 of NC_138768.1, forward strand.
CACTGGTGGGCATCACTGATGGGGAGGGCAATGGGGGGCTCCCTGAGCCCTGATTGCCATCCCTGGTGGCCATAGTGGGCATCCCTGGGGTCATAGTGGGCATCCCTGGGGTCATAGTGGGCATCCCTGGTGGATCTAGTGGCATCCCCTCCCCCGAGGGTCTGCACTGGTAATCAATGATCTGATTACCAGTGCCGACCCCCCCCCCTGTCAGGGGAGCCGCCGATCGGCACTCCTTTGCTCGTGCCTGTCAGGCACGAACTAAGGAAAGCCGATCAACGGCTGTTCCTATTTACTATGTGACCAGCCGTGATTGGACACGGCTGATCACATGGTAAAGAGCCTCCGTCAGAGGCTCTTTACCGAGATCGGAGATGCAGGGTGTCAGGCTGACACCTCGCATCGCCGCTCTGCGCGCCCCCGGGGGGCGCCCAGAGCTGTGTTATTCTGCCGCCGTCATATGACGTCCGGTCAGGATAACACAACCACATTCCCGCCGTCAATTTGTAATAGGGCGGGCGGGAAGTGGTTAAAGAAAGAAGTCAAAAGTTTGAACATCATATTGTTTTTTATTATTTCAAATGATTAACCTAAAGGACAATCACAATTCCTTTTGGCTGTAACTTTTTGTAAACAAAAACAGATAAAGTATGTCCCTCCCTTTCCCCTTTAAAGCATCCCTCCTTCTCTTCCCTGCATGTTTTTTTTTCTCCACAGCTTATTGGTGCGCAAAATCATATATGAACCAATGTGATATACAACAATATATTCCAATAATGAAATAAAGGAAGAGTGTATGAAATCAAAGTCAATAAAAAGTCCATATATATAATGCCATAATACCATATATATGTGACAAAACAAGATGAATATATTTTCAAAGGTGCAGGAATCAAACAGGTGCTATTCTAAATAATAGGTGCAGACTCCCACCAGATTGTGGATTTCCCCCTTACCCGGCTGATGAAGGTGAGTGCAAAATAATATCCAAATAGACTCTTCCAGTGAAACAAAACTGAAAAACCTGTGCTCTCAACTTCCAGTGAAAAAAAGCAAAATCAGCCTCTTACCAGAAAAAAGGTCTATGTACCCTTGTGACTCTCCTTGGTTGGGGGAGGTTCTCTTTCCCCTTAACAGCAGATATGTAGACCATTTTATTTATACATACAGTAGCATTTATTTTCGTATGCGCTGATTTACACATGACATTATACACATTTTTTTGAACTTCATGAAACCTGCCATCTACTGTTCTGGCAGTGGTAATTTTTATAATTGTAATGAGTAACTAAGCAGCACAAAAAAAAAATATCGGAGTAGAAGTATTGAAATAATCGAAAAAATGTAGTGAAGTAAAAGTGAAAGTAGGAGAAAAAAAATTATACTCCAGGAAAGTACAGATACCGCCTTTCGGTACTTAAGTACAGTAGTGAAGTAGTTCTACTTAGTTACTATACATCTCTGGATTTACGCCTTCCCTCCCCTCAAGCTTCTGCCAAGACTTCTATGCAGAATTAAGGCACAAGGGACTCCCGTCATCTTAGTGGCTCCAGACTGGCCTTGCCGGGCTTGGTTTGCTGATCTGGTGCTGCTGGTCGCTGACGTTCCTTTGAAGCTTCCTCTCAGGGAGGATCTGCTGTCCCATGGACCGACCTTCTATCCTGCTTTACAGTCGCTGGCTTTGACGGCTTGCCCGGTGAATGCCAGGTGCTGAAGAATAGAGGTTTATCTGAGTCTGTGATTCCTACACTGTTAAAAGCTAGGAAATCTACTTCTAGGAAGATCTACCATTGTACGTGGAAAATGTATATTGTGTGTTGTGAGTCTCCTGGGGTTTATCCTCGCTTCTTCTCGGTGACTCGGATCTTTCCCTTCCTTCAATGGGGGGTTGAACAGAAATTGGCCTTGAGTACCATGGTCGGCTTTGGCGGTCTTCTTCCAACGATCTTTGAACACACTCCCTGGTGGGTACCTTTCTTCAGGGTGTCCAACATTTGGTTTCTCCAGTGCGGTTTCAGTTGCCAACTTGGGACCTCAGTTTGGTGCTTTCGGCCCTCCAGAATCCTCCCTTTGAGAATCTAAGGGAGATTCCCCTGCCTACGCTGTCCCAGAAGGTGGCCTTTTTGGTGGCTGTCACCTCTGCGCGCAGGGTGTCCGAACTGGCGGCGTTATTATGTCTTTCACTTTACCTGGTGATTCACAGAAATAAGGTGGTTCTTTGCCCCTGTCCGTCGTTCCTGCCAAAGGTTGTCTCTGATTTTCATTTGAATGAAGACATTGTGTTGCCTTCCCTGTGTCCCAGGCCTAAACATCTGAAGGAAATTGCCTTGCATGCCTTGGATGGGGTTCAGGCAATTAGGGTGTACCTGGCAGCTACAGAGTTTTTCAGGAAGTCAGACTCATTATTTTTGCTCACCGATGGGCCTCATAAAGGGTTGTCTGCTTCCTCTGTGACCATTTCCAGATGGATCAGACAGACAGTGATTCAGGCCTATTCTATCAAGCGTCAGGTTCCTACTAGGGTGCTTACTGCCTCCTGAGCCTTCCGTCTTCAGGCGTCAGTGACGCAGGTTTGCAAGGCGGCCACCTGGTCGTCGGTGCACACTTTCCCAAAGTTTTATAGAGTGGATGTGTTGGCATCTGCGGATGCTTCTTTTGGCTGCAAGGTTTTGCAGGCTGCTGTTGAGAGGACCTGTTCCTCTTTGAGGGTGTATTGTTTTTTTTTTTTTCCAGGTGGGCTCTAGTTGTTTTGGTTGAACTTTTGTTGCCTGGTTGGCTACTGTTTAGCCTTGGGAATTTTTTTGCTGTTCCCACCCTTCATGTTTAACACTGCTTTGGGACGTCTCAACAGTTATGGAGATCAGAAGCTGTGTCCGTCAATAAACGAAAGAGAGAATGGGATTTTTGACTTACCGTAAAATCCATTTCTCTGATGTAATTATGAGCTGAACACCACCCTGTTCAGTTTGCACCAGAACACCGCGAACAGGGGAAAAGTTTGTTCGAACAAACTAACTCTATTGACTTGAATGGCAAAAATCAAACGTCCTCATTTAGAAGGCTTAAATGCAAGTTATTGCCCAAAAAAAGTATATGGGGGTCTGGGTACTGACCTGGGGAACATGTAGCAATGCAAATTAATTTTTTTAAAAACTATCATTTTTAAAGGAGCACTGATTTATTGAGGCTTAAAGTGAGATTTTAAAAATGAAAAATTCCTTCAAATATCGTGCCTATGGGGGTCCACTTAATATCCCTGTAAGGTAGCGCATCTGTACAATGTATGTAGTCTGCTGCAGCAATACTGACATTTCTAAAGGAAAAAATGTCATATACAAATCGCATGTACTTGTCATACAGGTACAGAAAAATTGGGCCTTGGTTGTTGGTGGTGCCTGAACACTGTAACCCCTCGCAGTTACTCTTGCTGGGCACAGGAATGGGCCCTGCTGCAAAAAATTCCAAACAAATTTGAAATTGCATGTACTTGTCAAACAGATGCAAATTGGGCCTTGGGTGTTGGTGGTGCCTGAACACTGTAACTCCTCACAGTTACACTTGCTGGGCGTAGGAACGGGCCCTGCTGGTAAAAATTCCATACCAATTTGAAATTGGCAAAGAGCAAGTGTTGTAGGTGTTCTTATCAGTGATCTAGTGCGGGTGATGTGCTGTCATCTGACCTGGCCAAGGTTGGGTGTCGGCTATGCAAACCTGCTGGAGTGATGGAGACCTGGAAGGTTACACGTTAGTATCGGCACGAACTGAAATTGGGCCTTTGGTGTTGGTGGTGCCTGAACACCATAACCCCTCACAGTTACTCTTGCTGGGCGCAGGAAAAGGACATGCTGGTAAGAATTCCATACAAATTTGAAATCGCATGTACTTGTCATACAGGTGCCAAAAATTGGGCCTTTGGTGGTGGTGGTGGTGCCTGAACACCTTAACCCCTCACAGATACTCTTGCAGGGCACGGGGTACAGGGACAGGGCCTGCTGTTAAAAATTACATACAAAATGTAATTGTATGCACCTGTTATATATAAGTGCAGAAAAATTAGGCCTTGGGGTTTGGTGGTGACCTAAACCAAAAACATTGTTGGAAGCGAGCAGAATCAAGCTTGAGGAATAGGATAGGCAGCATATGCCATCTTCAAGGGATGGCAGACCCCTAGCAAATTCAATCAGTTACATCAGCATCAGGGGCTTGATCGTTGCTGTTGATCCGGGACTGATTCATTTTGATAAAAGTCAGCTGGTCAACAGAGTCTGTGTAAAAGAAGAAAATGGTCGCACACCACCATGGAATCCAATGAAGAAAAGTCCCTTTGTTCTCATAAGTGGTAAAAGGTACAGCAGGGTAGGACAGTAGACGTGTTTCACATGACTGCTACGTGCTTGTTCACTACAAAGTGTGTAATGGGAGGCGAACATTTAAATGCTCACCCAAGGTGAAACACCCCTGTTCAATTAGCCACCTAATTACTCCAAAAATGGACTTGACAGAAATGAAAATCAAAACATATAATTGTGAATAAAAATAAAATTAAAAAAAGGAAAAAAAAAAGACAAAAAACAAAAAAAGAGGATATACCTGTATGTAGGCAGCCTATGGAACGTAAGTTTGAGGAGGCATGAGCTTCTGAGTCCTCTGGGTCACTAAGGATGACATTGTCAGGAGCAACCTCTCCCCAACCACGTACAACTCCTTTGGTTTCTGGGGAATGACAACCATCCCTTGAAGACTGTTGTATGCTATCCTCTACATCAGCCTTTTTCAAGCAGGGTGCCCAGGTACACTGGGGTGCCTTGAGGCTTCTTCAGAGGTGCCTTGGCAAAATGCCTAAAAATTGATCAGAAATTGTATACAAGCCAGCAGGTGGATGAAGCCTGCCTTTTTTTTTTTTTTTTTTTTTTTTATTAACAGAAACATTTTTATTTATCTCAAGAGAAATGCACATACATAGTCCAAAAACAGGGAGTCAAGAAAAGGCAACATTGCATATCACTGGTATCACAACAGCTAAGCAGTATCAAATGTAAGGCATGAGAGGCAAAAACTATTCATTGACATAAAAAAAAACAGAGAAAGATCCAAGAGGAGAGAGAGAGGGAAGAGACGGAGGGGGACCGGAGCGAGAAAGGGATCAGAGGGGGGGGGGGGGAGCCTGCCTTTTAGTTACACAAAGCCACGGGTTTCCATTATGCACCATTATGACTTTCTAGACACTGACATCTTAACAACCAATGATGTCCTTAATTAATAAGGAGGATGTCTGTTGCCTCAATAGCATCCTTGTTCTACCCTCCTGTGCCCCTCTCCCTCAGCACTGGGGTGACATTAGCTGATTGATGGAGAAAAATTGAGGGAGAAGAGAAACATTGGAATACTAGTCAGTACCAGTGTGCAAAGTGTATTTGCTTTGGAAGAATAAATAACCTCTAACGTTGGGTGTCCTATGTGTGCATGTTGATGCATTATGTAAATACTTTGTATATTAGAATATTTATTGCATTTTAGAATGGGGTACCTCGTCCATAATTTTAAAGGGTGCCTTGAGATTGTCTATCATTTTAAAGGGTGCATTGAGATTGTCTATCATTTTAAAGGTTGCCTTGATTTAAAAAAGGTTGAGAAACACTGCTCTACATCCATGCTGCCACAATCCTCCTCCTCTTCCTCCTGTGTGTTTTGTGTCCCTGCAGGCATGATATCTGCATAAAGGGGGCCTTGTGAGGAAAGAAAGTCCTCTTCCTCCCGCTGTTCTGCCCCAAGTGCCCTGTCCATGATTCCACGAAGCATGTGCTCCAGCAGGTAGACTAGAGGGATAGTGTCACTGATGCATGCATCATCCCGGCTCACCATCCTTGTGGCCTCCTCAAATGGTGACAGGATGGTGCATGCATCCTTTATCGAAAGCCACTGGCGTGGCGAAAAAAAGCCAAGCTCCCCTTACCCTGTCCTTGTGCCATACTCACACAGGTACTCATTGATGGCCCTCTGCTGCATGTACAGCCGCTGCGGCATTGTCAATGTTGAGTTCCACCTGGTGGGCATGCCACAAATGAGGCGGTTGGTGGGCAGGTTGAATTCCTGTTGAATGTCTGATAAGCGTGGAATGCCGGAAATGGCCACAGACTTTTCTGGCCTGCCTCAGGAGATCTTGGAAGCCCGGGTATCTGGTCAAGAAACGCTGCACCACCAGATTCATATGGTTTTTCTCTTGACCAGAGTTCTTATATGGTGCCACATCCCTTAATAATATAGAAATTGGGAAATTCCCCAAGATTGGGACTTTTTAGGCACAAAGACTAAATATGTAGAAAATAATACAATTTTATTGAACATATACAAAAATATACAGTTTAAAAAGTTTTTTGCAAGCAATAATCAATAACACATTGTCCAACCATGTATTACAGAGACCAAAACCCAACGCGTTTCGAAGATTGACTCTTCTTCCTCAGGGGTGGTTCTGAATAATATTCTGTCAACACAGAAAAGTAGTCACAAAATTGTACATTTAATGACATAAGATCTATCTGGAAATGGTCGCAGCAGAAGAAGTCAGCCCTTTGCGAGGTCCATCCGTGAGGACAAATAGTGAGTCTGACTTTCTAAAAGACTCTGTAGCTGCCAGGTACACTCTTATTGCCTGAACCACATCCAGGGAATGCAAAGCAACTTCCTTAGGATGCTTAGGCCTGGGACAAAGGGAAGACAACACGATGTCTTCATTCAAATGAAAATCAGAGACGACCTTCAGAAGGAAAGACGGACATGGACAAAGAACCATCTTATCCTTGTGAACCACTAGGTAAGGTGAACAACAAGACAGTGCCGCCAGTTCTGACACCCTGCACGCAAAAGCGATAGCCACCAAAAAGGCCACCTTCTGGGATAACATAAGCAGGGGAACCTCCCGAATATCTTTAAAGGGAGGTTTCTGGAGAACTGACAACACCAAGTTGAGGTCCCATGGTGGCAATGGAGACCACACTGGAGCAACCAAGTGTCTCACTCCCTGGTTAAAGGTACGCACCAAGGAATGTGTGGCCAATGGACATTGAAAGAAAACTGCCAAGGCCGAGACCTGGCCCTTGATGGTACTCAAGGCCAGGCGCTGCTCAACCCCTCGTTGGAGGAAAGCCAAGATCTGAGTCACTGATAAGGAGCTAGGGTGAAACCTGAGGGATTCACACCACGCAATGTGCGTCTTCCAAGTACGATGGTAGATCTTCCTAGAATTAGATTTTCTAGCTTTTAACAGCGTAGGAATCATCGAGTCAGACAAACCTCTATCCTTCAGCACCTGCCTTTCATTTCAATAGTTTTTTATTAAATTTCAAAAAAAGAACAAATAACAATCATAATATACAGGTACACCGGTTGAAATCCAAAACAATCACACTGAACACTGTATACCCGGCTCAGCCATCAGACAGCGCCACCGTGTTACCTGGGATAGAGCCTCCCATAGGCCGGCCCCCCGGCCAAGCATTTCTGCGCAGAGCCAACGAGGAACCCACCCCTATCGGGAACAACACTGTGGTCCAGTGCGGGCCCCCCCAGCCCCCCCGGAGGCCAGGCGCCAACCCACGGGACGCCCACCCACTGCCCCACGTAGCGAGTGGGCATTGAATGTGGTAGCCACAACTATAGCTGATAGCATTTCAACCCTTGTACAGTTGAGAAACATAGATCCTTAATACATAAGACTATCAACTGGACAGTCTGAAACATTAGCTTCACATGCAAGTAAATGTCATCATTCAGAAATATAAGCATTATATAATAGCAAAATACCCAGAGACAAGGCTGCCCCTATCCCGGGTATTTCATTGACCAACAACTCCACATCTGTTCAAATTGCAGACTCTGTCCATTAACATTAGAAAATAATTTTTCATATGAGTAATGGGAGCGGACTCTATTAATCACCTCCAGTGATTGAGGCTTAGTATCCGATCTCCAAGCCGCAGTAATAGTCAACCTGGCTGCAGTGAGGATATTGGTAACTATAGCACGGTGGTGGGAAGGAACCTTTTGGATGCCTAGGTTCAAGAGAGCCAAAGCCGGGGACATAGGCAGCAGCTCTCTGGTCACCGACCTAAGCAGAGCAAACACCGCCGCCCAATAGCCCCTGAGGCTCCGACATTGCAATAGAAGATGAAATAGCGTTGCCAGACCTCCACACCCCCGCCAACAGGTAGAGGATGCATCCCCAAACATCCTGCCCAGGCGCACCGGGGTCAAATAGCTGTGGTGGTGGATTTTGAGAGCCACCTCCCAGTGATTAGTACAATGAGTCAGCGAATATCCGGAGCGAGTGGCCAGCCACCACTCGCGCTCCGTATATTCCTCCCCTAGGTCCCTTTCCCATGCTAATTCGTTAGTTGGCTTGCTATACCTATATTGGTGTTGCAATGCCCGGTAGAACCACGAGAGCCCCTTTGGTTTGCGGTTAGTGATTGGATAGATAGTCCCACATGTCAGAAGGTACCTCCACGGAAGGGTTAGGATGTTTGATATGGTAGTGATATAGTTGGGCCCTAAAAAAAGAGGGTTTAGCAACAGGTTGAGTATGTATTTCCCGATATGTGGACGACCTAGACCATTCCCCATGTGGTATTTTCAGCGAGGGTATAAGGAATTCATAAGAAGCTAGTTTTAGTTTAAGTTTAGTTTTAGGGATCCCTGTCAAGGATTGCGCCACTTTCCAGGCTCGTAACCTCGCCTGCAAAGAGGATATCCTGGGGATGCAAATTGCACTGTCAGTAAGGGAAGCCAGAAGCAAGGCCGGAAGTTCTTTTTGTGCCACTATTGCCCTTTCCAAAAGCACCCACAATTTATCTGAAGTAGGATCAAACCACGCCTTCGCTTGGTCTAATAGGGCGGCCGCGTGGTAGTATTTGAGGCGGGAAACCAGCGCCCCCTGTTGATCTAGATTTAATCAGTGTAGAGTATGGTATTTTCGATACTTTACCCCCCCCCCCCCCCAACCACAGGAATCTCCGAAATTTCTTGTCCATATTACGAAAGATTGCCTCTGGGATTACCACCGGGAGAGTCCTAAAATAATATAGAATCTTCAGTAGCACCAGCATCTTGAGAGCAGCTATGCGTCCCAACCATGATAGTTCGTAGGAAGCGATATGCGCTAGATCCTCTTGAACGGTAGACTGCAATTTGGTAAAGTTGGTATGATATGTTTGAGATGTCGGTGCCACCAAAGATATACCTAGATACAGGACCGATTTAGTGGTCCATTGAAAAGGATGCTTGCTCTTAAGTTGCTGCAGCTCTTTGGCGGACAAAGAAATCGGCAAGCACATGGACTTAGTTACATTAAGCTTATAATAGGAAATGGCTCCAAAAGCTTCCAGTTGGCGCTGCAAGTGTTGGAGGGACCATGTTGGGGAAGTCAGGGCAAGGATCACATCATCCGCAAATAGCCCGATTTTGTGATTCCCCCCCCCCCCCCCAATACCAGAGATATTGGGATCACTCCTAATGGCCTCTGCCAGGGGCTCCATAACCAAGGAAAAAATAAGTGAAGACAAAGGGCACCCCTGGCGTGTGCCATTGGTGATAACGAAGCCGTCAGACATGGCGCCAGATGTAAACACCCTGGCCGAGGGCTTAGTATAGAGCGCTGAGATGGCAGAAACCATAGGTCCCTGAATCCCAAATTTAGTTAAAATCGCCTTCAGGTACCCCCAGTGAACCCTATCAAACGATTTTTCCGTGTCCAACGTTAGGAACACCGAGGGCACCTTTCGGTTTTCAGCAATTTGCAAGAGATCCAACATTCTTCTAGTACCATCCGGCGCCTGTCTACCCTTCACAAATCCCACCTGGTCCACCTTGATCAGGCAGGGAGTTACCTCAGCCAAGCGCACAGCTAGAATTTTTGCATATAGCTTAAGATCCGAATTTAGAAGGAAAATGGGACGGAAGTTTTGGGGTACATCGGGTGTTTTGCCAGGTTTTGGAAGTGCAACAATCACTGCCTGAAACATTTCCTCTGGGAAGGAGGCACACTGTGCAGCTGCATTACACACTTTGCAGAGGTATGGAGACAAGGTTTGTTGGAATGCCTTGTAGTATTCGGCCGAAAAGCCATCTGCCCCCGGGGATTTGTTAGGTGGTAGGGAGGATATGGCCTTTTGAATTTCCACCTCTGTTATGGGGGAGTTCATGACCTGCCGCATCTGATCCATTATAGTGGGGAGATGCAATGAGTCTAAGAAAGAATTAATAAGGGAGTCTGAAGGTTGCGGGGTCGTCACATCATCCTTAAGGATATATAGGGACTTATAATAACTAGAAAAGGCGTTGGCTATTGCAGTAGGGTGGCGCACCGCAAGATATCAGCTTTAGGATCTTTAAGAGAGGATAATTTGGTTTTTTGTTACCTCCTTCTAAGGAAATTAGCTAACATTTTGCCTGATTTGTTGCCTTGAGAGTAATATCGTGCCTTGGATAAGAACAGGAGGTGCTGATGTTTTTCTAGAAGTTTAAAGCGGACAAGTTTCCTACACTCAGAAAGCTCCTCCAGTTTAAGTAAGGTGGGGTCTACTTTATGAGCGGCTTCAAGGGATCTGAGCTTCACCTGCAAGGAATTCAGCTCCTGGGCCCTTGCCCTTTTAACCCTGGAGGCCTGCTGGAGAAGAATCCCCCTGGCAAACGCCTTGTGTGCGCACCATAGTGTAAAGATGTCCACCTCCGGAGTATCATTGTCCTCAAAATATTCCCGAATCCGACCACCTATCCGCTCCCGATGGCCCACGTCCCGGAGCAGAGAAACATTGTTGCACCACAGGTGGACCGGGGTAGCCATATGGGGCTCCGAGAGCACCACCGAGACCGGAGCGTGGTCAGACCAGGACATAGAATGGATGGTAGACTTCTCAACCGCCCTAAGAAATTGCAAGTCAGCCACAAATAGATCTAGTCTCGAGTACGAGACATGAGGGGCTGAGTAGTACGTGAAGTCCTTGTCCGTAGGGTTGAGACAACGCCAGACATCATATAAGTCAGAGGAGTGCAAGAACTTTTGTAGGGTAGCCCTCGCACGCCCCTGAGTGGGAGAACAGTCCAAATCTTTATCCGCAATATAATTAAAGTCCCCACAGTACACTGTGAGGCCCTTTTTCACACGATCCACTTTTTTCACCAGCGCCCTTAAAAATCGCAATCGTCCCTGATTAGGAGCGTAAAGGTTAACAATTGTGTAGGTGATATTGTTAATGTCGCAAATCAGGATAAGATAACGACCCGCCTCATCGACCAGTGAGTCATGTAGATTAAAGGCAACGGAATTTTTAATAGCAGTAAGTACACCCTTCTTTTTAGTAGTACCAGAAGAGGTGAAAATGTGGGGATAGGATCTGTCGGAGCACTGAGGTGGATTGGATCGTGTGAAGTGGGTCTCTTGGACACAAACTACGTCCCCACGTAGAGCGCGAGCCTCCCGCCAGAGAGACCTGCGTTTGAAAGGACTGTTAAGGCTGTGTGCATTAATGGTAACTATATTAATAACCATTTAAAGATAAAAGGAATAAAGATAATGAAACATTGCAGTTCTCAGTCTTAAATCATCATAAGTAAGGTCTTCATGGGCCAAAAAACCCCCGCCGTAATGAGGGGGGAGAAAGGATAAATGGTGCGGACAGTACCTGCAGTCAGTGCACGAGGATACAGTCCCAAATGTTTGCTGCTGTCGTAGAACGTATTCGGTGAAAATGTTCTTGGTCATCAGAGTAGTAGTTTCCAGATCTTCGTAGAGAACGGTGAGGCTAAAAAAATGAGGGATAAAACAAAAAGGAACATAAAGAGCACAAAAAACAAGTAGACAAGAGTTCGGGGTAAACCCCGTCATGCGGTAAGATCGCAGACACTGGTCAGGGGGGTGTCAACTCCGATCACCCGGTCACTCCTGGACTCTGACTCATCCAGGTATGAGGCACCATCAAATATTCAAAGTGGAAACAAAAAAAAAAGAGAAAAAGCAACTTGAAGAAGGTGCAAAGAGGATCCGCTGTAGATCTATGGGATTAGCATCCCGGAAGCCCCTCCAGCAGCCGGGGCTCATCTGTTGACCCGTCGCCATTCAGGTTCCAGATGGGAAGGTTCTGCACGGGGAGAAGTTTCCTGCGGGTTCGGGAGAAAGCCCCATTTTTTGGTGAGGGCAAATCCCTCTTCCACCGATCGGACAATGTGCGTACGGCCCTCCCTGATGATGAGAAGTTTGGTGGGGAACCCCCAGGAGTATGTCACCTGGTTGTTTCGGAGCAGCTTGGTCAATGGGATGAGCTTCTTCCGAGCAGTTGCGATAAGTCCGCATATACCGAGATACCATGATAGGGATCAGGCAGTGGGGTGGTATTCCTTGCGATTCGCATGAGGTCATACTTCACATGGAAAAAATGGATGCGTGCAATAACATCCCTTGGAACTTTTTCCGGCAAATGTTGTGGCTTTGGTAGGCGATGAGCCCGATCCACCACTACTTCAGTGATCGGGGTGTCCGGCATAAGAGCTAGTAGCATAGCCTGCACATAGGCTCTCAATTCGGGAGGAGAGACCGACTCTGGAACCCCCCGCAGCTTCACGTTATTGCGACGGGCCCTGTCCTCCAGGTCCGCCATCTTGCTCCTCAGGGCCTCTAGGTCATCCCCCCGAGCATTATAATCGTCCACTAGCTCGTTGTGGGCAATAGAGAATTCCTCCATTTTACTCTCAATGTGGTCCACCCGGCCCCCAAGTTCCACCACCTCAGTCTTAATGCTGTTAACACATGCCACTATCTCCCTGTGGAATGCGCCATTGATGGACATCAGCATGTCTTTCATAATGACATCTGTAAGTGGCTGCCCTGTAGTGGGAAAGTCCTTTATGTTAGCGTAAAATTCCAGTGTGCTTTCCAGGGAGCCATTGCCCTCCCTGCTGCACCCGCACACCGGTGTGCCTCTGATCGTTTGGGCGCATGCTTTTGCGGGCTTTGGGATGGGGAGCCCTCTTGGGATGATCTGCTGCTAACCGAGGGTGACAGTAAGCTCGGATCCCTCCCGCTACCTTGCCGCGGTCCGTCCGAGGCTCCGGCCTGCAGCAAGGCCCCGGCGCCATTTTGGGATCTGGGTGTACTCGTGGAGGAGAAGAAGTCTGTCAACTTACGGGGTCCCTCGCGATCTTTCCGCTTCCTCATCTTGTTCCACAGGGTCCTCGGCTTATCAAGAAGGTAAGTAGAGCCGGAGTAGCTGCCCTACGTCACTTTAGGAGTTGCGGAGAGACCGGGAGTGTCGGAGCTCAAACCTCACGCGGCCATCTCCGTCGGCTGCCGGCCACGCCCCCCCCAGCACCTGCCTTTCAACAGACAAGCCATCAAAGTCAGCGACTGTAAAGCAAGATAAAAGTTTGGGACAGCAGATCTTCCCTGAGAGGAAGTTTTCAAGGGGTATTGGCGACCAGCCATACCAGATCGGCGTACCTAGACCGGCGAGGCCAGTCTGGAGTTACTAGGATGACTGGAATCCCTTCTGCCTTGATCCTGCGCAGGAGTCTCGGCAGAAGCTTGAGAGGAGGAAAGGCGTAAATCAGACGATACTGACTCCAAAGAGCCACTAATGCATCTGTGGAGTCGGCCAGAGAATCCCGAGACCGTGCCACAAACCTCTGCACTTTCCTGTTGAGGCGAGAGGCCAACAGATCTTTTTATTTTGTTTTTTACGAATCAAACGGTTCCTTTATTGAAATATTTGGAAAGACACATTCAAAAAGTTGGACAGCAGATACATAATAATAAACAGCCAACAAAGTATATGTACAGCAATGACAGCATTGGTACAATAAAACAGGACATACTTAGCAAGCCTTCCCACGCCCCCAGGCCCAGAAGCACCAGCAATAAATGCAGGCGGGCCACCCCGATCAGCCCGAGGGGGCCAACCAAGGCTGCCACACCCGATCAAATTTTTTAGGGCAATTGCGCAACATGTAAGTCATCTTATACAATGGCAAAACCTCATCAATAGAGTGCTCCCAGGAAATGACCGAGGGGGGAGAAGGAGCAATCCATTTTAGAACAATTTCCCGTTTGGCATAATACAGTAAGTATGTGATCAATAGTTTAGTGGGTCTGGGTCTCTGGTCATCATCCATAATGCCCAACAGGGCCAGAATCGGCGAGACCTGGAGAGCCAAGCCCAACCTGTGGTTGATGACATCAAAAACTTGCAACCAAAACACGGCCACCTTGGGGCATTCACAAAACATATGTAAGAAAGTACCCACATTGGTAAGGCAACGCGGACAGTTCCGAGATCTCTGAGGGAAGATTCTATGCAGCTTCTGGTCTCTGGCAGAGATCATCAACTTGGTACCGGTCTCAAAACAGTCTTCCCAATCGTCCCTCTCAAGGCCGGGCAGGTCCTCCTTCCACATGTCCCACAGCTTATCCATTCTAGGAGAATGGGAGCACTGCAGAGTAAGATAAAGAGAGGAGAGCGGCTTGGCCAAAGGTTCATGAGCAAGCAGCTCCTCCACCGGGTCCATCACCAGAGTAATGTTCACAGGGAATTGAGCCCGAAGTGCATGTCGCAGCTGCATGTACCTGAAATACATCCATCTAGGCAGGCCCTTCGCCCTACGAAGGTCGGGAAAGGGGAGAACGGAGCCTCCGGGGCACACGTCTCGGAGGGTCCGCACTTTATACCGCGCCCACAGCTGGGGATCCGGCAAGGATACCAGATGCCCCAGAGTAGGATTCCCCCACAAGGGGCATACCGGCGACCACTGGGTAGGAGACAGAAACCTGCGTCTCGCCGCCCCCCACACCCGCAGCGTCACCCTGGTAGATTGAAGAGCAGGGGGGCAAGCCCTAAGTCCCCTATATACCAGATTACTAAGGCCCTGCAGTGAACCCACCAGAGCAGCCTCTAGACAGACCGCCGCATTTCCCCGTGATTGCGCGTACCACCAGCCAACGGTGACCAGCACCGCCGCCCAGTAGTAGGTCCGGTAATCAGGCATCGCAAGGCCACCACAGCTCGACGGCAGGCACAGAGTAGATCTAGCTAAACGGGGAGACTTCCCCGCCCAGATAAAGGAACTCACACAGCCATTGATAGTTCTGAAAAAGGAAACAGGTAGCCAGACAGGACAGTTGCGAAAAAAATATAGAAATTTAGGCAAAAAAATCATCTTAAGCAAATTAATTCTACCCATGAGGTTCAGAGGCAAAGTGGCCCAAAGGGCACATCTATCCCGAAGGTGAGCCACAAGGGGATCAAGGTTCAGAGATCTAAAGGAGGCCGGGTCCCGTCGCACCTCGATACCTAGATAGCGAAATTGGTCCACCCAGCGCAGGGGGTCGGGGCTGCCGTCGCCTTAGCCCCCGGGTCTAGGGGGAGCAAGATCGATTTCGACCAGTTGATACGCACCCCGGAAAAACGACCAAACTCATCGAAAATCTCGAGGGCAGCCCGCAGGGAATCATTTGCATCATGCAAGTACAACAGAGCGTCGTCTGCGTAAAGGGAAATCTTTTCCTCTAGAGGACCCACCCGCAGACCCACCACAGAGGGGGAACTCCGGATCAGGATCGCCAAAGGCTCGAGAGCCAGAGCGAATAAGGATGGCGAGAGAAGGCAACCCTGTCGAGTACCCCTCTGCAGGGGGAAAGAGCCCGAGATCCCACCAGAGGTGCGAACCCGAGCAGTGGGTAGGCGATAAAGCATAGTCAGCCAAGTGAGAAATTTGGGGGCGAAACCAAACCGTCGGAGAACTTCCCACAGGAACCCCCACTCAAAAGCCAAAAGCCTTCTCGGCATCGAGAGAGGCTATAACTCGCTGCCCAGGGTCAACATGGTCCGCCACTAAATTCAGGATGAGTCGCCTCAAATTAATATCTGTGCCCTTACCCGGCATGAACCCCGTCTGGTCCGCCTGCACCAGCACATCCAGCACCCCCGCCACCCTGCGGGCCAACACCTTAGCCAGAATTTTGGCATCAACATTAATTAAGGAGATCGGCCTGTACGAGGCACAATCCTCCGGGTCCTTCCCAGGCTTGGGAACCAGCACGATCACCGCCTCCCGCATAGACTCCGGCAGAGAGCCCTGGGCGAAACTATGCTCAAACAGGGAGACCAGACGGGGGGCTAGGATTTGTTGATATCCCGCATAGACCTCCGTGGGTATGCCATCAGCTCCAGGGGTCTTACCAGCCTGCAGGAGGCTGAGAGCCTCCTGCACCTCCTCCAAAGTGATGGCAGCCTCCAAGGCATCCCCAGCCTCAGCATCTAGCACAGGGAAGTCTACTCGATCCAGATAGGAACCCAGCTCGATAGCAGTGTAATCCACTCTGGAAGAGTAGAGGGTTTCATAAAAGGATTGAAATCGGGCAGCAATGTCCCCCGGAGATCGGAGGATCCCCCCATCCAGCGCCCTAATCCCACTGATATGAACCGACGGGGTAAAACCCCTTGCCAGCCATGCCAGGAGCTTCCCATTTTTATTACCGTATTCATAAACCCGTTGGGCAGAAGATAGCATAGATTTACGGGTCAACTCAACCCGCACCAGATGGACCTCACGAAGGGCGCACTGCCAGAGACCGCAAGTGGTCGAAGAGGGGTCAGCTACATAGGCCTCCTCCCTCACCCGCACCTCTTTCTCTCGTTCCCCCAGAGATCTCTCAGAGGCCCTACGCACCTCAGCAATGCGCAACCCATATTCCCCTCGAAGCCAGGCCTTGAAGGAGTCCCAAAGGATATGCGGGTCAGCCGTATCCTCATTAGTTTGCCAAAATTGACCAATCCCCTCCTGGACACGCTCCTGCACCACCTTGTGCGTGGCCCAGTACCGGGAAAGCCGCCACAGACCACCGCCCGAGGGACCCCCCCGCAGCACCACCTGCAGCGGAGCATGATCAGAGATGCCCCTGGCCAGGATAGATACCTCCGACACCCTGCGCAAGGCCGAGTGGGATGCAAACGCTAGGTCTATCCTGGACAGGGACCGATGAGACACCGAATGGCAGGTGTATGCCCGGGATGTGGGATGAAAGTGACGCCAGACATCCGTCAGTGCAAAGGCCTCCGCCCATTGGGCCAGGCGAGGGGTCCCAGAGGCAGCGGCATGCAACCTTTTCCACTCCGGGTGCATCACTAAGTTAAAATCACCCAATACAAGAATATCATCCACACCATACCGAAGGGCCACCTCCATAATCTGAGTAAGGAGGGGGACCTCCGCAGGAGGAGGAAGATACAGCCCCACCACCACCAAAGGAGTCCCAGCAACAAGAGCATGTACAATCACATAACGACCCAGGGGGTCAGTGCACAAGTCCACCATAGTAAAAGGCAGCGACCTATGAACCAGGACACTGACCCCCCTGGCATAACTGGAATACACCGAATGATAGTTCGCTCCAACCCAGGCCCTCCTCAGACCCAGAACCTTAGAGCCCAAAAGATGGGTCTCTTGCAGTATACATATGTGGGGGGAAACTTTACATAGAAAGTTGGAGACAAGGGAACGTTTCACAGCCGAGCCAAGGCCCCGCACATTCCAAGAGAGGATAGAGATATCAGACATCATAAGGGAAGGGAAGGAAAAGCAGAGTGACAAACGGGGAGAGGGGAGAGAGGGAACAGAGACATACAGTGCAGCAAAGGAATACCAGAAGAGACCCAGCCATCCCTCCCCCAGGGCCGGAGGAGCACATGAGACCCATCAACCAACATAAATGTGTCAAGTCCCTGAAAAAAAAGGAACCTGTAAAAGGAAAAAACATTAGCAATAACAATCCAAAAAACCAAACAGAAGTCCAACGGGACCTCCAACAGGCCAAAAGTAGCCAAAAACCCCTTCCCCCCACCCCGCGGACCCCCGAAAACACAGGGCCGCCTGAAACCCAAACCAGTAGCCCGAGGGCAATAAAACACAGTTTGGAGGCACATGGCTAACCGGACCGTCTCAAAGAATCCCGGAGCCCCGGGATCCCAGATGGTGCAGACGGCCCGGAGTGTCTGAGGCAGTCTATCCCACAGGAGATGCCGACCGGCAACAGTCATCAGAGTTCAGCAACAGTTCACCTGGGCAAGCCAGGGGCACACACTTAAGGCAGAGCAAGTTCCCGTAAAGAAAAAACAACATTGGGAAAAGAAAAAAAAAAAAAGGGAAAAAGAAAAAACCAAAATCCACGTGTAGGGGTATGTAAACAGAAGGACGATGGTAACCAGAACCGGGCATCAACCAGGTGATCGCGACTGTATGATCTGACCCCAGCCCCCAGTCTCCAAGGAGGGCAACGGCCCAACCCCACAACAGGTGAGTATCCGCCAGGGACCAAGGTTAACCAGGGGCATCCAGACAGAGAAATAACAACGGTTACCTGTTCAGTACAGCGAGAGACTCCAAGGATCCAGAGATCACCCAGTTAAAGGAAAGAAAAGAGAAATCCAACGGCACAGCCAGAGAGCCAGGGACGTCCATCAGCCCCTATCCTGAGGGGGAAGGGTATCCACCCAGGCAGCTGCATCTTTAGGGGAATGGAAAAAACGCACCGACTCGCCATCTACCACCCTCAGCTTGGCAGGGAAGAGGACACTGTACTTCATCCCACGAGAGCGCAGGGAGGCCTTTACAGCATAATAGGATTTACGCATCTTCTGAGTTTCCACCGAGTAATCCGGGAACAACATCAGGCGATTGTTCTGGAAACGAAGCTCCCCCAGGGCCCTTGCCGCCCGGAGGATTTAATCCCTATCGCGGAAATTAAGCAGCCGCAGGATTAGGGTACGTGGGGGGGAACCGGGTGGGCCTGGCGGGACCCGGTGTGCACGTTCCACTGTGAAGTGCTGGGACAGGTGGGCCTCAGGCAGTAGGCCCCGAAACAGATCCTCCACAAACGCCGTTGCATCCTTGCCCTCCGCCCCCTCCGACCAGGCCGATGATACGGATGTTGTTCCGCCGACATCGATTTTCAGCATCCTCGGGCCGAAATTCCAAAGTCTTTACCTTAGTCTGCAGGGTACGGATGGCTGCAGAATGGTCCGCCATCGTGTCCTCCACCTGTCCCACACGCCCCTCCACCTCAGCCACACGGGATCTGATTATATCCATGTCCTGCCGGATTAAACTGACATCCAGCTGCACCGCCTTGATTTTGTTGGTGAGAGCTGCCTGGCAGGCCGAGATAGCCGCCATCACCTCCGGGATGCCTGGGGGCTGCGCTGGCGGGGTCTCCTGCTCCTCCACCCGAGACGCCATCTTAGCGCGCAGCGCTGGCCCGCCACCACTCGAGACCGCCGCGGGAGAAAGGGCCGGGATTACCAGAGGAAAACAAAGTTTCTTCCCGCCCTTTGTCAGCCCCGAGGTTCTGGACGGCATCCGCAAAAATCACAGCGGGAGAGGATCAGCAGGATTAATGCGGAGAAAAGAGCCGGATTTCAGCAGAGCTCCATGGAAGACATCTGCTCACGCCGCCATCTTAGCCATGCCCCCAGGCCAACAGATCTACCTTGGGAGTACACCACCAGAGATACAACTAATGAAACACCTTCGGATGAAGTGACCATTCCCCCTGGTCCAACATCTGTCGACTGAAGTGATCCGCCGGACAATTTTCCACCCCTGGAATGTGTACAGCAGAGAGGGCTTTAATGATGTGTTCTGCCCACCTGAGAATACCGGCTACTTCCAGAGCTGCCAGGACACTTCTTGTGCCCCCTTGGTGATTGACATAGGCCACGGTCGTGGCATTGTCTGATTGAATCGGCACCAGACACCCTTGGAGACGACTTGTCCAATGAGCCAGACAAAGTCTGATCGTTTGGAGTTCCTGTACATTGATCAGTAACCTGGACTCTTCCAGAGTCTAGACCCCCTGAGTACACTGTGCAGAGGATGCCTCCCCACCCAGATAGGCTGGTGTCCGTGGTGACGACCATCCAGTACAGGGGAAGAAATTGTTTTCCCTGACGAAGTGCCGAAGAACAAAGCCACCAAACTAGGGACCCCCTCGTATTCCGGTTTAACAGGATCAGATTGTCTAGAGACTGAGGATCCTTGTTCCATTTCACCAGAATCTCCTTTTGCAGAGATCTCACGTGGAACTGTGCAAAGGGAACCACCTCGAAGATAGACACCATCAGGCCCTGCACCCGCATGTCCGAAGTCCGAAGAGATGACAGCAGCTGGACAGCAGAAGCTGAATTGCCTCCTGCAATTTCTGAAGCTTTTCCAGAGGAAGAAACACTCTGTCTGAGGCCGAGTCCAGCACCAGACAGTCCAGGCTTGTGGACGGAACCAGAGCAGATTTCTGAAGATTCAGAATCCAATTGAATTCCCCCAGAGTAATCTCCAAGTTGGCCAACAGAGCAGTTGAACCCTCTGCTCGCAAAAGCAGAATGTCCAGATACCCCAGTACCGCTATCCCCCACTGATGCAGCAATGCTAGCACCTGGGCCAATACCTTTGTGAATACCCGAGGAGCGGAGGCAAGACCAAAGGGTAACGCCACAAACTGATAGTGCTCCTCAACCACAGGGAAGGGGAGGAAGCGCTGGTGGGCGGCACATATTGGGATATGAAGGTAGGCGCCCTTGATGTCGATGGAGGCGAGGAAATCCTCCTAAAGTAGGGATGCCACTACCATGCAAATGGATTCCATTCGGAACTTCTGTACCCGCACAAAGCACTTTAGCACCTTGAGGTCCAGAATTGGATGCACCTTCCTTCCTGGAAACTGTAAACCGGTTTGAGTAAATACCTTGAAAACGCCCTGATGTCAGAACCGGAACAATCACCCCTTGAAGTCTTGTACTGCCCCATAGAGATCCCCTAAGTGATCTGGGGACAAGTGCAGGTTGGAAGGGAAGAACCTTTCCGGAGGATGTGATCGAAACCCCATCTTGTACCCGGAGCTAATGACTTTGTGGACCCACTTGTCCTGGATCAGAGAGGTCCACGGATCCGGAAACCAGTGAAGACGTCCCCCCACCCCACCCCAGATACGGGTGAGGGCACCCCTTCATTTTGAGGAATACTTGTCCGCAGGTCTGGCAGAACCCGCACGTGGATTGCCAGACCAAGACCTCTTAGAACCGCCGGCAGGGGCCCTGAAAGGCTTAGTTCCCTTGTCTTGAGATCCTGAGGGACGAAAAGGCCGCTTGTGAGCCGAAAAGTAAGGCCCCGTCTTACCCTTGGAAGCCTGAGGAAAAAGAGTACTCTTTCCCCCATGAGGCCTTTGATGATGTCATCCACGGAAGCTCCAAACAGGCGATCCCCCACAAATGGAAGATCGGATAAGGCATTCTTAGAAGCCTGGACTGCAGATCAGTATTTCAGCCACATAATACGCTGCAGGATCACCGCTGAGACAGGCAATCTAGAAATCAAGGGAGCAACATCCAAAGAGGCGTCACAGACAAACTGTAGCCCTTGGACCAACTGATCTGTCAGCTCTGCAAAGGTGGGGGGGAGCTGTTACCCCTCCAGGTCCCGGCGTAGAAGTTTTGCCCACTCTGTCATAGCTTGCAACACCAGGGCAATACTAAATACTCATCTAAGTGCCACAGTGAACATATGGCAGGGCAAGGCTGCTAACCTCCTATTAGTCGGGTCTGTGAAGACCGGGGACTCTTCAACTGGGATGACAGTAGCTTTATTCAACGTGGAACCTGGGGAGTCCACTACAGGAGGAACCGTCCATTTTTTAAGGAGGAAATGCTGATAGGGGTACCACATTGCAAAACATTTCGGGATTGCAAAGGTGCATCTCGGGCACCCCCACTGTGCCGCTTTTGAGGACCTGTGGGTGCCAAAGGTGACCCGCGCCTCCGAAGTTGCGTTAGACACATCCTCCATCTTTAAGGTTTCTTGCACTGATACAATCAGTACATCCACTAGCGCCTTTTCATGTGCGGCTAGAGGAGCAGAGGAATCATCCTCACTATCTGAGCATGCAGGGTGCCTGGACAAAGACCCCGAAGGGTAACTCGCATCTGCTGCGGCCGAATCAGATTCTGGACCTGCGGCGGGGGACGCTTCTTGCTCGTCCGTTTGCCCAGGACCAAATCTACCTTGGACAACAAGACAGTCGTCAGTGCAGTCAGTTGTTGGGACTCGGAGGGCCCGACAGCCTCTGAGAGGGGATCAGGTGGTGAAATATGCTCCAGGGACGCCATAAATGGAGAGGGGAACCCACACAAAAGAAGTGTAAAACACTGCAAGGGACACCCCACCGCGCTGTCAGCACCACAAGGCCCAGCACAGAGCACTACCGCTGCAATAGCAGAGAGAGGGAGAGAAAACCCCACAAAAGGACTCACCACCACCGGTCAGGTACTCACTTCCCGAACTAACTGCACACCATGCGGCGATCAGGAAGAGGAATATCCATAGATCAGTCTAGAAGCCGAGAAAGGGCTCCCATCTTCGAATCACCAGCCATCCAATTCCAAAAACATGGCCACCGCTATTTTCAATGGGAAACCATAGGAAAATGGCCACTGAGGCTACACAAACATGGCCACCGATCTGTACCTTTAAAGGCTTTAAGAAAATGGCGGCACCCGTAACTCCTTGGGGCCCCAGGAGCACAAAAAAACTATCCCAACAGGAAAGGGGGCCCCGGCAGGCACCCCCACTGAGTAACAATCGTTCACTACCCCCCCCCCCCCCAAGGCTGTCCTAAAAAGGTATGTCCACCTCAGGAGTGGGGGGGGAGGGGGGCGTGGGCAGATGGGGAGTGAAGGCCTGCCTTAGACCACCGAGAAAGGGGGAAGTGCTGACTGGGAGGGAGGGTAGCCTGAGGGCCCATGTCCACCCCAAAACCCTCCTAGGGGTAGAGGGGGAACAGCTACCTACCACACAAGGAATAAGGTGGGCACCGCTCCAGACAGACCACCACTCCATTGTAATGTGGGAGGTGTCGGCCATGAGGAAACGCTGCGACTCAGGCCAAAGCCACTTCGTATGCCCCTTGCGAGATGTTTAACTCGCAGGCCAGCCCCCATCCAATGGGACTATGATGTGGCCAACTTAGCGCAGAGCTGCAGGCACTCGCTGGTCGGACTGGGGGGACCTTAAGGATCTAGATTATCCAGTTTGTCGTCAGTCAGTCAGCGGGGAGCAGAGGAAGAAGTCACATACCACCCTCCCACCCCTTTTGTCGTGGCTTTTGCTTTTGAATTTTTGTCCTTCTCGTGGTAGAAGGGGTGTGTTGTATATTGGTCGTGGTTTGAGCTTTATGGCTGAACTACAGGTGTATTTTAATATTTCATCGTTTTAGTTATGGTATTATTCCATATTCCATATCTTATGTTAATTTTAATAAAATGCTGCGGCATATTATACCCACAAGTCTCTAGTCCAATCCTCTTTCTTTTAATTACATTTTTAAATTGTTTAATGTTAATTCAGTATTTGTTCTGCCTACGGTACCATATATATTGGCCTAAATTGATGAAGAATTTCTATTTTTTTATTAGATATGTTTTATAGCAGAAAGTAAAAAATATTTTTATTTTTTCAAAGTTGTTGCCCTTTTTTTTGTTTAATGGCGCAAAAAATAAAAAATGCAGAGGAGATGAAATACCACCAAAAGAAAGCTCTATTTGTGGGATAAAAAGGACGTCAGTTTTTTTTGGGTACAACGTAGCACGACCGCGCAATTGTCAGGTAACGTAACGCAGTGCAGTATCTCAAAAAGTTGCCTGCTCATATGGGGGGGGGGGGGGGGGTCAGGTGGGTAAAGAGGAACTCCACACCAGGGAAATAATCGGGACCCACACCTTACATGGTGTACAGGACCCCCATCATCTCAGCTGTACGCCTGGAATGAGAGCAGACCACCATTACTGGACCCTGAGAGGAATACACACTTCACCCCAGACATAACCCTGAGGAGATAGTGACAGCTTATGTCAGGAATGATTTTGGCGGGATAAGTGTTCTGTACAGTTCTCTCTCCACCAAGGCACGGCCATATAATAACCCTTCCAGTCACAGGAAACCTTCTTCCACGGAATACCATTTCCGGAGGGTGAGACTTCTATGCAGTGTTGTCACCGCTCGGTGGGCAGTGATAGCGGTGCCCATTGCTGGCCGTTGATTTGAATGCGGGGAGTGGCTGTGGGCGGCTCCTTCCCTCCGCACTCCTCCTCTTCCCAGTGTGTCAGTGACTGGGAGCTCCTCCGTCCAGGCTGCCGCTCCTCTCACCGGCTCCCGGGCAGCAGGAAGTGGAGGCGCCGGGTGAGAAGGTACGGGGGACCGGGGGTGGGGCCTGTCACCGGGGACATTACACCGCATTCTGGGCTGACACCATTCGGGGAGCGGCTGCATGGGGGGTGCATGCAGAATTCTCCATTGATCCCATTGTGTGCTGAATGGAGGTCTGGGGAGATATGTGTCCTATCTAATAATGTGCGAGGAATAGGGGCTTCTATGGGGGGAGGGGGGATTAGGGCAACCCTGTCATCACATGCATTGTGCTCTGAGCACTGGACCAGTACCACCTTCATCCTCATCCTCATCCTCCTCCTCATTGTATGGTGTGCTACCTCTGGGACGAGCAGAGCACAGGATGACAATACCCATCATCATCCTCCTCCTCCTCCTATGGTGTGCTACCTCTAGGATTAGCAGGGCACAGGATGATAATACCCATCATCCTCATCATCATTGTATGGTGTGCTACCTCTGGGATTAGCAGGGCACAGGATGACAATACCCATCATCCTCATCATCATTCTATGGTGTGCTACCTCTGGGACAAGCAGGGCACAGGATGACAACACCCATCATCCTCATCATTCTATGGTGTGCTACCTCTGGGACGAGCAGGGCACAGGATGACAATACCCATCATCCTCATCATTCTATGGTGTGCTACCTCTGGGACGAGCAGGGCACAGGATGACAATACCCATCATCCTCATCATCATTCTATGGTGTGCTACCTCTGGGACGAGCAGGGCACAGGATGACAATACCCATCATCCTCATCATCATTCTATGGTGTGCTACCTCTGGGACGAGCAGGGCACAGGATGACAATACCCATCATCCTCATCATCATTCTATGGTGTGCTACCTCTGGGACGAGCAGGGCACAGGATGACAATACCCATCATCCTCATCATTCTATGGTGTGCTACCTCTGGGACGAGCAGGGCACAGGATGACAATACCCATCATCCTCATCATCATTCTATGGTGTGCTACCTCTGGGAGGAGCAGGGCACAGGATGAGAATACCTATCATCCTCCCCATCATTCTATGGTGTGCTACCTCTGGGATGGGAATGCACGGGATGACAATACCTATCATCCTCCTCACTGTATGGTGTACTACCTCTGGGATGGGAATGCACAGGATTACAATGGCTATCATCCTCCTCATCATTGTATGGTGTGCTACCTCAGGTATTGTCATCCTGCGCCCTGCTCATCCCAGAGGTAGCACACCATACAATCATGAGGGAATGATAGGTATTGTCATCCTGCGCCCTGCTCATCCCAAAGTTAGCACACCATACAATGATGATGAGGATGATGGGTATTGTCATCCTGTGCTTTGCCCATCCCAGAGGTAGAACACCATACAATGATGATGAGGATGATAGGTATTGTCATCCTGTGCCCTGCTCATCCCAGAGGTAGCACACCATACAATGATGAGAAGGATTAAAGGGTTTTGTCATCCTGTGCCCTGCTCATCCCAATCATCCTCCTCCTCATTGTATGGTGTGCTACCTCTGGGATTAGCATGGCACAGGATGACAATGTGTGATCTGCCTCCTCCTGGCTATAAATAGCCCAATGATTTCATGACATGATGTCTGCAGAATAGCTCCTGAATTGGAGATGTGGATTACCTGAGTGGGGTGGGGCTCTTTGAAAAGTGCCCCTGTTTTTTTTACACTCCGTTCTAGCCATGTGCAAAATTATTTTATGATCAGATTGAATTTGTGACATTCCCCCCCCATTCTAGATTCCCATTCTAATTTTGCACGGTGGTGACATTGCCCGATCATGTGCGTACGTTCATTCTGCATGATCGGAGATCTCTGATTGCAGGATCCAGTGTTGCTCATCTGGCCATGCCTTTTATTGTGTTTAGAAGATGCTGCGTTAGTATATTTCTCTACAAGAAGCGCTATGATCAATATCTGCGCTTCTATTTTTGGTACCCTGGATGCTGCTGAACTCCCTGCACACCATGATGCTGCAGAAAGTTGGACAAATTATATACTGTCTGCTCAGCCATATTAAATGAAAAGTGTAAAAACGGTAGTCTAAACAGTAGGAGTATAAAACCGTAGTATTGGACGGACAGCATGTTTTCACCATCTTGGAAATGGTTCATCCCCTACAACGTGTTCCTGAGGAGGAGTGTAAACTGATGCAGAAGTACTAAGAAAATCGAAATATAGTGTCATTTGATTTTTGTTTTATAGGGATGTGACCTTGGCAGTATATGGTCCTTACGCCATGAACCGTCAATCAGCTGTGTAGTAATACTATAGTACTTCCTTTTTTTTGGTGCTTGGATTTCCTTTTTTTTATAGCTGGATGTTGCTGTACAGTTTATATTCAGGCTGTTATGGCATTTGGTAAAGGCAGAATTCAATACCTTTCTTCTCCGTAACCAGAAGAGAAGATGATATATGACCCGAGCCACTGCTGCCTTAGCAACCAGGAAAGAGTCATTACTATGTAAACTATTACATTGGATGTGTAGCCAAATATCTAACGACGCAACGGTAATACACAAATGTAGACTGTCTGACCCGCCTAAAAATGTGTAATTCTGTTCAGCCAGTTTTCTAATCCTCTGAACAATTGTTATATCTGGTGTACCCCTTACAGGCTTGCCCAGAATTCATGCAGGTTGTTGTAGTGAATTGGTGAAATATGCAATGATATGAAAATAAGGGTCTTCATCATCACACCTTGATTTAGTAATTGGCTTGTCCTTATTTACATACAACAATAGGCATCATAAGGCAATTTTCAGGGCCTTGCAGGATCCCTTTTTCAAGGCAGAGTGTTAAAGGTATCCTGAAAATCATTTACTTTTCTCCAGTCAAAGTAATACAGCTTGGTCAAGGCTATAGGTGGCGAAGGAGCAGGAGCTACTAACTGATGAGGTCATCTCTGTGCTCCAGCTCTCCATGTCTTATTTGGGGTTTGGCATATTCAGCCACCTTGATAGGCAGGCCTTGGATGACACTTCTGTATGTGTGCATGGGAGTTACCTTGTCCCACCAAGTACGGCATTTCAAATTGTTCACGGAGCTGTGCATGTGCAGCACAGTGTTCAATCTAAAGTAAATTGCTTTCATGCAAAGGAGATTTTATTACAGGAGATATTTACAATGGGGGGGATTTACTAAAACTGCAGCCAATCAGCTACTAACTTCAGCTTGTTCAATTAAAGCGGTTGTAAACCCGAAAAAAAAAAAACCTGCAAGACAAAGGCGTAATGAGCTAGTATGCATCGCATACTAGCTCATTATGTATTACTTACCTTAGAACGAAGCCCCGACACGGAACCCCGGACACCGCTGCGGGCGCTGCCATGATCCCTCGGCATCTCTTCCGGGTTCGGCGGCTCCGCGATGACGTCTCCGCGATTAGCCGGAGCCGCGATGACGTCACTCCCGCGCATGCGCGCAGGAGTGATTTTCCGGCAAGCTCCCGGCAAAGAAAACTGAAGGTCCCCCCCCTGACCTTCAGAGCGCATGCGCCGCTCACGTGAGCGGCTGCATGCACTGCAAATATCTCCTAAACCGGCACCTACAGGTAAGCCTTATTATAGGCTTAGCTGTAGTTAAAAGTGTCAAAAAGCGGGATACTACCGCTTTAAGGCTTCACAATAAAACCTGGAAGCTGATTGGTTTCTATGTAGAGCTGCACCAGATTTTGCACTCACCAGTTCATCTCCCCAGAGTCTCATTTGCAATAAAAGGCTACCTGCTAGCATATTTAAAAAGCCTGTAGATCTGCTTTAAGTATTGTTTAAAGTGGAACTAAGCCTGGCCATACACGGTGCAAATTTCTTTCCTGCATCAGACAGTGTTGACAGGGGAATCAGCATTTGTCTTCTCCTGGCGGGGTGGGGCGAAGCTGTTCTCGCTAGTGATAATCGTAAGAGGATCTGGCAGGCTGGTTGTACCCAAGTTGATCGATCCATCAACTTGGTAAATTCAGCCTGCACATTAGTTGTTCAATTCTTGTACGGTTCTTGCTGGACTGGCTGAGATTTGAACCATGTATGGCCGGTCTAAATTTTAAAAATAAAAAAATTAATAGCAGGTAGACTTTTCATTCCTGCGTGTCTTCTGCAAGAAAACGAACTTAAAGCGGAGTTCCATCCTCAAAATGAACTTTTCACTGTCCGCTTGCTTTAATTTACCTTAAAAACAATTGGATAATTACATTTTTTTTTTTTTTTGATTCACTTACCTTGTTTTTAAAGAAAATATACTTGCCTTCCTTCCTCTTCCTCCCTCTGCGGCCACGGCCCGCGCTGTCATTTTCTCCTTGCATTGACTCCTGGAGATGAGCGTCATCGATCCCAGAAGTCAATGCGCCTGCACCGGCCCTGCTCATCTCTTCCGGTGCAGGCGCATCATTCCCTGCAGAACATCTTCTGGGCATGCCCAGAAGCTGTGCAAGGATGACGTGCCTGCACTGGAAGTGACGAGCAGGGCCGGTGCAGGGCATTCTGGGACTCTGACGTCACTGAAGAGGATGCTCCGGCTTCAGCTGCCCACACCTGAGATGGCAGCGCTGGACAAGACATTTTCAAGGTAAGTATATCTTCTAAAATGTAAGTGAAACAGGGGACAGTTCAGAGGCTATCGTTGCTTAAATGCACTAGCCCTGACTGTCCCGGGGGTATTTTTATCTAAAAAAAAATGTTCAGGGTGGAACTCCTCTTTAAAAGAAAAGTTATAACATGGTTACACTCATATTCAGGGTGTAACATGTTACAAGTGCGTCGGCCCCTGCACCCCCAAACTGCCCCCCATTTTGGCAGCGGGGGGATCTTCTCCCCCCACTCATCAGGAAAAAACGCATGATTCATTCACGGGGTTCTGTGAATGGGAAAACTACAAGTACCAATAGTTTTTGCGGCTGTCAGCTTGTAGTTCTCAATGAACTATCGGGG
Source organism: Pelophylax lessonae (assembly GCF_965119305.1). Classification (NCBI taxonomy): domain Eukaryota; kingdom Metazoa; phylum Chordata; class Amphibia; order Anura; family Ranidae; genus Pelophylax; species Pelophylax lessonae. Next base: position 169,675,203 of record NC_138768.1, read on the forward strand.
GGCTGTTGATCACTCTAGGTGGTTCATTGAGCTTCCTGTCAGAATGTAGCTACCCGTCCTTATCGGAAGTATGAGCAGACAGCTACATAGACAGTCATGCAGGAGTGTGGGATTACACCCAGGATCTACTGATCATGGGTGCGATGCTTTACAGGTCCCTAACAAAAAAATTAAGAGTATACTTTTTTACCTGCAAAAAAAAGTGCATTTATTATTTTTTGTAAGAGTGAACTTATCCTAAAAGTGCCGGTTCACAACTTTTTTTATGATGTACACTGAGCTGCACAGGAAAAATAAGTTGGTGCTGACTGTTGCATTTTTTTTAGGTCATATCTCTCTACCGTGAATCTCTATGTAAGGGGTAAGAGATCTACCTGAACAACATGGAAGAGATCAAAGATCACCAGGGTGCAGCATGCTTTTAAAAAGATAACCTAGCGCGGTCTTATTAACAAGTAAAGAAGGTTTAAAGAATTCAGTGGTCACTAGTAAATAATGCGAAGTGCACAGGTCAGTAGTCTGTAATGCAAGGTGCAAGGATAGGGAGCAACGCAAAAGTCAGGAATATGTAATGCAGAGTTTAGGGGTAGTAGGTAACGCAGAGTGCAGCCATCAGTATTGTATAACAAGTAGTAGTACGTAACCTTCCCCAAAGTACAAATACCCCCTTGCACTATATGATTGATTAAATCTAAAGGAAATTGAATAAGAAAATTGTAAAATGTGCTCCCTGAAAATTAATCAGACCTCAGATGCAGCATTGAGGAAAGTCCATGCAGATCTCCCCCAGCTGTGTCATATGCCATGTCCGAGCTGAGGAGAAGCCTACAACTACCCTTGGCTTGCTGAAAAAGTTATAGGATTTCTTTTGAAGCGGTAGTAAACCGTTAATAAGTAATGTTTTGTAAATAGATTCAGTGGAGAGACAATGGGCGGAGCAGACGGAGTAATAGTTGGCTAGAGAGGCAGAGCTGGGAGAGCTGGATTGCATTGGGTTGGAGGGGCGGAGTTCCGATCACAGCCGAAAGCAAGGGGAAACTAGTTTCTTTGGGGAAACCAATATCGATACAACACCGGCCAGGGCAGTGATGTGGGTGCTGTGATCAGGACCATAGACAGCATCCTCCAGCAGCTACCTGCCCAGGGTGGTCAGGAGGGTGGGCTGTATGGGGGTCTGGTAGGGGTGGCATACATGCTGTACCATGTCTCTCAGTGCCCCACATTCATTACTCACAGGGACACCTACCTCCTCTGTGCCGGCTCCATCATCGAGTCATGTGTGCTGCACTATGACCGGGAGCTGGACTGAGAGACCCGGGCATCCTTCCAGGTGGGCGGTGCAGGGGTCTATGCCGTGGCCGCGATGATTTACAAGGCGGCGGGATGGGCAGATTACACCAAGCCGCTGGACAGATTCCGGGAGCTGGGGGACGTGTGTATGCCACTCGGCTTCCTGGAGTGTGGATCGATGTCATGTCGGGCTGTGTTCTTCTACCTCTTACCACCACTGTGAGTCCCGAATCTGCCTAATCCACACTGTCAGTGTCTTCTGCATTCCACCCAGAGAAATATTGCGATATATATCGTTGAAAACCAAATATCGCAATGTACTTTTTTTCCCAATATCGTGCAGCCCTAGTTTGCAGAATATATGGCCAAGCCGTGTTGATGTTATGGGAGTCCCTGCCACAGCACTACGCTCTGAAGGAATGGCACAGGTATGCCGTTCCTTCAGAGTGCATGTGCCAGTGATGTCAATGGCTGCCAAATATTACAAAAAGTAGACTTTACTGCCGCTTTAATACATTATATTTCAAACTTTGGCCCATTTCATATGGGCCAGATCTGATTTTTTATCAGCAGGGGATCTGTCCGCTGAGCTGAGTGAGTGGGTGACAGGTCTGTGTCCGCTCCACTTATGCAGAGTGGACTCGGACACAGACGGCTCTGCTCTTTGGGCAGTTGGATCTAAACAGATTGTCTGCTTGTTTACACCCGACTGCTTTCTGATCTTATCCGCCAGATGGCGGGGAATAGATCCCCTTCTGTTTTGCTAGATGGGTGAGTGTAAACAAACAGAAGTTCATTTACATCCACCACTCCATAGAGAATAGAAGGTCCATTCAGGGCTGCCTGAAAAACTGACAGAAGGACCCAATTGGACCGCTCATGTACAAGGGGCCTAAAGCCTCGTACACACGCAACGATTATCGGCCGACCGATCGTCCAAGTTGTGTTTTGTTGTTTGGAATGTGCCTAGACTGCGCACAAATTTTCTCGGCCAACAAAATTCAACTTCAGAAGTGATGTCATGTGTTGGTTTGTTTTCTTTGTGTTCTTTCTTCACTGAGCATGCCCAGACTTGCTCATCAGATTTTTCCCTGTCGAAATCTGTACTGACTGCACGAAAATCGGCCGTTGTGTTGACGGCCAACAAAAATTTTATAGCCTGCACACCAGATTTTTTTCGGCCGAAAAGTCGGAGTTATGCCCCATACACACGTGCAGATTATCTGCAGACTTTTGTCTGCAGACTTACCTTTTCTATGTAGTGCAAGGGCCTGCCGGATTGCATACAAATTGAAAGTGTTTAGGTTTGACCTCATATTATATGGTTTTGGTAAGTCTGCAGATAATCTGCACGTGTGTATGGGGCATTAGTTGTCGGAAGCTTCATACTAACAAGCCAAAAAATGGCAGATCGGACTTTGGCCGAAAATTCCCTGCCAATTTTCGACCCGTGTGTATGGGGCTTTATGCAGACTTAAAAGCTCCACTAAACTCTTTGCTTGGAAACGAGAGTTAAGGAGAGGCATGCCGCACTTTTGGGAAGGGGGGATGATATCCGTTTTCATGGTCAGAATGTATCATCTGCTGTAAATCGTGTACTGTACATGCAATCCCATAGGCAAGTAATTGGGGTCGTTTATTATGCAATATTTAATTTCACAGCAAGAACTACATTTTAAATCACCAGTTCTTTCTAAAACTAGCATGGGTTTAAAAACTCAAAATAGCTATAAAAAAAAAAAAAAAAAAAATTCTGAAGTGTGTATGCTTAATTTTGGAGAAATGTATTCATTCTTTTTGTGAAGTAAAAAAAATGGCATGCATAGTTTACTTCAATAGTTGTTGCTTTTGGACTGTTGGTATGGTGTTTTGGGGCCAGAACTAGCCTTAGGCCTGTTGTCAGTCTGGGCCTGGTATCATAAATCTTTTCATTCACACAAAAATTGATTCTACCTAGGTTCACACTGATGCCGAGTGGGAAACCCCATGTGATTAGGAAAGGAATCCTACCTCAATCCTGTTCAAATCCCATGCAATTCTTTGCAATTCGATTTGAGCCCATTCATTTTGTATGGCTCAAATCTCACTAGGCCCACACAAAAAAGGTGAACACCCATGCAATCCAATTCAGCCAATCACTATGCGTTTTACATACCGTTTTTAGGGTGTTGTTAACATTGACACCCAAAGTGGCTCGCATGAATGGAGTGCAATTGTGATGCAGTGTGGGAAATGCACAGGAATCGCTGTTAGTCCCACACCACATCAGTGTGAACCGCCACTTAAATATTTAGGTAGCTACTTGCAGTTGCCACCATGTTCTGCCAATTCAGCAGTGTTCCTAACCTCAGGGAATATTTTTAAAGCATTGCTTGTGACACCAACATTTCACAGGTAGTTAAGCATTCCCAATAATTTAAAACACATTAACCCAGGATTCATCCTCAATAAATATATAGTAAAAATTACATTCACTACTAAATAAATATTCCTCTGGCCTTCAAGCCTTAGCTTGGATTTCATCCAATTCCTGTTGATTCGGCTGAAATTGGAGCTGTGATTGGCCCCACAGGCACCATCATATATTTATTTATTTTATTTTTCACTGAATCTTTTGATTTTTAAATTTAAATTTTGTTGAGCCAGGTAAATGAATGGCTAAATAATAACTGTATCCTATCAGATGCAGACGTTGTTCGGGCATTCAGGCAGCTGCGGGTGCCAAAGCTTTTTAAAATACAATAGCTGGCATTGGATATTCCTCCATCCACACTGTCCATCCGCAGGCGGAATGGGAGAAAGTAGAGCTATGTGCGTGGCTATCTTTTAGACTTCTGACAGGTTCAATTTAAGCCCGAAACAACCAATTGATTAATCGACAACTTATCGGTTATGAAAATAGTTGTCAACTATTTTCTTAAGCGATTAATCGGTCAGCCGATTAGTTGTCCTGCATACAGAATGCATTATTTGTTTACATATTAGAAAATACAGTGCAACGCACATACAGCTCAGTACACCATCCATACATATATGTAGATGGCAGAGAACTTGTGAATGTGTGAGGAGCAATGACTCATGAGAAATGTAGTCCTGGGAACCAAGTGATTCTAAAAGGCAGAGGTTTTTTTTACCTTGCTATAGGGACACTCTATAAAGTACTATACTTTGCTGCTTCCTATAGGGGCATGAAGTGCCATGGGGGGGGGGGCGGGGCAGAAGAGGAGAATCAGTGCTGCTCTGTGCAAAATAATTACACAGAGAGGGTAAGTGTGACAAGATTGTTGTTAAAAAGAAGAAATACAACATTTAGCCTCGGTTCACACTAGGGCGACCTGTGAGGCAACCTGGTCGCCTCACAGGTTGCCGCAGGTTGCCTCCCATAGGGAAGCTGCGGACCCGTTCTAATAGGAGCGACACAAGTCGCTCCGACCTAGAAAAAGGGTCCGGAGCTTCTTTGGGGCGACCAGGAGGCGACCGCCATAGACTTCAATGTTATGAAGTCCGTGGCGGCCGATCTGAGGTCGCGGCGCGCTGCTCGCACCGCGATCTCGGAGATCGCCCCGGGAAGTAGCGTCGCGGTAGTGTGAACCGGCGCTTACAATCACTTTTAGTGTCGGTTCACACTTCCGCGACTGGTCAGCCTGACAAGTCGCGGTCCATTCTGTGCTATGGGAACCATTCTAATAGGAGCGACTCAAGTCGCTCCGACTTAGAAAATAGTTCCTGTACTTCTTTGGGGCGACATCGGAGCGACTTGCATTGACTTCCATTATGTGAAGTCCGTGCAAGTCGCGCCGAAGTCGCGGTGCACGCGACTTGACAGGTCGCCCCCGAAGTCGTGCCGCGGTAGTGTGAACCGGCACTAAGGGCTCTGTGCTGGGAAGATGAGCATCTGAACCCAGAGAAGGTGGAGGCCGATAGACTAGAGGTGATATAAGGCATTACAATTACATTTAAATTAAAAGTTTACTAGTATTTGTGCATTATAATTATTACATCCATGAAAAAGTCTCAGCTTTTAGTACTACTTTAATATAAAAATTGTATTTTCTCCCCTCCACCCTTCATATAGCTTCATGTCTGACTCCCAGTTAAAATATCCTGCATATCCGCCTTCTGGGCATATTTTTTATATACATACACATGATAAAAGATATAATACTTTCACTGTTTCACAGTAGAAATTCTAATTATTACAGTAGCAATATCTGCTGTTTTTTTTACTATAAAGGGCTATTTTTTTTTTTTTTTTTAACCCCATCACGACAGGTGATTAAAAAAAAAAAAAGCATGCTGCTGCTACTACATTTCTTCTGCTGCCCATACATGTATTGGATTTTTGGACAAAAATATTTGCATCTATAGTTGTACAAAAATAATTTGTATATTCGTTGAATGGACGAGTGTTGTTTGAAAATTCCACTTGCTTTTAACATTAAATTTTAAAATGAATATACCTTCTGAGCAAAAACCACATACACTATTTGAAGATTTGTTTGATGAAGAAGTTTTCTATTCTGCTCCTTCAAATTTTCCTGTCATTGTGGTTTACAACGAACACCGAATGGACCCCACTAATGGTTGGAAAATCGGATGACTGTTCTTAAAAATGTTTTAAAAAAATGTAGTTTGTGTATGGCCAGCATAAGTGACAGCAAGCGCAGGGAGCTTGTATCAAGATACCTGCCTATTAATAAGGGAGTCTATCATGAATATTCTATACCAATCCGGTCTGAAAATTAGCAAAACAGTGTTTTAGATTTTTTTTAAATATCGATCTCTGAGGTCTGATATGTACCACAAGGTTCGTTTGAGTCATCTCACAAGGTTGACCCTATCCTGGTGGATCCAGTCTCCTGCTTTGTGTCAGGGCAAGTCCTTCCTGCCACTGTTCTGGACGGTGGTCACCACGGATGCCAGCCTGTCAGGCTGGAGTGGAGAGCTGGGGAAGCTCTGTGCCCAAGGGACTTGGTCGTTAGAGGAGTACTCCTTACCGATCAACATTCTGGAGCTCAGAGCTATCAAGCTTTGCCTGTTCCACTGGACGATGCCACGGCTGTGACTTACATCAATCATCAAGGGGGCACCAATAGTGTCCTGGCGGCCAATGAGGTGGCCGAGATTCTGGTTTGATTGGAAGCCAATGTTCCAGGTCTTTCCGCAGTCCACATCCCAGGTGTGGAGAATTGGCAAGCGGATTACCTGAGTCGTCAGGTGTTGGATCAAGGGGAATGGTCCCTTCATCCGGTGGGATTTTAACCTCTTGTGTGCCCAGTGGGGGACTCCGGAGGTGGATCTGTTTGCATCTCGCCTCAACAGAAAGGTCCAGAGGTTTGTGACCAGGTCTCGGGATCCTCTGGCCGACGCCAGGGACTCTCTGGTGGCTCCTTGGAGCCAGTATCAGCTGATTTTTGCCTTCCCTCCGCTCGTATTCCTGCCGAGGTTTCTTCGCCGGGTGGCGATGGAAGGTATTCATGTCGTTCTGGTTGCACCAGACTGGCCCTGGCGGTCTTGATACGCAGAACTGGTAAAAATGGTCGTATATCCTCCATGGAGACTTCCTCTGCGGGAAGATCTGCTGTCTCAAGGACCGATCTTTCGTCCTGCTTTACGGTCACTGGCTTTAATGGCTTGGCTGTTGAAAGCAAGGTATTGAGGGATAGAGGCCTTTCTGACTCTGTGATTCCTGCTCTTTTGAAGGCCAGGAAATCTATATCAAGGAAGATCTATCATCGTACGTGCAAATTGTACATTTCATGGTGTGAATCGCTGAAGCTGCACCCTTGCTTGTTTTCTATAGCTAGGGTTTTGGACTTTTTACCGAAAGGGGTTGAGCAGCGATTGGCTTTGGGCACTATCAAGGGCCAAGTGTTGGCCTTGGCTATTTACTTCCAACGCCCATTGGTTACTAATAGCTTGTCTCGCACATTTATTCATGGGGTGCGTCATCTGGCTCCACCGAGGAGATCCCCGTTGCCTCTGTGGGATCTCAATCTGGTTTTGTCTGTTCTTCAAAAGCCTCCTTTTGAGAAGATTAGGGAAATTTCTCTGCTTTCCTTGTCGCAGAGGGTTGCCTTCCTAGTGGCTATTACTTCTGCTCGCAGAGTATCTGAATTGGCGGCGCTGTCCTGTCGTTCACCTTATTTGGTGGTCCACAGTGGTTATCCGATCTAATACGTCTTTTCTCCCTAAGGTGGTGTCGGATTTTCATCTTAATGAAGACATTGTGTTGCTTTCCCTATGTCCTAAGCCTAAACATCCCAAAGAACTTGCCTTGCACTCTTTGGATGTGGTTCGGGTGATCAGAGTTTATCTGACGGTTACTGAGTCCTTTAGAAAATCGGACTTTCTCTTTGTCCTTATGGACGGTCCTCGCAAAGATTTGGCTGCGTCTGCTGCGACCATTTAAAGGTGGATCAGGCAGACGGTTGTTCAGCCTTATTCTCTCAAGGGTCAGGTTTCTCCTTTCCCTGTAAAGGCGTATTCTACTAGAGCGCTGAGTGCCTCTTTGGCTTTTTGCCATCAGGCCTCTGTTGTCCAAGTTTGTAAGGCAGCGACTTGGTTATCTGTGAAAACCTTTACAAAATTCTACAAGGTGGATTTGTTGGCATCTTCGGATGCCTCTTTTTTGAGCCGCAAGGTTTTGCAGGCTGCTGTTTCGTAAGATAATGTTTTTTGTTTCTCTTAGGGGTCTTTAACCTGGGTGAGCTTCTGTTGTTTGAGTTCCATGTTACCCAGCGAGCTAAGTTAGCTTTGGAGTTTACGTTACTTTCTGGTTGCGCTCTTCCCACCCCTCATGCCTACACTGCTTTGGGACATCCCATTCAGCTAATGAAGATGGAGGCTGCGTCTGTCAATGGACGATAGAGAAAACAAGATTTTTGTAAGACCTTACTGTAAAATCTTTTTCTCTGAAGTCCATTGACAGACACAGTACCTGCCCCTTTAATATTGGGATGGCTTTTTTCTTCACTTACAACTAAACTGTTTTGCTGGGCAGAGGGTGTGTGGGTTATGCCTGTGGGGATGGCCCCGTGGACATGTACATTTTTCCTGCCTAGACTCCTGCAGGGGGCAGCAAAACCCATTCAGCTAATGAAGATGGAGGCTGCGTCTGTCAATGCACTTCAGAGAAAAAGATTTTACGGTAAGATCTTGCAAAAATCCTTTTTGCGGGACTGCGACATTGCGGCGGACAGATCGGACACCTAACTGACACATATTAGAAAGATTGAGATTATATATCTCTATCTATTTTTTTTTTTTTTGCAGAGACCCTAGAGAATAAAATGGAGATCATTGCAATACTTTGTCACACCATATTTGCGCAGCGGTCTTACAAGCGCAGTTTTTTTGGTAAAAATATATATATATATTTATTTCTTTATTAAAAAAATAAGAAGACAGTAAATTTAGCCCAATTTGTTTGTATAATGTGAAAGATGATATTATGCCGAGTAAACTAATACCTAACATGTCTTGCTTTAAAATTGCTCATGCTCGTGGAATGGCGACAAACATCAGTACTTAAAAATCTCGATAGGCAACGCTTTAAAAATATTTACAGGTTACCTGTTTCAGAGGAGGCCTTGTGCTAGAATTATTGCTCTCGCTCTATCGATCTCAGGGATACTGCATGTGTGGTTTGGACCTCCTTTATTGTGAGACCTGCGGTCAAAAAGGACCCAGATCTCACATTAACACTTAAAAGCAAAAAAAAAAAAAAGGCCCTTTAAGGCCGTTAGGTGGAAGAGATGTCTGACGTCACGCTGGTCCTCCAAAGGCATAGAGTCGAGTGGGGGCCATCTTGCCCTCACTCGAGTTCCTGCCCATCACTACACTATATTGGATTGTTTCCGGCGCTACTGACGGCTCTGCGGGGGGGGGGGGGATCACCTCTCCCGCTGCCCATGAAAGTGATCCCCTGGCAAATCCGCTGCCGGGACCACTTTTATCAGATTCCGGATCGCCAGCTGTATAAAAAAAATCTGGGGTTATGGCAGCTAGCTGTTGCCATAACACTGGTATTTAATGCCAAAATACCGACGTATATGCACTGTAGGTGGTCTGGAAGTGGTTAAGAATATATATATATATATATATATATATATATATATATATATATATATATATATAATTTTTTTTTTTTTTTACTTTTTAACCGCTGGCCGACCGCCCGCCGCGGATATACTGTAACAGGCTGGCTCGGCGTGCTGCCCCCTACTAGGCAGCGGGAATACTGATCCACGGGGCCTATGGCCGCGATTGGCACCGGGCACCCGCGATCGCTCCCCGCTGAGAGAAGACAGTCAGCTGCTGTAAACACAGCTGACCGTTGTTCTCTCTGAAATTATCACAGAGTGCCTGTGATCCTTCTATATAGGATTACAGGTCTCTGTGTTCATTTCACATGTTGCAGTTCCACTAAAATCGCAGATCGCCGCCATTACTAGTAAAAAATAAATAAATAAAAATGACATAAATCTTTCCCCTAGTTTATAGATGTGATAACTTTTGCGCAAACCAATCAGATTTTTTTTTGTTACCGAAATATATGTAACAGAATACAAATCAGCCTAAAAGGATAAAAAAAATGTGATTTTCTTTTTTTACTTTTTTTTTTTTTTTTTTGGGAATGTTCTATAGCAGAAAGTGAAAAATATTGTTTTTTTTTTTCAAAATTGTCGCTCTTTTGGTTTATAGCGCAATAAATAAAAATCGTACAGGTGATCAAATACCCCCAAAAGAGAGCTCTTATTTGTGGGGAAAAAGGACATCACTTTATTTAGGTACAGCGTCGCACGACCACGCAATTTTCTGTTAAAGTAATGCCGAGTCGCAAAAAATGTCCTGGTCATTAGGGGCAAATCCTTACGGTCCAGAAGTGGTTAATTAATATGAATTTAAATGAATATGAATTTGTTGGCCAATATTGGCACCCTTTAACACAAGAAAAGCTCAAGAAAATTGTATCCCTTTAAATTCTATCTATGTCTTCACACTGGTCTGTTGCGCTTCCATTGTGGTGTTAAAAATCTTGCTTGCTGCATTTTTAGTCTGTTAAAAAAAACTGCACAAAGAACGCACGTCCCCATTGAAATGCATTGAAACGGCAGCAATAACGCATGGATAATGCACCCGTGTTATGTTTATGATGCAGATTTTAAGTACGTGCGTTTTCAGCGCCGTTATCTGTACCTTTTTGCTTTTATCGGCAAATTGCAGATAACACCATTTTCAGCCGATATGTTTTGGCGGCCAAAATTTCGGTGCATCTATAGCTGCAAATATGGAATAGCAACTGCTGAAGAAAATGTTTTAATTTGAAAGAACTTTCCATAAATTGGTCTAATGTGGTCTGGTCTAATCTTGAAGAAAAAACTGTTGTTTGGGGAAACTCTATTCTGAATAGTCTATATTTATATTGATTTATTTTCCGACGATCATCCAGCTTCTCTGTGTCCATGATATATGGCCTTTTTCTATTACAGTATAAGCCAAATTGAGCAACCATCATTTCACATTTATGTTTGATGATACCGATTTCATGGAGGTTGCGTCATTTCCTAACCTCCAGCTATCTACCCATCTTCTGATTTTCATGGTTTTCAGTTCCCTGACTATCATAGCAGATCTAACAGGTTGGAAATGCTTTTTACTCAGCCAATCATTTTCCGTACTGGCCAACTCCTACGTTTCAAATTATAATGGCTGGCTGTATGTAATGTTTACAGTCTTCTTCGCATTGGCAGCAATGACAATACCTGTCAAGGAAAACATTCTAACACACAGAAGTCTGTAGGCTGAATTCACAAAACTGTAATGTATGTGTTATTTGCCTCAACAATAATTAATTTCAGCAATGTGGCCTTTATTTCCAGTTTTTATTGGGTCATAATAGTCATTATGGCAAATAACGATCATTATTGCCTAGGGAATTGAGCCTTATGACATAGCTGATTCGTTTTCCTGCACATCAACCTGAAGTGGTAATTATTCCTTTACTTTGCAGGTAAGAAAAAAAAAAAGCAGAGTTTACTTCCTCTTTAAGTAGGTGCAGTGAAATCAAACTTCACAATCCCTCAGGGTTGACTGCTAAGGGCTTGAAGCCTTTCAGGGCCTCTTTAGGAGGATCCTAAAAAACCTGGTCTGGCAAACCAAGAGCGGGCTTCTCCAGTCCAGTGGCCAAGGCTCCTTCTGTATGAAGGGGTGCCCTCACCCGTATCGGGGGTGGGGGGATGTCTTCACTGGTTTCCGGATTTGTGGATTTCCCTGGTACAAGACAAGTGGATCCACAAAGTCATTTGGTCCAGCTCCAAGGTCGAGTTTCGCTTTTGTCCCCCAGCAAGGTTTTTTCCTTATAACTTGCGCCTGTCCCTAGACTGCTTAACGGCCTGTTTTGGGGGGGTACAAGACCTGTTCCTTCAAGGGGTGATTGTCTGATTCCGACTTCGGAAAGCTTTCAGGGTTTTTACTCAAGCCTGTTCAGTCCCCAGTAAGGAAGGCAAAGTGCGTCCAATCCTGGACCTCAAGGCGCTCAACTGTTTTGTGCGGGTACACATTCCAATAAGCAAACAGAAGAAGCAGTGTTACTACCCATAGAGCTCACCAATAAAAGAGCTCCCGGGTGCCTGTTTCACAGCCGTTTAACTGAGTGCATATGTAGAAAGATGATCCGCACATCGGTAGTTGCTCCTAAAAAATCTTCACCTTTATTCAGGAACCACGGAACACAACTGCTGATGTACATTCCAAAAGAGCTGCAACGATTCTGGATAAAATGAGAATTACGAGTTTTTTTTTTTTTTCCTTAGAATAAAGATTGCGACTCTCTCATGACTCTCATCATCTTTTACATTATACAAAAAAATTGGGGTAGCTAAACTCATCAAAGTGTATTTTTTCCCAAAAAACTGTTTGAAAGACTTCTGCGCAAATACAGTGTGACATAAAAGATTGCAACAATAGCCATTTTATTCTCTAGGGTCTCTTGGGGGGAAAAAAAAAATTATATATATTATGTTTGGGGCTTCTAAATAATTTTCTAGCAAAAAATACTGATTTTAAATTGTAAGCAACAAGCGTCAGAAAAAGGCATAGTCTTTAACCACTTGCTGACCTCTGCGGCAGGCTGGCCCTACGTCGGTCACGCGCATGGTGCTTGGGGGGGGGGGGGGGAGCAGGGATGCCGATCCACGGAGCTGGCGGCCATGATTGCCGCCGGGCACCCGCAATCGCTCCCCACTGAGAGAGGAGGACAGTCAGCTGTTGTAAACACAGCTGAGCATTCTTCTTTCTGAAATGATCACAGAGAGCCTATGATCTTTCTATATAGGATCACAGGTATATGTGGTAATTTCACAAGCCCATCCCCCATACAGTTAGAAAATACTAGGCTCACACTTAACTCTTTGATCACCACTGTTAACCCCTTCCCTGCCAGTGTCATTATTACAGTAACAGTGCATATTTTTAGCACTGATTACTGTAGTAATATCACTGGTCCCCCCCCCAAAAGTGTCAAAAATGCCAGGGGTCCGATCTGTCTGCCGCAATGTCGCAGTCCCGCAAGAAAAAAGAAAAAAATCACTGATCACTGCTATTACTAGTAAAAAAAAAAAATGAATAAAATTACAAATTTTTCCCTTAGTTTGTAGACATAATAGCTATTGCGCAAACCAATCAAAATACACTGATTGGGATTTTTTTATTTTTTTACCAAAATATGTAACTGAATACAAATTGGCCTAAAAGGATAAAAAAAATTTGATTTGTAATTATTATTTTTTTTTGGGGGGGGGGGGGGGATGTTTGTATAGCAGAAAGTGAAATATATATATATATTTTTTTCAGAATTGTCGCTCCTTTTTTTTTGTTAATAGCACAAAAAAATAAAAATTGCAGAGGTTATCAAATACCACAAAAAGAAAGCTCTATTTGTGGGGAAAAAATGGGCATCAATTTTATTTCGGCACAGTTTTGCACGACCGCACATCTTTCTGTTAAAATAACTCAGTGCCGAATCTCAAAAAATGGCCTGGTCATTAGGGGGAAAATCCTTCCGGTCCAGAACTGGTTAAGGGGTTAAACTGCCCTCCTTTACAGACGAAAGTTCATACCTTTTGATCTTAAAGAACGAAATGATACATGGTAAGTGCCGGGTCACACTTGTGCGATGCGGGAAGGCTGCGAATTCGCAGCCTGTTCCCGCATCGCAAACGCACATCTGGCAGTTCACACTGCCATATGCGATACACAGGGGGTGTCAATGAAATGTTAACGACACCCCCAGTTTGATCGCATATCGCAGTGCGATCTGACAGTTTGCACAGGATCGGATCGCACAAGTGTGAACCACTATGCGATCCGATTCTGATGCGGCTGAAAAAAAGGGTCCTGTGCGACTTTTGTGCGGGTGCAGTGCGAATTCAGCCATACAAAGTGTATGGCTGAATTCGCACTGCACATCCGATCGCATGTAATGAAGGAGCAGGGCGCTCCGATATTACATGTGATCGCCGCACACGCTATAGTGTGAACCGGCACTAAAGCATTGTGTTTATAGGTATCTAGCAGCCTTAACAATGTTGATAAACAGTTGCAGGAGGCTCTTTTTTTTTTTTGACAGCTGCGAGTGAGCAGAGAACAGCTCTGTGAGAATCGAGGACATGCTGTTTTAAGATCGTGACAGGGGGTGAATCAAGATTGTGATTTTTTTTTTTTTTTTTAGCGATTAATCGTGCAACTCTACATTCCAATATGTGCAAGTCACCAGTGTTTTCTCACTTTGCCGTGGGAGAGGAGCATTTTAAGTTTGTGGCGTTACCCTTCGGTCTCGCCTCTGCTCCTCGGGTCTTAACAAAAGTGTTAGCCCCGGTGCTAGCTTTGCTACACTAACGGGGGGGATTGCGTTACTGGGCTACTTGGGATGATCTCCTTCTGAGAGCGAAGTCTCCCTCTGCTATGGTGAAAAACCTGGAGATCTCAATATGAACTCTGTGAGTTCGGCTGGATTCTGAATTTTCAGAAGTCTGCTCTGGCTCCATCCACGAAGCTGAACTATCTGGGCCTTACTCTGGACTCGGCCTTAGCTAGAGTGCTCCTACCCCTGGACAAACTTCAGGAATTGCAGGCTTCATTTCGCCTCCTGCTGTCCAACAGATGGTCGACTTGCATGCAGGTGCTGGGCCTGATGGTGTTTACCTTTGAGGCGGTTTCGTTTGCACAGTTCCATACAAGGTGCCTGCAAGAGAGATTCTGACTAAATGGGACAAGACTTTGGACACTCCGATCTGGCTGAGTCAGGGAATGAGGGAGTCCCTGATATGCTGGCTTCTTTCTTCGGTGCTTCGGCTGGGGAAAATCCTTCCTCTCCTTGTATTGGACAGTGGTCAACACGGATGCCAGCCTGTCCGGCTGGCGAGGCGTCCTCGCCAAGCATTCTGCTCAGGGGATCTGGACACTGGAAGAGTCCACACTACCGATCAATGTCTTGGAACTCTAAGCGATCAGTCTGTGTCTGGATCATTGGACGGATCATCTTCAGGGTTATCTGTTGGCGTATCGGCTCAACAGAAAGGTGCAGAGGTTTGTGGCTCGGTTAAGGGATCCTCTGGCGGATGGGACAGACGTGCTGGAGGTCCTGTGGGGGCAGTATTCTCTGATTTATGCCTTCCCTCCTCTCAAACTTCTGCCAAGACTTCTTCATAGGGTAGAGGCAGAAGGGATTCCCATCATCTTAGTGGCTCCAGACTGGCCTTGATGGGCTTGGTATGCCGATCTGGTGTGGGTGGTCACCGACGTTCCTTGGAAGCTTCCTCCCATGGAGGATCTGCTGTCCCAAGGACTGATCTTCCATTCTGCTGTACAGTCTCTGGCTTTGACGGCTTGGCTGTTGAACGCCAGGTGCCAGGTGCTGAAAGATAGGGTTTATCTGAATCTGTGATTCCTACTCTGTTGAAAGCTAGGAAATCTACTTCGGGGAAGATCTACCATCGGAAGTGTAAGACGTACATTGCATGGTGTGAGTCGCTTGGGGTTCATCCTAGCTCCTTCTTGGTGGCTCGGATCTTAACATTCCTTTAATGGGGGGGTTGAACAGAAACTGGTTTGGAGTACCATCAGGGGGCCAGGTGTCAACTTGGCGGTCTTCTTCCAACGACCTTTAGCCACACACTCCCTGGTGCGTACCTTTTTTTCTTTAGGGTGTCTGACATATGATCCCTCCAGGGTGGGCTCTGTTGCCGTCTTGGGATCTCAATTTGGTGTGTTTTCAGCTCTTCAGAAGCCTCCCTTTTGAAAATATTCAGGAGAATCCCCTGCTTACGCTGTCCTAGTAGGTGGCCTTTTTGGTGGCTATCACCAATGTGCACAGTGTGTCGGCACTGGCGGCGTTATCCTGTCGTTCTCCTTATCTGGTGATTCACAGGGATAAGGTGGTTCTTTGCCCCTGTCTGTCGTTCTTCCAAAGGTTGTCTGTTTTTGTTTTTCATTTGGATGAAGACATTGCGTTGCCATCCCTGTGTCCCAGGCCTAAATATCCGAAGGAAATTGCCTTGGATGTGGTCTGGGCAATTAGGGTGTACCTGGCAGCTGCAGAGTCTTTCAGAAAGTTGGACTCCTTTTTTGTGTTCACGGATGGGCCTTGGAATGGTTTGTCCGCTTCCTCTGCGACCATTTTCAGATGGAACAGACAGACGTGGTTCAGGCCTATTCTATCAAGGGTCAGGTTCCTCCTTTCCCTATCAAGGGGCATTCTACTCAGGTGCTCAGTGTCTTCTGGGCCTTCCATCATCAGGCGTCAGTGACGCAGATTTGCAAGGTGGCCACCTGGTCGTCGGTGAACACTTTCACAAAGTTCTATAAAGTGGATGTGTTGGCATCTGGGAATGCCTCCTTTTTGGCTGCAAAGTTTTGCAGGCTGCTGTTTAACCACTTTACCACCGGAGGATTTTGCTGTCTTACGTCTGGGCCACTTTTTGCTATTTGGCACTGTGCGACTTTAACTGACAATTGCGCGGTCATGCAACGCCGTACCCAAACGAAATTTACGTCCTTTTTTTTCCCCACAAACAGAGCTTTCTTTTGGTGGTATTTGATCACCTGTGCAATTTTTACTTTTTGCGCTATAAACAAAAAAAGAGCAACCGTTTTGAAAAAATAACAATATTTTTCACATTTTGTTTATATGAAATTCCCCTTTAAAAATGTAAAAATCAAAATGTTTTATCATTTTAGGCCAATTTGTTTTCTGCTACATATTTTTGGTAAAAAAAAATCTCAATAAGCGTATTTTGATTGGTTTGCGCAAAAGTTATTGCGTTTACTAACTAAGGGAAAGATTTCTGTCGTTTTTGGTGGTTTTTTTAACGAGTAATGGCGGCGATCTGTCATTTTCTTTTTTTTTTTTTTTTCTTTTTTTTGCGGGACTGCGACATTGCGGCGGACAGATCGGACCCTTGACTGACATTTTTGACACTTTTGGGGGTACCAGTGACATTACTACAGTAATCAGTGCTATAAATATGCACTGTTACTGTAAAAATGACACTGGCAGGGAAGGGGTTAATTTTTATTGGTGATCAAGGGGTTAATGTATGCCTGATGATTACTAACGTGTGTGGGGGAGGGGACTGAGTGACACAGGGACAGATTGCAGGTTCAGCTATGCTGAATCCTGCAATCTGACCCTGCCTGTCACTTAGGAGATCCGCCCACTTTGTTTACACAAGCGGGCGGATCTCCAAACTCGATTCCCCGACGATCGGGGAAGAGCGGTGGTGATCACCGCCGCTCCTCCCCTGGCCCGGCTCCCGCTGTGTCTGAATACAGGGGCAGGGGTTCCTGAGTGTCTGCCATACAAGTCTTAGTAGGGTGGTTAGCCTAATATTCAAGATTAATGTCAACAGGTCAATGCTCCAATAAAGACTCATAAAAGCCTGGAGGGAGTAAATGTACAAACCATGGCCGCCACATCTTATCTTGCAAGGTAGCTTTTATCTTTCCATGGATCATGGCCTGTGTGACCCTATTTCTAGTCTCGGTAAAGCACAATTTAGGTGTTTTCCAGGCCTTTGCCAATGTATGTTTTTAGCAGTGGTAGTGACCTGCAATAGAAGCCTAACCGGCTTTTAGGGAGCAACTGCAGACTTCGGGAAGAGTGGCTTACCAAAAATTGTCAAGAGCATCAACACTTCAGCCCAAGGAGTGCGTACTAAGGGACATGTACAAGTTTTAGAAAGTATATGTAAGACAGGGGAAAACACTAAGGGACATATTTATGAAGCAGGGAGTGTGACATTCACCAAACATTCACAGCACATGACTCGCCTGCAGTAAATGTTTGAATGTCACATTCAATGCTTTACAATAATGCCCTTAAATAGGAACTCCACCCTAGGTAATAAAATGTAATATGCCTATAAATTGCCCTGTATGAAACTTGGGTAGAAAAAAAACCTACTAGTCCATGGAGTCCAGTGTTGTCTTCTTGTCGTACCACTTGCTCTGCATTGCTCCTGGCTCCACCATCTAGAAGTGGGATCCGGCCCTCGCATAGACACACCACAGGATCTGGCTGAGCCCCACCGTGTGTCTGCACATACACTGGATCCCCATGCATACACAGACATGCTGTGGGGCTCTGCCACCTCTCTGGCAAAGACCCGTGACATCTCAGTGCATGTATAGGATCTGGCACATGGCCTCCTGGGATGTGTGATGTAGACATCCCTGGAGGCAGAAGTGCCCTTATACATCATCTTCAATTAAGAAGGCAATGCTGTAGAAGGAATTACAAAACTAGTCAATAAATATTTATACGTTTTTATTGAGTGTTAGTTCTGCATTTATTCCAGAAAGTTTTCAAACGCTGTATGGAATAACTGCACATTTTATAAAACGGATAAGCATGTTTTAGGACTCTTGTGATGTCTGAAATCTGCCTACATTGAACTGCTCAGACAGATGTAATTTGTATTGTGTTTGGATTAACAGCCAAGTACAGACCGTTAGGGTCCTTTCACACGGGCGGTCCGTATGTCCGTTTTTCATCCCATTTTTATGCAGATGAAAAACGGACATAATGCATGTCAATGGGATGGCGGATGTCAGTGGATGACCATCCGCTGACATCCGATTTGCGTCCTTTCCTATCAGTTCCGTTTTTTGGAATGGAAGAGAACCCTATTTTTCTTCCGTAAAAAAAAAAAACGGAACGGACGCAAAAACTGATGTCAGCGGTGTCATCCGCTGACATCCGCAATCCCATTGACATACATTATTTCTGTTTATCATCCGCAAACGGATGGGATGATAAACGGAAATACGGACTGGATGACACAAGTGTCATCCGTGTCCGTAAAAAAAAAAAAAAAAAAGTGCCGCGGGCGGATCAAAAAACGGTCCGCCCCGTGTGAAAGGACCCTTACTTGTAAGCTCTATTGTTCTGCGTTAGCAACAGGTGGGTTGCCGAGTGTTGCTTTTGCACAGATGGGGCTTGGACAAGTTTTTAAAGGAAATGTTCACTTTCAAATTATTTTTTATTGTTTCAATTAGGTATTAGTGTAATTATATTGTATCATCTGTTTGCCTTACCTTGTAATGATGGGCTTGTATGTTGTGGTTTTTTTTTTTTGGCATCTTGTCTGATCAATTTTCCTATGTCCATAGTGTGCTTTAGCTAGCACATCCCTAATTGCTAAATGAACAGGCAATTTCTTGTTCTGGGTCACACACGACCATTTCCTCTGTGTTGCATCACAGAGGTTTGGAGTGCAAATGATATGAAACATTGCATGGTATTTGCTGTGCATCTTTCTATCTGTGTCAGATCTAATCATGGGTAGCTAACCAGCAGGGACTAGCCAAATTTCAATTCAAATATGGGCAGGCTGGTTGTACACAATTTTTGGTTTATCATTCGACTTGAGTTTTTCCTGAACAATCTGTGCTGTTGGATATAGCCGGCAACATCGATAATTGTATTTTGGTGGCAGGGAAGGCTCCCCGCTGTCAGAATACAATAACTTAGTGGGTGTGATTACCCCATACACCTTGAGGATCAGGGGGGGGGGGGGGGATCTTCTTCTTCTTTTTTTTTTCCAATTAGTGAATAAAAAAAAAAAAAAAAAAAAAGAATCCATGTATTTCTTAACCTCCCCAGGCCAATTTTCAGCTTTCAGTGCTGTCGCACTCTGAATGACAATTATGCAGTCACCCATATGACATTTTTATCTTTTTTTTGGGGGAGGGAGCTTTCTTTTGGTGTTGTTTGATCACCACTGGGTTTTTATTTTTTCCTAAATAAATGAAAAGACTAAAGTTTTTTTTTTTTTTTTTTTTTTTTTTTGTTTGTTATAAAATTTAGCAAAAAAGTAATTTTTATTCTTCATTGATAAGCACTGATGAGGCTGCACAGACGGGCGCTGACGAGACGGCACTGATTATCAGTGTAAATGCTGTACTCACTGTGCCCTGTCATATCAGCTCTCCTTTCTTTACATACTCTCTGTGTGAGGAAAGGAGGGCTGATAACCGGCAACACTGTTTACATGTGACTAGCTATGATTGGACACCGCTGATCACTTAGTTAAAGGGCTGCTGTGATTGGCCCTTTACCCCGATCTGTGATCCGCTGTTCCCATGGGAAACGATCACTGACACATCCTAATGGGCACCTCAGGGGGTGCATGGGGAAGTGCTTTCTCAGGAAGACATTCAGGGATGCCCTCCCTGAACTGGTGAGCCATGCTGTAGCCTCATATCGGCTATAGCGCAGTGGTCAAGACACCCAGGAATTGTGAGATATGTAGCTGCTTCACAGGAAAAGTTAAATTCTCAGACTTCAAACAGAGGTCATGCATTAACCTGCGCAGGGGCATGCTAGATTTACAAAAAGCTATACTAGTGTTTCTGAACTCCGGTCCTCAGGGCACACTAAGGTTTCTTTCAAGCGGTCCGCCTCCGTAGGCGGATCTGTGCTGCTCAGCGGGGGATCGATACACAGATCCCCACTGAGCAGGCAGGTGACAGCTCCCTCTCCGCTCTGTGTGCGGAGAGGAAGGTGTCAGAGCCCTACTGCTCTCTATGGGGAATCGGATGAGAGCGGACCGCCTGTCCGCTATCATCCGATCTGATCCCCTGGACGGATGGAAAATAGGGTTTCCATCCGTATGGATTTCATGGACAGGATCGGATGCGGATGGCAGCGGGTGTCAACGGACATGTCTCCGCTGACATCCGCTGCTCCATAGGGGATCTGATCCGATCTGCCTAAAAAACTGACAGGTGGATCTGATCGGATCGCTCGTGTGAAAGGACCCTAACAGGCCAGGTTTGTAAGAAAACTGAAATACATCACAGGTGATCTAATTTGCTGCTCAGTGATTGCAGTATTCTAGTCTGCATCTCCCCAAGGTAATACTTAAAATCTGACCCATTATGGCACTTTTCCACTGCAAGTACCGGCTCGTACCGGCTTGGCTCTACTCGGCCCTGCTTGGCCCGGCTTGCTTTTCCACTGCTGGTACCGCATGGTATAGTGTCGGAACGGTTCAGTTCGGTACGGTACGGTACGGTATAGGTTTGCTTTTCCACTAAAGTAGTACTAAAGTTAAGTGGGTGGGATAACAACGGGGTGGGTGGGATTCTCTGACCAATCAGTGGCTAGTAGTGACTGCATGCAAAGTATTGTGGGATATGGTACCAGTTTGGTACCTGTTGGAACCACAATCGAGTAGGTACTGTTTTTTCAGAGCTGTACCGTACCGTTCGGTTCCATGCAGTGGAAAAGCAAACCTATACCGTACCGTACCGAACCCTTCCGACCCTATACCATGCGGTACCAGCAGTGGAAAAGCACAAAAGCGTGCCGAACCGGTACGGTTCCATGCAGTGGAAAAGCGCCATTAGTGTGCCCTGAGGACCAGAGTTGAGAAACACTGAGCTATACATATGAGGCAAGAAATTAAACCATGAAACTACATAATCAATGCACATGTACTGCAGGTGAAAAACAAAAGGTGCAGGTAGGAAGGTCTTAGTATGCTTTAACCACTTTAAGACCGGAAGGATTTGCCCCCTTCTTGACCAGGCCCTATTTTGCGATTTGGCACGGTGTTTAATGGACAATTGCGCGGCCGTGCGACGCTGTACCCAAATAAAATTGACGTCCTTTTTTTCCCACAAATAGAGCTTTCTTTTAGTGGTATTTGATCATCTGTGCGATTTTTTTTTTTTTTTTTCTTCCTTTGCACTATAAACAAGAGCGACAATTTTGAAAAAGAAAAAAACAATATTTTTCACATTCTGCTATCTGACATCCTCCAAAAAAAATATTTAAAAATCAAAATCACAATATAAGTTGATTTTAAATTTCATGGCATCAACACATCTCAAAAAAGTTGGGACAAGGCCATATTTACCACTGTGTGGCATCCCCTCTTCTTTTTATAACAGTCTGCAAACGTCTGCGGACTGAGGAGACAAGTTGCTCAAGTTTAGGAATAGGAATTTTGTCCCATTCTTGTCTAATACAGGCTTCTAGTTGCTCAACTGCCTTAGGTCTTCTTTATCGCATCTTCCTCTTTATGATGCGCCAAGTGTTTTCTTTTGGTGAAAGATCTGGACTGCAGGCTGGCCATTTCAGTACCCAGATCCTTCTTCTACGCAGCCATGATGTTGTAATTGATGCAGTATGTGGTCTGGCATTGTCATGTTGGAAAATGCAAGGTTTTCCCTGAAAGAGATGACATCTGAATGGGAGCATATGTTGTTCTAGAACTTGGATATACCTTTCAGCATTGATGGTGCCTTTCCAGATGTGTAAGCTGCCCATGCCACACGCACTCATGCAACCCCATACCATCAGAGATGCAGGCTTCTGAACTGAGCGCTGATAACAACTTGGGTTGGTCTTGTCCTCTTTAATCCGGATGACATGGCGTCCCAGTTTTCCAAAAAGAACTTCAAATTTTGATTCGTCTGACCACAGAACAGTTTTCCACTTTGCCACAGACCATTTTAAATGAGCCTTGGACCCGAGAAAAAAACTGCTGCGCTTCTGCATCATGTTTAGATATGACTTCTTTTTTGGCCTATAGAGTTTTAGCCGGCAACGGCGAATGGCACGGTGGATTGTGTTCACCGACAATGTTTTCTGGAAATATTCCTGAGCCCATGTTGTGATTTCCATTAGAGTAGCATTCCTGTATGTGATGCAGTGCCATCTAAGGGCCCGAAGATCACCGCCGTCCAGTATGGTTTTCCTGCCTTGACCCTTACACACAGAGATTGTTCCAGATTCTCTGAATCTTTGGATGATATTATGCACTGTAGATGATGATAACTTCAATCTCTTTGCAATTTTTCTCTGAGAAACTCCTTTCTGATATAGCTCCACTATTTTTCGCCGGTGATCCTCTGCCCATCTTGACTTCTGAGAGACACTGCCCCTGTGAGAGGCTCTTTTTATACCCAATCATGATGCCAATTGACCTAATAAGTTGCAAATTGGTCCTCCAGCCGTTCCTTACATGTACATTTCACTTTTTCGGCCTCTTATTGCTACCTGTCCCAACTTTTTTGGAATGTGTAGCTCTCATGAAATCCACAATGAGCCAATATTTGGCATGACATTTCAAAATGTCTCACTTTCAACATTTGATATGTTATCTATATTATATTGTGACTAAAATATAAGTTTATGAGATTTGTAAATTAGTCCATTCCTTTTTTGCTCACAATTTGTACAGTGTCCCAACTTTTTTGGAATCGGGTTTGTAATTGTACTGTCCCCCTTTATATAAGCACCGCAGATGGCATTGCACAGCAATGTTCTGTATGGCAGCTTAGGAGGGGCGGAGGCTGTGCAGGCTCTGTGTGCACTGTCACTCCTTCTCTGCTGCTGAACAGTCACTCAGAAGCCCATCTCCATTGACCATTGTTGTCAGATAGCTAGGCAAGTGGTTGGGTGGGGCTAGCTGTCTGACAACACAGCTCAGCAACCCCTGCATGGATTTAGATTAGCACAAGTGCCATATGCACAGGATGCCCCCTGGGGGGTTTAACAAGCTTTATTTTCTTCTGGTGGTAGTTCGTCCCTTAGCCTAGGTTCACACTGAATGCGGGTTTGAAATTGTGCGAGTTCAGCTGAATTTGCACGATTTCAAACTGGCATTTCAGTCTGACTTCAGGGATGATTTGACAGACATCTGTGCAGGTTCATGCACATTTTTATTTTTGTTTACCTGCAAAGTAAATGCATGATGTGCTAGTATGCAACGCATACTAGCACAGTATGTGACGCTTACCTGCAAGCAAAGCCCGCATCGTCCCTGCTGGAGGCCACATCCATCTTCGCATTCTGGGTCTGTGGACTTTGGCTGTGCTATTGGTAGAAACCGTGTGATGTCTGAGCAGGAGCCGCCGGTCACGGCACAGGGCTCTGAAGAAACGGCACAGGCGGCTGTTCCTTCAGAGCGCATGCGCTGTTATTGTCCTCATCTGCATGCAATGTAAATATCTCCTAAATGGTGCAAGTTTAGGAGATATTTACAGTACCTATAGGTAAGTCTTATTCTAGGCTTTCCTATAGGTACAAACCATACCCAGGGGTTTACAACCTCTTTAAATACCAGCTGCCATAACCCCGGTATCTTTTTCAGTCAGGCGGCTGGCTCTCAGGTAAAAGTGGTCCCAGTGGCAGATTTGCTATGCAGTTTTATAGGCAGCGGGAGAGCCCTTTTCTTTCACATTATACAAAAAATGTGGCTAACTTTACTATATTATTTTTTTTTGTATTTATTAAAGTGAATTTTTTCCAAAATAATTGTGTTTGAAAGACCGCTGCACAAATACAGTGTGAAATAAAATATTTCAACGACTGCTGTTTTATTATCTAGGGCAGGCATCACTAAATGGCAGCCCGTGATCTGAGTCCGGCCCCCATCACTCTCTCTCCCAGACCGCAGCAGTCACGCCATTTAGGAGCCTGTTCTCCTTTCAGCTGTCACGCTTTCTTTGCAGACTTGCAGAGCCGACGGGGAGGCGGGACCGTTCTGGAGAGAGGGCGGGAACTCCCTAAGGTGAACAAGCCAGTGATTGGTTGCCAAGATGAAGGGCAGTCTAAGCAACCAATCACCATCTTGCAGCTTCCGTCCTCCATTCAGACCTGCTATGCCTCGAGTTCTTCTGTCTGTGTAAGGTAGGCGGATGTAATGTAGGAAGAGGGAGAGATACTGAGTACTACAAAGAAGAGTACTCTAATCTGTGTGGGGCTGAGTACTGTGTGTGTGTGTGTGTGTGTGTGTGTGTGTGTGGGGGGGGGGGGCTGTGTACTCTAATGTGTGAGGGGGGGGCTGAGTACTCTAGTGTGTGTGTGGGGGGGCTGTTTACTGTAATGTGTGGGGGGGGGGAAGCTGTGTACTCTAGTGTGTGTGTGTGTGGGGAGGGGTTAAGACTGAGTACTGTAATGGGGGGCCTGGGAACTGTAATGTGGGGGGCTGGGGACAGTAATGTGGGGGAACTGAATACCATATTGGGGATCTGAGGACAATAATGCAATCATGTGGGGGGGCTGAGTACTGTATTTGGTGGGCTGAGTACTGTGATGGGGGGGGGGGGGCTGAGGATAGTAATGTAGGGGAGATGGGTACTGTAATAGGGGGCTGAGTACTGTAATGGAGGAGGCTGGGGACAGGAATGTGGGGGCTGAGGACAGGAATGTGATTGGCTGAGGACAGGAATGTAAGGGAGCTAAATACTTTATTGGGGGGCTGAGGACAATAATGTGCTGAAGATGGGGACTGTAATGGGGGGCTGAGGACAATGTAGGGGATATGAGTACTGTAATGAGGGGGCTAAGAAGGGTGTTGATGTTAAGGGGGTATGGTAACTCAAGGGGGGATCTTGATGTGAAGGGAAGGGAACTGTGATGTGCAGTGGACACTGTGGAACTGATGTAAGGATGGGATTGTGATATGGGGCTCAGTTCAGATCTGTGCATGTGCATTTGCTTGCGCATGTCACAGGTAGGTCAGCCCATTCATTTTAATGGGCTGCACTACCCATGAGACATGCAGGGAAACGAGTCCCTGGCCCTTTTTTTAAACTGTGCAGCACCAAGCTGTGCTGAAGTGTGGCATGTTCCTCTGCGGGCCGGGAATATGTGCAATTTCACCTGCATTCCCCAGCTGCAGAGATGGGAACGTCTAGGAGAGGGTTCTTTAATGTAAAGGATCTGAATCAAATTGCAAACGTGATTCGGACCTCCGCTGGAAGAAGATTTTACTAAGCGGACCTCCGTGAATTTTAATTCAGTACCCCTGCTCTAGGTTCTCTGCTAAAAAAAAAAAAAAAAAAAAAAATAATTATAATTATTTATAGATATATATATATATATATATATATATATATATATATATATATATATATATATATATAATGTTTGGGGCTTCTAAGTAATTTTCTAGCAAAAAATACAGATTTTTTCTTGTAAACAACTGTCAGAAAAAGGCTCTATGCACACTTGTGTTTTTTTTTTTAAGCTAAAGAAAATTGCTGGCAATAGCTTTTTGTCGTAGCGTTTAGGAGCATTAGCGTTTTTATTAGAGTTTTTTTCTTTTTTTCCAAGAAAATGCAAAAAGAAAAAAAAAAAAAAGAAAAGAAAAAAATTATTAGGAACATTTTCTGCTGGAAAAACACTCCAAGAAACTCTACCATGACTTTTTTTTTTTTCTGCTCCTAAACGCTGAAGCTCACAAAAAATGCAAAAAGCCCAATGTAGTGTGCATGGACACATAGGATAACACTATTTAGCTTATAGGAGCAGAAAAAATGCTAATAACAGCTTGTAGGTCAGGGGTGTCAAACTCAATTTCACCCCGGGCCGCATCAGCATTATGGTTGCCCTCAAAGGACCGGTTGTATCTGTAAGACTTTATAAATGTATCTACTGCAAGTCTGAAAAGGAGGGTCGCGCTCCGCTGCTATCCTCCACAAGAAACTTTACTGGAGACTGCTCAGAGAACATGGTTCTGCCATGGTGTTCTGTCTGAAGTCTCCAATAAAGTTTCTTGTGGATGATACCAGTGGTGTGCGACCCTCCTTTTCAACTGGCATAGAATCGTAGTATTCTCATAATACTTATAAGCAGATGTCTAGAGCACCCCACCTCCCCTTACATCAAATATCTAGAGCCCCCCCACCATCAGAAGTCAAGAGTCCTCCACCCTCCCTTTCATCACAGTGCACCCCCTTACTTTGTGCTGCTGTCAGGAAGAAGTTAGGGGCGAAGCTACAGGAGAAGTGCGAGGGCCACAAGAAATGGCCTGGAGGGCCATGTTTGACACGTGTGTTGTAGGTGCTTAAAAAGCTGCTAGTGCAGGGCTTGACAAATTTGCCTGAAATCTAGGAGCCAGCTAAAAAAGTTAGGAGCCAGTTTTTTTTTTTTGTTTTTTTTTTTTTAAACTAACCAAGCTTTATTTTATAAAACGGATACTAAATTTACACATAAATAGGACTAGAACCCCACTCTCCTCTATAGCGCAATTGGATGGAAACAGACTGTCTGTCTCTTTCCATCCGATGCCATCTGATCCGATCCACGGGATGGATAGAAAATAGAACCACCATCCGTCTGTTTTTGGCGGGCAGGGTCAGATGGCGGCAGATTACTGCTCCATAGAGGAGACTGAACGGTCCGATCAGGTCTGCCTGAAAAACTGACAGGCGGACCTGATCAGACAGCCCGTGTGAAAGGGGCCTTCGTCTGTGGCACGGTGATGAGGGAAAAAAAAAAAAAAAAAAGATATATATTTTTTTTTTTTTTTTAATAAGAATTGAAAAAAAAAAAAAAAAACATTTTTTTATTTTTTTTTAATAATTAAAAAAAAGAAAATTATTATTTATTTTTACATTTAAAAAATAAATTAATAATAATAACCACACTCCCTGTCCACTTACTTACCTTTAAGCAAAGGTAACTGGACAGAGAGATGAAGCCTTAAAAAAATTCCCTCTCTTCTCCTCTTTGGCATTGAGAACATGCATTACTCCCGGCCACCACAAGAGGGCGCCAGTTCCCCTAGCTTCTCATCTCACAGAAGAAGGCCGAAAAGCCGGGGACTAAATTTTTGGACGCCGTGGAAGTCCGTGAACTCGAAGAGGAGGTGGGGGGCGCAAAAGGGACAGGACACATCCTACAGGGCACCCCAGGCGCCAGGTCGCTAATTCTAGTCGCAAATGCGACCTGGCGCCCGGGATTTGTCGAGGCCTGTGCTAGTGTACATGGAACTTTCAATTGTTAACCGCTTGCCTTGGTTATACAGCAGCAAGGGGACTCTACTGTGCTGGATCACGTGCCTAGTATGCAATTCACCACTTCTGGTTTGGGGGCGCACCGGCGATCTCCTGCAGCAGGAGCTAATCAGCGGGTACCGCAGACTGTGCCTGCCGGCGATCTATATAAGCAGAATGACAGTCTGCCTTTCAGCCTATGTAAACAAGGCGGATCACTCACAGTGCATGCACAAAATGTATTACGCTTTCAGAATTGTTCCACAGCCTCATGTGACCTATGTGTTCCAGGAGGTTGCGGAATGGGGGGGAGGGGGAATGGTGAGACTGAGCCAGAAATGAGGGTAGGTACCTGCTCCCAAAAGGTACCTGTTGGAAATAGGGACATACGTTTTATTTGGGTGCAATGTCGCATGACTGTGCAATTGTCAGTTAAGGTAACGCAGCGCCGTATCGCAAAAATGGCCTGGTCATGAAGCGGGGTAAATCTTCCAGAGCCGAAGTGGCTAAAGTATATAGTTTTCTCTGCAACTTTTTAATATACAGTAATTTAATAAGTTTATGCCTGGACTCCTCAGGCTCTTTACATACATTCTTATTCTATTTTATGGTGTGGATATAACCAGTTTTAGCAGAGCCACCTTTGTCTCACCTCTCCAAAGTTTGTGTGTAAAACGAATCACTTACACTAGAAACAGGAAGAACTGGGATACGGCTACTATAAATAGAAAGCTGGCATTTGAAAGCAGAGAGGTCAATAAAAGCAAAGCCTCTGAATGGAAACGAGTCCGTATACAAAGCAAAGCCCATACTACCTATTCATCTCTCCAGAGATTTAGTTATTTTCTTGCTATGTTGAACACACTCTATAGTGTTCTGTTTCACTGTAGGACTCCATTTAGAAATCCCAGTACGTCCATCAGAAAATAAGGGATTTATCTAGCCAAAAAAGCTGATCCTAAGAATGGGTGCTTTCGGGAGAGGCAGGCAATCTCTGACTGGAGATGGAAGACCTTAAAGCGCTATTAAACCCAAAAACAAGAATGTAATATAATGCAGCTCACTAATCTTTAGGGGTTTAGTGGCTGCATTCGTTCTCTTTTTTTTAGGATTTCTTTTCCCTTTATTTTAACCTGGTGATCTGGCCAGTAATATAATTCTTATCTTAGGATGGCTCCAATTTGGATAAAGGCGCAACAGAGACACGTTTGGGCGGCAGCATTGTCAACCTGGGGAGAGGGGATTGCTAGATTTGACAAATAAATAAATAAATTAATACTACATCAGAGACCCAATCAAAGCCGAATTCGGCTTTGTTCGGGGTGCCAACCAGCCGGCGGACATGCCAGCTGAATGCTTGGGTCTTCCGGGGGGATTGGAAACCTGGGCAGAGCCACGGGAGGGGAGGGGGGGGGGCGTCCCCTCCCGCTTGCTGGGAGCATCGGCTGTTCTCTCCTGAAAGCTGACCACCGATTCTCTAAACGGTACCGGGATGATGCCTGCAGCTGGAGGTATTATCCCGGTACAACCACGTCTGCAAACCGACGTACAGGTACGCCAGTTTGCGGGAAGTGGTTAAAAAAAATAACACTTTATGGTCTGATCAGCAGGTGAAATTAAAGGGGGAAAAAAAAAGTATGAAAAGAGAACCAATGTTGTCACCACACTGAAGAATTGGTAACCTGCAATATAATACATTTTTTGTTTTTGGGTTTATTACTGCGTTAAAGTGGTGGTAAAAACATTTTATGAACTTGTACCCACAGGTAAGCCTATAATAAGGCTTACCTGTAGGTACAGTAAATCTCTCCTAAACTTGTGGTGTTTAGGGGATATTCCCACTGAATGCAGCAGGTGAAGTTACTGATGCATGCGCTCTGAAGGTAAAACATACCGTGCTGGATCTGCAGAGCTCAATGCTGGAGCCAAGGGCTCCCCCGCGCATGCACGGGAGTGACATTGTAGCGGCCTTGGCCACTTATACAGCTGAGTCATTGAACCCGAAAGGAAGACCAGGGGAAGATAGAAGCCCTGTCAGTAGTGACAGCGCACCGCTGTAGGGCTTTGTTCCAAGGTAAGTATTTCATAATGTGCTTGCATGTGATGCTCACTAGTAGAGCTGCTCGAGTAATCGTTATAAAATCGTGCCCTCAATATACCCCCCCCCCCCTCCATGATCTTAAAACGGCATTTCCTCGATTTCATACAGAGCAGAGCTGTTCTCTGCGCACTCACATTTGTCCAAAAAAAAAAAGCCTATGGCAAATGTTTATCAACGTTACAATGTATCATTTCGTTCTTTTAGATCAAGGGAGTGAACTTCCGTCTGTAAATTAGTTTAGTTTAACCACTGAAAGTGGTAGTATAGCGATTTTTGTGACTTTTACCTACAGGTAAGCCTATAATAAGGCTTACCTGTAGGTAAAATTAATATCTCCTAAACCTGCACGGTTTAGGAGATATTTGCACTGCATGCAGCCTCTGAAGCTAGCGGCGCATGCGCTCTGAAGGTCCGGCGGACCTTGCCGGGTAGTTGCCGGAAAGTTAAAACCCCGCGCGCATGCCATCATCGGCATGACGTCCACTCAAAGCGCCGGAGCCGCCAAACCCGGAATAGACGCCGAGGGATCATGTCCGCTCCCACAGCGGTGTCCGGGGGTCCGTGTCGGGGCTTAGTTTTAAGGTAAGTATTTCATAATGAGCTAGTATGCGATGCATACTGGCTCATTATGCCTTTGTCTTGCAGGTTTTTTTTTTTTTTGGTTTTTTCTTTGTTTTTTTTTTTAGAGTATACTACCACTTTAAGGCTCCTTTTACATGGAGTGCGTTTTTGCTCAGCGGGGAGCAGGCGGATGACAACTTCGTCTCCACTCTGTGTGCAGAGACGGAGCTGTCAGAGCCTCGCTCTCCTCTATGGGAGATCAGATGAGAATGAACCGCCTGTCCGTTTTCATCCAATCTTATCTGATCCGATTCTCCAGATGGATGGAAAATAGGGTTTCCATTAGGGCTGCGCAATATAATCGGAAGATCGATGCATCGCGATGCGACCCTTCGCGATTCTGCATAGATTCGGGGTGCTTGGAAAATCGATTACTAATGACGTCAGTTCCGGGGGCGGGGACAGAAGTGACATGGCGGCGCTGGGCCGCTGGCCGGGCTTGTGGAACACGGAGCTCCTCCTTGCGTCGCGGTAGAGGAGAGCGGAGCTATCGGTGCTCTCTCTGGCCCCGGGATCAGGGGTCGGCAAGGTGTCCGCTCACGGACACTGGTGTCCATGAGTGGTTCTTGCCGGGTCCGCCACGCTGCCCTGCCATCATTGATTTTTTTTTTTTTACTCCCAGAGATGATCATGTGCTCACTGACACTGCCTCGCCGGCCGGAGTCGCCGCCCGCCGCTCCCCCCTGCAGACAGTCCCGCTCAGCCTCCCGAGTCCTGCTGGCCAGTGAGATTATCTCTCTGTTGGCTGGGGGATGGACTGTGGAATTGGTGCGGCGGTGAGACTCCGGTGGTCACTGGAAGAACCGTGGTGTTGCAGGCAGCTGGGGGGCCCCACTACTGGACCAGTGGAGAGAGAGAGGCCGGAGTCGGACTGACCAGGGGACCAGAGACTGAGGGGAGACACAACTTACACAAGGTACAGTAACAGAAGAAGTTTTTAAAGTTTTAACTTTGGGGGAGGGGGGGGCCAGTAGCCAGTAGGCCACCTCAGGAAGGGATGGGACCTGCTCTGGCCCTGGGGCCTAGCCTGTTTTAAGGGTTCTTTATGGAGGATCCACCCTGGGGGGGACTGGGCTGGGCCCTGGTCTGCTGCAGTGTTCTTCTATGGGGGATCTATAATGGAGGGGGTCGCTTGGGAGTCGGGACCCTGGCCTGCTCTAAGGGGGGTGGGGGTCTATTGGTTGGGACCAGTCACCAAGCCAGGGGTCCTCCCCACATCGATCCCCCTAGAGCAGGCCAGGACCACCAGGGTCCCCATATAGATCCCCTTAGAGCAGGCCAGGCCTGCTCTAAGGGGGGGTCTGTGGAAGGGGGACCCTGGCCTGCTCCAAGGGGGCTCTATTGGTAGGGGACCCTGGCCTGCTCTAAAGGGGAATGGGATCTATGGGGGGACCTGCCTGCGCTAAAGGGGGGGCCTGCACTAAATGGGGATCTATGGGGGACCTGCCCTTCCCTGCACTAAAGGGGGATCTACGGGAGACCTGCCCTTCCCTGCACTAAAGGGGGATCTACGGGAGACCTGCCCTTGCCTGCACTAAAGGGGGATCTACGGGAGACCTGCCCTTGCCTGCACTAAAGGGCGATCTACGGCAGACCTGCCTGCACTAAAGGGGATCTATTCCATAAATTTCCCCCTTTAGAGCAGGGTCCCCATAGATCCCCCTTTAGAGCTCAGTTCCCCTGGATCCCCTTTAGGGCAGGCCCAGGCTCCCCATAGATCCTCCTTTAGAGCAGGGTCCCCATAGATCCCCCTTTAGAGAAGGGTCCCCATAGATCCCCTTTAGAGCAGGGTCCCCATAGATCCCCCTTTAGAAAAGGGTCCCCATAGTAATCGTGATGCATCGCGGAATCGAATCGTATCGAATCGCGACCCTAATAATCGTAATCGCATCGAATCATGAGGTAAGTGAAGATGCACGGCCCTAGTTTCCATCCGTCCGGATTTCACGGACAGGATCGGATTGGATAGCAGCAGGTGTCTCCGCTGACATACGCCGCTCCATAGGGCTGCATAAAACATCCGATCCGGTCCGCCTGAAAAACTGAAAGGCGGACCGTATCGGAAAGCCTGTGTGAAAGGAGCCTTAAGAGGTTGTAAACCCCCCTGCCCCCCAAAAAAATGGGGGAAAAAACCCCCTGTAAGACAAAGGCATAATGAGCTAGTATGCATCGAATACTAGCTCATTATGTAATACTTACCTCAGAACGAAGCCCTGCAGCAGTGTCACCGCTGACATTTTCCCCAGAGTTCCTTCCGGGTTCGTGGGCTTCGGCGCTGTGATTCGCTGGAGCCGCGATGACGTCACTCCCACGCTTGCGCATGGGAGCCGCAGTTTAGGGCAGGGGACTCGGAAGAAAAGACACCAGTGGCCGTTCCTTCAGAGCGCATGGGCCAGTGATGTCGCTGGCTGCATATCATGTAATTATCTCCTAAACGGTACATGTTTAGGAGATATTTTCACTACCTATAGGTAAGCCTTATCATAGGCTTACCTATAGGAAAATGTTTGCAGAGGAAGTTTAATTTTTTTTTTTTTGTGTTTGTAAAATGTGATCGATGATGCTACGCCCTTTATTCTAAGCAAACAAATTGTGATTCTCATTTTATCCAGAATCGTTCAGCTCTACTCACTTACATATTATGCCATTGCCTTGCAGGGGATTTTTTTTCTTTTAATGCCGTAGTTTGCTACCACTTTAATAGTTCTGTGCAGGAAATAATAAACAAACTGGTTTCTCATTTTTTTTTTTAATCCGTTTGCCATTTTTTTTGGATTCATGAACAATTTACACTTTTGTGGTTCCTTCCTTTAGTTAATGGAGGTGATATATTAGGAGGTTGGAGAAGGGGGGAACAGGATCTAAGCTGGAAGGAGAGGGGGGGGGGGGGCTGGTTTGCAGTTTCCAGACTTGAAATGTTTTACTGTTGATTTCCTCTTGAAGTCTTTACTCTGAAAATGTTTTTTTGTTTTTTTTAGGAATGCCTCATATGCATTTCTCTTGCACCCTCTGTTATAGAAGTTAAACCTCAATCATAACTTCATCCAGACACTGCTATAGTATACCAGTTCCTCTCGCTCCTTTTTGTTGCTAACCTGATTATCTGAGAACCCCTACTTGTGATGCAGGAGAGCAATTCACAAACACACCACTGCATCCTTGTCCTGTGTTTCTGATATAGAAAGTCTTGTAAAAAGAAAAAAAAATGTACAGTAAAACCTTGGTTTGAGAGTAACTTGGTTTAAGAGCGCTTTGCAAGACAAGCAAAATTTTCAAATAAATTTTGACTTGGTTTACAAGCGATGTCTTGAAATACAAGTAGCCTCAAGTCACAGCTGAGTATAAAAGAGAAGAGAGGCGCCTCTAAGTGTAGCAATATGGTTAAATTTAATGAAGGTTCAACATTTAGCAACTCACATGGTTGATGATTGGAACAGGCACATCTAAGTATGCAGGCATCCAGGCTAAAGCTGTCCACATAGACCATCCTCCTCACCGCCATCTATGTCATCCCTTCCATGCTGCCCCTCGCTTTCAGATCGCTTTACTGCAGGGTGGTCTTCCCGGTCAGGATTACAGACTGGCAGCCGGCGGTGCAGAAGATAGTCCATGTGGACAGCTTTACCCCGGATGCCTGCATACTTAGATGTGCCTGTTTTATTCATCAACCATGTGAGTTGCTAAATGTTGTACCTTCATTAAATGGAACCATATTGCTACACTTAGAGGCGCCTTTCTTCTCTTTGATACTCTGTAGCTCCTACTGGATTTTGCTTCTAATCCCCTTGTGGAAGTGGCTATTTGTGGATGGACATTTTATGGTTATATAACCTCTCGCAATGCTATAATCTTTGTATATAGACTATAAACTGAAGGATTTATGAATAAATGGTTGTGGAACGAATCATCTGAGTTTCCATTATTTCTTATGGGGAAATTCGCTTTGATATAAGAGTGCTTTGGATTACAAGCATGCTTCCGGAACGAATTATGCTCGCAATCCAAGGTTTTACTGTATAAGAAACTTCCAACCTTTGTTTGGATTTAAACCTACTTGCTGTATTTTAGTAAAACATGAATCCGGCTGGGTTCACACTGCCGAAACTTCATTGCAGCTTGCATAAAACTTCTTTAACCAGCTGCTGACCAGCCGCAGCACATATACTGCTGCTGCAGGTCAGCTCTATTGTGCAAAACGGCGTGCCTCTATGTCATTTCACACAAAAGCCAGCTGGAGTGCGCACACGCACTGATTGGCTGTAGTAATGTCACTGGTTCCCTTAAAAGTGTCAGGTGTCTGATCTGCCCGCTGCAGTCACAGTCCCGCTAAAAATCGCTGATCGCCTCCATTTACTAGTAAAAAATAAATAAATAAAATGCCATAAATCTATCTCCTAGTTTGTAGACGTGATACTTTTTTGCGCAAACCAATCAATATACACTTATTGGGATTTTTTTTACCAAAAATACGTAGCAGAATGAAAAATTTAGATTTTTTTTTTTTTTATTTTATTTTAATTGGCTGTGTTTTATAGAAAAAAAAAAATATATATATATATAATATAATTTTTTTTTTTTCAAAACTGTCGCTCTTTTTTTGTTTATAGCACAAAAAATAAAAACCGCCGAGGGGATCAAATACAACCAAAAGAAAGCTCTATTTGTGGGGGGGGGGAGGACATCAATTTTATTTGTTTACAAGATCACACGAGCACGCATTTGTCCCTTAAAGTAACGCAGTGGCGTATCGCAAAAAATGGGCTGGTCATTAAGGGTGTAAAACCTTTCGGAATTGAAGTAATTAACAGAAGTCAATATTTGAAGTCGCACGAAAAGTAGCGCAGGAACCTTTTTCTATTTCGGAGTGACTTGAGTCACACTGATTTAGAATGGTTCCATTGCAGTTAGTAGGGCGCAACTTGTCATGCGACTTTGAACTCTCAAGTTGCATGACAAGTCGCGGCTAAGAAGAGAACAAGTTACACCTGTAACTAAGGCTCCCAGTGACCTTGAGAGGTTCCCTCTAGATACCAACTGGAGTAGACTACTGATAACTACTATAAGTGTAAATTTAACTGATCCTAAACTCGAAAGAAAATAATTTAAAGCGGAGTTCCAGTGTTCCGTGAAAAAACCCTACCCTCGTCACTTCCTGTGCACCTACATCATGGAACAGCTGAGCAGCTTACCACTGCGCATTCTCACAGCTGTGGAAGGTAGGGAATTTTCACGGGGTAGTGATTTGTAACGTTACACCGCATCAGTTGTTGCCGCGGGTACATTAAATCATCTCCGCTCCTACCCCTGTGACTTCCCTGATCTCTGCTCCTAAATATAAATCACGGATCCGAGATCAGGGAAGTCACAGGGGTAGGAGCGGAGATGATTTAATGTTGCAGCGGAGATGATTTAATGTACCCGCGGCAACAGCTGATGCGGTGTCACGTTACAAATCACTACCCCGTGAAAATTCCCTACCCTCCGCGGCTATGAGCATGCGCACTGGTAAGCTGCTCAGCTGTTCCATGACGTATGTGCACCGGAAGTGACAAGGGTAGGGAATTTTCACGAGGTAGGATTTTTTAACGTTACACCGGCCTCAGAAACTATTTTTCAATAAAAATACCCCCAGGACAGTCAGGGCTAGTACATTTCATAATGGAAAAGGATTTAGGAAAACTAGAAGAATGGTCAGAACTCTGGCAACTGAAATTTAATGTGGATAAGTGCAAGATAATGCACCTGGGGCGTAAAAACCCAAGGGCAGAATATAGAATATTTGACACAGTCCTGACCTCAGTATCTGAGGAAAGGGATTTAGGAGTAATTATTTCAGAAGACTTAAAGGCGGGAAGACAATGTAATAGAGCAGCACGAAATGCCAGCAGAATGCTTGGATGTATAGGGAGAGGTATAAGCAGTAGAAAGAGAGAAGTGCTTATGCCGCTGTACAGAACACTGGTGAGACCTCACTTGGAGTATTGTGCGCAGTACTGGAGGCCATATCTCCAGAAGGATATAGATACTCTAGAGAGAGTTCAGAGAAGAGCTACTAAACTAGTACATGGATTGCAGGAAAAAACTTACCAGGAAAGGTTAAAGGACCTTAACATGTATAGCTTGGAAGAAAGAAGAGACAGAGGGGATATGATAGAAACTTTTAAATACATAAAGGGAATCAACTCGGTAAAGGAGGAGAGCATATTTAAAAGAAGAAAAACTACCATAAGAGGACACAGTTTTAAATTAGAGGGGCAAAGGTTTAAAAGTAATATGAGGAAGTATTACTTTACTGAGAGAGTAGTGGATGCATGGAATAACCTTCCTGCAGAAGTGGTAGCTGCAAATACAGTGAAGGAGTTTAAGCATGCATGGGATAGGCATAAGGCTATCCTTCATATAAGATAGGGCCAGGGACTATTCATAAGATTCAGATATATTGGGCAGACTAGATGGGCCAAATGGTTCTTATCTGCCGACACATTCTATGTTTCTATATAACCTCTGAACTGTCCCAGGTTGCGCTTACCTTTTAGAAGAAATACTTGCCTTGAAAATGTCTTGTCCAGCGCTGCCATCTCAGGTGTGAGCAGCTGAAGCCAGAGCGTCCTCTTCGGCATCCTCTTCGGTCCCACAATGCCCTGGGGGAAAGAGTTAAAAAAAATAAAGCAAACAAATGCAGCCACAACATCTAATGATTATTAAGCTGCAATATATTACATTTTGGTTTTAGCTTTAATACTGCTTTAAGTGAATATCTTTATTTTAGTACAAATGCATTATTTGCTGGATAACATTAGTAACGTATTTCCTGGAATTACCCTTTAACTTGATTTATTGTGGTTTATAATCCATTTTAGAGCATAGTTTATTTTTTGAGCCTGGTTTATTTTTCTAATATCTGCAGGTATTTGGTCACCTCGTCATTTCTGTCACATTTGTTTTTTTTATAATTTCAAAACGATATTTGATAATTTTATCTTTCCCTCTCCCTACATATGTATATGTTTAGTCTTTTTTTGCTTTTTCTTTACATTTTCAAACAGTTGATTGTTGAGTATATATAAAAGTAACATAGAAATACTCTACGTGTGTGTGTGTGTGTGTATATAATATATATATATTGAATATCATTTTTTTTTGTTACCCTTGTATGTCTTTTTGTTGTTTTTATAAAAAAAAATTGTAGGAGTATAATTTTTATCAAATTCACCTGAAACAAAGAAAAAGCTACATTTTCAAGTATATTTATATGTAATATTAAAATAAACTAAGGATTTTTTTTTTTTTTTTTTTTTTTAATTACGTTTAGATAAGAAAGAGTAGGATGTCGTTAGTAGGATGTTGTTTTTTTAAAATTACATTTAGATAAGAAAAAGAGTAGGATGTCGTTAGCATGTGTGTAAATATGTTTCCAGGATCTTGTGTTGCCATCGCACGGACTTAGCATGTTGCAGCCATAGAAACGGCACCCACGGTTGCCACCTCCACATTATTCTGCTACACAAGTGCTTTCTGAATCAGATATGTTTTGACATAATTATTCCTTTTCGAAATGGGGTTCTTTAATACCTTTTTTGCTATCTAGATATTTTTTTATCCTTCTTTCCTAATATAATAAATATTTAGAGCTAGTAGCAATATTGGTCAGATGTCCACAGTCTAATTTGCAAAATGACTGCTGTACATATAACCTTGATTTTTCTCCAGCCCAATTTCTTCTACATTACATCTCTTTCTAAATCTGCCTACTTTAGATCACTAGCTTTGCTTCTTGTCAATGCAGCTAGGGTGTGCATCCCACTTTTCTGGGGTACGAAGTCTCCATGAAAATTACAGACTGGTTTCGAAACTTTCGATGGATACATGCAATTGCTGAGACGGAGGAGCTTATTCATATAGCCAGTGACACTCTGATTCACGAAAAACAGGGGCTTGTTGGTTACAATTCCAGAATGCTGAGGAATATTCTCGTCTTTTGACCAATTACCCTTGATCATGGACGTCTCGTTGGTTAGATTTAAGGCTAAGACTTACCTATATTTTCCACTCGTGGGGCCTCCTTAGTGACCATCTTTGTCCCCTCACCCTAGATCTAGATCCATTTATACAATTATATAGCTGAAAAGCTCATATAAAGAAAACAAAAAAGGAGAGGGGATAATGTCCAAATGAATAGTCCCAATATTAAGTGCAGAGATGTGAATCCACGTGCAAAATAACTTTCTTCCAGTGACACCAGGGAAAAGGGTAGGAAGGGGGATTGAACACCCATTGGCAGAGGTGACCGTCATGTGACATAGGTGTGGGGGTACATAGGCGTGTGTGTTGCGTCTGGGGTCACGCCCAGAAGAAGTCTTTCTTATGACGAAACGTTGGCGATCCCAGACATAAACGTCCACACGCCCCCCAACGAAGCCGGCTGTTTATCCATATGCTGATCTGGAGACTTGCGGGACGCCGCGGTTAGATCCATGACCGGCACATACTACATGCCTGTTTTTGTCTTTTAAATTGTAAGTAGTTTTTTTAATAAATTTACCTATCGGTTTACGGGATTACGCTATGGGCCTCTGTTTCTTTCTACATATGGCTTTACGTTCAATGGAGTATATGAGAAGTTCCAAGTGTGCCACATATTAATGTGATCGGTTTAACAACACACCGGAAACGGCTTTCGGCTTTTGGAGTCTTTCGAAGCACCTGAGCTTGATATCGGTTGACCTACTGGTTTACTACTAGCTGGGAGAGGCTGTCTCATTAAATTGAGCAGCCACGGAATTTCGGTAAGCTGCTTGTTATACCTGAGCACAAGGGTGTCCCCTTCCTACACTTTTCCCTGGTGTCACTGGAAGAAAGTTATTTTGCACGTGGATTCACATCTCTGCACTTAATATTGGGACTATTCATTTGGACATTATCCCCTCTCCTTTTTTGTTTTCTTTATATGAGCTTTTCAGCTATATAATTGTATACTGATTTCAGCGCTGCACTTTTTAGTTTTTATTGTATTTTTTGAATCACTGTTAGTTGATTTTGTGCCAGCTGCTCACTATTGTTCTTAATCATTTGGTTTTCTGTCACATCTAGCGCGGAAATTTCTCTTCTATTTATATTACATTAGATCCATTTATGTTACCCTTTCCTAGATACAATTTTTCTTCATTTCCCCTCCACCCTTAAAGTGGTTGTCAAGTCAGAAGGTTTTCTTTATCTTAATGCATTCTTTGCATTAAGATAAAAAGCCTTCTGTGTGCAGCAGCCCCCCTAATACTTACCTGAGCCCCCTCTAGATCCAGCGATGTCCATGAATGTCTCAGTCATCTGGGACTCTCACTCCTGATTGGCTTAGACACAGCAGAGGCTCCATTGGCTCCCCCTGCTGTCAATCAAACCCAGTTAGCCAGTAAGGAGAGAGAGAGAGGAGGCGGGGCCGAACCGCTGCTCTGTGTCTGAATGGATACATGGAGCTGTGGCTTGGCTCAGTTGCCCTCATAGCAAGCGGCTTACTGTGGGGGCACTCAACGGGAGGAAGAGGCCATGAGCGCCGGCAAGAGACCCGAGAAGTGGAGGATCCGGGCTGCTCTGTGCAAATCCATTACAATGGGCCGGTAAGTATGACATATTTGTTATTCTAAAAGAAAAAAAAAAAAAGAAAAAAACCTTTAGAGGTTTCCGTGTTATACCCCCCCCCCCCCCCCACACACACACACACACACCTACAACAACTTGTGCTTTTCTCTTTCACACCCCCTTGCACCCCCTGTTGTGGGTTGTTTTTACTTCTATTTTTCCTCTGGGATCTATTGCCACTATCTTCCTATGTACTTAGTTCTTGACAAACTCTTCCTACACCGCAAACTACACTAACGAGTATCTGCAATAGGAGTTTGGTTCCTTACAGTTTTCTATTGTATTTAGTGCTGCATCTAGCGATTATTTTCATAATCGATTAGTTGGCCAATTTTTGTTTTGATTAATCGACTAATCGGATATAAACCTCAAAAAAAAGGTTGGTGTAAATTAGGGATGCACCGAAATGAAATTCTTGGCCGAAGCCGAATAATAATAAAATGCTTGGCCGAAGGCCGAATACCGAACGCGGTGTTTCGCATTTTTTAACATAAAATATGCCCATTAGCGTGCCCCTTAACATAAAATATGCCCATCAGAGTGCCCCTTAACATAAAATATGCTCATCAGAGTGCCCCTTAACATAAAATATGCTCATCAGCATGTCCCTTAGCATAAAATAAGGGGCACGCTGATGGGCTCATTTTATGTTAGGGGGCACTCTGATGGGCACATTTTATGTTAGGGGGCACTCTGATGGGCACATTTTATGTCAGGGGGCACGCTGATGGGCACATTTTATGTCAGGGGGCACGCTGATGGGCACATTTTATGTTAGGGGGCACTCTGATGGGCACATTTTATGTTAGGGGGCACTCTGATGGGCACATTTTATGTCAGGGGGCACGCTGATGGGCACATTTTATGTCAGGGGGCACGCTGATGGGCACATTTTATGTTAGGGGGCACTCTGATGGGCAAAACAAAACATTTAAATCAGCATTGCTCTTAACATAAAATATGCCCATTAGCGTGCCCCTTAAAATGAAATATGCCCATCAGAGTGCCCCTTAACATAAAATATGCTCATCAGCATGTCCCTTAGCATAAAATAAGGGGCACGCTGATGGCCACATTTTATGTCAAGGGGCACTTTATAGGGCACTGTGGCAACAACATATGGCAGTCTGCACACTAATGCTTGTGCAGCTGCCAGCAACTGTATTCTTCTCTCCCAAATGTGCTCAGCTGCACATCACATACCTCTATAACTGCAGCCAGAGCCAAATGCCGTGAACAGGGGGGGCGGGGCGTGGACCAAGTGTGAAGGAGCCGCCAGTCAGGAGCAGGGGGCGGGACGCGCGCGTGACGTCACACCCCCCTACGCGGCCGGACAGGACACCAGCGGTAAGGGAGCCGCGAGCCGCGGTCAGGGCGGAAGCTACAGAGAATGCATACATATCAGAGGGTTACTGCAGAGGACATAATAGAGGACCGCGAGCCGCAATGAGGTGAGAGACATTGTTCGGCTTAAATTATTCGGCCTTTTGATTTATTCGGCCGAACACCGAAAGTGCCATTTTCCCTATTTTCGGCCGAATAATGTTCGGCCGCTGATTTATTCGGTGCATCCCTAGTGTAAATTTTGGTTACTATTCTTGAATATCTATATGCAGTGGTAATTATACATATCCAGCTCTATAGTTGGACTTTTATTATACTCGGAGACAGATATATGTATTATTAGAGGTTTAAATGTGTACATATCAGACCTCAGAGATCAGAATTTTTAAAATTTGACATGACCTAAAACACTATTTTGCAAATTTTCAGACTGGATTGGTATATAATATTCATGACTGACTCCCTTGTAATAGGCAGGTAGCTTGATACAAGCTCCCTGTGCCTGCTGTCACTTATGCTGGCCATACACAAGCTAACTTTTTCTTTAGAAAATTTTTTAAGAACATTCTTCTGATTTTCTAACCATTAGTGGGGTCCATTCGGTGTTCGTTGTCACCCACAGTAACAGGTAAAATTCGAAGGAGCAGAACTTCTCGATCAAACGATTCTTCAAATAGTGTATGTGGTTTTTGCTCATTTTAAATTGAATGTTAAAAGCAAGTGGAATTTTTAAACACTTGTCAATTCAACGAATATACAAATCATTTTTGTACAAATATTTATGCTAATATCCTTGACCAAAAATCAGTACATGTATGGGCAACATAAGACCTTTAGTAGCAGCAGCTTGGGGTTTAAATAAATAAATAAATAAATATATAAAATATATACAGTGGGTACGGAAAGTATTCAGACCCCCTTAAATTTTTCACTCTTTGTTATATTAATAAGTTCATTCTTCATCCTCATGAATGTACACATAGCACCCCATACTGACAGAAAAACACAGAATTGTTGACATTGTTGCAGATTTATTAAAAAAGAAAAACTGAAATATCACATGGTCCTAAGTATTCAGACCCTTTGCTCAGTATTTAGTAGAAGCCCCCTTTTGATCTAATACAGCGAGGAGTCTTTTTGGGAAAGATGCAACAAGTCTTTCACACCTGGATTTGGGATCCTCTGCCATTCCTCCTTGCAGATCCTCTCCAATTCTGTCAGGTTGGATGGTAAACGTTGGTGGACAGCCATTTTTAGGTCTCTCCAGAGATGCTCAATTGGGTTTAAGTCAGGGCTCTGGCTGGGCCATTCAAGAACAGTCACGGAGTTGTTGTGAAGCCACTCCTTCGTTATTTTAGCTGTGTGCTTAGGGTCATTGTCTTGTTGGAAGGTAAACCTTCAGCCCAGTCTGAGGTCCAGAGCACTCTGGAGAAGGTTTTTGACCAGGATATCCCTGTACTTGGCCGCATTCATCTTTCCCTCGATTGCAACCAGTCGTCCTGTCCCTGCAGCTGAAAAACACCCCCACAGCATGATGCTGCCACCACCATGCTTCACTGTTGGGACTGTATTGGACAGGTGATGAGCAGTGCCTGGTTTTCTCCACACATACCGCTTAGAATTAAGGCCAAAAAGTTCTATTTTGGTCTCATCAGACCAGAGAATCTTATTTCTCACCATCTTGGAGTCCTTCAGGTGTTTTTTA
This sequence comes from Pelophylax lessonae, assembly GCF_965119305.1. Lineage (NCBI taxonomy): Eukaryota > Metazoa > Chordata > Amphibia > Anura > Ranidae > Pelophylax > Pelophylax lessonae. The sequence goes on from NC_138768.1 coordinate 169,718,195, forward strand.
GCAAACTCCATGCGGGCTTTCATGTGTCTTACACTGAGGAGAGGCTTCCGTCGGGCCACGCTGCCATAAAGCCCCGACTGGTGGAGGGCTGCAGTGATGGTTGACTTTCTACAACTTTCTCCCATCTCCTGACTGCATCTCTGGAGCTCAGCCACAGTGATCTTTGGGTTCTTCTTTACCTCTCTCACCAAGGCTCTTCTCCCCCGATAGCTCAGTTTGGCCGGACGGCCAGCTCTATGAAGGGTTCTGGTCGTCCCAAACGTCTTCCATTTGAGGATTATGGAGGCCACTGTGCTCTTAGGAACCTTAAGTGCAGCAGAAATCTTTTTGTAACCTTGGCCAGATCTGTGCCTTGCCACAATTCTGTCTCTGAGCTCTTCAGGCAGTTCCTTTTGACCTCATGATTCTCATTTGCTCTGACATGCATTGTGATCTGGAAGGTCTTATATAGACAGGTGTGTGGCTTTCCTAATCAAGTCCAATCAGTATAATCAAACACAGCTGGACTCAAATGAAGGTGTAGAACCATCTCAAGGATGATCAGAAGAAATGGAAAGCACCTGAGTTAAATATATGAGTGTCACAGCAAAGGGTCTGAATACTTAGGACCATGTGATATTTCAGTTTTTCTTTTTTAATAAACCTGCAACAATGTCAACAATTCTGTGTTTTTCTGTCAGTATGGGGTGCTATGTGTACATTCATGAGGAAGAAGAATGAACTTAAATGATTTTAGCAAATGGCTGCAATATAACAAAGAGTGAAAAATTTAAGGGGGTCTGAATACTTTCCGTACCCACTGTGTGTGTGTGTGTGTATATGTATGTATGTATGTATGTATGTATGTATGTGTGTGTATATATATATATATATATATATATATATAGCCCTTTATAGTACAAAAACAGCAGATAATCACTATTATAATATAATTTATAATCTCTACTGTGAAACAGTGAAAGTATCATATCTTGTATCGTGTATGTATATAATAAATATGCCCAGAAGTCAGATACGTGGGGTATTTTAACTGGAAGTCAGACATGAAGCTATATGAAGGGGGGATAACATTTTTATATTAAAGTAGTACAAAAAGCTGAGACTTTATTTTTTTCCATGGATATAATTTTTAATATAATGCACAATACTGGTAAACCTTTACTTTTAAAGGTAATTGTAAAGTCTTGTATCACCTCTAGTCTATCAGCCTCCAGCTTCTCCGGGTTCAGATGCTCATCTTCCCTTCACAGATCCTTTAAAGTGATTTGTAAATGTTAAATTTTATATATATATATATATATATATATATATATATATATATTTTTTTTTTTTAAACAAACTTGTCACACTTACCCGCTCTGTGTAATGGTCTTGCACAGAGCAGCACCGATTCTCCAGCTCTGCCCCCCCCCCCCCCCCCCCACCCACGGCACTGCTGTCTCCTCCTGCCTTCAAAGTGCCCTTATAGCAAGCAGCAAAGTATTGTACTGTATAGAGTGTCCCTGTAGCCAGGTAAGAAAAATACCTCTGCCTTTAGAATCACTTGGCTCCCAGGACTACATTTCCCGGTGCGTCGCCCCGGAACTGAGTGCCGTCGCATTGATTCCTGGGAGCGATGACGTTCAGCTCCCAGGAATCATCGCAAGACAGGAAGTGACGTCGGAGCCGCAGCACCGAGGGAGGAAGTAGAGAATAGGTGAGTATTTTCAATCTCCAATTACAAGGTGAGTGAAAAAAAAAAATGCCTAACTATCCAATTCCTTTTCAGGTGAAGGAGACCAAGCGGATGGGCACAAAAAAAAAAAGTTAGTTTTTGTGCCCGGACCTCCGCTTTAAGCAGACTGTGAATGTCTATTGTTGTGACTTAGATGATGATCAGATCACGTTTTATGACCAATTTGTGCAGAAATCCATATCATTCCAAAGGGTTCACATACTTTTTCTTGCAGCTGTAGATTTATATATACAGTATATTATGTTTTGCATCTTACGAACATGTGCCACTGTACAAACGAACATTGCACCTACTTCTTTTAGAACTATTAAAGTATCACTTTACTAATGCTTGTCTTTAGACACCTAAAAACTGCAATCTGTAACATGGTTTCCAAAATGTTACACTTGTGCTTTATGGAGCAGTGTTGCTTAAGGTCCCCATTTACACTTGAGCATTTTCACTCCCCTAACCTCTATGCCCTATGCCCCAAAAGTATGTGAGTTTTTGTTTTTCTTTTAGCTAACTCAGGCATTTTGCTCCTATAGACTACAGAGTGCCTGTAAACATCCAATACATGTCATTTTTGTGCAACTTCTTACACCAGAAGAACCTCTTTTATCTTATAGAACTCCTATAGAACCTCTTTTATCCTATAGAACTGCTGCCAGCCCAGGAAGCAACCTCCTGAAGCTTGATACATGTGCAAAAACACCTGAAAGGCTTCAAAGTCACCAGGAATATGCTCTGCTCAGGTGTGAATGGATTCTAAATAGCTACAGGTTAGGCATGCTTAATCGTAAGTTTAGTCCAAACGAAAAAAAAATTGGTGCTGCTTGCTCCTGCTTTAGTCTCAATTTTCCTCCTCCCATCCCCTCCCCCCATGCCATCACATTGTACAGCTTCTATGAATGGAGAACAGGACAAATTAGGCATAATTGCCACTCTTGATGAGTACATATGATAGGTCGCCTTTTTTTTTTTTTGGACTAAACTTCAGGCCACAGATGGTGCAGGTTGCTTTCCTGCAACCATTGCTGCCAGGAGCACACAGAGGTTATTTCTGGCAATCTCATGCTGAAAATCTCACATGCTGGTTGTACCAATCGATCGATCATTGACTTGGGTACAATCAGCCTGCCCATACTGAACCTGCGGAGATACGAACCATCTATGGCTAGCTTTAGGCATTCACACCAGTGTGTCTTCCATGGCTATGCATGGCAACACATAATTTGTGTAGGATCTCTTCCTTTTTCAGCCCCCCAGTCTGCCTTCAATTCAGCGCATGACACGGATTCTCTTATTTTTTTTTTTTTTTGTTTTGTACAGACTTTATTTGAAATGTACAAAATATACACTTCATTCACTGCAATGTATAGCAGTGCAATGCGCAGCATTGTTGTACTTTGCCATACGATTTGGTGCGGTGAGATTAAATACAGCATGTCTGCATTCTATTGCACGCTGCAGCACAGCCCTAGGCTAGAAGCCAGGGGTCTAAGTCATTTTTTGTCTTCTCACCTAATTTTTGTGTACCGTGTTTCCCAGAAAATAAGCCCGGGTCTTATATTAATTTTGGCACCAAAAGACACAGTAGGGCTTATTTTCGGGGTAGGTCTTATAATGTTCTGTCCCTCTCTGCCCTCCCTGCTGCCTGCCAGAAATCCCGTGTAAACCTAGTTTAGTGTATATAAAATCCTAGGATGCACTTTATTAGTGTTTTATATACTGTCCAGTGAGTGTTTTTGTAATACAATTGTGTGAAATACCTTCATTACGGTACATCGCTGCTCTGTGTTAAGCTAATCTACTGCTCTCTCCTGTCTCTCTCCTCTCATACCGTAGCTGTCAGAGGGTGATCTCAGCCCCTCCCCTCTGCAGTTTACACAGAAGAGCCCGGTAGATTAGATTAGAATAGGTTTAGCTGATCTGCCGCTCTGCTGTCCTCTTTTCCCTGGCCGACAGCTGGGGGTTACCGAAGCGCCGATGTACCGAAGGTATTTCCCACAATTCTAATCGAACACCCAGCGCTTCTGTATACTCTGCAGAGGGGAGGGGGTGAGATCCCCCTCTGACAGGTACGGTATGAAAGGAGAAAGACAGCAGGGAATCAGCTGAGAGCAGAGCGGCCATGTAAGGAAGGTATTTCACAGTATTAGATTACAAAAACACACTGGACATTATTTAAAACGCTAATAAAGTGCATCCTAGGATTTTTCATACACTAAACTAGGGCTTATTTTCGGGGTAGGGCTTATATTGCAGCCCGCCCCGATAATCGAGATAGGGCTTATTTTTGGGGTAGGGCTTACTTTCGGGGAAACACGGTAGGTGTTTGCAAAGGGTGGTGGCTGGTTTGGAATATCATGCTCTTGCATTTTCTTTATCTTTAATAGAACAAAGAAAGATTTGGCAAGTCTGTGTAGAGTAAGATGTTAAAAAAAAAAAAAAAACCCCGTCAATTTACATTGAAGCAAAAAGATGGGAGGCGTGTGGATGATAGTGCCATCTCCTCCGTTCACTGATCCTGTGTCCTTCATAGAAACTGTAGTATGTTTTCTCTGAAGGATGGATCATGTAAGAAAGGGCAGGCATAGTCAATGGTGAGAGCTCATGGCAGACCCTTGGCTGTAATAACCCCCGCCACACCTGATGGATAACACAAGGGACACATCATACTAACTGCAAGTTACAGTGGGTATAGAAAAGAATCACCCCCCTTTTTAAAATAGTCACATTTCGTTGATTTGCAGCCTGAAATGAAGATACAGTTTTTGTTTTATCCAGCTATATTTACTAGAGCAACGTATAACATCCAAGTGAAAGATATAACCCCCACATGTCAGAAAAAAAACAAAAAAAAACAATCACGGAGTTGGAAGAAGGATCATTCAACCCGACCCCCCTTAAGTCAGTATTTTGTTGGACCATCTTTTGCTTTAATTACAGCCTTTAGTGTTGGGATATGTCTCTACTAACTATGCACATCCAGATTTTGCAATATTTGCCCACTCTTCTTTGCAGAACTGCTCAAGTTAAGTTAAGTTTGATGGTAACTGTTTGTGGACTGCAGTCTTCAAGTCATTCCACAGATTTTCAATGAGGTTCAAGTCTTGGCTCTGTCTAAGCCATGTGAAGACATTTTACCTTTTTCCCCTTCAACCTCTGTATCGTAGTTTTTGCTGTGTGCTTTGGGACATTGTCATGTTGGCAGGTAAATCTTCTTCCCATTGACAACTTTCTATTAGAGGGCAGCAGATTTTCTTCAAGAATTTAATGGTATTTTGCCCCATCCATTTTTCATTCTATCCTGACAAGTACTCCAGTCCCTTTTCCAGAGAAATACCCCTATAACAGGATATTACCACCTTCCTGGCTTTACTATACAAATGGTGTTATTTGGTTGGTGAGCTGTTTGGGATTTCCGCCAGACATTTCGTTGGTGATGAGGCCAAATAATTTAATATTAGTTTCCTCTGAAAAGTGTTATGGTCAATGTGGCCTCAGAATCTTCAAGGTGCATTTTTAGGTGGACAGATGAGACTAAAATTGAATGATTTGGTCCCAACACCAAACGATATGTCAGCATGATTTCAAAGCCACACATCAGTGCGATTTGCACTGCCGATTTCATTGTGGCTTGTGACCTAATTTAACAAAAGTCTATGCAAATCTCAATGAAATTGGTAAAAAGTAGTGCAGGAACCTTTTTCATATGATCCATTGCTGGCAATGGGGCACGAGTTGCCTTGTGATTTAGAACTGTCAAGTCGCATGACAAGTCGCACTGGTGTGAACGGGGGTTTATGGTTTAAGGCAGGGGTCTTCAAACTATGGCCCTCCAGTTGTTCAGGAACTGCAATTCCCATCATGCCTAATCATGTCTGTGAATTTCAGAGTTTTACAATGCCTCATGGGATGTGTAGTTCTGCAACAGCTGGAGGGCCGTAGTTTGAGAATCTCTGGTTTAAGGCATTTGATGCACACAAAGTGGATTTATATCCTTTGCCATTCTAAAAGTTTTTGTGACTGGAGTTCAGCTTTGAGTAATATGAATAATTTATCTAGCAATTATTTTATGCAGCAATTTTATATCAAGGGGTTTGTGTTTTCAGATCAGCGGCAGATATATTTTGGATTGCCCCATTTGCTTGTACTGAAAGCATTTATTCAAAATTAATATTTTTTAGAAATGCCTTTTCTACCATTTCCTATTTCTGTGTATTGGTGCAAGCCATTGTTATTGATTTTTTCTTAACAACTTCTGTAGAATTAACCTATGTATAGCCAGCCTTCCGAAAAAATAGATTTTGTTTTTGACTTTATAATTTGACTTTTTTTATAGGAATCAAAGGATCCTCCACCATGGAAGTGGATAATATTAAAGGAGAGAACAGGACTAGCATTTCTTCTGTGCCCCTCTCTAGTACAGTAGAGCGGAATTCTCCATTAAAAGTAGAATCTGAAAAACCTCGTTGCTCTAGCACGCCCTGTTCCCCAATTCGTAGAACTGTTTCAGGTTATCAGATACTTCACATGGATTCCAATTACCTGGTTGGCTTTACTACGGGAGAGGAGCTTCTAAAACTAGCTCACAAATGTGCAACCACAGAAGAGAATTCTGGGGAAGCTTTACCAACATTTCGTGCCAAGCAACATGACTCTGGACTCTCTCGCTCATCTCGGATATACAAAGCTAAAGGTCGACACTATCAGCCATATGAAATTCCTTCGATCAATGGGCGAAGGCGAAGACGAATGCCAAGTTCAGGCGATAAGTGCAATAAAGTTATTCCATATGAGTCTTACAAGGCAGCACACGGCCCTTTGCCACTTTGCCTTCTTAAGGGTAAGAGAATGCATTCAAAGTCCTTGGACTACCTCAACCTAGATAAGATGAACATCAAGGAGTCAGCAGATACTGAAGTTTTGCAGTTTCAACTTCAGCATCTCACACTTAGAGGTGACCGTGTCTTTGCGAGGAATAATACATGAATAAGAAGTCTGCTTTGTTTGGCACCTGTCTTGTTGCATATGGGAAATGACTTTGAGAAACACCGTCTGTGCTACACGTGGAAGGCTTGGTCTACATTAGTGGCACCTGGGAATGACTTCTCAATTCAATTCACTTGATTCTAAGCAGCAGAAGATACACCACTTGGTTGGAAAGGCTGATTCGTGTGAATCTGATTTCTAGCCATTTCTAACTTGAAGGAAGAAGACTTTTATCCTAGAATTACTACGGATTACAATGAGATAATTATTTAATTTGTGAATGATTTACATTTATAAGGACTTTATCACTTATAGCTAAAAAAAAAAAAAAAAAAAGTTTTCTTGACTATTCCTTTAGATTAACTATGTTGTGTTTGATGAATTTTAGATTAATCAATGGCTGACTGGTCAGGATTTAGATACTGAACACAGTTGTAAGTATTTGTTTTGTTGCTTATTTTCAGAATGTCTTTAAATGTATATATTAGTTTTAATATATAGCTGTATCAATATATAGTCAGTACTTGACACTTGATCTCTGGAATCGAATTCAATAAGAATTTAATGGCTTTCTGCTTTATACATATTTTCCTTTTAAGCCCAGAGCAGGTTACATGTTTACCATAGTTTTAAATATTTAATTTAAATTACAACTGATAATTAAGGAAATTAGGCAATATTTATATTTTTTAATTAGTTTGCCAGTGCTTGAGCATACTAGCAAAATATTAAATGCAGTAAGTAAGTCTCCAATAGCTTGTATGTCAGAAAGTACCAGTATGGAGTGAATTTATTTAAGGCAATTGCAGTATGTGCTATATTGCTGTATTCTCTTCTCTCTCAGCTGTGGCCTTTAATAGGCATTGTGCAAATTGTAGTAACCCAACCAGGCAATGCCAAAACTATTCAAGCACTGCTAAACTCTGGCTGTGATAGATAACTGTATGTCTTTTACCCTTTTTACAGTGATGCTTACTACCTTATTTATCAAAAGTCTTCTAGCAAGATTTTTCTTTTTTGCTGCCAACTGAAAGCAGCTTATTGTGCATTTTAACTTCAAATCTGTTTCCTGGCATGTCTCGCTGTATACAGTTTTGTTAGGCAAATTATTTTTTGAATGTGTCACAAAGTTTTTCTACCTGGGGACATTGGCCGTAACGTCACTTCTGTTGCAGGAGTTTATGATTAACCGCTGTACGCGTGAAACGCGTCGCCCTCTTTCCCCCACTGTATATTGTCCTGCCTTGGATTTATGTTAACCGTTCAATAAATTGGATCCTTTGGGAGTGCAGCCATCTGGACATCTTTCTTAACCACCTAAAGAGGTTGTAAACTCTGCAAAAAAAAAAAACCCTGTAAGAAAAAACGCTTAAGGAGCTAGAATGCATCGCATACTAACTAGCTCATTATGTAATACCCACCTTAGAACTAAGCTTTTTCAGCGGCATCTGCACACGGCTGACATTTCCCCTGGAGTTTCTTCCCGGTTTGCGGGCTGCGATGTGATTGGCCGAAGCCACAATGACATCACTCCCGTGCATGCGCACGGGAGCCGCTGTTCATGGCACAGGGCTTGGGAAGGAACAGCACTTCTTTTTTTCTTTTGCAAAGACCCTAGAGAAAAAAAAGGTGGTCAATGCAATATTTTATGTCACACGGCATTTGCACAGCGGTCTTTCAAACGCAATTTTTTTTTTTTTGGAAAAAAAATACACTTCACTGAATTTTAAAAAAACTAAACAGTAAAGTTAGCCCAATTTTTTGTATATTGTGAAAGATGTCACGCCAAGTAAATAGTTACCTAACATGTTACGGTCTAAAATGTGCACACTCGTGGAATGGCGACAAACTACGGTACCTAAAAATCTCTATAGGCTACACTTTAAAAAATGTTAAACGGTTGCCAGTTTAAATGTATAGAGGAGGTATTTTGCTAGAAATATTGCTTTTGCTCTGACAATCTCGGTGATACCTCACGTGTGATTTTAACACCGTTTACTTTTGCAGGTGTAACTTGCGTATGCGTTTTCTTTGGTGTGCGAGCGCACGGAGACGGGGGCACTTCAAATTCTTTTTTTTTTTTCCCATTATATTTTTTTACTGTTCTTTAAGAAAAAAAAATAAAAAAATCTGATCACTTTTATTGCTGTCACAAGGAATGTAAACATCCTTTGTAACAGTAATAGGCAGTGACAGGTACTCCTTTTTTTTTTTTTTTTTTTATGGAAAGATTTTTTATGGAATGGATTTTTTATCTGAAAGACCCCAAATCCCTCTTTTGCACTTTAAAAGTATTGAGAACGCCAAAATATTCGCTTTTGAATAGTCATTTTATTTTTTAAGTCTGCGCCATTGGCGCAGAGTAAACCGGGAGTGACATTGTGACTTCATCAGAGAATCTGGCTTCGTTTGGGACTCTGACCAGCCAGTAGATGTACCGGGAGACTCTGGCAGAGCTGCAGGAGGGGGGGGGACGTCCCGCTCCTTGTGATAACGGCCAAGCGGCTGCTGAGCCGCATCAGTTGTTATCACAAGAAAGCCAACCGCTAGCTCTAAAAAAAATGGCACCAGGGTGATGCCTCTAGCTGCAGGCATCATCCTGTTACAACCACTTCTTCAAGCCGACGTACAGGTACTTCGGTTTGCGGGAAGTGGTTAAAGTAGAACTATAGGCAAGTTTTTTTATTTATTTTTTTTTGGATAGAGCAACAGATTTTTTAAGTTTTTTTTTTTTTTTTTTGTTTTTTTTAACCCCTGTTAGATTTTCACCATTGGGGTCCCATTGTGAAAGTTTCACTTCACTTCCTGTCCCATAACCAAACAGGAAGTGAGAGGAAATCCCTGCAAATTAAGGGAATCTCTTTGGGACACCAGAACTAGCATTCCCATTGGAAGGTTTCCCCTGATTTTCTGAGGACAACCCAAGATTTGGAATTTTCTTTTAATTTAATTTTCAATGATAATGGTAAACAGGTTTTTATTGATGTCTGAGCCCGTGCTATGGAGATCAACCCTGTCTTTGTCCGGACAAGCGCTGCAATCCCTCTCCAATCTATCCCAAACTAAAAAAAAGTTTTACCTTTTTTAGATATACTTTAACTTCCTGTTGCAGGCTGACAATGATAAGCCACTGCCTAGAAAATAGGATCAGCATTGTCACTCTGGCTTGCTGTGTTCCTCCAGTTGGCTATTGGGCTGTTTATCTTACAGCAAATAGCTCCAAAATATTAATAATCAATCCGACATTAAGTGAATATATGTGCCAATAAATAAATTCTTGAAAATATGAAATAAAAAATATCCCCCTACTGGGTAATTGATTCCAGATCACCGGTGCTGCAAAACTTAAAACTCATAATAAATGCAAGTGAATATAACATACATACAAATCCAACATTACTTGGTATAAGTGAAATCAAAAGAACTTGAATAAATCAGTGAACTATCTGGAAATATGTAAACAAGTGTCAGTTGGAGGTAAAAACATATAGGTGAATATCCAAAAAAATATGTTTCAATAAATTGGGCACATGTTAAAATATAATCTAGTAGTTGATAGAAGAATGTGAAGCAATGACATTAGCGCTTTGTGTGTTGTGAGGGATACTTTACAAATTTCTAGATATCACTAATTTATTTTTTGATTTCACTTATACCAAGTAAAGTTGCATTCATGGGTTTGTTATATTCACTTGCATTTTTTATTAGTTTTAGGTTTTGCAGCATCGGTGAGCTGGAATCAATTACCCAGTACGGGGATATATATATTTTTTTATTTTTTTTTTTATTTCATGGATTTATTTATTTTTTTGCTATTTGCACATATATTCACTTGATGTTGAATTGATTAATAATAATTTTGAGGTAGCTCCACACATACTCTTTAGTTTATTTATCATTACATGTGGAGACACATTTGAATGTTGGTGGCTGCCCTGGTTTTGTTCACTTAACTTGTGCGCAAACCAACAAGCTATTTTTTAATTGGCTATTGTTGATAGCAAATGGCTGCTGCTAATTGCATAGCAGAGGCTTAGGCTCTATTCACACCTGGGCGTTCCGGAATTCCAGATTCCTTGCAAAACGCGGGACCCGTTTGCGGTTCCTTTACTTCTTATGGCACTGCAATCGTGGTGCGATTTTGCCGCGTGACAAACTGCAACGCACGATGCTGTCGCCCAAAAGAAGCTCCTGCTCCTTTTCGAGTGACAAGCTTAGCGCGTTGCGATTTTGCCACAATTGCAGCACAATTTATAGTGCGAAAACCAGCAGCCAAAGAAGAAGATTTAGACATTAGAAGTGATGTAATTGCAAACGCGTTTTGCTGCAATTCTGGAATCATGCAATTCTGGAATCATGGGCAGAATCACCCGCGATTCTGGAATGTCCAAGTGTAAATGGAGCCTTAGGCCCCTTTCACACAGGCGGACCATTCAGATCCGCCTGTCCGTTTTTTTTGGCATCTCTATGGGGCATCGGATGTCAGCGGAGACATGTCCGCTGACATCCGATCCGATCTGTCAAATCTGGACGGATGGAAACCCTGTTTTGCATCCGTCCAGCGGATCGGATGAGAACGGACCGTCTGATTTCCCCCATAGAGAACAACGGGGACCTGACAGCTCTGTCTCCGCACACAGCGCAGAGACAGAGCTGCCATTCGCCTGCTCAGCAGGGGATCGGTTGATCGATCCCCGCTGAGAAAAACGGAGTCTGCCGACGGACTCCCCTGTGTGAAAGGGGCCTTAGGGTTGTCAGCCTGCATCAGGAAGCGCTGCTGCTGGCAGATTTCCCAGGTAAGGAACTTTGCAACAAATTCTAGATACATTGTCTAAGAAAACTGTATACAGTGAGACATGATGCCAAACATACTGAAAAATACACTTAGTGCCGGTTCACACTAATGCGATCACAGACCTCGCATATGATTCGGAGCGCACTGTTCCTCACATGCGATGTCTGTGCGTTGCGAGTTCAGCCATACATTTTGTATGGCTGAATTTTCACCGCAATCACAGTGAACACGCACAGGACCCTTTTTTTGGTCTGCAGCAGAATCGGATCGCATGGTGGTTCACACCAGTGCGATCCGATTCCTGTGTTAACTGTCAGATCGCACTGCTATATGCGATCTGATCTGGGGGTGTCGTTAACTTTGAATTGACACCCCCAGCGTATCGCATATGGCAGTGTGAACTGCTTGTGCTGCGGATGCGATTCGCAGTGTTCCTGCATCGCAATAGTGTGAACCGGCACTTAGGGTTTACACACACTGTAAACTGTCATTCCTTCAGTCTATGGTTTGAAAGTGAACAAAGGATTCAGACTGGGAGTTATGGGCAACTATTATCTTTCTTGTTAGCCCTTTTTATACATAAGAGCCTACGTTTTTAATGAAATGTCTATTTAATTGTGAGGTTGATCCCCCAGATTGGCCTGCACATAGTGATGCTAATACTTTGCAATGCTATACGGCTATCCAATTTGTAGGGTCTGTGGGGAGAGTAAAGAGTAGGTGTAAACTACAGTGATCTTTGCCAGCCAATAAGATTTCACCTTCTGTTGGGTTAGAAGAATGCAAGGTGATTGCTAATTGGGTGTTGTGGGCTACAGCACAGAATATGTTGATCTTTGCCTTATTAACCTCATTAAAAAGCGAATAAGCTTGTGCAGCTATACTTTTTATCAGGAAAATGTTGGAATGTGTAGATCTATATGACAATTGTCTTACAAAATGTGTAGATTGCAAATAAGAAATGAAAAGAGTATAGTAATTCAGACAATTCAGTGCCAGATTGGTTGCTTCACATTGTGACACATTTGTATGATTTGCTGTACTGAGAGTGCAAGTGCATTTGGATTAATCAAATGAAGATGTTGAACAGGCACTGATCAATAAACCAATTATCACAGAAAATATTTGGCCGTGTCCCATCTTTTATACTTTTTTCGTTTTGCCTTTTGAAACCAGTCAGTGAATTTTTGCAAACTGAAAAGTAGTGTCATGAATTGGCTATAGGTAGCCAAGGACATAAAGTGGTTGCAACCCTAAAAAAAAAAATGCTCCTGTTCCTTTAAAACCTAAACTATAGCATAGTACTTGTGCCACGTAATTTGTCCCATTGTATGATATAAAATACCTGGTTGATCCTGCCTTTTCCTGTGTCCCCTCTGTGTGTGCTGACTATGGTAATCATGGCTGCTGATCCATAATACCGTGGTCCGTTTACTTGCCTCCGTCACTTTGCTCTCTGCTGTGAGTCTCTCCCTCTCCCCCTGCCTCCTTGCCTGCCAGTTGTGAAGCCTGTGTATGAGGGCTATCTCCTCCCCTCCTGAGACTATTCCTGTAATCATTTAGTAATGTGTTCAAATCGCTGGCATCCCCTTTGTTTTTGGCAGATCCAAAGTACGGTGTGTCAATTTTTTTAAAAATCTATTCCTAAATACCTTCTTGCGTGGTCTCCCTCTGCTGGCCGGCTGAGAGGGGAATCTCAGCCCCTTCTGCTGCTCTCCTTAGATCGGGGACAGAGAGTGGAGGGGAATCATGTGACCGCACAGTGGAGCTGTGGAAAAAGGTATTTAGAAATACAATCTTTAAAAAATGGACACAGAGTGCTTTGTATCTGCCTACAACAGAGGGGATAAAAGTGATTTAAATTAGTGACCTAATAACCACTTTAAATTGGCTGTAAACCATTACATTTAGCCACTGATGTGACCGGCTTCAGGTGATGCACAATGCTTAGGCAAATCCTTCTACATAAGCTGTAGCTGTTTATCTGCAGCTCTCTCTCTCCTCCCAACCATTCAAAATACACAGTTGCACAGCATTTCCGAGCTCCAAGAGGCAGGGGATGGGTATCCGATTTCCCAAACTGTGGAGGGAATGGACCAGATTGTCTCATAGGGAAACATGCACAAGGGAGGCTGTCAATCACCTGTGGTTTGCTGGAATGGGGGGGCGGGGGGGGCCGTCTCCTGGGATTTTGTGATGTCACTATCCACTGTCAGAAGTGACTCATGCAGGTAGCAGAGGAATGACAGAGCCACCAGAAATCACACAAAGTTCTTTGGATTGAGGCAAGGACATACTATAGAAGGAGATGCTTTGTTCATTTTTCATTTCACAACTATTTACAACCAATTTAAGGTTAACTGAGAATGGTCATCCTTGTTTACCATAAAAGGGTCACTGTCCTGCAATAAGCATGCAGCCGGTGAACTCTGAATTTCAAGCCTACCTACTTGTTCCCTCTTATGGGGCTTGCTAGGCAGTAATAATGGTACTGCAAATCTTATGTTTTTGCACATTGTGGTAATATGTGCTTCTCCGCATGTATAGGTGTGAAGGCAGGCTTACATATACATTTGCGTGTGTTTTTCAGACCCCAGCTGCTCCATTCAGTTGATGGAAGCAAGAAAATATGTGGTACTTCTGGGTAAGAAGCAGCATGGGACTCACTCCTCTTCTTGTCTCCTAAAAGCACAGGTTATTTGTGATTGGCCCAGCATGGTCACATGAGTCATCAACCCTGTGTAAGTTCTGACTTGAGCTACTTGGATCTTACACAGAGATTCTTTTTCTAGCTGCCGGCAGCTGAACAAAGTCCTATTATCTTTGAGTAACTGACAATTGTTCTGACATGTTGGTTATGAGCTGGATTCACCACAACTGTTGGATTCTTTTCAATAACAATTTAGCATGTTCAGTGTGTACATTACAGAGACTGCAGGGATTTATAGAACTCCAATCACTAAATCAAAGGCTGTTGAGTGCTATTTATTTAGCATTGCAGACCAAGCATCTCTTTGAGAAATAAGCCATATTATTTTTATGGTGCTATAGAGAATTCATCTTCCTAAAATAAGGCCTGCTGTCCACTAGCATCCCTTCTCCAGTTAGGCCCCTATTCACACTTGGCAATTTGGAATTCCTGCACTTCTGTCCACAATTTCAAAGTGAGTGGCAATCGTTGAAAAACGCTTGATTCTAAATGGCACCTCAAACGCATTTAAATTTTGCTGTGCTTGTTGCGTGACAGAATCACACTGCCATCATTGCAAAACGCTCATTTTAAGACTAACCACTTCAAGACCAAGCCTATTTCTGACATTTTTTTAAATATACAAGTTAAAATCAGAATTTTTTGCTAGAAAATTACTTGGAACCCCCAAACATTATATGTGTATATATATATATACATTTTTTTTTTTTAGTACAGACCCTATAGAATAAAATGGCATTCGTTGCAATATTTTATGTCACAATGTATGCCACCCGTGCCGTTTCTTCAGAGCCCAGTGACGTGAACGGCGGCTCCCATGCGCATGCACGGGAGTGATGTAATCGTGCCTCCGGCCAATCAGATGGCCCAGAGGACGCGAACAAGGAAGCAGGGTGGCCGGACATGTTGGCTGCCCTGTCGCTGAGCAGGCAGCACTGCGAGGGCTTTGTTTTAAGGTAAGTATTTCATAATGCAATGCATACTAGCTCATTATGCCCTTGTCTTTACAGGGTTTTTTTTTCCTCCTTGAAAAACGTGAGGTCCTTTTTCAGTGAACAAAGGGGCACGAGTGCTTAATAATTAATATATATAAACAAAGTCCAAAACTAGTGCAACTAGGTGATTCAAAATATTAAAGTGCTGGTGATGCTGAAGTGCTTGAATGCTGAAGTGCAAAAAACGTGCTGGGTGCCTAGGATCCCTCTAAAAGCCGCACTCACCAGATATGGTGGACCCCTGATAGGGGTCAAACCAGTTTGAAATTAGAACGATCACACTGGACCGCAGACCACTCCAGAACGGTCTTATCCTCTTCTTGTAATTCGGGTCGGACCCGAACACTATAGGACTCAAGCGGAAGGAGTGGACCATATAGTGAAGCCAGTATGTGCAAGGGTTTTTAATAGAATATAAAATCTACTTACAGCAAAGATGTAATCATATCGCATATGCAGGAAAGAAACAAGCTGGACGCCACAATTCACAATGACTTCCGGGAAAGCTCGCGCGTGCGTTCCACAGGACCAGGAAGTGACGGCAGCTGGCTCCGCCGCACCGGAAATGCGTTGACACGTTTCGCCCTCCCACTTGGGCGTCTTTGAAAACGTAGATTTTATATTCTATTAAAAACCCGCATGTTTTTTCACTTCAGCATTGCAGCACTTTAATATTTTGGATCATCTAGTTGCACTAGTTTTGGACTTTGTTTATATATATATATATATATATTAATTATTAAGCACTCGTGCACTTTTGTTCACTGAAAAAAGACCTCACTTTTAATATTTTTCAGCACCGTGCACTTTACTTAGTTCATATATGATATTTATTATGTATCTTTGCAAGCTCTGTCTTCTTTTTATTACAAGGAATGTAAATCTTACTCGTGACAGTAATTGGCAGTGGCAGGTACTCTTTATGAAGGGATCTGGGGTCAAACCCCTCCTTTTGCACTTGAAAGTATTTAAAGCGCCAAGATCTGCATTTTTAAATACTTTGGATTTTTTTTTAAACTGGCGCTGTCGGCTGCAGAGTAAACCAAAAGTGACATTGTGACGTTGCGTACGGGTTACTACATCGGAGATCCGATCAAAGCCGATTTCAGCCTATGGACATGCTTAGTTGCTTAGGTCTCCCGGTGGGACAGGAGACCCAGGAGGAGCAGCGGAAGGGGGGGGGGATGTCCATTCCCGCTGCTTGTAATAACAGCCGAGCGGCTGCTTGGCCACATTGGTTGTTATTACAAGAAATCATCACCCGGTACGACCACTTGAGCAAAATGACGTACAAGTACGTGATTTTGCAGCATGTGGTTAAAAATCGTGTGAAGCCTGTCACCCACAAAAGAGCAGAAGCTTCTTTTGGGCGACATAAGCACATAAGGCAGCCGCAATGCACAGAATTGCACGTTCCCGCTATTCGAAGTGTGAAAAGGGCCTTAGAGTGCCTTATTGACCAGCAAGGGAGTCTTACTGGACAGGGTTGGGGGTGGGCGGGGCTAATGCCTATTATCAAGCACATTGTACTATCTGTTTTTAGGCAGCAATTTTAGTTTTATAGAGTAAATAACAGGTTCATGTACAAAAAAAAAAAAAATCTAACATTTTCCTATATTACTCACACATCAAAAGTCTTTATCTGATCTATCGAGCATGAATATCACAGCTGCCAAGTGTAAGGCAGAGATGATGTTATGTGAAATGGCAGGTTAAAAGCTAGTCAATGCTTAATGTTTTATGACACAATACCCTTCTCCAAGTTTTCTCTGATCTTAGTGATGTGCACTGAATGGCTGATGTGCTATCATGTCATACTCATAAATACTGCTGCTTGGCACAATGCTATAAAGACATAACGGAGGTGTAACTAAAATGACAGGGCCCTAATATCTCATAAAACTGCCTTGGATGATATTGTCCGGATGTTTAAAAAAAAATGGGAAATAATTTGTTCTGTTCAGTAATCCAGCTAGACGTTCACAGATGACAGAACAGAAATAAAAGAATAAAATGCTGCTTAATTCTTTAAAGAATTTATTACCAACTGGTAAAGGAAATCCGCGTGGAGAAAATGTATAGGCTATCATTGCTGCCCTTTTGTTTCTGAAAATGCTAGTTGCCTAGCTGTCATGTTAATCCAATGGCTTCAGTGTTCACCGAGTCACTGAAAAAATATGAACGAGGAAATGGCCATTAAAGGACTGCTCATAGTATCCCATCTAATAGAAGTTAAAAAATATACCAACACTTTTTTCCCCACAAAATAAAAAATAGGGCAGCATTGTCTATAACAACCCAAAGATACTATATTCTCTTTTGGCTGCAACATATACATCATGAATCTGGATCCTGCTTGCAAAACATTGCAGAATCTAATCTGCTGAAAGTTCTTGGACACCTGCTCAGACCCCAATGAAATATCAATCTCATATTATTCCGTCACTTGGCCCCCAGAATAGAATGAGATCCACTATATTACCAAAAGTATTGGGATGCCTGCCTTTACAGGCACATGAGCTTTAATGGCATCCCAGTCTTAGTCCGTAAGGTTCAATTTAGAGTCGACCCACCCTTTGCAGCTATAACAACTCTTCTGGGAAGGCTGTCCAAAAGGTTTAGGAGTGTATCTTTGGGAATGTTTGACTATTCTTCCAGATGCGCGTTTGTGAGGTCAGGTGCTGATGTGGACAAGTAGGCCTGGCTCGCAGTCTCCGCTTTTAATTCATCCCAACGGTGGTCTATAGGGTTGAGGTAAAGACTCTGTGCAGGCCAGTCAAGTTTCTCTACCCCAAACTCATTCAGCCATGTCTTTATGGACCTTGCTTTGTGCACTTGTCCAAATCATTTGGTGGAGGGGATTATGGTGTGGAGTTGTTTTTCAGTGGTTGGGCTTGGCCCCTTAGTTACAGTGAAGGGGACTCTTAAGGCCTCAACCTTCCAAGACATTTTGGACAATTTAATGCTCCCAACTTTGTGGGAACAGTTTGGGGATGGTCCCTTCCTGTTCCAACATGACTGCGCACCAGTGCACAAAGCAAGGTTCAAAAAGACATGGATGAGCGAGTTTGGGGTGGAGAAACGTGACTGACCTGCACAAAGTCCTAACCTCAACCCGATAGAACACCTTTGGGATAAATTACAGCAGAGACCATGAGTCAGGCTTTCTCCTCGCCATTGGTGCCTGACCTCACAAATGTGCCTCTGGAAGAATGGTCAAACATTCTCATAGACACACTTCTAAACCTTGTGGACAGCCTTCCCAGAAGAGTTGTTATAGCTGCAAAAGGTGGGCCTACGGACTAAGACTGGGATGCCATTAAAGATCATATGCGTGTAAAGGCAGGTGTCCCGATAGATTTGACAATTTAGTGTATATACATCAATCAGCCATTGCTTTATGACCAGCCCCCTAATACTGAGTAGGTCCCCCTTTTTCTGTAAAAACAGCTCTGACCTGTCAATGCATGGACTCCACTACATTTCTGAAGGTATGCTATGGTATCTGACACAAAGCTATCAGTAGTAGATCCATTAAAGTGTTACTAAACCCAGGATCCTGCATGCACTGTATCTGGTCTTCAACAGTACACATACATGGAATATTTTAGTAAATATAAATAAAAGTAAATATTTTAGTAAATATAAACTGCTAAATACCTTTTCACATCAGAAGTATATAGCAGTCTTATGACTTCCATCAGGGGTTGGTTAAAGGTTGGAGGAGAAGGTTTTTTTTTCTTCTCTGACTGTCCTATGAGGCTGCAGGCCCCCTGACCCTCTGTCTTGACAGTGCTGATTGGCTCTGTGCTGTTCACATGCAGCCTCCCAAGAATATAAAGAAAACAATTCTCTAGCAATACACACCAAACTGAGCATGTGCAGAGTGACCCCAAGGCTCAGTTCTAGTAGGAGATGGATTTGAGACAGTGAAAGAAGGGGAGGATCAGAGAAAACAGGCTCAAACAGCCTTTATTCACAATGTGGAGGATTAACCCCTTAGTTTCCACAGTGAGTATAACAAGCATGTTTTACTGCATATACAGACTGATTTTACTGTTGTGGGTTTAGTAACCCTTTAAGTCCTGTAAGTTATGAGGTGAGGCCTCCATGGATCGGATTTTTATTTTTTCTAGCGCATCACACAAATGTTTGGTTGGATTGGGATCTGTAGAATGTGGAGGCCAAGTCAACACCTCAAACATGTTGTGTTCCTCAAACCATTCTTGAACCATTTTTGCAGTGTGGCATTGTGCATTATCCTGCTGAAAGAGGCCACTGCTATCAGGGAATACTGTTTCCATAAAGGGTTGCAGTTGGTCAGCAACAATGTTTAGGTAGATGGTATGTGTCAGGTAATTTCCACATGATTGGCAGGATCAAGATCTCCCTAAAGAGCATTGTCCAAAGCAGCACACTGTGTCTGCCAACTTGCCTTCTTCCCATACTGAATCCTGGTGCAATCTGTTCCCTAGGTAAGTGACGAACACACACCTGGCCATGCACATGATGTAAAAGAAAATGTGATTCATCAGACCAGGCCACCTTCCATTGCTCTGTGGTCCAGTTCAGATGCTCATGTGCCCCATTGTAGGAGCGTTTGGTTTTCAACACGGGTTAGCATGGGCACCATTACTGTTCCGCGGCTACGCAGCCCCATACACAACAAACTGTGATACCTATTTTTTTTTTGCTTTCATCACATCAACTTGAGGTACAATATGTTTACTTGCTGACTAATTTATCCCACCGACTTTCAGATGGCATTGTAACAAGATAATCAATGCTATTCACTTCACCTGTCAGTGGCCATAAAGTTATGGCTGATCGGTGTCTACATATATTGTGTGTGTATCTATATATCTCACAAAAGTGAGTACACCCCTCACATTTTTGTAAATATATTATTATATCTTTTTATGTGACAAAACTGAAGAAATTACACTTTGATACAATTTAAAGTAGTGAGTGTACAGCTCGTATAACTGTAAATTTGGTGTCCCCTCAAAATAACTCAACACACAGCCATTAATGTCTAAGCCGCTGGCAACAAAAGTGAGTACACCCCCAAGTAAAAATGTCCAAATTGGGCCCAAAGTGTCAATATGTTGTGTGGCCACCATTATTTTCCAGCATTGCCTTAACCCTCTTGGGCATGGAGTTCACCAGAGCATCACAGGTTGCCACTGAACTCTTCTTCCACTCCTCCATGACATCACGGAGCTGGTGAATGTTAGAGACCTGTGCTCCTCTGCCTTCCATTTTGAGGATGCCCCACAGATGCTCAATAGTGTTTAGGTTTGGAGCCATGCTTGACCAGTCCATCACCTTTACCCTCAGCTTCTTTAGCAATGCAGTGGTCGTCTTGGAGGTGTGTTTGGGGTCGGAATACAGTCCTGCGGCCCAGTCTCCGAAGGGAGGGGATCATGCTCTGCTTCAGTATGTCACAGTAAATGTTGGCATTCATGGTTCCCCAAATGAACTGTAGCAGCCCCAGACCATGATACTCCCACCATCATGCTTGACTGTAAGCAAGATTCACTTGTCTTTGTACTCCTCACCTGGTTGCCACCACACACGCTTGACACCATCTGAACCAAATAAGTATATCTTGGTCTCATCAGGCCACATGGACATGGTTCCAGTAATCCATGTCCTTAGTCTGCTAGTTTTCAGCAAACTGTTAGTGGACTTTCTTGTGCATCATCTTTAGAAGAGGCTTCTTTCAGGAACAACAGCCATGCAGACCAATTTGATGCAGTGTGCGGCGTATGGTCTGAGCACTGACAGGCTGACCCCCCCACCCCTTCAACTTCTGCAGCAATGCTGGCAGCACTCACACATTTATTTCCCAAAGACAACCTCTGGATATGACGCTGAGCATGTGCACTCAACTTCTTTGGTCGACCATGGCGAGGCCTGTTCTTAGTGGAACCTGTCCTGTTAAACCACTGTATGGTCTTGGCCACCGTGCTGCAGCTCAGTTTCAGGGTCTTGGTAATCTTCTTATAGCCTAAGCCATCTTTATGTAGAGCAACAATTTGTTTTTTCAGATCCTCCTAGAGTTCTTTGCCATGAGGTGCCAGGTTGAACTTCCAGTGACCAGTATGAGAGAGTGAGAGCGATAACACCAAATTTAACGCATCTGCTCCCTATTCACACCTGAGACCTTGTAACACTAACAAGTCACATGACACTGGGAAGGGAAAATGGCTAATTGGGCCCACTTTGGACATTTTCGCTTAGGGGTGTACTCACTTTTGTGTCCAACAGTTTAGACATTAAGGACTGTGTTGAGTTATTTTAAGGGGACAGCAAATTTACATTGTTATACAAGCTGTACACTCACTACTTTACATTGTAGCAAAGTGTCATTTCTTCAGTGTTGTCACATCAAAAGATATAATAAAATATTTACAAAAATGTGAGGGGTGCACTCACTTTTGTGAGATACTCTGTGTGTGTGTGTGTGTATATATACACATACATACATACAGTGAGGGGGGAAATAATTATTTGATCCCCTGCAGAATTTGTACATTTGCCCCCATCTAAAAAATAAAGGGTCTATAATTGTTATCATAGATGTATTTTAAAATGATAGAGACAGCATCTCAACCAAAAATCCAGAAAAAAAACACGATACAAATGCTATAAATTGAGTTGTAGTTCAGTGAGTAAAAAAAGTATCTGATCTCCTACCAACCAACAATAATTCTGGCTCCTACAGACTGGCTACAGTAGGTGCTTATGGGGTACACAGATTAGACCTGTCAATTTAAGAAGGTGCTCCTAATGACAACTGGTAATATGTATAAAAGACACCTATCCACAGAATCATTCTTCCATTCAAACCTCACCATCATGGGCAAAACCAACGCGCTGTCAAAGGACGTCAGAGACATGATTCTAGACTTGCTGGAATGGGCTACAAGACTATCAGCAAGAGGTTTGGTGAGAGGGAGACAACTGTTGAAGTGATAATTTTCAAATGGAAGAAATGCAAAATAATCACCTCGGTCTGGTGCTCCATGCAAGATTTTGGCTCATGGGGTAAGAATGATCATAAGAAAAGTAAGGATTCAGCCCAGAACTACATGGAAGAAACTTGTAAATTATCTCACGGCAGTTGGGACCACAGTCGCCAAACGAACCATTGGGAGAAAATGCTGTGATCAGATAAGACCAAAATTTAGCTTTTTAGCATTAACTTGCTGTGTGTGGAGGAACAAAAATGCTGACTATGACCCTAAAAGCATCATTCCTACAGTCAAACATCATGCTTTGAGGCTGTTTCTCTGCTAAATGTACAGGCCAACTTTGAAGTGCAGTGCAAATACAGCGCAAAGATTAGTGGTGAAACTGAAATATTAATATTGGTGATGAAATTCTAGGATGCAGCTGTTCATAAATAATGGATTCCCAAAATTCACAAATGCAAGAACAATATCACAGCGCAAACCAATAGTGAATCATATGCAAAATAATTAGGGTTCTACTCCAAAAAAGCTCATAAAGTGCACCGTGCAAATACGTGCAAAAGAAACTAAAGTGTAGAAACCATAAGCAATATAAATAATTGGAAAATGTATATAAATATGATAAAAATAAAATTAAGATGCCAGTTCAAATAAAATAGTTCTTATTAGATCTCAGTAGGTGGAAAAATGTGAACAGTCCCACAGATGGGTCCCACAACAGTGCTGGAGTGCCAGGAAGAAAGGTGCACAATCATGCAATCTTTTCCAGTGCCGTGAGCAAGTGCCGGTCCTCCCCCTTTGGGTGTTCACTTACCGGACAACGATGACCCCTATGCTATATAGCTATAGAGATCGACAAAACTTTTGTCCTAGTAAGGAACCGACTTTCAGACTCCTCCAAATGTGTCTCCACAGATGTATATACCCCGATACATGTATTGGAGAAAAAGGATGCTCACATAGTGTAAATCCGATAAACGAGTATTTATTGTACAAATGTTGAAAACAAACTCACATTTCGTAGCTCTTGATAAGGCATATAATAAAATAGATCTCGTCCCTCCTGGCAGCTGGTGCCGCTAGAACGCCCCGTGGTTACGGCGTGCGTTCCACCGCACCGGAAGTGACGTATCGCTATGTCGTAGACCGGAATTGCGTCGACTCGTTTTGCCCTCCTCTTCCGGGCGTTATCACAGACGTACTTCCGGTCTGCGGCGATGGGCAGTGTTTATATATTGCTCCATCCTATTACCAAATGACGAACTTCCTGTTCCTGATGGGTGTAAACGGCTTCATCTCTACCCAACAGGAAGTATTGGAACCGCCATATTGCTAATTATCTCAACTTCGAAATGAACATATACTAACTTAAAAACAATATGAAATCAATGAAAATTAGGCCAAAGTTAAGCAAGTGTGCAACTTTTAAATATACATCGGGACACCTATTAAAAAACTGCTAGAAAACATGAGATCGGTTTTTAGGGCAAAATACAGCAATGAATAATCAACATCAAAAACATGAAGTGTGTTCTTTATCAATTCTCATAACACACATTTCCAATATTCTGATAATTGTTAAAAAATATATATAATAAAAAATAGAATATATAATATAAAATATGTGACAATTAAGAATGAATGGAATATTGGTAGATAATAAATAGTATATTGCACTGATTCAATATTCCATAAAAAATCTACATGATGTAAAAAATAGTAAAATATTAAAAAAATATATATTAAAAAAATTTATATTAAAATCCAATATATATATTCCAAAAGTATAAAAGAAACATGGGGAACTGATTGGGAATCTGTGTTACCAGTTTGACAAAAAACAGTTTAGGTCGAATTCCACATTCAATCCTTCAGGCTGCATAGTTTTTAATAAAAAAATCCATTTGCCCTCATTCTGTGAAATTCCCTGTTTCATATTGCCTCCCCTCCAATTGGGTTTTATTCTGTCAATCCCACAAAATTTTAAAACTGAGGGGTCTTTGTTGTGTACCATTCTAAAATGGTTGGACAAACTGTGTTTTTTGAAACCGGTTTTTATATTTGTTACGTGTTCTCTTAGACGTGTCCTTAACTCACGAGTTGTGCGACCCACATATTGGAGCTTGCATGGACACTCCAATAAATATGTTACGTGGGTGGACATGCACGAAATGAATTTGTCTATTTTGAAGTTTTTTCCTCTACTAGTGGATGTGAATTGTGTAGTTTTGCGGGTTCTGTATTTTGATGTTTTGCATATTACACAACGCCCACATGTGAAAAAACCAGTCTGATCTAAAAATGTTTGCATAGCTTTAGGTGGATTTACTACGTTCTTGGCTAGTTTGTTTCTCAAAGTGGTGGGTTTTGTGTAAATAAAAACAGGCTTTTTGGGTAGTACTTTTTCGAGAATGGGGTCTTTCTGTAAGATATACCAATGTTTTCTGATTATGTGTTTTAGTTGTTTATGTTGCCTAGAAAAACCAGTCATAAAAGCCGTTCCGTACTGTTTATCAGAACTTTTAGGGCGGGTTTCCAACATTTGTTGTCTGTTGGATTTTTTGACTTCCTCTTTTAGTTTTTTCAAGGCCTTCTTCTTGTACCCCTTCTCTTCGAATCTCTTTAGGATCGTGTCAGCCTGGATTTCATAATCCTCGTCATCATCGCAATTACGTCTGATTCTTATTAGCTGACTCTTTGGAACCGTATTCAACCATCTTGGATGGTGACAACTGTGTAACGGAATATATCCGTTTCGATCCACTTCCTTGAAGTAGGTTTTTGTACACAGTTTTGTATCCTTTTTGTATATCACTAGATCCAGGAAGGGACGAGATCTATTTTATTATATGCCTTATCAAGAGCTACGAAATGTGAGTTTGTTTTCAACATTTGTACAATAAATACTCGTTTATCGGATTTACACTATGTGAGCATCCTTTTTCTCCAATACATGTATCGGGGTATATACATCTGTGGAGACACATTTGGAGGAGTCTGAAAGTCGGTTCCTTACTAGGACAAAAGTTTTGTCGATCTCTATAGCTATATAGCATAGGGGTCATCGTTGTCCGGTAAGTGAACACCCAAAGGGGGAGGACCGGCACTTGCTCACGGCACTGGAAAAGATTGCATGATTGTGCACCTTTCTTCCTGGCACTCCAGCACTGTTGTGGGACCCATCTGTGGGACTGTTCACATTTTTCCACCTACTGAGATCTAATAAGAACTATTTTATTTGGACTGGCATCTTAATTTTATTTTTATCATATTTATATACATTTTCCAATTATTTATATTGCTTATGGTTTCTACACTTTAGTTTCTTTTGCACGTATTTGCACGGTGCACTTTATGAGCTTTTTTGGAGTAGAACCCTAATTATTTTGCATATGATTCACTATTGGTTTGCGCTGTGATATTATTCTTACAGGCCAACTTTGCCACATTGAGGGGCCAATGGATGGGGCCATGTATTGTAACATTTTGGATGAGAACCTTCTTCCCTCAGCCACAACACTGAAGATGGGTTGTGGGTGGGTCTACCAGTATGACAATGACCCAAAACATACTGCCAAGGTAATAACAGAGTGGCTTAAGAAGAAGCACATTAAGGTCGTGGAGTGGCCTAGCCAGTCTCCGGGCCTTAATCCTATTGAAAATTTATGGAGGGAGCTGAAACTTCGAGTTGCCAAGCGACAGCCAAGTAGAGTGGACCAAAATACCTCCTGAGATGTGTGCAAACCTAGTAACCAACTACAAGAAACGTCTTACCTTTGTGCTTGCCAAAAAGGATTTCTCCACCAAGTACTAAGACATGTTTTGCTTGGGAATCAAAACTCTTACTCATTGAACTGCATCTCAATTTATAACATTTGTATCCTGTTTGTTCTGGATTTTGGTTGATATTCTGTCTCTAACATTTAAAATACACCGATTTTATAAAAAATTGTAGACGCTTCATTTCTTTGTGTGTAAACAAGATATTGCACTTTGTTACACTTGATATACATATCAGTGTGTGTGTGTTTGTGTGTGTGTGTGTGTGTATGTATGTATGTATGTATGTGTATGTATGTATGTATATATATATATATATATACAGTGGGTAAGGAAAGTATTCAGACCCCCTTAAATTTTTCACTCTTTGTTATATTGCAGCCATTTGCTAAAATCATTTAAGTTCATTCTTCTTCCTCATGAATGTACACATAGCACCCCATACTGACAGAAAAACACAGAATTGTTGACATTGTTGCAGATTTATTAAAAAAGAAAAACTGAAATATCACATGGTCCTAAGTATTCAGACCCTTTGCTGTGACACTCATATATTTAACTCATGTGCTTTCCATTTCTTCTGATCATCCTTGAGATGGTTCTACACCTTCATTTGAGTCCAGCTGTGTTTGATTATACTGATTGGACTTTTGGACTTGATTAGGAAAGCCACACACCTGTCTATATAAGACCTTCCAGATCACAATGCATGTCAGAGCAAATGAGAATCATGAGGTCAAAGGAACTGCCTGAAGAGCTCAGAGACAGAAATGTGGCAAGGCACAGATCTGGCCAAGGTTACAAAAAGATTTCTGCTGCACTTAAGGTTCCTAAGAGCACAGTGGCCTCCATAATCCTCAAATGGAAGACGTTTGGGACGACCAGAACCCTTCCTAGAGCTGGCCGTCCGGCCAAACTGAGCTATCGGGGCGAAGAGCCTTGGTGAGAGGGGTAAAGAAGAACCCAAAGATCACTGTGGCTGAGCTCCAGAGATGCAGTCAGGAGATGGGAGAAAGTTGTAGAAAGTCAACCATCACTGCAGCCCTCCACCAGTCGGGGCTTTATGGCAGAGTGGCCCGATGGAAGCCTCTCCTCAGTGTAAGACACATGAAAGCCCGCATGGAGTTTGCTAAAAAACACCTGAAGGACTCCCAAGATGGTGAGAAATAAGATTCTCTGGTCTGATGAGACCAAAATAGAACTTTTCGGCCTTAATTCTAAGTGGTATGTGTGGAGAAAACCAGGCACTGCTCATCACCTGTCCAATACAGTCCCAACAGTGAAGCATGGTGGTGGCAGCATCATGCTGTGGGGGTGTTTTTCAGCTGCAGGGACAGGACGACTGGTTGCAATTGAGGGAAAGATGAATGCGGCCAAGTACAGGGTTATCCTGGACAAAAACCTTCTCCAGAGTGCTCTGGACCTCAGACTGGGCCGAAGGTTTACCTTCCAACAAGACAATGACCCTAAGCACACAGCTAAAATAACGAAAGAGTGGCTTCACAACAACTCCGTGACTGTTCTTGAATGGCCCAGCCAGAGCCCTGACTTAAACCCAATTGAGCATCTCTGGAGAGACCTAAAAATGGCTGTCCACCAACGTTTACCATCCAACCTTACAGAACTGGAGAGGATCTGCAAGGAGGAATGGCAGAGGATCCCCAAATCCAGGTGTGAAAGACTTGTTGCACCTTTCCCAAAAAGACTCCTGGCTGTATTAGATCAAAAGGGGGCTTCTACCAAATACTGAGCAAAGGGTCTGAATACTTAGGACCATGTGATATTTCAGTTTTTCTTTTTTAATAAATCTGCAACAATGTCAACAATTCTGTGTTTTTCTGTCAGTATGGGGTGCTATGTGTACATTCATGAGGAAGAAGAATGAACCTAAATGATTTTAGCAAATGGCTGCAATATAACAAAGAGTGAAAAATTTAAGGGGGTCTGAATACTTTCCGTACCCACTGTGTGTATATATATATATATATATATTGGTTCTCAATTAACTGGGAATGTAAATTTAAAAGGGCTTAGTAGTCGGTCCTCCTAGCTCTTTAGAGATGTATGCCCATTTCCAGCCTTTGATCTAGGTATGGTCAATTTCCAGCCTTTGTTCTAGGTATGGCCAATTTGTTGCCCATTGAATTTCAAAGCTCCCATTCAGAGGATGCCATGTGCCCATATCACGTGAGTAGGGGCAGGAAACAGCCGATTATGACACTTTTCATCCTTTTGTATTTTGCTCACGAGAGTTAATCACATCTGATCACAGATTGGATTTCTTTTACAGTGGAATATCGGTTGTTCCTAAGTTGAATTTGAAATTAATACTTATGAGCCTAGCAAGGTGAGGGAGGGCAGAATTTACGATGTTCATGTTTTCTTTTTTATGGAAACTTATGGGTGTATCTGACAGCATACCTGGAGGGAAGGAGTGTAAGGGTCCTTTCACACGGTGCGCTCTCTGACGAGGTCCATTCTCTGCTCAGCGGGGGATCGATCCGCTGAGCCCCACTGAGCAGGCGGATGACAGCTCCGTCTCCGCTCTGTGTGAGGAGACGGAGCTGTCCGATCCCCGCTGTCCTCTATGGGGAGATTGGATGAGAACTGACCCCCTGTCCGTTTGTGACGAGACCAATCTCGCCACTGGGCGTTGGAGAAGCCTGGTTGCTTGCCTCCTGCAATATGACTATGGACCTAGGGGCTTTTACCCCTTTAAGACTGTATTTGGGCATGAAAACGTGCCTGCGGTCGGTCAGAAAAGGACTTCCGTCTAACTTTTTAACCCTTGGAGGGATTTCTATGATTTTTGGTTATGTTTGCATTTGAAGTACGCTGATTCTAAAAATGTAAGTTTTATTTGAATGTGATGCATATTTTAGAAGTTATGAAAATGTTGCTTTTGGTCTGAGGTGGCTTTGCATTCACCTATTGTCGGGTGTGCTAAGTATTCCTGTTCCATTCTTACATGCTAATGACCTTGCTTTGTTCTGGCCAGGTGGCTAGATAATTAGTTTAGTGTTATTTTGTGCCTGTTTACAAATCTATCTGCATATGCTAATGCAATGAGACTCACATTACCTGATAGTGTATATAATGTGTTTGTGTGGATTTAATAAACAGTTCTAAGTCAGACCACTGCTTGAACCTCACACGGAGCCTTGTCTCGTTCTTGGGGGGATTCACTGTATGCTGTTGGAGACTGATTGCTAGGAGTGTAAGCTGATGTATGCTTTTCCTGTTCGTCTGCTAGCAGCTATTCGTGAGGTTCCAGGTTGGAGTGCTATTTTGTATCCAGTTCGGGAGTTTGGTGTCCTGCAAGTAGCTGTGCCTGTCTCTCAGAAAGGGGCATATCGCCTAAACGGATTTTAACCCCTTGTCTGCTGAAACGGTCCGTTACATTTGGTGGCAAGCGGCGGGATCGTTCTCACAGCCAGAAGGACAGCTACAGGAGGCACCATTCCGTGGATTTACAAGTTGGGGGCAACGCATGTCTCAGTACAGCGACCCTTAAAGCAACAGGATGGAACCAGCAGTGGAGTACAGATACTCTCTGAGAGAATATGACCGTATGGTGTGGTTACGGCTGAACTTCTTCGGACCCAATCCACTGGAGAGATCCAAGCGGTTCGTGAAGAACTTAGTGTTCGGGACTCTGCTAGACAGGGCAGAGAGAGAGGGCCAGCTGGCACGTTGGGAGGAACTCCAGCGGCAGGTACAGTTAAGGGAAGAGGAGAACCCAGTCTCCATTCCCCAGCGGCAGCCTGATTTATTGGGAATTGGGAGCCCAGTCTCCATTCTCCAGCGGCAGGCTGTCGCCCTGCAGCAGATTGATTTGTTGGGAATTGGGAGCTCAGTCTCCATCCCACAGCAGCAGAGTGTCCTGCAGGAAACAGAGAGCCCAGTCTCCTTTCCCCAGCAACAGGACACTGTATTGGGAGCAGAGACAGTCGGTCTCCCTCCCCAGGGGCTGGAAGTATATTTGGGAGAGGAGCTTGTTACCCCCTCTCCCCATTGGCAGAGTGATATCCAGGGAATTGGGAGCGCAGTCTCCATCCCTCAGCGGCAGATTGAGTTACAGGGGGCAGACACAGTTGGTCCTGTCCCCCAGCGGCAGATTGAGCTATTGGGAATTGGGAGCCCAGTCTCCATCCCACAGCAGCAGCTTAACGTACCAGGGGGAGACAGTAAGCCCCCCAACAGTGCAGATGGGACCGTGGTCTCTGCACTCACAGCACAGGGGGTAGGGACAGTCGGTCCTGACCCCCAGCAACAGGGCTGTTTAGCCAAAGGGGAGACAGTCGGTCTCCCCCTCCAACAACCCGTCTCCATCCAGGCTACTTCTGTGGTAGCCCTGGCACCAGGGCAGAGTACCGCTGGTCTCTGCCCACTCAGCAACCCACCAAGGCAGTCTGCCAGTCTCTCACACAGCCAAGGTGAGGCACCTGGACATGGACAAATTTCTCTTCTACCCAGGTGTAGCAACCAGTTATTTTGGGTGGGCTGTACTGCTGTCTCTGTTTTGTGGGTGGGCTGCTGGACTAACAAGGGCACTGACCGGCAGAAGGTCAGATACCCTGTTAGTCTTTTTGGAAAAGGGGAGAAATGTGACGAGACTAATCTCGCCACTGGGCGTTGGAGAAGCCTGGTTGCTTGCCTCCTGCAATATGACTATGGATCTAGGGGCTTTTACCCCTTTAAGACTGTATTTGGGCATGAAAACGTGCCTGCGGTCGGTCAGAAAAGGACTTCCGTCTAACTTTTTAACCCTTGGAGGGATTTCTATGATTTTTGGTTATGTTTGCATTTGAAGTATGCTGATTCTAAAAATGTAAGTTTTATTTGAATGTGATGCATATTTTAGAAGTTATGAAAATGTTGCTTTTGGTCTGAGGTGGCTTTGCATTCACCTATTGTCGGGTGTGCTAAGTATTCCTGTTCCATTCTTACATGCTAATGACCTTGCATTGTTCTGGCCAGGTGGCTAGATAATTAGTTTAGTGTTATTTTGTGCCTGTTTACAAATCTATCTGCATATGCTAATGCAATGAGACTCACATTACCTGATAGTGTATATAATGTGTTTGTGTGGATTTAATAAACAGTTCTAAGTCAGACCACTGCTTGAACCTCACACGGAGCCTTGTCTCGTTCTTGGGGGGATTCACTGTATGCTGTTGGAGACTGATTGCTAGGAGTGTAAGCTGATGTATGCTTTTCCTGTTCGTCTGCTAGCAGCTATTCGTGAGGTTCCAGGTTGGAGTGCTATTTTGTATCCAGTTCGGGAGTTTGGTGTCCTGCAAGTAGCTGTGCCTGTCTCTCAGAAAGGGGCATATCGCCTAAACGGACTTTAACCCCTTGTCTGCTGAAACGGTCCGTTACACCGTTCTCATCCGATCCCATCCGATCTGATCCGCCAGACGGATGGAAAATAGTAAAATGGTGAAGTACCAGCGCTGCTTATCTAACCAATATGTGCTTGGTGTATTCACATACCCCAAAAAAATGTCATCATTTTTCCTAATAAATATGTGCCAAAGTGCTAGTGCCAAACTGTATCATATGCAAAAAAATATTCCAATCATCATTATACGTATAAATACAATTATGTGCAAAAAATACTAAATATTGATTATTAAATATTAAAGTGGTGGTGCTCAATAAATAAATATATAAATAAATAAATGTCTTCTCAATAAATTCATGAAAAAAGTTCATATAATCTTCAATCGATTGTACTGTGGTATAGTGACAGTCTTTGTGCGAATCACAAAAGTGCTGCGTGCTCATACAAAGTGCCGGTGCTCATTTATCGTGAGTAGGTGCTCCCCTCTCGGTCCCCTACTCACCAGATGCCAAGTAAATATGGGCCTTAAGGGTGATCCTTGAAGGTGATAACCTCGAGGGATGAGAGCCAGCAAACAGAACTTTTAAAGCACTCTACAGCTCACAACTTCCAGGAAATGCTCATGGGTTACAAAAGAGAGATAGCTATCATCGTGCAGTATATCAAGACTTTATTGGTTACGCATAGTAGAAATACACTTACAGAGTTGTAGTAAAAAACACGCCTTTCACAATCCTACGGGCTGCCAAACTATGGCCGTGCGCTTCACCCGTATAACCGCAAACCGGACGTGGTCAGACGCAGCGTAGTACGTGTTCGGACGACTTGACGCGTTTCGCTCCGCCAATCAGCATTATCAAAAGCGAATGTGTCACGAGCACGTACTACTATTTATATGAATTACATTCTTTCATTATTGCGGACACCTGGAGGAACCGGAAGTGGATCACCGCCATCTTATGGCTCTCAATGCGGCTAACTTCCTGTAAATCACCATCTTGGTCCACCCTTATCCCTATATTATCAATGTAAAAATTACAATACTACTTGACAATTCTCTATAGCAATTTGCTTTATGATGTTAATCCGAACTTTGTTTACTCTAAAAATTTAGACCTGATTAGTTCCGGTATATCCTTGTAACCGAAATAATGTATATACATACAATTAATATACAACGATTAGAAATTAATAATGGACAAATCACAATATATGCACCTTAAAGGCTAAAATTAAAAAATTATACTACATAGAATGGTGAATATTATATTTATATCAATTCCTGCCTACTTGATGTTCTATAGATATTATGGAGGTCATACATAAATAAATAAATTAATTAAGTGACTGGACATAATGTCGTTTTCTGCCCTTTCTATATGTATGGCCTCTATAGGCAGATTACATTGATAAAAAATCATTCAAATTAAAATAATAAAAAAAAATAAAACAGCCACTAGAAATATAATTTAAATATATTATAAAATTACATATTAAAATTTAAAATTGTTTAAAAATTACTAATAAAGCAATTGATGTCTAGCTCTACATTTAGACCTGCGGGGACCATACTCTTAAGCTGCTGTATCCACCATGTCTCATTTTGGTACACGGCCCTTTTCATATGTGTTCCTCTCCAATGGGGATTGATTTTATCTATCCCACAAAAAATCATCTTTGTGGGATCTTTATTGTGGAACAGTCTAAAGTGGTTTGATAGGTTGTGTTTGCGGAAGCCCTTCTTTATGTTGCTTATGTGCTCCCTTAGTCGCACTCTCAATTCTCTGGTTGTGCGACCCACATATTGTAGGCCGCATTCGCATTGTAGTACATAGGTGACATGAGTACTTCTACAAGAAATTGGCTGATTTCATAATTCTTTTTCGTAGTCCAAGACTCAAAACTCTTGATACTTCTCCTTTTATCTCTGTGGCAGGTTCTACAAGCTACACATCTGCCACATTTATAGAAGCCTGTTCTGTCAAGGAAAGTTACTAGTTTTTTTGGTGGGTTGGGTATGCTTTTCACTATACTGTCTTTCAATATTGGGGGCCTCCTATAAATAAACTTCGGTTTATAAGGCAGCATTTGCTTGTATATAGGATCCCTTAGTAAAATTCCCCAATGCTTTTTTATACTTTTCTCTATTTCACGATACTGTTGGTTGAATTCTGTGCAAAATGCAATATCAAAAGCTTTGGTTGTTTTTGGTTGGTCAGTCAGTAATCCTTTCCTATCTAGGGTTTTGACCTGTTTTTTTAACTTTATTTAAATGCGCTCTTTTATACCCTTTTTCTTCAAACCTGTTAATTAAAATTTCAGATTGCTCTTCAAAGTCACTATCTCGGTTACAGTTTCTTTTAATCCTTAACATTTGTCCCTTCGGGATTGCCGAAATCCACTGCGGGTAATGTTCGATATATGATTAATGAGGTCTTTACTATCTTTCAAATATGCTGGACATCCTTGTGCTAGTGGCTGGAGATGGTAGTCTACATATTCTCCCACTCTAGAGTATATTGACTTCACTCCATTAATAATAGGACGTCCTGGAGGATTAACTGTACTTTTATGTATTTTGGGGTTGTGATAAATGATAGGTTTTCTTGGTTGGTCTGGTATTAAATATCTGGCTTCTTTTTTTATCTAAGATCCCTTCTTTTTGTGCCTTTTTTATTTTCCTTGCTAGCATAGCTTTCAATTTCTTTACTGGATCGCCTTTTAGTTTTGTATAAGTCTCCCTATCCTCAACAAGGCGGTTAAGTTCTGCGATATAATTGCTTTTATCCATTACCACTATTCCTCCGCCCTTATCCGCAGGCCTTATAATAATGTTATTAGCTTTCTCAAGTTTTTTTATACTTTGTTTGATTTCTTTACTTCCTTTAACTGGGTGTATTGATATATTTTCAAGATCTTGTTCTACCATCATTTTGAAAAACTCAAAGCACTGATTACTCGAGTTCTTGGGGTTAAATGTGGATTTATTTCTTAATCCACTGTGGATGTACCCATTTTCTTCTAAAGTGCTAATGACTGGTTTATTAAAAAATATTTTTCCATCGGTCCGGATCGGAATCGGATAGCGACGGGTGTCAGCGGAGATGTCTCCGCTGACATCCACTGCCCCATAGGGATGCATGGAGCATCCGATCAGGTCCACCTGAAAAACTGACAGGCGGATGGGATCGGATCGCCCGTGTGAAAGGGGCCTAAGGAATGTTTACAGGTATCACAGGACTAAAATGTAGGTGAGTTAGCATGCAGCCATCACCTCTTTCTCTGCCAGTGGTAGAAAGAAAGTTTGTGGGAACACTCTATTTAAAGCATCCTGTTTCAGATTGTGTATATATATATTTTTTTTTTCACAATTCTAATCCCCCAACATGAGCAAAAAAGCTAGAATCCATATAAAAGGTTCCACTGTTCATAAATTGTAGACAGAGCCATGCCTGTGCCGCTGATCTCATGGGGCTCAGGAACAGTTGTACACCTAAAGTTACGCCACAGCATACAGATATGTGCTGTACACTGCTTCTAAGCCAGCTAGACAGGTTAGTGTAGCATTATTGATTTACTAAAATTGGAAAGTGCAAAATCTGCTGCAGCTGTGCATAGAAAGCAATCTGCTTCCAGGTTTATTTTTTTTTCCTCTATCGTTTATCGACAGACGCAGCTCCATCTAGTCAGAGACTATAGTGTTATGCTCCTCCTATCAAGAATAGGCACTAGGCAGGAAAAAAGCTTAACCCCACACACCCTGCTATCATCACTTTGTATCTGCCTAGTTTAAGGAATAGGACCTAGCTTCCTGCTGGGACTTCGATCTTGGCTATTATAGGAAAGTTTGTTAGTTTGTGATTTTTTTATTTTCACTAGTTAGTTCCTGAGGACCAAGAACTACTCCACTACTCCAAGAACTACAAGCAACGGCCGGCTGAGGTTTCACACTGGAGAATCTAGATTGTTAAGGTCTCCCAGCCTGGCCAGCGAGCGTTAGCAGCTTATAGTACAGAACTAGGACTCGCGACGACAGGTGGGAGGTGATCTGTTTCGGAATGGCGCCCACCTGGTAACGTGCTATGGTGAGTTAATTGTCCCCCCTAAAACCTCTGGGGAATGGGGGCCCTTCCCTGGAATAGTCGGACCTTAGGGGCTCCCTCGGTTCCCCTGGCACCTCAGAGGACTAGTCCTGTGTACCCCCCTACCCCTAGCAGGTTTTTACCTGGGGGGACGGTAATAATGCGGCCGTTGTAGCTCTTATTTGAGGGGGGTGACTTGTCCTGGGTCGGCCCCTTGGCAGGGACCTTCCAATGCCTATTGTTCTAGGCCCCATTTTGGAGGTCCTGGAGACCGCATGGCGCGCTGTGGGTGCTGCCATTTTGCTGTGGATCATGATTTTTATATTCCCATTAGTTTATATGGGCAGCTGTAACGACACCCCGGGTATGAAAGGGGTTACAGTCGTTTAGGACATCCCATTCCCAAACACAAAGGCAGCCACCGGACACTCCACTCACCTGAACAAGAAACCCATATGAATAATCCCCCCCCCCCAAGTACGAGACAAGGCTCTGTATTGAGGGTCAAGCAGGAATCAGACTTTATTGAAAAGGAGTACACGCTTTATATACACGTTAGAAGTAATGCAGTCACTACATGAACATGACCCAAATCCAGCCCCCAACATCACACAATGGTTACATAACGAGTCCCCAATACACATTACTCTGAGTGTCAATGCATCCCTTAGCAGACAACAGATGAGTTCATTAGCACACTTAACAATAGGTGAATGGAAAGCCACCTCAGACAAGATTATCACAATTTACTTATTCAGACAAAAGCAACATCATTAAGCAATAGACAGTCTGTCTCCACATTAAACTTCCTGGAATGCCCATATTATGAGTTGTACTTCCTGGTCATAGACCTCACAATGTACAGGGGATAAAATCTTCATATTTCAAGAGAGACATCATTCCTGAATATCACTGTCCCATTTGGATTAATCTTATTCCCCCCCCCCCCCAGTTTCTTGGTCACCCTGCGCCTAAAGTGACTCCCGTCACAGCAGCCATTTTCTATAATTCCCCATTGAGAATGCATGAGCGGTCATTCTCCTGAGGTCCATAGGCTGGACAGGCATGCGGCATGGTTGTTTAAGATATAGAGGCTTTTTCTCTTCCTCTTCCTGTACGGTAAGTTTTGTTTTTGCACAGATCGTGCTAGAAGTCTCCTCTGTGGCCTGGTAACGTTTTCCTGGGGTTCCCTGTGGGTTTTTCTTTATTTACTCTGCTATTATCTTATAATAACCAGGGGTTGTGGTATTTATGCACTTATAGCGGTGGGACCGCATTTTTGGCAGTCTTAAAGTGACACTGCCCAATTATTTTAAAAAGTGTAACATGGAGTCACAGGATAATATTTCACCTGCAGACCCTCTGGGAGCGATTGTGGGACCTTCTGGTTCTCAGTGTCAGCCAGAGATTGCAGCTTTTTTGCAAAATTTGATGTTTAAGGTAGATTTTGTCATTGCTAGTGCTGCCAGCCGCAATTGCCCTCCACCCTCACCTCCATCTGCAGGGTCTTCGGAGATAGACATGGCCTCCGCAGACGCAGACCACCCTGAGGGGTCGGTGTCGTTGCATTCTGATAGTGAAGAGTACCTGTCCTCAACAGCCGCCGCGCGGGAACGTGCTTTGGTGGAAGCTCTGATAGTTTCAGTGCGGGAAACTTTAAAATTGGCTGATGAACCCACAGCGACGGGTATGCAGGTGTCTTTTGGCTCCCACAAATCCCGTAAATCGGGCAAGGTGTTCCCTTGCCCAGAATTGTTTCATACTATTGTGGACGAACAATGGCGGCGCATTAAGCACATGTTAGTCGTACCTAAGCGTTTTGCACGCTGTTACCCCTTTGCGGAGGCAGTGTCCACTAGGTGGACTGCGCCACTGTTTTGGTAGCGCAGACTGCTACGGAATAGGTGAAGTTACTTAAAAGTAACTTGGAAGCTGAATGGCTCCCCCCTGCGGTGTTGGAACTACTGGACCAGTTGGCTCAAGCCCTGGGGTTCATATGTGATACGTCCCTGGATTCAGCCCCGTTGGTGGCTAGGGCAATCGGCAGTGGGGATTGCTATTAGGCACATGGTGTGGCTGAAAAGCTGGTCGGCGGACCAGGCTTCTAAAAAGGCCTTGACTGATCTTCCCTTCTTAGGGGAGAGGCTGTTTGGATCCTCTCTGGATGAGTTGATCACAGGTATCACTGGGGGTAAGAACACTCATCTTCCCCAATCCTCCAGAGGTAAGGTGCCACGTCCTTGGCGGGGGCCTTCCTTTAATGCTCATAAACGTCTTTTTCGTGCCTCCGGGTCGCAAGAAAAAGGTAAATCATTCAGGTCTTATGGGGTTTCCAAAAAGCCGTGGTCGGGGAAAGCAAAGATTGGCCAATCTAGACCTGCAGACAAGTCCTCGTCTGCATGAAGGGGTGCCCTCACCTGATTCTGAGATGAGGGGACGTCTTTGTTTCTTTCTGGAACCCTGGACCTCCTTGATTCAGGACAAATTGGTTCATGAACTGATCCGATCTAGGTACAGGATCGAATTCTGGTCTCACCCATCGGACATGTTCTTCCCGTCCAATCTTCGACTATCCTCAATCCAGTTAAGGGACTTGCGAGGGGCAGTACACGATTTGCTGTCACAAGGAGTATTTTTACTGGTTCCATTACAGGAAAGTTTTTAAGCGTTTTATTTAAGCCTCTTCACCATGCCCAGGAAGGAAGGCAAGGTGCTTCCCATCCTGGGTCTCAAGGCCCTGAACCGCTTCGTGCAGGTACAGAAGTTTCAGATGGAATCCATCCGCACGGTGGTGGCGTCACTGCACCAGGGATACTTTACTAGATAGATATGAAGGACGCATATCTACACATCCCTATTTATGCTGGACACCAGCGGTTTCTTCGCTTTGCCGTCGCAGAGGAGCATTATCAATTTGTGATTTGTGGCGTTACCCTTTGGTCTCGTCTCAGCTCCCAGAGTGTTTACCAAGGTCTTGGCATTGCTGCGCCAGTGGGGGATTGCAGTACTGGGGTACCTAGACAATCTGTTGAGAGCGGACCCTCCCTCAGTCTTGTTGGGGGTTCTGATGGTCACTGTCAGAACTCTGCAGGATTTTGGTTGGAACATCAATTTCCAGAAATCCGTGCTGACACCAGTCTTGAGACTTAATTATCTGGGCTTGTCTCTGGATTCAGCCTTAGCCAAGGTGTTTCTTCCCCTGGACAAGCTTCAGGAGTTGCAGGAGGCAATTCGGATGTTGTTGGCGAACAATCAGTCCTCTCTTCGGGTTTGCATGCGAGCCTTGGGTCTGATAGTATCAACCTTCGAGACGGTTCCGTTTTTTCAGTTCCATACCAGACCTTTGCAAAGGGAGATTCTTGTCAAATGGAACAAGGATCCAAAGTCCTTCGACTCTTTGATTCGGCTAATCCACAACACAAGGTCTGCTCTGTTGTGGTGGATCCAAGTCCTTCCTTCCGTTGTTTTGGACGGTGGTGACCACGGACGCCAGCCTATCGGGCTGGGGCGGGGTGCTGGGGAAGCTCTGTGCCCAGGGTACCTGGACGATCGGAGAGTCAAAACTACCGATAAAATTTTTGGATCTCAGAGCCATAAAGCTTTGTCTGAGCCACTGAACGACTCGTCTGCAAGATTGTCCGGTTCGGATTCAATCAGACAACGCCATGGCTGTGGCTTACATCAATCACCAGGGGGGCATCAAGAGAGTCTTGGCAGCCAAAGAGATGGTCGAGATCCTGGCCTGGGTGAAAAAATGTATTCCAGCCCTCTCTGCTGTACACATTCCAGGTGTGGAGAACTGGCAAACAGATTACCTGAGTGATCAGGTGTTGGATCAAGGTGGGTGGTCCCTGCACCGGAGGTGTATATCTCCTGTGTGTTCGGTCGGGGACTCCCGAGATAGATCTGTTTGCTTCTCGCTTCAACAAGAAGGTTCAGAGATTCATAGCCAGGTCTTGAGATCCGCTGGCCGATGCCACAGGCGCTCTGGTGGCCCCTTGGGGTCAGTATCAGCTAATTTATGCCTTTCCTCCCTTGAAACTCTTGCTGAGGCTTCTGCGCCGGATAGAGGTGGAAGGGATTTTGGCCATTCTGGTGGCTCCGGACTGGCCTCGCCGGTCTTGGTATGCAGACCTAGTAAGGTTGGTCTCCGATGCTTCTTGGAGACTTTCTCTCAGGGAAGATCTGTTGTCTCAAGGTCCCATCTTCCATCCTGCTTTACAGTCGCTGGCTTTAATGGCATGGCTGTTGAACGCCAGGTGTTTAGAGATAGAGGTCTTTCTGACTCTGTGATTCCTATGCTGTTGAAGGCTAGAAAGTCGACTTCTAGGAAGATAAATCATCATACGTGGAAATCGTATATTTCATGGTGTAAATCGCTGAGGGTGCACCCTCCTTTGTTTTCGATAGCTAGGGTCTTGACTTTTCTGCAGAAAGGAGTTGAACAGCGGTTGGCTTTGGACACTATCAAAGGCCAAGAGTCGGCTTTGGCTATATATTTGCAACGCCCATTAGCTACGTATGCTTTGATTTGCACCTTTTTATACAGGGAGTGCGCCATATGGCTCCTCGGAGAAGGTCCCCACTACCTCAAATGGGACCTTAATCTGGTATTATCTGTTCTTTAAAAGCCTCATTTTGGGAACATTCGGGAGAGTTCTCTTCTTTCGTTGTCCCAGAAGGTTGCCTTCTTGGTGGCTATTACTTCCCCTCGCAGAGTATCTGAACTGACGGCGTTGTCCTGCCGCTCACCTTATCTGGTGATACACGGGGATAAAGTGGTACTTCGACCTAATCAGTTGTTTCTTCCTAAGGTTGTTTCTGATTTTCATCTGAACAAAGACATAGTGTTGCCTTCACTCTGCCCTAAGCCCAAACATTCTAAGGAATTTGCGTTGCACTCTTTGGATGTGGTTCGGGCGATCAGGGTCTATCTGGAGACCACTGAGTCTTTTAGAAAATCCAACGCTCTTTTTATCCTTACCGAAGGATCTTGTAAGGGATTGGCTGCATCTGCGGTGACCATATCCAGATGGATCAGGCAGACGGTAGTTCAGGCTTATTCACTGAAGGGTCCGGTTCCTCTTTTCTCGGTGAAGGCGCATTCCACGAGAGAGCTGAGTGCCTCTTAGTCTTTTTGCCATCAGGCATCGGTGCTGCAAGTCTGCAAGGTGGCAACTTGGTCGTCTGTGCAAACGTTTACAAAATTCTACAAAGTAGATGTGTTGGCATCTTCGGATGCTTCCTTTGGCCACAAGGTTTTGCAGGCTGTTGTTTAAAGAAAACAGTTTTTTTGTTTCTCTTTGAGGGTGTATTGTGTTTTCAGGGTGAGCTCCATGTTAACTGGTTTGCTAAGTTTAGCCTTTGGGGAGTTACGTTTCCGTTTGCGTTGTCTTCCCACCCCTCGTGAATATACTGCTTTGGGACATCCCAATAGTCTCTGACTAGATGGAGCTGCGTCTGTCGATGAACGATAGAGAAAACTGGATTTTTGTAAGAACTTGCCTTTAAAATCCTTTTCTCTGAAGTTCATCAACAGATGCAGCACCGGTCCCTCTACTTCTGAGTGAATGGGGTTTTTTCTATTCTAAACACTGCTTGCAACTAAACTGTTTGATGATAGCAGGGTGTGTGGGGTTATGCCTGTAGGGACAGCCCCCATAGGTGTGGTTAAGGTTTTTTCCTGCCTAGTGCCTATTCCTGATAGGAGGAGCATAACTCTATAGTCTCTGACTAGGTGGAGCTGCGTCTGTCAATGAACTTCAGAGAAAAGGATTTTATGGTAAGTTCTTACAAAAATCCATTTTTTTTTAATAGCTTAACTAGTTCCAGTTCCTGACCGCAATATAGCCAAAATATGGCTACAGCACTACTGCCCAGTTATAGGAGAGCAGTCATGGACGTCCTCCCAGAACAGTGCCCCCTGGGGTGCGCATTCGCCGCACTCCATAAACCTTCGGACACAGCTGATCACGGATCATAATAAATGCTCAATCATAGAGGCCCTTTACCATGTGATCAGTTGTGTCCAATCATGGCTGATCACAATGAAAACACAGGCTATATCCTTTGATAATGTTGTTTACAACAAAACGCGTCAGAATGTTTTAACCGGCCTTTCTTGCTTTTACCTTGTTGTTTACTAATGGATGTTTTGTAAGTACAAGTCTTTTCTTTTAATAAATTTTATATAGCAGTATTACGCTATGTTTTTTATTTGGCTTGCTTGCATGGCTGTTGATTGAGGGCAGGGCCGGGAGGGGGGGGCGGAAGGGCCGGATGCCCTGGGCGGAACAAATTACTGGAGGAAGGGGGGCGCAGTGGTAGATGAAGTGGTGGCAGTGTTCTTCTACAATCTGGCTGGGCAGGAGAGTGATTGGTAGGCGATCCGGGGCAGGAGAGTGATTGGTGGGTTATCCGTGGCAGGAGAGTGATTGGTGGGCGATGTGGGCAGGAGAGTGATTGAAGCTGTCAGAATTAAGCATTGATGTCGGTTGTGGGTTGGGCCATTATGCATCTTTGTTCCCTGCATAGACAGAGAGGCTCCTTGCAGAGAGAAGAGCCTGCCTAACAGAGGCACGCTGGTGGCTGGCTGTGATTTGAGTCTGCCAGACAGCACAGCTCCCCCTCACTTTTTATGTATATGAAAGAGGAGGGAGGTTGAATATGCTCCTCCCCCGTCCATATCACTATGTCCGCCCACCCTGCAACCTATACAGCCAGCGTTGCTATGCCTGTGAAGAAGATTTTGTGGGCGGGCTATTTGAAATGAAAAGCAGGAAGTGCATGGAGGATCCAGAGAGCAGTCTTGCCAGTGAGAACTGTGACTGGGGCTGGGCTGTGGATGTTGCTGAGTTTGGGACCACCTTCTGCCTACAGGACGTGGTACAAAGGTTAGTCCTTATTACAGTGCTGGAGGGAGCACATAAGCAAAACTTTACACAACTGTAGAAAGGTGACAGTGCAGGGGGTATCTGGGGTATAGAGGTGACAGTGCAGGGGGTATCTGGGATAAAGAGGTGACAGTGCAAGGGGTATCTGGTGTATAGAGGTGACAGTGCAGGGGGTATTTGGGGTATAGAGGTGACAGTGCAGGGGGTACCAGGGGTAGAGAGGTGACAGTGCAGGGGGTACCTGAGGTAGAGAGGTGACAGTGCAGGGGATACCTGAGGTAGAGAGGTGGCAGTGAAGGGGTACCAGGGGTAGAGAGGTGACAGTGCAGGGGGTACCTGAGGTAGAGAGGAGACATTGCAGGGGGTACCTGAGGTAGAGAAGTGACAGTGCAGGGGGTACCTGAGGTAGAGAGGTGGCAGTGAAGGGGGTACCAGGGGTAGAGAGGTGACAGTGCAGGGGGTACCAGGGGTAGAGAGGTGACAGTGCAGGGGGTACCAGAGGTAGAGAGGTGACAGTGCAGGGGGTACCTGAGGTAGAGAGGTGACAGTGCAGGGGGTACCTGGGGTAGAGAGGTGACAGTGCAGGGGGTACGTGAGATAGAGAGGGGACAGTGCAGGGGTACCTGAGGTAGAGAGGTGACAGTGCAGGGAGTACCTGGGATAGAGAGGTGACAGTGCAGGGGGTACCTGAGGTAGAGAGGTGACAGTGCAGGGGGTATCTGGGGTAGAGGGGAGACAGTGCAGGGGGTATCTGGGGTAGAGAGTTGACAGTGCAGGGGGTACCTGAGGTAGAGAGGTGACAGTGCAGGGGGTATCTGGGGTAGAGGGGTGACAGTGCAGGGGGTATCTGGCGTTAGTGTTACTATCAGTCCCACTATAGATTGCTCATCTCCGCCATTACTAGTATAAGAAAAAGAAAAAAAAATCCTGTACATATCCCATTGTGTGTAGGCACTATAGCGTTCACACAAGCCAATTGATATACACTTTTTTTTTTTTTTTTTTTTTTTTTTTTTTACCAAAGACAGCAGAAAAACATTTTTCTTATTGGATGTTTTTTTAGCAGAAAGTAAAACGTTTTTTTGTTTTCTCAAAATTTTAGTTTTTTTTGTTGCGATCTGATCCTGTGCGAACTGCAAGATCGCACTGCGATATGCAATCAAACTGGGGGTGTCGTTAACATTTCATTGACACCCCCAGCGTATC
Source organism: Pelophylax lessonae (assembly GCF_965119305.1). Taxonomy (NCBI): domain Eukaryota; kingdom Metazoa; phylum Chordata; class Amphibia; order Anura; family Ranidae; genus Pelophylax; species Pelophylax lessonae. The sequence continues at coordinate 169,761,695 of NC_138768.1, forward strand.
GCATATGGCAGTGTGAACTGCCAGGGGTGCGTTTGCGATGCGGGAACAGGCTGCGAATTCGCAGCCTTCCCGCATCGCACAAGTGGGACCCGGCACTTAGACCTAATTTAATTTGTTTTAAGTATTTACTTGTTTTGAAATGACACAGACTCTCTCTTTACATGGGGGGGGGGCGCATTTTGCCATCTTCGCCCTGGGCACCGAATTACCTTGTCCCGGCACTGATTGAGAGGGACTCATATGCCCACAAGTCTACACCCTTCTGTGTATACATACATCCTGTGTAAACAAGAAGAGGAATCCCTGTTTTTACCATGCTGTATTTGACTTGTTTTGACTATATGGTCACACAGGTCTACATTGTCTGGTAAGCGTGCATGAGCTTCTTTCTTTCTGTGATGGGACCTGACACACTTTTTTGGACCATTTCACCTATATTTGGATTTTGAACACTTTGCATGAGGATTAATCATGTTTGAGTGCCTATTTTGACTATCTTGCTATATACAGTGCCTTGCGAAAGTATTCGGCCCCCTTGAACATTTCGACCTTTTGCCACATTTCAGGCTTCAAACATAAAGATATAAAACTGTAATTTTTTGTGAAGAATCAACAACAAGTGGGACACAATCATGAAGTGGAACGGAATTTATTGGATATTTCAAACTTTAACAAATAAAAAACTGAAAAATTGGGCGTGCAAAATTATTCAGCCCCTTTACTTTCAGTGCGGCAAACTCTCTCCAGAAGTTCAGTGAGGATCTCTGAATGATCCAATGTTGACCTAAATGACTAATGATGATAAATAGAATCCACCTGTGTGTAATCAAGTCTCCGTATAAATGCACCTGCACTGTGATAGTCTCAGAGGTCCGTTTAAAGCGCAGAGAGCATCATGAAGAACAAGGAACACACCAGGCAGGTCCGAGATACTGTTGTGGAGAAGTTTAAAGCTGGATTTGGATACAAAAAGATTTCCCAACCTTTAAACATCCCAAGGAGCACTGTGCAAGCGATAATATTGAAATGGAAGGAGTATCAGACCACTGCAAATCTACGAAGACCTGGCCGTCCCTCTAAACTTTCAGCTCATACAAGGAGAAGACTGATCACAGATGCAGCCAAGAGGCCCATGATCACTCTGGATGAACTGCAGAGATCTACAGCTGAGGTGGGAGACTCCATAGGACAACAATGAGTCGTATACTGCACAAATCTGGCCTTTATAGAAGAGTGGCAAGAAGAAAGCTATTTCTTAAAGATATCCATAAAAAGTGTCGTTTAAAGTTTGCCACAAGCCACCTGGGAGACACACCAAACATGTGGAAGAAGGTGCTCTGGTCAGATGAAACCAAAATCGAACTTTTTGGCAACAATGCAAAATGTTATGTTTGGCGTAAAAGCAACACAGCTCATCACCCTGAACACACCATTCCCACTGTCAAACATGGTAGTGGCAGCATCATGGTTTGGGCCTGCTTTTCTTCAGCAGGGACAGGGAAGATGGTTAAAATTGATGGGAAGATGGATGGAGCCAAATACAGGACCAGGTTTTCTGGAAGAAAACCTGATGGAGTCTGCAAAAGACCTGAGACTGGGACGGAGATTTGTCTTCCAACAAGACAATGATCCAAAACATAAAGCAAAATCTTCAATGGAATGGTTCACAAATAAACATATCCAGGTGTTAGAATGGCCAAGTCAAAGTCCAGACCTGAATCCAATCGAGAATCTGTGGAAAGAACTGAAAACTGCTGTTCACAAACGCTCTCCATCCAACCTCACTGAGCTCGAGCTGTTTCGCAAGGATGTGCAAAACTTATAGAGACATACCCCAAGCGACTTACAGCTGTAATCGCAGCAAAAGGTGGCGCTACAAAGTATTAACTTAAGAGGGCTGAATAATTCTGCACGCCCAATTTTTCAGTTTTTTATTTGTTAAAAAAGTTTGAAATATCCAATAAATTTCGTTCCACTTCATGATTGTGTCCCACTTGTTATTGATTCTTCACAAAAATTTACAGTTTTATATCTTTATGTTTGAAGCCTGAAATGTGGCAAAAGGTCAAATAGTTCAAGGGGGCCGAATACTTTCGCAAGGCACTGTAGCAGTATAGGTTCACTATATTTGGTAAGTGTATTCATTTTTCCTCTAGCGGGTGATGGGACTTATTTTACTTAGCACAAGATGGATTGTGAAGGTTCTTTCCGTATGAAGACCATTTCAATTCGGAGTTTCCTTCTTGCATGATTGTCATCATCTGTTTGGTACTTGCAATTTACTTACATGTCTGGTGACGGTTGTCTGTATCACTCTTCGTTACTGGATCCCTAAGTGATACCAATTTCTCACTTGATTTGGAGTGATATATATATGTATGCCTAGTGTAACATACCCTGGCAATATTACACTATATACTTTTCCTTTTTTTTTGGGTGGATTATATACCTCTGGCCAATGAGAGATTCTTCTTTGCTCCCTATCTGAGAAACATACATCAAGGAGGAGTGGCGAGATCTACGTCCTACTTTCCTTACAGTGATTTCTACTGGCCTATTTTGACTTGCTTACCATAAGGTATTGTGAGTCCATATATTGCGGTAAGCGCATATTATTACATCAGTATGAAATTTCATCATCTTCATCTGTTTGCAGTGGTTTGAACTTCATACCTACAACAAACAGTGCGCGTTCCCCCACTATCTGTTACACGAAGCGACGTACAGGTACGTCGTTTTGCGTAATAGAGCCGAACTAGCGCAGTTAAACTACAGTGGCTGGTCAGCAAGTGGTTAAATCGTAACTCTACTTTTGTTTAGAAAAAAACATTCCCCCTTGGGTGATCTCTGTACATTACAGGGATTATAACAAACTTTGTTGCAGATTCCTACCTTTTGTTATTCTGAAGAAATCCCTGTGTGTACTAAGGTGGAAAAGTGAGTCTAATGGGAATGGTTTCATAATTATCAATCAGCTGTGCACCTGCAGAGTACTAATAGGGAAATCTGCTGGGCTTGCATCCCTTTAGACGTTTTCCTATTGGGAGTATCTCACCAAAAATGACATTTTTGTTCCAGGGAATGCCTAAAATCTGACTTGTATCTTAGTGCAGACTTCTGAAAAAATCGGTGAGCCAATCACACAAGCAGTAAATGATGTTTCTGGGGTGTGGTCAGTACACAATCTGTGTACAGAACAACTCCAGGTAGCCATATTACATTGCATTTTCAGAAAATTGCAGATTGAAAAGGAAAGGTTATTTTTAATAACATTCAATTATAATATGATTTGTGTCACAATTGTATATGCTATATTATTTTTTCTTTATTTTCTATTTTTTTCTCCATGAAAGTGGAGTTACTCTTAAAGTTTTTCTTGGAGCTGAGCGAGAAAAAGCTCTTGATTCCCCTATCCATGCTAAGCAGCATGGATGGATAAATATTCGCTGTTGACTTTTGTGTCATGGCAGCTGGCACCCGCGAGTGTTAGAATACCCATATAATGCCCACATCTGATTGGATGCAGGTGCTATAGACCCAAGAATTTTATGCACAGCTTTAACCAAAGGGCCGGTGGTTCCGACAAGGCCATCTGCAGAACAAATTTTTGGTCAGTTCAGCAACAATTGAAATTTGGTCCCATGTATATCCAGCTTTTGTCCACTAAAACCTGAGATAGTAGGATTAATTGCTGGCTTTTCATACCTCCAAGTCCCTTACGTGTCAAGATATTCTCAGTAGAGTTGGACTCTTCAGCAACTGATGTCACTCCTTCAGCAGCTGTAGGGTTGTCATCTACATCCTTGCACCATTGCTGGGAGAGTCACTGATCTGGGACAAGTACACAGCCAGGGAGGCGAGGACCTGTATGTTAGTTCAGGGTTAGTGACTTGCAAAGTAGTTGAGCAAGAATAATTCTGACCGCACAGAAGAATGTGTCATATATTTCTTTTATTACATGTTTCCTTGAAATAATAGTTACACCTCAAACACACTTTCACACAGCTTCTTCAATGTGTGCAGGCACGTTTGCAAATACAATATTTCACTTTTTCCTTGTGCCTTTCCCTGAGGGCAGTTCTGGAACACCTAACCATCTTCTGATTCAAACTTCGTGGCTGATAATTTGAAAAAACTTCCTATGTTTTGGTTAAATTGAATATGTCTGTGCTTCTAGCTCATAGCTAAAGTAAATCTGTCTTTATTATATAATATACTACATTTTTGTGTGTGTTTTTACTTCTTTGAAGCACTAATAACCTATGAATGCTTTAGAAAATCACATAAGGTTGTGAGTTACTGCCTATTAGTGGGAGAGGCAGAAGAAATGTACATGTACATCTAAGGGATTTTGCAGATACCATAATTCATATAACAGGTTTCTCACCTTCCCATCCCTTTTAATATTTACTTTTGCCTTCTAATTTTAGGGATCTCTGCTACGTAGAGATAATGCCAATACTGTAGAATAGGGGTCTGCATACTTTTAAAACAAAGTGCCAGTTTACTGTCATTCAGACTTTAGAGAGGCTGGATTGTGGCCAGTAGGGGTAGAAAATATTCCAGACCCAACATCAGAGAGAATAAATATGGCCTTGGGGTTGGTAGTCCATAGGAGGAGGAATAGCACCCCATCATTGGTATCAGTGAGAGGAATGGTACCTCACTGTTGGTGCCAGTGGGAGAAATTATGCCGCAAGGGCCACAGTTTGGAGACCACTGCTGTAGAACATTGATGGTGGATCCTATAGGTATGAGGACCTACATAGTAGTTAATGTTTATTTTTTTTTTTACCAGAAACCACATCTTCTATGACCAATTTTCTTAGGACCCATTCACGCCATTGCAGTTTAGTAACCCATGTTAATACATTGGTGCATTGCAGTACCACCCATTTTGAATCCCAGCCCAAAACACTTTCAGGACACACCAGTGTTGCAGTGTACAACAAAGCATAGTAATGTACTACATTGTGCTGGATTACCAAAAACCCACTGTGGTGCATTTGGCAGCTGATGTATGTGTAGAAAATTTAACAGTGAGAGCTTTGTCCAGACAAGACTTCTTTGCTCTTGAAGAAAATCCATCATCATCTCAATTGAAAAGACATATAGATCTATACATGAAAAGTTGAAGAGAATCAATTTAAGTCTTGAAGCACACAGAATACATCCTGAAAACTAATAGTAAATGGTTAAGTTTGAAGCAAAAAAACTGGTATCTACTTAAAAACCAGCTCAGTGTACAACTGGGATAATTTCTAGAAATGTCTCTTTCAAGTAAGACCTTGCAGCAAGAGACTGTCTAATTAATAACATTATGTATGGTATTGAAGACGGCAAAGGAACGAGTACACGGAAATTAGAATAAAATGACTGCTGCCTTGGTAAAATGCCATGCAATTTCTCAAACGCAGATGACACTGAGGCCAAGCTTTTTAAACGATGGGTTTTCATTTCATCAGGAAAGAGCTGGAAAGTAGGTCACAATGTGCAGAGTTTTTTCTTAACAGTCTGTTCTGATGTGCTGCACCACACTCTGTCACCGTCCTTGAAATAGGCATACGGCATGAGGAATTATTGTTTTTACAGGGAAATAAATAACTTTTTATTGCAAAGTTCACCTCTATGAAAAGATAATGTGTTACAGAGCAAAAAGAACATGATAACTTATTTTATGAATTTCTAAATATACTTTTCTGTCTGGAAATTAAAGACTCCAAGCAACACTGTACTGGGTAATGCCACAATGGCCTTTTTCAATAGAGCTTCTATTCCTAAATGAAACTCAGAGCAGCCAATCGGAAATCTTCTGAAGTCCAGAAAGCACAACATGGATTCTTCGGTGAATAAAACCAAAGGAAGTGTTGTAACATTCTTTTTTTTTTTTTTTTTTTAAAGCCCGTAGCGTGTGCAACACACTCAAAAGACTCCACCCGGTGCATAAAAAAGTGCACACACACAAGGTGAGAACACAAAAAAGCACAGGGTGTGCGAAATCGTATGGTCTTCCCTCCGAAGAGGTAGGACACGAAACCTCAATCCCCCGGGGCGCAAGACTCCTGACAGGGACATAAGGTACTCATGGTCTGTCTGGCCGAAACCAGACAAACCCCATTCTTCAGGGGGACTGCCGAAACAGCCCCCACCGAGCACTAAGTAGGGCGCCCCCGAAGGGAGACCCCATGGGAGAGGGCGAACTAAGCCAAAAGGCCATATCCACCCCCTCCCAAGACTTAAGGCTGGGCCCGAGGACCCACACACTCCAGTCTGTGCAAATAAAGAAAACAAAGGTGACAGTGCAGGTGACGGACTCCAAAGAAAAAGACAGACAAAACAAAGAAGTGGGGAAGGGGTAGTGGGGAAAGTGCTTTGGTGCCATGTGAAGAACCAAGGCAGGCCTTCCAGCCGGAATAAAAAATTCCTCTGGTGCAAGCCAAAAGGCCTGTCCCAAGAGGCAGGTGTGAAAAAGGTGTGCATAGTGCAGTGACCAAGGTGCCGAAAAAACTCACAGCGAGCTGCCCCTCACCAGTGAGAAATTAAGGCACCCCTGGGCTGCCACCCCAGGGGCACTTACACTACAGGCTTTTTCAATCTCAGCCCCCGGCCAGACCGAGTGTAGCCTATCCCCACCAGCAGACATCAGAACCTGGACAGCTTAGAGAGAGCTTGCCTACCACTGGGGACAGGCCTTTTGCAAGGCCAGATCAAAACCCAGGAGAGAAAGCCCTCCCCTCGCCATCCTGTTCCTCAGCCCATTACATCCAGGAGCAGTTCCACCGGTCAGCCAACGGCTTTCCTGCTCCCTTCAAACTGGTTAGGACAGTTCAACCCATTCAAATCAGGAGGCGGCGGGCCCTACATGCTTTCCCAGATGACCTACTCCCCATACCTCAATACTCTGAGCGCTCCGGGTTTCGGTCATGCTGGTACTAGCTGAGGCCCATACCAACTGATAAGAACAGATACTACACTTGATCTTAGCCAAAAGGCCGAGAAGTGTTGTAACATTCTAGGTCAATAAGCTTTAAGACCCCATAGTGAAGACTTGATGTATGGTCATATCGTAGAGTAAGTTACTTGTATGTCATTGCAACCTGCGTAAATTAGTAAAAAAAAAAAAAAGAAAATCTCATTAATGGTAGCAGATGAGCACTTGCCTTTCAGCGATTGCAGCATATTTTGAAAAAAAAAATTCTTGATTTGTAGAAAGTTTGGACTAATACAGAGGAGCATCATGTATGGCCAGTAGTGGCAGTCTACATATATTAGCATATGTTAAATTTTGCAAATTCTGCTTTTCCCCAAACTGTTAGTGCCTTATTCATACAGCAATTAAAAAGGAGGTGATTGGCATGCATTCTTGCCTCTCACTAAACACACCCATACTGCAGGGCTGGAAAAAGTAAACTAAGCATAATGGCTTACTTCACACACATTTATTATTGCTGCGTGTCACAACAGACTGTTTTATGGCAGCATTTTCTTTTTTTTTTAAGACCCCATGCACACTAGCTTAAAAAAAATTATCCTAGCAGCAGCGTTTAACTTTTTTTTTGTATGCCTCTAGAAGCAAATAATGTTATCCTATGTGTCCATGCACACTTTGGAGTCTAGAGTTGTTTTTTAAGCTTGGTGAATAGGAGCAGAAAATAAACTCTCTGCCATTTATGGGAGCGATTTACAGGCAAAAAAAAGGCTGACAGCTCCTACAAGCTCCTAACAGCTCCCAAGAGCTGCTAAGCGCCGGTGTCCAGCGTTTTCTTTTCCAACTCAAGTAAAGAAAACATAATTGTAAAGGAGTGGGGCTGCCGGCATCCTTAACAATCAGTGAATAGTGGGTTGGTAACTACTTTTTTTTTGTTTTTGTGAATGAGTAGGGGTATTATGTGCCCTATACTCATTGACATAGGCAGGGGCCGGGATGTGGGGGGCCCTCTTGTTAAAGTGGGCTTCCAGAGTCTGATAAGCCCCCTGTCCACAGATCCTCACAACCACTGGGCTAGGGTTGGGAAGAAGAGGCCCTTGTCCCCATAGTAATGAGGACAAGGTGCTTTGGGGGGTTGAGCGCCCTACCCCAAAGCACCCCCACCCCCCATGTTGAGGGCATGTGGCCTGGTATGGTTCAGGAGGAGAGGGTTGCACGCTTGCCCCCCCCCCTTCCTGGCCTTCCAGGCTGCATGCTCGGATAATGGTCAGGTATGGATTTGGGGGGGGGGGGCTCCACACCATTTATTTTATTTTTGATGTGGGGTTCCCCTTAAAATCTAAACCAGACCTGAAGGGGGGGGGCACACAGTTTTGTTTTTAATTCTGGCATTCTGTTGTTTACATTCAGCTGTCAGCGGGAAATCCTGCTGATGAGTCATCTGTTGTTATGAATGCAGCGGCCGTCCGCTTCTTAACAACCCGTTAGTCAAATGCCGCTGCAAAAAAGCTAAATATTAGCATTTTTGTACCAGCAGTTTTCTGTCATTTTTAAAAGCCCCTAGTATGCATGTAGCCTAAAGCTGAACTCCAGGCATATATAAAATAGACACAATCATGCAAGTCTGTATTTATTAATACACCATTAAATCATTATATACAGTCAGGTCCATAAATATTGGGACATGGACACAATTCTAATCATTTTGGCTCTATACACCACCACAATGGATTTGAAATAAAAAAAAAAAAACAAAGTGTGCTTTAACTGCAGACCTTCAGCTTTAATTTGAGGGTATTTACATCCAAATCAGGTGAACGGTGTAGGAATTACAACAATTTGTATATGTGCCTCCCACTTTTTAAGGGACCAAAAGTAATGGGACAATTGGCTGCTCAGCTGTTCCATGGCCAGGTGTGTGCTATTACCTCATCCCATTTACAAGGAGCAGATAAAAGGTCCAGAGTTAATTTCAAGTGTGCTATTTGCATTTGGAATCTGTTGCTGTCAACTCTCAATATGAGATCCAAAGAGCTGTCACTATCAGTGAAGCAAGCCATCATTAGGCTGAAAAAACAAAACAAACCCATCAGAGAGATAGCAAAAACATTGGGTGTGGCCAAATCAACTGTTTGGAACATCCTTAAAAAGAAAGAACGCACCGGTGAGCTCAGCAACACCAAAAGACCTGGAAGACCACGAAAAACAACTGTGGTGGATGACCGAAGAATTCTTTCCCTGGTGAAGAAAACACCCTTCACAACAGTTGGCCAGATCAAGATCACTCTCCAGGAGGTAGATGTATGTGTGTCAAAGTCAACAATCAAGAGAAGACTTCACCAGAGTGACTACAGAGGGTTCACCACAAGATGTAAACCATTGGTGAGCCTCAAAAACAGGAAGGCCAGATTAGAGTTTGCCAAACAACATTTAAAAAAAGCCTTCACAGTTCTAGAACAACATCCTATGGACAGATGATACCAAGATCAACTTGTACCAGAGTGATGGGAAGAGAAGAGTATGGAGAAGGAAAGGAACTGCTCATGATCCAAAGCATACCACCTCATCAGTGAAGCATGGTGGTGGTAGTGTCATGGCGTGGGGATGTATGGCTGCCAATGGAACTGGTTCTCTTGTATTTATTGATGATGTGACTGCTGACAAAAGCAGCAGGATGAATTCTGAAGTGTTTCGGGCAATATTATCTGCTCATATTCAGCCAAATTCTTCAGAACTCATTGGATGGCGCTTCACAGTGCAGATGGACAATGACCCGAAGCATACTGCCAAAGCAACCAACGTTTTTTAAGGGAAAGAAGTGAAATGTTATGCAATGGCCAAGTCAATCACCTCACCTGAATCCGATTGAGCATGCATTTCACTTGCTGAAGACAAAACTGAAGGGAAAATGCCCCAAGAACAAGCAGGAACTGAAGACAGTTGCAGTAGAGGCCTGGCAGAGCATCACCAGGGATGAAACCCAGCGTCTGGTGATGTCTATGGATCCCAGACTTCAGGCTGTAATTGACTGCAAAGGATTTGCAACAAAGTATTAAAAAGTGAAAGTTTGATTTATGATTGTTAATCTGTCCCATTACTTTTGGTCCCTTAAAAAGTGGGAGGCACATATACAAACAGTTGTAATTCCTACACCGTTCACCTGATTTGGATGTAAATACCCTCAAATTAAAGCTGAAAGTCTGCAGTTAAAGCACATCTTGTTTGTTTCACTTCAAATCCATTGTGGTGGTGTATAGAGCCAAAAAGATTAGAATTGTCTCGATGTCCCAATATTTATGAACCTGACTGTATACTGTACAATGGGTATAGAAAAGAATCACCCCCCTTTAAAATAATCACGTTGTTGCTTTTCAGCCTGAAATGAAGACAGACATAGTTTTTATTTTATCCAGCTGTATTTACTCATCCAAATGAAAGATATAACACCAACATGTCAGAAAACAATTTCAAAAACAGAATCACTGAGTTGGAAAAAGGATCAACCCCCTCCTAAAAATCAGATGTAGCTATTTGCCTTGTCAAGGGCACACAAAACCATTTGACTTTCAACTGTGATCCGTTTAATTAGCTCAACATGAAAAGAGCTTTCCTTGAGCATTTCAGTCCCTGGTAGTTCAACTGAAGGCAAGGCACTATCAAAAGATCTCCAGTATAAAGTTGTGAACAGGCACAAATCAGGAGATGGATAAAAAAAAAAAAAAAAAGGTGTTATCAATGCCTAGAAGTACACTGATGTCTTTTATAAAGAAGTGGAAGGTATTTGGTACAACACAGACCCTCGCTGGATCAGGATGTCACTCCATATTGAATGAAAGATCCAGGAAAAAAATGGTCAGAGAAGCTACTAAGAGGCCTGCAGCCACTCTGAAGAAGTTTCAGGTATTTAAGACAAAGAGTGGTCATTGTGTACACGTGACAACAATATCATAAATTCTCCACAAATGTGGCTTGTATGGGAGAGTTGTAAGAAAAAAAACACATGGCAAAGGGTGTTATGGTCAGATGAAACTAAAATTTATTGATTTTGCTTCAACACCAAACGATATATATCTGGCGGAAATCCAATACAGCTCACCATCCAAATAACACCATTCCTACAGTAAAGCTTGGAGGTGGTAGTTATAGGGGTGTTTCTCTGCAGCAGGGACTGGAGCACTTGTCAGGATAGAAGGAACAATTGATGGGGCAAAATACCATCAAATTCTTGAGGAAAATCTGCTGCTCTATGCCAGAAAGTTTTCAATGGGAAGAAAGTTTATCTTCCAACTTGCCAATGACCCAAAGCACACCGCAAAAATGACCACACTTTGATTAAAGAAGATAAAGGTGAATATCCTTGCATGGCCTAGTCAGAGCCCAGACTTAAAGTAGAACTACACGCAAAACTTTTTTTTTTTATTTTGAATAGAAGAAAGGAAGGGTTGTAACCCCTGCGAGATTTTTTTTTTTTGTAATTAGGGTAATTCCTTGGAGACCCCCCAGGTCACCAGAACTAGTGTCCCCATTGGAAGATTTCCCCTCTATTACTTTTCTGGGGACAATACAAAATTTGGAATTTTCTTTTACTTTCACTTTCAATGGTAATGGTAAACGAGACAGAGAGGGTGAATCTCCGTAACTGTGGCATGAACAGCCATTCTAGTCCCTCTCCACTCTATCCAAAACTAAAACAAAAGGTTTGGCCTTTAATTATACTTTAAACCCAATTGAAAATGGAATGACTTGAAGACTGCAGTCCACAAATGGTCACTATCAAATTTAACTGAACTTGAGCAGTTCTGCAAAGAAGAGTGGGCAAATATTGCAAAGTCTAGATGTGCATAGTTAGAAGAGACATATCCCAACAGACTAATGGGAGTAATTAAAGCAAAAGGTGGGTCAACAAAATACTGGCACAAGGGGGTGATCCTCTTTCAACATGTTGGTATTATATCTTTCACATGGATATTTTAGGATGCATTGAGTAAATACAGCTGGATGTAACAAAAACTGTGCCTGTCTTCAGTTCAGGCTGCAAAGCAACAAAATGTGATTTATTTTAAAGGGGATTGATTCTTTTCTATACCCACAGTATATATATATATATATATATATATATATATATATATATATATATACACTCACTGGCCACTTTATTAGGTACACCCCGCTAGTACCGAGTTGGACCCCCTTTTGCCTTCAGAACTGGCATAGATTGAACAAGGTGTTGGACTCATTCCTCAGAGATTTTGGTCCATATTGACATGATAGCATCACGCACTTGCTGCAGATTTGTTGGCTGCACATCTATGATGTGACTCTCCCGTTCCACCACATCCCAAAGGTGCTCTATTTGATTGAGATCTGGTGACTGTGGAGGCCATTGGAGTACAGTGATCTCATTGTCATGTTCAAGAAACCAGTGGTGAGATGATTTGAGCTTTGTGACATGGTGCATTATCCTGTTGGAAGGAGCCATCAGAAGAAGGGATGGAGATGGACAGCAACAATACTCAGGTAAGCCTGTGGTGTTTAAACAATGCTCAATTGGTACTAAGGGGACCAAAGTGTGCTAAGAAAATATCCCCCAGATTATTAAACCACCACCAGCCTAAACCATTGATACAAGGCAGGATGGAGCTATGCTTTCATCTTGTTAATGCAAAATTCTGACCCTACCATCTGAATGTCGCAGCTGAAATCAAGACTCATCAGACCAGGCAACATTTTTCCAAGTTTTTTTTCCTCAGTTTCCTGTTCTTAGCTACCAGGAGTGGCACTCAGTGTGGTCTAATGCTGCTGTAGCCCATCTGCTTCAAGGTTTGATGTATTGTGCATTCAGAAATGGTATTCTGCATACCTTGGTTTTAACGTGTGGTTATTTGAGTTACCGTTGCCTTTCTATCATCTTAAACCAGTTTTCCATTCTCCTTTGACATCAACAAGGCATTTTCATCCACACAGCTGCCACTCACTGGATATTTCCTCTTTTTAGGACCATTCTTGGTAAACCCTAGAGATGGCTGTGCGTGAAAATCCCAGTAGATCAGCAGTTTTTGAAATGCTCAGACCAGCCTGTCAGGCACTAACAACCATGCCATGTTCAAAGTCACTTAAATCCCCTTTTTTCCCCATTCTGATGCTCGGTTTGAACTTCAGCAAGTCATCTTCACCACATCTAGATGCCTAAATGCATTGAGTTGCTGCCATGTGATTCGCTGGTTAGCAATTTGTGTTACCAAGCAATTAAACAGGTGTAGCTAATAAAGTGGCCGGTGAGTGTATCTGTGTATGTGTATATATATATATATATATATATATATATATATATATATATACAGTGCCTTGCGAAAGTATTTGGCCCCCTTGAACTTTGCGACCTTTTGCCACATTTCAGGCTTCAAACATAAAGATATAAAACTGTAATTTTTTGTGAAGAATCAACAAGTGGGACACAATCATGAAGTGGAACGAAATTTATTGGATATTTCAAACTTTGTCAACAAATAAAAAACTAAAAAATTGGGCATGCAAAATTATTCAGCCCCCTTAAGTTAATACTTTGTAGCGCCATCTTTTGCTGCGATTACAGCTGTAAGTCGCTTGGGATATGTCTCTATCAGTTTTGCACATCGAGAGACTGAAATTTTTGCCCATTCCTCCTTGCAAAACAGCTCAAGCTCAGTGAGGTTGGATGGAGAGCGTTTGTGAACAGCAGTTTTCAGTTCTTTCCACAGATTCTCGATTGGATTCAGGTCTGGACTTTGACTTGGCCATTCTAACACCTGGATATGTTTATTTGTGAACCATTCCATTGTAGATTTTGCTTTATGTTTTGGATCATTGTCTTGTTGGAAGACAAATCTCCATCCCAGTCTCAGGTCTTTTGCAGACTCCATCAGGTTTTCTTCCAGAATGGTCCTGTATTTGGCTCCATCCATCTTCCCATCAATTTTCACCATCTTCCCTGTCCCTGCTGAAGAAAAGCATGCCCAAACCATGATGCTGCCACCACCATGTTTGACAGTGGGGATGGTGTGTTCAGGGTGATGAGCTGTGTTGCTTTTACGCCAAACATAACGTTTTGCAATGTTGCCAAAAAGTTTGATTTTGGTTTCATCTGACCAGAGCACCTTCTTCCACATGTTTGGTGTGTCTCCCAGGTGGCTTGTGTCAAACTTAAAACAACACTTTTTATGGATATCTTTAAGAAGTTACTTTCTTCTTGCCACTCTTCCATAAAGGCCAGATTTGTGCAGTATACGACTGATTGTTGTCCTATGGACAGAGTCTCCCACCTCAGCTGTAGATCTCTGCAGTTCAACCAGAGTGATCATGGGCCTCTTGGCTGCATCTCTGATCAGTCTTCTCCTTGTATGAGCTGAAAGTTTAGAGGGACGGCCAGGTCTTCGTAGATTTTCAGTGGTCTGATACTCCTTCCATTTCAATATTATCGCTTGCATAGTGCTCCTTGGGATGTTTAAAGCTTGGGAAATCTTTTTGTATCCAAATCCAGCTTTAAACCTCTCCACAACAGTATCTCGGACCTGCCTGGTGTGTTCCTTGTTCTTCATGATGCTCTCTGTGCTTTAAACGGACCTCTGAGACTATCACAGTGCAGGTGCATTTATATGGAGACTTGATTACACACAGGTGGATTCTATTTATCATCATTAGTCATTTAGGTCAACATTGGAGGATTCAGAGATCCTCACTGAACTTCTGGAGAGAGTTTGCTGCACTGAAAGTAAAGGGGCTGAATAATTTTGCACGCCCAATTTTTCAGTTTTTTATTTGTTAACAAAGTTTGCAATATCCAATAAATTTCGTTCCGCTTCATGATTGTGTCCAACTTGTTGTTGTTTCTTCACAAAAAATTACAATTTTATATCTTTATGTTTGAAGCCTGAAATGTGGCAAAATGTCGCAAAGTTCAAGGGGGCCGAATACTTTTGCAAGGCACTGTATATACAGTCAGGTCCATAAATATTGGGACATCGACACAATTCTAATCTTTTTGGCTCTATACACCACCACAATGGATTTGAAATAAAACAAGCAAGATGTGCTTTAACTGCAGACTTTCAGCTTTAATTTGAGGGTATTTACATCCAAATCAGGTGAACGATGTAGAAATTACAACAGTTTGTATATGTGCCTCCCACTTTTTAAGGGACCAAAAGTAATGGGACAATTGGCTGCTCAGCTGTTCCATGGCCAGGTGTGTGTTATTCCCTTATTATCCCATTTTCAAGGAGCAGATAAAAGGTCCAGAGTTCATTTCAAGTGTGCTATTTGCATTTGGAATCTGTTGCTGTCAACTCTCAATATGAGACCCAAAGAGCTGTCACTATCAGTGAAGCAAGCCATCATTAGGCTGCAAAAACAAAACAAACCCATCAGAGAGATAGCAAAAAACATTAGGTGTGGCCAAATCAACTGTTTGGAACATCCTTAAAAAGAAAGAACGCACCGGTGAGCTCAGCAACACCAAAAGACCCGGAAGACCACGGAAAACAACTGTGGTGAATGACCAAAGAATTCTTTCCCTGGTGAAGAAAACACCCTTCACAACAGTTGGCCAGATCAAGAACACTCTCCAGGAGGTAGGTGTATGTGTGTCAAAGTCAACAATCAAGAGAAGACTTCACCAGAGTGAATACAGAGGGTTCACCACAAGATGTAAACCATTGGTGAGCCTCAAAAACAGGAAGGCCCGATTAGAGTTTGCCAAACAACATCTAAAAAAGCCTTCACAGTTCTGGAACAACATCCTATGGACAGATGAGACCAAGATCAACTTGTACCAGAGTGATGGGAAGAGAAGAGTATGGAGAAGGAAAGGAACTGCTCATGATCCAAAGCATACCACCTCATCAGTGAAGCATGGTGGTGATCGTGTCATGGCGTGGGCATGTATGGCTGCCAATGGAACTGGTTCTCTTGTATTTATTGATGATGTGACTGCTGACAAAGCAGCAGGATGAATTCTGAAGTGTTTCGGGCAATATTATCTGCTTATATTCAGCCAAATGCTTCAGAACTCATTGGGCGGCGCTTCACAGTGCAGATGGACAATGACCCGAAGCATACTGCGAAAGCAACCAAAGAGTTTTTTAAGGGAAAGAAGTGGAATGTTATGCAATGGCCAAGTCAATCACCTGAACTGAATCCAATTGAGCATGCATTTCACTTGCTGAAGACAAAACTGAAGGGAAAATGCCCCAAGAACAAGCAGGAACTGAAGACAGTTGCAGTAGAGGCCTGGCAGAGCAACACCAGGGATGAAACCCAGAGTCTGGTGATGTCTATGCGTTCCAGACTTCAGGCTGTAATTGACTGCAAAGGATTTGCAACCAAGTATTAAAAAGTGAAAGTTTGATTTATGATTGTTAATCTGTCCCATTACTTTTGGTCCCTTAAAATGTGGGAGGCACATGTACAAACTGTTGTAATTCCTACAACGTTCACCTGATTTGGATGTAAATACCCTCAAATTAAAGCTGAAAGTCTGCAGTTAAAGCACATCTTGTTTGTTTGATTTCAAATCCATTGTGGTGGCGTATAGAGCCAAAAAGATTAGAATTGTGTCAATGTCCCAATATTTATAGACCTGACTGTATATATATATATATATATATATATATATATATATATAGACATACACTGCTTAAAAAAATGAAAGTAATACTTTTTATTCAGAGTATAACATCACGTCAATTAAACTCCCGAAATATTGATCTGGCCAGTTAAGTAGCCAAGGGGGTTGTTAATCAGTTTCAGCAGGTAATGAAATTACCAACAAGTGCACTAGATGTCAGTAATTATACCTAAAATAAGGTACATCCCTCACGCCACTGGATATTGTTAGACTAGATTTTATATCTTTTGTTTTATATTATAAGAATGATGGACAAGAGATGGGCAACAATGAGACAACCCCCTAAAACAGGAATGGTTTTACAGGTGGAGGCCACTGAAATTTTTTTTCCCTACTTGTTTTTTCCGACTGTTTTTCGCAAGTTTTGCATTTGGCTAGGGTCAGTGTCACTACTGATAGCATGAGGTGATACCTGGACCCTATAGAGGTTGCACAGGCAGTCCAACTCCTCCAAGATGGCAGATCAATATGTCCCATTGCCAGAAGGTTTGCTGTGTCTCCCAGCACAGTCTCAAGAGCATGGAGGAGATTCCAGGAGACAGGCAGTTACTCTAGGAGAGCTGGATAGGGCAGTAGAAGGTCCTTAACCCATCAGCAGGATTAGTATCTGCTCCTTTGTGCATGGAGGAACAGGATGAGCACTGCCAGAGCCCTACAAAATTACCTCCAGCAGGCCACTGATGTGAATGTCTCTGATCAAAAAATCAGAAACAGACTTCATGAGGGGGGCCTGAGGGCCCAACGTCCTCTAGTGGGCCCTGTGCTCACTAACCAACACTGTGGAGCTCGATTGACATTTGCCATTCAACACCAAAATTGGCAGGCCCCTCACTTGCACCCTGTGCTTTTCACAGATGAGAGCAGGTTCACCTTGAGGATATGTGACAGACACGAAAGGGCCTGGAGAAGCCATAATGAATGTTATGCTGCCTGTAACATCATTCAGCGCCACTGGTTTAATGGTGGGTCAGTGATCCTCTGGGAAGGCATATCCATGGAGGGACGGACAGACATCTACAGGCTAGACAATTCCTGACTGCCATTAGGAATCGGGATTAAATCCTTGGACCTATTCTCAGACCCTACAGTGGTGTAGTGGGTCCCGGGTTCCTGGAGAATGAAGGAATTGGTACCATTGAATGGCCCCCATGCACGCTTGACCTAAATTCAACAGAACACCTATGGGACATTATGTTTCGGTCCATCCAACGCTGCCAGGTTGCACCTCAGTCTGTTCAGGAGCTCAGTGATGCCCTGGTCCAGATCTGAGAAGAAAAATACCTCAGGACACCATCCGTTGTCTCATTAGGAGCATGCCCGACATTGTCAGGCATGCATACAAGCACGTGGGTGCCATACAAACTATTGAGTACCATTTTGAGTTGCTGCAATGAAAGTTCAGCAAAAAAAACTATCCTGCTGAATCGTTTTTTCACTTTGATTTTTGAGGTGTCTTTGAGTTCAGCCCTCTGTAGGTTGATAATTTTAATTTTTTTCCCATTCAACGATGTGACATCCCTCCTAACACATTACCCAGTCCATATCAGAATAGATATCATATCCAGCATGATTAATTACCCATTGAGATCTAAAGTGTTTTCAAAGTGTTCCTTTAATTATTTTGAGCAAATATATATATATATATATATATATATATATATATATATATATATATATATATATGTATGTATGTATGTATGTATGTATGTATATATACTTTTTTTTTTTTTTTTTTTTTAGTTTTTCTTGTTTTTTTTTATAACACAAGCAGTGTAAGCACCTAAACTTGCCTCTTGCAGCCTTGGTACATCAAAGATCAGACTAGCAGAGAATGAAGCAGCAGAAGGAACCAGTCAGTTGCACTGCACTACTCATGTGTTAACATGGTACATGCTAATAGGAGGAGAGACGTAAGGGGGGAGATAAAGAGGGAATGGAGTGAAGAAAGAAGGTCTGTATCTTTTAGCTCAAGGGGGGAAGATTTTGTGTAAAATGTAAGAAATATGATATTTCTTCCTCTTTTATGCACTTTGCATGATGTAGTTTATTGAATATGTTTAAGGAAATGGTTGGATTAGATCCTAGTTGTAAGTACACAGGAATGAGACTATTATTGGTATGAACCGCAATAGTCATATTGGCTTACATATATAGATTGTACTGTATTGGTACATTGTGAGTAATTACTTTTCCTTCCCTCTTTATTTTGATATTTTTTTCTTATTTTCATCTTATACTGTAATTTACTCAGTTAGAAGGTGTTTTGACAAGGAATATAGAATTGTTAAACTGTAAAATTGTCCAATCGTTCATCCATGCTTAACAATATCTATTACGTTAAGAATACAAATTATTATTATCAGTTGAACCACACATCCTGTATTTACAATTCTTCTAATATACAGTAAGTGCTGTTTGACACATTCTGTATAATAACTTTTTGCTTGTACAAATTATCCAAAAAACAATAGAAATTATGGAAAAAACAAAACAAGCCAATATGGTAAATTGGTCAATGTAATTTATTTTTCTGTCCTTGACCAATCCCTTTTCTGTGACTAAGCCCAGACGGGTGACAGGTTTTAGAGAGCGGCTTTCCATGCGGGGATTTTGATATGCACTGTTTGGTTACATAAGGATCCTTGATGAAAGTTACATAACCGGTGAGTGGCCTTCATCTTTTGCACAGAGCTCCAATATGCTTTTTTTTATCTGTACATTCAGCTGGTTCCCTGACAGCTGATGGGGGTTTTTGTGTTGCTAAGAGAAAAAAAAATCAGTGCTATCAATGGAATCGCTGATAAATTAGTAATTGTGTTATTCTGTCAGTAAGTGATTTATTCTGGAAGAGCTTTCAGCTGGCTGCAAAATCATGGCTTGCAATCACTGCTCTTATTCTTATGTAGTTATTAAAGTAAATGTCACAGCAGTGATTTGTAGATGGAAAAATGTGAACTGTAGCCAGATACAGGAGCCTTACCATCTCTGACCACAAATCTCCATAGTTAAATTAGTCTGTAGCTTGTACAACATTTTGTAATATAAATGCCAGTGTGACTTTACTATCTATACAATGCCAGAGCATTTAATAGCTCCAGAGTACAGGTTAAGGTGTCTGCATGCATATGAAAATAACCTGTATATTAAACTTGGTGCTAGAAAAGTGTAAGCGCAACAATAAAAAAAAAAAAAAAAAAACTATAATGAAACTATAAATAAAAATAAAAAAAAACGAAATGTATGTGCATTTCATAAAGTGAAATGTTAGATTAATTAATAAAAAGAATGATGTGCACAGTATCAAAAGATTCTGATTCCTAATAACAATCTCAGGCTTTGAAAATGTGTTCTTGCATTCCCAAAATACATATAATTTTTACATGCTTCGTTCAGTATGTGTCATAAGTTCTCAATTGCTAGTTTTCAAATAGCAATATGTAGAATGCAGTAGTAAGGCCTCATGGACTGGACGTTTTTGAAGCTGCCGATAGGGGCATCTGGCATTTTATTTTCCTGCCTCTAAATGTCCCTTCATGTTAGCCTATGTGTCCATGCACACATATGGCACTTTTCCACTGCAAGTACCGGCTCGGCTCTACTCGGCCCTGCTTGGCCCGGTTTGCTTTTCCACTGTTGTTGGACACGGTGTTGGAACGGTTTGGTACGGTACGGAATGGTTTGCTTTTCCACTAAAGTAGTACTAAAGTTAAGTGGGTGGGATAACAACGGGGTGGGTGGGATTCTCTGACCGATCAGTGGCTAGTAGTGACTGCATGCAAAGGATTGTGGGATATGGTACCGGGTATGGTACCTCTTGGAACCACAATCGAGGTGGTACTGTTTTTGAGAGCTGTACCGTTCGGTTCCATGCAGTGGAAAAGCGCCGCCGTACCGTACCGAACCGTTCCTATACCATGCTGTACCAGCAGTGGAAAAGCACAAAAGCGAGCCGAACCATTCGGTTCCATGCAGTGGGAAAGCGCCAATAGTCTTTTAGCAGTGTTTAGTGGCAGGAGAGTTTACAGGCAGGAAAAAAAACCTCTCTGCCAGCGCTTCCAGGAGCAGCAGAGTTTGAGCAGAAAAAATGCTTGATACTTGTAAATGTGCCTAAACGTGTGTTAACGCTAGGCGTGTCTAGGGCTCGAGTGTTATTTCATTTTATTGGCCAGAATAAATTATTCTGGCCAATAAAATTAATTAACGTCCAAGCCATTAATGCCTGCAAACGCGCCTAAACGTGTGTTAACGCTGGGTTCGTTTAGCGCTTGAGCATTAATTCATTTTAATGACCATAATAAATTATTTATTCTGGCCAATGAAATGAATTAACGCCCAAGCGATTTTTTTTTCTGCAAGAATGCTGCTGGCTTCTAGTAGAGTTAGAAATAAAGTCCTGTATGCACGAGGCCTAAAAAGTACGTATATTGTAGACCGGCCTTTCTCAACCTTCTTACCCCAGAGAAACCCATTTATTTTCAGGTCTTAGAGAACCTCTGCTAAAATGAATTCTTCAGGGATCAGTAGGAAGAATGTCACCTCCACTGGTGGTCAGTGGAAAGAAAGCCCCCTAGCAAACAGCTAAAAAGTTCATTGGTGTCATGCTGCTGGTTTAAGGGGCAACTTTTGGGTTGCACAAAACTGGTTGAGAATAGCTGTTTTAGACTAATAAACATGCCATTATTGGATTGATAGATTACTGGTCTCCAAGACATGGTGACAAGCATAAATACTTAATAATCAGCAATGTGTCACTGTAATACAATATGTTAAAAGGTTGGCAACTTGGGTAGATACATTAATCTCCTTATTATTTTCCTTAGGGCCCATTCCTATGTGGAATTATGTGTTCTGTTCTGTGAGTGGACCCATGCCTGCAGTTGAAATAAGACAGTACATTTTATGTCCCTTTTTTTGGCATTATCACTCAAGGATTCTATAATATTGAGGCTGAGGTGGTTTGATAACAGTTACCACTCTGGATTTTTGTCTGGTTCCTCTTGATATACAGCGTTTAGGTTTATGTTCCACAATGCTGGCTGCTTCCTCTGCTGTTGGCAACTGAGGACAATATTGACTGTGCATTTTATTGGTGCTGCTGTTCTTTATATCTTGTCTTAGATGGTGGGACAACTAGCTTTCACGTCCTGTTAAGTGCTTGCAGAATTGTATCTGTACCACTTTTGTACACTGTCTATGATTCCTCTATTTTTTTCAATAAAACCATTGTGAAAGAAAAGTTTGGCAGCTAAAGCTGACTGTACACTAGCTAAGTGTGGCCAAAGCTTTTTTAGCCCTACTTCTCCTATGGATCACAGGAGTGCAGTTCGTTCTGCACTCCTGTGATATATTTTCAGCTGACAGGCTAAAGTCTGATGTCAGCTGACATCACTCACCCGGTCCAGACGCTGGATTGATCCCGACTCTACCCTCGGGATCCACCAATAAGCCTGGGCTGGCAGCTGGCTTAGACTCTCAGTGAGCCATTTGGAGACTTAGCTGGCTGCTCCCACCCCTTGCACGGCCAAGTGCTCTATTGAACGCTGGAGGGGCAGAGCAGAGAGCTGGTGACTGATAGCTACGGATCTCTGCCCAGAGAGATAGGAGGGAGGGTAGACTGAAGATAAATGGTGTTTAATTGTTCAGTTCTCATTGTAGAGGTGGTGGGGGACAGATGCAGTATCGGATTGATGTTGCATCAACCTAGGTGAGGATCATTATTATTTTTTTTTTTTTTTGAAACCTGAAATGCTCTTTTAGGTATGCATAAAATTTGATAGCAGCCATTTATCAATTATCTTGTATGGTTCTGATTACTCATAACTGCTTAGTTGATGAAAATGAAATCTGGTTTGCTGCCAGAGGTTATTGCACTTTGCATTTCATCACTTCTATAAGCACATGTTTATCATGTAAGATGGTTTATAAACAAGCACAAATAGATAAAAATATTTCAAATATATTTAATGCAAGATAAACAAGCAGAATTAATTTTTTTTAAGATGAGAACATCATCCACTCACTCAGTCTCTTCTGTCTTTCCATATTATACTGTGCTAATCAGAGGTGATGGTGTAAATGATTATAAATTCAATGAAAAAGAAAGTGAGAAACACAGAAGGTATCATCACACTTAAATGTTGCATGTGTTTGGTAGTGGTAACAACTATAAGTTTTCATATTCTGGCAGAAATACAGCGAAAGTATGTCTTGCTTCTAAAATGTACAGAATGTATGGAGCTGAAAACCGGGTAAATCACCAAGTAACATTGTGAGGTTGATTTACTAAATGTGGAACAATTTGTGGTATCAGTGGAGTGTAGATAAATTGAAAAAAAAAAGAAAAAATTTGATGTGTTTCTCAGGAAACACAAAGTAGGGATATGGGAATTTATAGCAGCACACACATGTGGAAGGACCTATGTCTTTATTCAGCCTAGCAAGACCTATGGACCTGTGTCTTTATTCAGCCTAGATACCAAATCACAATCTCAAAAAACAACTAACACAAGCAAAAGCCAGGTTACAAGCAAAAGAGGGTGTAAAGGGGGCATGGCCTGGAGCGGCATGGAATAGGACGTGAGTGAGAGCAGCTCCGCTGGCATACACTCCTTTACACATTAATCCTGCACTTCGGGATCCTTTTCAGCCTCCCCGATACCTCCGCTCGAGCCCCGGACACCCCCCAGCATGTCCCCGCCGAAAAAATCGGCGGACTCCGTCAGCAAACTTGACAAATTCCGCCGCACGGACAAGGACCTGCCAGCACAAGATGGCGCCCAGGCGGGACCGGAGGCGAGTGTGATGGGAGCTGAGACGGCTAAGGTACTCGAGGCTATCTCCCAATGCCAGGCTTCACTAACCTGTAAGATTGAGGAGGTGAAGATTGACATCTCCCTGGTCCGCCAGGACCTCCAGAAGGTGAGGGAGAGAGTGACTGAGGCAGAACAGCAGATCAGCGCCGTGGAGGGCTCTCTGCCCCCCCTTCAAAACTCCTCAGATCCCCTCCAGCTTCAAGTCACTCAGCTCATGCTCAAGCAGGACGATATGGAGAACAGGCTGAGGAGATGTAATATTCGGCTGATTGGGCTGCAGAGGGGGCTCACCCGTCTGACTTTCTGGAAAGACTCCTGATTGACACATATGGCCGGGAAGCCTTCCCTTCAACTTTTGTGGTGGAAAGAGCCCATCGCCTGTCTGGCAGACCACCGCCACAGGGAGCACCCCCCCCCACACCTTCATAGCTAAGCTCCTCAACTTTAGAGACAGGGATGCTGTGCTTCGTCTAACCAAGGAGAAGGGTAATATCCCTTTCGGGAATGGGAGATTGGCAATCTTTCCTGACTTTTCTGCAGACGTTCAGAAAAAGCGCAAAACCTTTAATGAAGCAAAGCGCAGGCTCCGCATTAAGAACATTAGGTATGCCATGCTGTACCCCGCCCGCCTCCGTGTGGAAGGAGACAACAGAGTGCACTTCTTCGATGATTTGGAGGCAGTTATATCCTGGCTGGAACACCTTGAGGCACGGGGCTGAGTCTGCCTCATGCCTCTTTTCTTCTTGTTATGAGCTGACCCCTACCTGGAACTCCTGAGTTTAAGGACTGCTCCCTCTTTTTCTGATTTGGATGCCACCTCTGTTTATCCCCTGGAACTCTCTCGCCTTCTACCCTGGCTCCGAGGTCAAGTTGGATGGAACCTGTTTTGTCTTGGCGACACCCTGGCTCCTGTGCGGGGAGGCTACTACCTCCTCCCCCCCTTTTCTTTTTTTCATTTCTCCTTTGACTTCTATGGCCGGGAACGAACATTCTCTCTTGGGACTTTTTTTTTTCCCTCTCCTCTGCTCCTTTCCACCCGGCATAGACAATCTCATCCTCGCACCCCGGCGGAGTTACTGAAGTCTCTCACTCTCTGCCCTAGAAGCATGCTATGCTACCTAGCGAAGTTTCGCTCTTTATGTTTGCCTATGTTAGGCACATACACCAGCCATCCCTCTGCCACCCATCCCTCAGCCACCGCCCTGCGGGGCAGGGGAGACCTTTCCCACTCCTTTTGATGCTGCATCGGGTTTTCTCCCTTTTTCATTTTTTGTGGGACTTGCACGGGTTAATTGGCTGGTTGGGGATCCTGAATGCCCGCACCAGTTGGGGTGGGTGCAGGGCCGGGAGGGTGGATGGGTGGTCTTTATTGTTATTGCATGCTCTGTTTTTTCTAGTTTTGAGGAATATGTTTTGCATTCTTGTTTCTACACCATTTATTACTTTACTGCTGGGTGAAAATGTGATTATTCTTATTGCTGACACGTGTTTTCCTGCTGCACTGCTATTGGGTGGATGCTTGGGTAGAGCGACACCCCCGGAGCTACTGCATGCTATTAGATTAGTCTTTTCCCATGGCACACCTTAAACTCCTGACCTGGAACATCCGGGGCATGAGGGACAAGCTCAAGAAATCAGCGGTATTTGATATCCTAAAACGCCTCAGGGCGGATGTCATAGTCCTGCTGGAGACCCACCTTGACGGCGCTCTCCAACGGGCGCTGAAATGCCCTTGGCTAGGCTGGACGTTCCATTCTATGTTCACATCCCACTCCCGAGGTGTAGCGGTCCTAGTGGCCAAGTCGGTGCATTTCGAGTTCCGGGGATCCCTGATAGATCCATAGGGAAGATATGTGTTTCTGGACGTACTGTTATATGGTGACCCTTATTTACTGTTGACCTTCTATGTCCACTCTCCCTTTGTGGCCTCCATACTGCTTGAGGGCCTAGACTTCATGATGTTGCATCCCCGTGTCCCTGCGATCTGGCTGGGAGATTTCAACAACACCATGAACCCTAGCTTGGACAGGTTGTCTGCCCCTGGTGCTCCACAGCCCCAGCCCACGACAACCAGATTTGCACGGTTGATGGCGGAATTTCATTTGCTGGACACTTGGAGGGTTAAATACCCCTCACTCAGGGCATACTCCTGTTTCTCTGCCACCCATAGCTCCATGCCCCGTATTGACTTAATTCTTATTTCTCCAGCTCTAATCCCCAGACTATTGGACGCCGGCTTTGCGGCCCGCAGTCTTTCCGATCACTGCCCCTATTGGGTCACGCTTCAAATCCGCAGTGAACTGGTTCTGCCAGCCTGGCGGCTGAACCCGTTCTGGCTCTCCCTCATTCCTGAGGAGGATGACATGTCCGCCAAGTGGCAACAGTTCTTTACTGATAATGGTGGCTCGGCTTCCCCCTTGGTGGTTTCCCTGTTGCAGGTGGACGTTAAGATTTTGGCCAAGGTATTTTCCATCCGCCTGAACAAAGTATAACCATAACTTGTTCATGCGGACCATCCAGGCTTCAGGCCGGGCAGGAACTATACCCATAGAGGCTGTGAGTCCAAGTATAACAAAATCTGGGATAGGTGGGTTCAGGCCCGGAGACGTGTGTGTCACCTTGATAAAGCTGATTGTTTGCCTTTTCCATATACTCTGGGTGCTGCAGCTGCCCCTCTTTGCAGGGGCAGCGCTGCACGTTGCGTTACCTGCAGAATGTAATTCATGTCAGATGTGTGTATTTGCTGTACTCCTCCGCGTATTTTCATTGATTATCATGAGCTGTATGACCAAGTGTGTCCCCCTCCTATTTTATTTACATTTCGATGGATTGTGGACTTTTTTGTACTGATTGCTTATTTATTTTACAAATTTCAGTGCAGTGCTATATTTTATTTTTCTCTATAAATCGAGCATGCCCACTTATTTTGGCCCTCAACATGCATTCTTAGACCAAAAAGCATACCTGCCTTTTTTCAATGTGCCACAGGGCAACACGCACGCTTAATTGGCTACTTTTTGGTGTGCTAAGGGATAGGTGTGTTTTTTTTTGG
This sequence comes from Pelophylax lessonae, assembly GCF_965119305.1. Taxonomy (NCBI): domain Eukaryota; kingdom Metazoa; phylum Chordata; class Amphibia; order Anura; family Ranidae; genus Pelophylax; species Pelophylax lessonae. The sequence goes on from NC_138768.1 coordinate 169,788,148, forward strand.
CCGTCTATGCATGCTGACATTGAAACCGCACATTAACATGCATGATAATATAAGTTAACGCACACAACAAGCTTCATGTATAAGTGTGAATGCTGTCACAATTGTGCCAGAGGCTTTTCCCAAAAATACCCACGCTTCTTCCTCCAAAGAGTGCTGGCAATGCCCAATAGATTTCTATGTGTAGCGATCTGCCATCTTCTACTGTCAGCCGCTAGTATTACATTATTAAAATCTGATGTTAAGCCTGCACCTGGGAAGACATCACCTATGACGAAATGCATTGGAATTGGCTGTTACTGAAGACATCATGCTTGCTTAGCCGTCACTCATGGCGTTCCTTTCTCAAGAGCTGACAGTCTGCTGGTTTTTTACTTGTTTGTGCCTGCTTACAACTCTTCAAAGCTGCTGCAGCAGACATCACTTTTCTCAGATGCCGGGGTATTTTGTGCTTTTATGACTATCGTAATTTATGGTCTATGCTATCTGTTAGGAAGTATGCTAAGTGTTGGTGCCTGGTGGTGGATTTCATCAATCAACCTTACTTATACACTTTTTTGCACTCTATGGACACTCTTGTCTATTATTGAAAAGGGCTTTTCATTAAAAAGGACTTTTTTATGTTCCCCAAAAACTGGATTTTGCACTTATTTCACTTTATTACATATTTTCTTGAGAGAGCTCTTTGCTTTTACCCATCATGAGATGTTTCTTGTGTGATACCTTGGTAATGAGACACCTTTTTATAGGCCATCAGTCAAGACTGAACCAGCTGATTAATTTGCACTGACAAGGGGCAAGGATTGCTTTCTAATTACTAATAGATTTCAGCTTTCCAGGCCTTTTTGCACCTCCCTTTCTTCATGTGTTCAATACTTTTCCCTGCATCATTCCATTTTATTACATACAACTTTGTTTCTGAACGTATTTGTTTTGGATTCTTTGTATATATGGATTGCATGGGTTGTTACCGACATATTGTGAAATTTCATGCAAATAGCACCTTTAGATATATATTTACCTAGAAAAATAGTGATGTATTCAATATTTTACAATCATTTTACACTGAAATGTAATACTAGCATAAATAAAACAGGAAAAAATCTGGGCTAGGTTCAATACTTATTTTGCCCGCTGTATGTCACTTCCTAACTTGGGGGTTGTTGGAAAAAGATCCTGGAAGGAGGAAGTGGAGAGAGAGAAGATCTAAGTCACATGACCTGTCCATGCTACAAATACCAGATCCTCATCACCACAGATCTTGTTTTCAGGCCTCCTACACAAAGATGATGATGATGCTGCATTATCCTCAGGAGACCTTGCAATGGAACTTTGCTACAACATTTATCTGGGGGTATCTTTATAAATAACTATATATACAGTACCTGGGTATATGTGAACAATTCAACCATGCTTCCTATCATGCCCTTTGCTGATATTACCTATTTGTACATTGAATGTGTGTACTGTTATGAATGTTTTCCTATATAAAGTTTGTATTATTTCTACATTGTTGGACATCTGTATGCTTATGGTTAATGTTATATGCTGGTTGCAGTAGTTGCTCTGCTTCCAATTACTGGAAATAGATTACTGGTTAATTTCCCAAGAAGGAAATACCCTCTGTTTACAGAGGCCCTATTCTTGATAAAGATATTGCCAACTCAATCCCCACGCTTTCATTTAGCAAAGGTTCTGGTTACTCAGCTTAACATGGTTTACTCAACTTAACATCATCTTTCACACTATACAAAAAATTGGGCTAACTTTACTGTTTTATTTTTTTAATTCATGAAAGTGTTTTTTTTTTTTTTTTTTTCAAAACAAATTGCGTTTGAAAAATTTCTGCGCAAATACCCTGTGACATAAAAAATTGCAATGACTGCCATTTTATTCCCTATGGTCTCTGCTAAAAAAAATAATTAAAAAAAAAAAATATATATATATATGCATATATATATAAAATATAATGTTTGGGGGTTCTGAGTTATTTTCTAGCAAAAATGTATGTTTTATACATGTCAGAGAGGAATGCCGGAATTCGCCCAGTATGGAAGCGGTTAAATAAACAATATTGAGATATGATATCTCCAATGGTTTTGCTTTTTCTCTGAATTGGATCCAGCGATGTGGTCTCCATACCTCCAGGTGCTACAATATTACTCAGAAGCCTTGTAGACCTGCCTAGATGTAAACCCAGTGGGTCGACACTTGCAGGTAAGTGCACACTCTGGTGCAGCTTGCACGGGGATTTGCAGTGATATATTTTTGCATGTGCACCTTAAGGCCCCTTTCACACTATCCGTCCGTTGGACGGATTCCCTTTTTCTCAGTGGGGGATCGAGCCGCTAATCCCCCGCTGAGCAGCAGGATGACAGCTCTGTCTTTGCGCTGTGTGCGGAGACACAGCTGTCAGTTCCCCATGCATCTCTATTGGGGAAATCAGATGGGAACGGACCGTCGGTCCGTTCTCATGCGATCCCATCCGATCCGATCCGCTGGACAGATGGAAAATAGGGTTTCCATCCATCCAGATTTGACGGATCGGATCGGATGTCAGCGAACATGTCTCCGCTGACATCCGATCCCCCATAGAGATGCATGGGGGGACCGTTCAGATCCACCAAAAAAACGGACAGGCGGATCTGAACGGTCCGCCTGTGTGAAAGGGGCCTTATATGGAATTTCCTTGGATCTTATAAATAGATCTTATGAATAGACTTTTTCTTCCTTTTTGCTGATGGTTTTCATTGTACTTTATTAAGTCGCCTATTTAAGAACAACCACTTTTTTATGCACTAGAAAGCACTTTATGTTTGCATACAGTGCACAATTGGATTACATTTTTTGCCTTTATTGTATATGTACACGTTCATGCACTATTAGCACTTTTAAAATATAGATATACTTATGGTACAGGCAATAGGGTAGCGCAGCTTACATACTAAGTTCCTGCTGTCATGGTTTACACATGCCATTTAGATGCAGCAACCCAGTTTTTTCTTTTTTTTCTTTTTCTTGTAATTACATTTTTTTGGTTTTGACACTTGAATGAATATTTAAATTTTGGATATAAATGATACTCACACTAGAGTTGCTAATACATTGAAGGGAGTATGCACTGGGATTGTACAGAAAACCAAAAATAAGGAAAGAAATTTGTGCCTGTATCAACCCGTTAAACATTTTATACCAAACAAACATTATATATATTTATTAGTGGTATTTTTGTGCGCATGGTTCAGATTTTCCTTTCAAAAATAATTTTGCTAATCACAATTTGCATACAGACTTGCTATATTACATAGCTACAACATAATATTACAGAAACTCCAGTCCTATACATATGCAGAAAAAATAAAAATACATATGCAGAGAAATAGAAACAATAGCATGTAGCCACTGTGTGAGTGGCAGAGGGGCAGACATAGAGCATGGCTCCCACTAACTCGCAATTCCCATAAAGCAAGGCATGTATTGGCAATTAAAAATATTGGGCGTCTGGGCTAAACCATCAAGTAAGATATAAAATAGCAGCTTTCTCTGTCCCAAAAACAGAAATAAAATCAATAATATGTTATATGCAATATGCTATTAACTAGATGTCTTATTTAACTTAGAATTCTCTTTTGAATAAAAATAATTAAACATCTCTGTGACTTAGTGTATGCAATTTACTAAAACACGCTTGAACAGAAAAGTCTTATGTTTTATTTGGACTAAAGGTCACTTTACAGAGATGCTTTGAGACATACAAACTTTGGTCTATGATGCATAGGAGAATTCTTCCTCTAGTCCTGAATTCCTTTGGTTCCTCTTGTGGATACACCTCATCATACCAGTGTGATGACTGCAGTTGCATGTATGTTCCTCCCGAGCTATTAATGATGTAAGGTTGTTGGTACAGAAATAATTCACATTCAGGATGTTTTTCTGTGATGAAGCTTTAGAGTTGCTGTAATTTCTAAGAACCTGTTACCATACATAGCAACTTAGATCGATCACATCCTGGTCTCCTCTAGAGGCCTGCTCATAAAATCCTGGATAGCTTGATGAAGGGGTAGCCATTTGTTTATTGATGTCTTCAGAGCTGTGATCCATCTGTTGAAATAATACATGTCAATTTTCAATTCCAACAACTGTGTTATTTAAAGTTTAGCTGTATATATTATAAAAAAATAATCTGGCAATGTTGTCAGTGTCACATGGGTGACCTCCGTTCTGTCTCAGCAGGGCATCCCGGTTTGATATCCTGCTGTGTTGGATCAGAACGGAAATTAATATTACATTGTGACATGCATGAGTGTTCCAAATTTTCCTCCATCTCGTGATGGAGGACAAAAAGACTCTTGAAATTCCTATGCAAAAAGAGAGGGTTGGGACTTTAAATGAGAGTCATGAAGGGCCAACAGGGAAGGTAAAATACATTTATTGGTACATATCAAATGAATGACAAACATGATAAATAAATATTTATTGCACAAATAATAACAAGCTGGTAAGACATCTCCTAATTCATGAACTTGACAGACAACAGAACTGATTCCAGAAAATCATACAATATTTCGATATGTTCACATCATGTAAGGTTCAGATTCCAAGTAATTGAGTATTTGGGTGTGTAATAAGCATCATAGCCTCAACGCGTTTCGTGGACGCACATTGCCACTTCATCAGGAGTAGATGTTTATAAAAAAATCTAGAAAAAATATATGAATAAGGAAAAAGACCATGTTGATGAATGCCAATTTTGAATGAGGGGAAGAGAGGGGGAACAGGGGAAAGAGACCCCCATTGCTCCCCAACACTTACATGACAGCTCTGAATAGATGGCACTGAAGCTGTATAGGCTCTGAATGTCCCCCACGGGAGCTGAGGGCGCACTGGCAGGCGGATAGAAGGAACACGTCGCCAATGTGGTGAGTATGGGCTGGGACATGTGAGGTGACAGACCATGAGTAAATGAACGTATACAATATCTGTAGAAAAGGGATATAATATATATATATATATATATATATATATATATATATATATATATATATGAGTAAATTTGTAAAAATATGAATCATTGTATACAAATTGGAGTATCATGGTACTCCTAAGCGGAGTGTGATAAAAGATGAAGAGTGGGTGGGGGTGGGAGACATTCAGAGCCTATACAGCTTCAGTGCATTCATCAACTTGGTCTTTTTCCTTATTCATATATTTTTTCTAGATTTTTTTCTAAACATCTACTCCTGATGAAGTGGCAATGTGCGTCCACGAAACGCGTTGAGGCTATGATGTTTATTACTCACCCAAATACTCAATTACTTGGAATCTGAACCTTACATGATGTGAACATATCGAAATATTGTATAATTTTCTGGAATCAGTTCTGTTGTCTGTCAAGTTCATGAATTAGGAGATGTCTTACCAGCTTGTTATTATTTGTGCAATACATATTTATTTATCATGTTTGTCATTCATTTGATATGAACCAATATATGTATTTTACCTTCCCTGTCGGCCCTTCATGACTCTCATTTAAAGTCCCAACCCTCTCTTTTTTGCATATTGATTAGGGATGGAGGGGCACGCAAATCCCACCGTGCTCCTCATATAAAGTCCCAACCCCCCTCTTGTTGAAATTCCTATGGGTAGCTAGGTGTTGAAAGAAATGTAAACAAATGTGTCCATCTATATTTGCCCACATGCTGCCAGGTCAGTAAAAGCAGACTTGGACACAATCTTATTGCGTTTTCTTATGAAACGGACCCATATGTGGGCAAATAAAGGGACACACATGCCTGCTTATTTCTGGCCACCCACAGCGATACTTTGCAGTCCATTTTTGATTTGTCAAGCAAAGACTGCCAGAATGCCCATGTGAAGAGAGCTAAGAAAAAACTGTTACACACAGGCCTCAGATGCCGGCATCCAGTGCATTGGCAGTGTTTAGCCGGACTTCTTTGGATATGAAATCTGCTCAGCTCTACACATAACGGAAACAATCCCTACCGCTTGTTTTCAGCTGCACTTCCTGCACTCAGGTAGAAAGTTTTAAATTCTTCAGATGGGGGTCTGAGCTCAATTATGCAACGTCTTGAGTTGTGTGTCTGTTCAAAAACAGTGTATCCTTGTAGGTAGATGCCACCTGAAATTAGCAAAAGAGCTCATTAGTTTAGATGAATAACAGCTAGAAAATGCCATGCTTCTCCTACAGTGATAGAGTCTAACACTAGTTCAGATGGGTCAAATCTGAACTAGTAAGGCTAACATCTGGTTTTGTGCTGATCAGGATTGTCTTGAAACACAGTCATAAGGCATTATGGATGATTTACTAAAGAAGTTGAGTATCTTGACACAATAAATGGTTTGAGTTTTCACTTCAAATATCAATCATCATCCTGTATACTTAACATAAATGTGTGGATATTCTCAACTCCTTTTTTTAAATCAGCTTGACTGCGTCAACCTGAACTTCCAGAGAACATTCAAAAACTTTCAACCATCTTCTGAAAAAACACTTTTAAGGACAATCTTGAACAAGACCTAAAGCAAGTATAGCAATAAGCAATTCTCTTCTTTCTCTGACCTTCTGTATGCTTCTTTTAGTTTGTGACTCAAAAATGTTGAAATCAGACACAGAGAGACAACTAGCCTTTTTGGAGAAAGGTGAGCCATTGGAGCCTTCACATATCCGTCACGACAGGTGTAATTCACCTTTTCATGGTCTGCTAAATTGGTTCAAACTTCTGGAACCCAAGAATAACTTTTTTTTTCTTCCTAAATATTTAATCATTGAGGAATTTAAAACTCACCAAGAGAACTGTTTGAACGGATACTTGCATAGAAGTACAAGCAGCCATCTTTTAATATGCAGTAGTGCTGGACCCACACATCCTTATTTCTGTCCAACTGGTGAAGGAGACCCAAGCATTCTGGGTTTTTGATTGCTAATGGAGGAAGACTGATATTGTGCATGGTCACATCCACCCACACATGGTTCTATATGGAAACAAAAAGTGTTGTGAATTTGCATTATTTGATGCAAAGTGCACATTAATATTGTAATTAAAGGACACAGTACTTTTAGTTAAATTACTTCCCCACTGTGCCCAAACCAAAAAAAATATATACAGTATATTTTGGCTATAGCTGGTCTAATGAGGAAAGAGAGAAATACTGCAATAATAACTGCTATAATCTGCACACTACACTTTCTCTTTAAAGTCTTATGTCCTGTATATCATCAAGTGGAACTTTAACTCATTGGCTCACAAACTCCCAATTCTTCTACAGATCTCTCCATAGCATTTGGCTGTAGAAGAACATGACTTTAATAATGATCTATTGCTGGGGATGGGCAGAGGGAGCCACAGCAAGCAGCTCCAGCTTTCTTGCTTTCTATGTTGTGTTATGTACAGACACAAAACAAAGAACAGAGCAGATTATTCTTAATTACCAAATGGGTATGCGCCCTTATATAATTAAAAGCAGAATCTGCTCAGTTCCTCAGTTTACAAAAGTGGTGCAGGCTTTATGCCTGCACCACTCCTTGGCAATACCTTCCAATATGCAAGACTGGAACACTACCAAAATGAACAAATGCTCTACAACTCAAGAGGATTTAGGAGGATAAAGGTCTGGGGCTCAAGTGGGTATTAAACAATGTATTGTTATACGACTCTACTCAGTAACAGTCCTGTAAATAAACTAAAAACAATTGAAAAATACTACAAACCCTTTTACCTGGTTTAGAGGATGAATGGCTTTATCCATTGCCTCCAGCCACCTAAAATACAGGATAAATACCTGAGTACAGGAAAACATTTATTTCAGAAAATACATGTACATATCTCATACCAAAGTTTAGTGTTTAAATAATCTATGGAGGACACCTTTAATTATGTGTAATATTTATGTCCTGTGTTTAAAAGTATTATACATTTTTCTAAAGACATAAGGGCTGCACATAATCTTATATATATATATATATATATATATATATATATATATATATATATATATATATATATATATATATATAATTTGCTGTTGTACTGGAGCAGTAAAAGTAATGATACTGTAGGAACTCTGAGGGCCTGTTCACATGAAGCTGGTGTCACATGCTTTGGTCCACTGCAGTGCCATTTGTTGTCAATGACACTCCAATGCACCTCCAAAATGCAAGTGTGTTACAACGCACTTCAGAGCCATGCAACACACAGGCAAATAGACTGTGCACTTTGCAATTGCAGTTCCTCCAGAACTTAGTAAATGAGGAATTTCGCTGCTGGCTCCCGCAATCCAATCATGTGTAAGCAAAAATGCTGTTTTTTTTTTTTTTTGTTTTTATTTTACTTTCCTTTCACATGTTTGGATATTCTTTGTAAAGTATGTCTTTACCTCATTTACTAATCTCTGGAGAAACTGCACTTGTAGAGTGCACATTCTGTTTTCCTTTAGTAAATCTACCCCACAGTGTCCTGTGCATTACACTGTGACACAATGCAAACAGCACCTATTTTGTCATGCACTGAAGAGTGTTGCAGACATTTTATGTTGAACGGCTGCTAAACACAGCCCACTGTAACATACATGAAATCACAAAACACATATGATTCATTGCACTGTGCTGTGAATAGGCCCTAAGTAGTTTATACACCAACAGATGTGTGTACAAATACATACATATTAGATTAGTAATAGTTTTTTTTATTATTTTGATTTCATTTAGTAATTTTAGGTGCTATATATCATCTGTTGTGATGTTTAGTATAAAAATGTAGAAATGTAACATAAAATCCACCCCACTGCATCTTTAGGATAAGGACACTATTCTGGCCTTGAACAAACCATGCAGAACTAAGATGGATTAGCCTGGATCTGTGGTCTGCACGTATGTGAGGAAACTGAAGAACGGGGGCTGGATTATGGGATATGTAAAACCGCAATTAGTGTTTAAGTCATGTTGCATATCATAGAATGTACCACTTTGTGAAAATGGTAATATTCAGTGAATGAATAGAAATCAGGCATTGTTACTTGACTTTCATCATTGCTGCTCACCAAGGCAACACATTACCTTTTCATCTCTTGGTTAGATGTTGCACAGAAGTAGAATATGCGGCTTCCAGACTGTGGTACACATCTAAATACGAATGGTTTCCCCAGTGTTGTATCCACACCAATTTCAGAGCCTTCCAGTTTTGTCACCTCTAGTGGCCGACACTTTCCTTCATCCTGCAAAGAGAACCCAGATAAATATGAAGCTTGTAGAAAAACCATCAATTCTATTCTAAATTGCTTACTTTTTTTTGTGCATACAGGTGACACCAATATGATATGATAGATGATTATGATAGACAGATTATATAGATGGATAGATAGATAAACCATAAGGAAACGTTTTCAAATGTTGCTGTTTTCACTGGGAATATTGATAAGGCCTGCCATGTTTTGCGACCTAGATAAGGGGGTTATTTCCTCAGCTGGCTCCGGCATTATCTAAGAGAGTGTATGTATCTGAGAGTATGTTGTTTGAGATATGTTGGGATGCCTGAACTCAGTATAAATTCAATAACCACAACAGCGAGGCCCAAAACTGCACAGTTCATGGCCGTTGAGTGGTGCTTTAAAAACATGTCATGTAAAACAGGTCATGTAGCGCCAGTCTACAGCGCTGACATAAGAGGAGCGGCTGCATGAAACTGGCGTTCAGTTTTCACTGTCTTTGCTGCCATTCCTCCTCGAGCAGACAGAGGGACAAGCACAGCTGTGAAGATGAGACTGTTATTACAGTGCTTTGTGTAGCCTGTTTAAGCCTTCCCACCACAAACCCAAATAGAATGAGGACTGCTTGGATGTCTGTGAATGTTGGGAGGAATTGAGAATTGTGGGAGAGATAGTTCTATACAGTACAAGCCTACTTTGTGGACTGGGTGAAGGAAATAAATGTTCCAGGTTCACTGGAGCTCTGTGGGTAGATAAAAAGAAAGATTTGTTCCTGGGCTCAGTGGGATGTAATGGATATATTCTGAGAGGCAAATGGATCTCAGGCTGCTTACCACCATATATAGGTCAGAGAGGTGTAGCAGCAGGCATTTCCTGGTACCGGAGAACACTGCTGACACTGACTGAGAACACTGTCTGAATAAGGGGAGATTGCAGCTGTGGATGCTGATTTTGTTGTGTAGCCACCCTGTATGTTAGTGAGTGTTTAAATGTATCTTTCCTGGGTAAGGTTCCTAACCTTGGACAATTGCTAGCTGCTGATTTGTTTTCTCCCTTATATTTCAGAGTTACTGGGGCACCCTACTGTCACCACTAGGTGTCACTTACACCTAGGGCTATTGGTATAGGGCTCAGCAAGTCTTTTGCTATTCAGCCTTTATGTCTGTTCTGGCTACCACTAGTAGACTTCCTACAGTGGTGCATGCTGGGGGAGGTTAAAAAAAGCTCCGGGAGTGGCTTGGTGAGCTCTTTCTCCCACAGGCCTTAGCCTGGGGAGGACGTGTTCAGAGTTTGTGCTTTGTAGGCCTGAGCCCTATGGGCCCAACACAGGTTTAGCTGAGCAGCCCTGCATTGCCAAGGAGGGTATGTATTGGTAGAAGAGAGCCTGATGGATGAAGCTCAGAGAATCCTGGCCCTGTCATGAGGTAATGGAATCTGTAAGGCTGGTTGCAACTGGAGACTTAAACCTAACCCTCTCTCCCCTTGTGAGCCGTAGCAATAAAACTTCAAAAATCCTAAAGTGACTGGCGCCCTTCCTTGTCATGTAAAGCTTTCTGACCATGGATCCACCACGAGGTAATGCTAGCCTTCTCCTTGCTAGAGGTTAGTCCTCTCCCTCTCCAAATGGAGTAGGTGTGCTACAGGTGTGCTGCTAATGGGTAATGGAAAAAGATCAGCTATCAGCTGCCATTACACAGGAGTCACAGGAGAGGTCACTAACCAATCCCACTGTGCCCTGATAAAGAGAAACAGTGCTGCTTTTACCAGTGTTTGGAGGAACTTTATCCTGACTGCTCCAACATCATATTTGGGCCCCAACATGCTGGCCAGTATGGAACCATGTTTAATATAGATCGACGGACTATTATTGTGGTACCAGCCCCTAGTATAGGGTTTAGGGGCTACTCTTTGTTCCACTTGTTTGTTACCAACTGCATATTTCGTTTTCCATTGTTTTACATATTTGTTGTGCAATTTTGCTTTTTCTATTTTTTTACAGTGTTGGGGTGCTGTGTAAATTTGCAATACTTATTTCCTCTTCAGCCCAGGTGTGTCGCAGTGCTACTTTTAGAGTTGTGGGAACTGAGAACAGGGGACCTAAGAAAACAGTTCCTTCAGGGGTAAGGGCTAAAAACAATTGCTTTGTTGGACTTGTAACAGCTTGTCATATAAACAAGTGTGACCTGAATAGTTTTTTTTGCCAGGGCTGCTTCCTGTCTAGCACTGGTGACCTAGGCATGTTGTTTCTGTACTTGCAGAGGATTCTGACACCCTTTATTAAAGGAAGTTATCATTAACCTTAGCACAAACAATAGTAAGATTGTACCGATGCAAATGAGTAAAAAACTCATAACCCTTCCACAAATTGTTACTGACATTTTTATTCCATCTAATTTAGAGCTTCTTTACCCCACAGTTGCTTCTCTTTTGTGCATTCACAGATTTTCTGTGTGTTTTCTGTAAAGACATTTAAAAATGAATATTTATTTATGGGACCTGCATGTTTTTTGGCTAATCACTTGCTACAGTCAGTATGTTTCTTAATATTTGTACTCAGTGGCGGCTGGTGCTCAAAATTTGGGGGGGGGGGCGCAAACAGAAAAATGTAATAGGCATTGCTTTGTGGCAAAAAACGCTGTAAAAAATTGTGTGACTTTGAGGTTGCAAAAGTGTGAAAGGGGCCTTCAGTAATTAACCACTTGCCTTCTGTGCACTTAAACACCCTTCCCATCCAGGCCAATTTTCAGCTTTCAGCGCTCTCACACTTTGAATGACAATTGCGCGGTCATGCTACACTGTACCCATATGAAATTTTTATCATTTTTTTCACACAAACAGAGCTTTCTTTTGGTGGTATTTAATCATCTCTGGGTTTTTTATTTTTTACAAAAAAAAAGAAAAAAGACAGAAAATTTTGAAAAAAAAAAAAAGTTTTTCTTATTTTCTGCGAGTAAATTTTGAAAATAAATTTTTCTCCCTCACTGATGTGCGCTGATGAGGCGGCACTGATGGGCACTGATAGGCTGCACTTATGGGCACTGATAGGCTGCACTTATGGGCACTGATGAGGTGGCACTTATGGGCACTGATGAGGTGGCACTTATGGGCACTGATGAGGAGGTACTAATATGTCGCACTGATGAGCACTGATAGGTGGCATTGATAGGCGGCACTGATAGGCGGCACTGATAGGCGGTACTGATAGGCGGCACTGCTGGGCACTGAGAGGTGGCACTGCTGGGTACTGAGAGGTGGCACTGCTGGGCACTGAGAGGTGGCACTGACGGGCGGCACTGATGGGCACTGATAGGCGGCACTGATGGACACTGATAGGTGGCACTGATGGACACTGACGGGTGGCACTGATGAGCACTGATGGGCGGAACTGATGAGCACTGATGGGCAGCACCATCAGTGCCCACACTCAGTGCCCATAGTGCTGCCAGTCAGTGCTCATCAGTGCCTAGATGAGCAGGCACTAATGGGCACTGACTGGCAGCACTATGGGCACTAATGGCGGGCACTGTGGGCACTGATGGGGGGGCAATGTGTGTGGTTTTTTTACCTTCAGTAATCAGGGCACTGGTGATCAGTGCCCTGATTACATGTCTCTGTGTCCCCAGCGGCTGTCGGCTCCCCCTCCTTCCTCACACTGCAGTGTCTGTGTGAGGAAGGAGCGCCGGCGATGAGAGATGATCTCATATGTTTACATATGAGATCATCTCTCATTGGACGGCTTGATCACGTGGTGAATGGCCGCTGTGATTGGCCATTCACCACGATCTGTGATTCATTCACCACGATCTGTGATCTGGGACACAGATTCTCCCCGATGCACGCTCGCAGGAGCGCGCGGGGGGGCGTGTCACTGGAGGCTGTTTAAAAACGGCCTCCCGAAAATTCGAGTCTGCGCTGCAGCCGTATATAGGCTGTAGCGCGGATGGGAGGGGGTTAAGGTATAGTGTGCCCCCTTTCAATGCAGAGAGACCAGCGTGCCCCCTTTCAATGCAGAGAGACCAGCGTGCCCCCTTTCAATGCAGAGAAACCAGCGTGCCCCCTTTCAATGCAGTGTCCAGCGTACATGCCCCCTTCAATGCAGTGACCAGCGTACATGCCCCCTTCAATGCAGTGACCAGCGTACATGCCCCCTTCAATGCAGAGACCAGCGTACATGCCCCCTTCAATGCATAGACCAGCGTACATGCCCCCTTCAATGCAGAGACCAGCATACATGCCCCCTTCAATGCAGGGACCAGCGTACATGCCCCCTTCAATGCAGAGACCAGCGTGCATGCCCCCTTCAATGCAGAGACCAGCGTACATGCCCCCTTCAATGCAGTGACCAGCATACATGTCCCCTTCAATGCAGTGACCAGCGCACATGCCCCCTTCAATGCAGTGACCAGCGCACATGCCCCCTTCAATGCAGTGACCAAGGTACATGCCCCCTTCAATGCAGTGACCAGCGTACATGCCCCCTTCAATGCAGTGACCAGCGTACATGCCCCCTTCAATGCAGTGACCAGCGTACATGCCCGCTTCAATGCAGTGACCAGCGTACATGCCCCCTTTTCAATGCAGTGACCAGCGTACATGCCCACTTCAATGCAGTGACCAGCGTACATGCCCCCTTCAATGCAGTGACCAGTGTACATGCCCCCTTTTCAATGCAGGGACCAGCGTACATGCCCCCTTCAATGCAGTGACCAGCGCGCATGCCCCCTTCAATGCAGTGACCAGCGCGCATGCCCTCTTCAATGCAGTGACCAGCGTACATGCCCCCTTCAATGCAGTGACCAGCGTACATGCCCCCTTCAATGCAGTGACCAGCGTACATGCCCCCTTCAATGCAGTGACCAGCGTACATGCCCCCTTCAATGCAGTGACCAGCGTACATGACCCCTTCAATGCAGTGACCAGCGTACATGCCCCCTTCAATGCAGTGACCAGCGTACATGCCCCCTTCAATGCAGTGACCAGCGTACATGCCCCCTTTTCAATGCAGTGACCAGCGTGCATGCCCCCTTCAATGCAGTGACCAGCGTGCATGCCCCCTTCAATGCAGTGACCAGCGCACACGCCCCCTTCAATGTAGTAACCAGCGTACATGCCCCCTTCAATGCAGTGACCAGCATACATGCCCCTTCAATGCAGTGACCAGCATACATGCCCTCTTTTCAATGCAGTTACCAGCGTGCGTGCCCCCTTCAATGCAGTGACCAGCATACTTGCCCCCTTCAATGCAGTGACCAGCGTACATGCCCCCTTCAATGCAGTGACCAGCGTACATGCCCCCTTCAATGCAGTGACCAGTGTACGTGCCCCCTTCAATGCAGTGACCAGCGTGCGTGCCCCCTTCAATGCAGTGTGGCCCAGAGACCAGTGCACTTACCGGGATCAGCAGCAGCGGCGGCGGCGCGGCTTCTTCTTAGTCCCCCGCTGCGTCTCCTTGAGTCCTCCCGCTCCCGCCTCCTCCTCAGCCAATGGCATGGGGTTTGCCTTGCAGGCCAATCAGGAATCAGGTATTAGACTCGCTCCCTGATTGGCCAGGAGTAGGATCCGTGTGACAATAGCAAATTTTCATTCGCTTTTGCCACACAATGGGTGGAGTCGGGGCGCACTGCTCTGCGCCCCGGGACCACCCATTACATCACCCTATTAGAGCCTCTGGCTCTAATCAGGTGATGCAAAAAAAAAAAAGCCCCATTGAACTCCATGCGTCCGGCGCCCCTGCATGCAGATTAGGGGGCCAGATGCATGGATAGGGGGGGCGGCGCCCCTGCGCCCCCAACACACCCGCCGCCACTGTTTGTACTCCTGTGTGCATTTCATTTATCCAGTTATGTCATGGGAAAATTGATCTCGCTCAAAGGGAATGTTAAGTCTATTAAATATTTTTTATTACTATATATAAATGCTGGATGGCTAAGCTTGCGTATTGCTTACTCCAAGTCTATAAGTTGACTAACTCAGTGAAATCATTGGTAAACATTGTTAAAGCGGACGTATACCCAATATGTTTCTAGCACCCTCCTAGATAGGTGCTAGGCAAGAAGAATAGTTTGCTCTGCCTGCTTAACAGGGGAGCAGCAGATAAAACATAGTCTGCTCTCTCTGCTTATCAGGGGAGCCTGATCGATAGTTCGGCCTGCTCATTGTGCTCAGTGTGTATTCATCTGGTCTGAGGGAGTGTCCCCACTGTATCCAATAGGGGGGGCTGTTGGACAGTGGAGGAAACCTGGCCAATGATACACAGGCTTTTGTAACTGTCCCAGTGGGTTGGTACACAGAGAGGTGCATCATGGGATAGGGTATAAAATCCGAGAGCACATGAGGCAGGGGGTCTTTGGGCAGGAAGCCAAGTCCCAGAAGTAGAGTACGGCTGTTTCTCCTTCTGCAGCTGGGAAAGGTGGTCACAGGCAGTCGGTCTGGTGACTCTGAAAGTGTTGCTGAATGCAGAGGTCCAGTGGATGCTGACAATTGGAGTTTGGAGGCAAAGGGGACTCTGGAAAAACAGTGTCCATGAGTACAGAGGAACTTGCCCAGGGGTCTGTCAGGAAGGGGACCACTCCAGAAGCTAGGGTCAGGCCTTAGCACACTGGTGTTGAGAGGAAAGGGGGTTCCAGTTACAGAACCCTGAAGAGAATCACTAAAACAGGAACCTTTAAAACTATCTTCCCTTCATTGGCAAGGTGAAGCAGCGACCTTGTCGCACACTACAGCTAGTTGTCCTCAAGATTGTGCATAGTTCTTAGATGGAGTATCCCACTCATCCCTTCTCCTATCCCAGTTCTCAATAAAAACAAAAAAACCAACATCCCCTGGATTTATTATTGACTGAGCCAAGGACTTTCATGGCTGTTTGTCTGCTATCAGTTGCTAAGGGTAACCCAGGGGAATCCAGAAAGCGTAATTCTCAGCAATGGTCTAGGGGGCAGTGCTACATGTTTTTTTTTACTAATTTTAGGGAAATTTAATTTTATGCCCCCACTGGGGCAATCCAACCTTTCCACTTGCCATGGTGAGCATAGCCAGCAGGACAGAAAACGAGGAGCTATCCAAAATGTTAAAGTTGTCTCTAGAACAGGAGGTAAGTGAAACCAACAGATGGGGGTACCTGTTCCAGTGGCAACTGTCCAAGAGAAAGAAATCTCCACAACAACACTAAATTAAAAGAGGTTTACCTTTCCTCTACTTTATTCATTCAAAATTCAAAAAAAACAGTTTTGACTATACAAACACTCACTTAAGCTGGGTACACATCCACTGAATGTCGGGGAGACATTTTCTGTTTAAAAAAAAAAAAACAGCCGTCATTCGGCCTGTGTGTATGTCGGTCTGTCCAGCAGAAGCCGGCAATGCATGCTGGAAAACCAGCAGCCGATCGACTCCTGATCAGCACTCTCAGCCAATGGCAGAGAGCAGATATTGGAGTTTTCTGGCGGGGGGGGGGGGCCATCTCCTTGTCAGAACACAATCGCTCAGTAGGGGAGATCGCTATACTATCTTTGCATAGTTAGTATAGCGGTTTCAACTGGAGCTGACAGTTTTTTTTCGTTTAACCCGCTGGGTTGAATGGAAAAAAACTAATAGTGTGTACCAGGCTTTGGCTGAGTCATTGTAGTAGGCAATCTATCTAATTTTTAGTGGCATATCTTTCTATTTTTAATACAATAACAAAAGTATAGGGAAGAAAGCATGCAAAAGTGTAAAGCTTGAATTAACCTAACTCAGCAAAATGGATTAAAAATGTAATTCAGAATTTCAAAATCAAACGAAAACATGCTTTTTAAAAAGTGTAACCCTTTAGGTAGGCTAAATATCTTGTCTCTAGAACTTTGGACATTACTGAATATGGATATTTGCAAACCTATTATATTTGTATTTAACCGTAACCTCTAAATAGCAGACAATAGGAAGGGACAAAACAAATGCATATTTGTGAATATCATCAGCAAATCCTCTCAATTTACGAGCTCTGTTATCCCTATAATGTCTTACTATGATGCAGCTTTACTACAGGTTTGCATTCATAAAATGTTCCAAATTACTGAAGATTACTTCCTGAAGAAATTGTTTTGTTTTGAAACTAGGAGTATTTAATTTGAGCACGTGCTGCTGTAGCCGTCCTGCTGCTGTAGAGATTAGGACTTGTTTCAGTAATGGCTGTTGTTTGAAAACGAAGGCATGTGGCTTGTACACAACCAGCGGTTTAAATATAAGCCTATTGCTTCACTAAGCTGTTTACATAAAAAGCTAAGGCTTATGCCCCAGAACTTGAAAACAAGAGCAGGACTAGATATTATACATTTACATTAGAAAAAAAAAAGATTAATGGTTTGTGCATCCAGCTGTTTTAAAAGTTGACAATAAATTGAACCCGTGCTTTGCCTAGAACAGGTTCTCTTTAAAGCTGGCCACTGCTGCAGGTCATACTTATGTTCCTTAATTCTTCAAGCTCCAAATTGAGCAGAAGGGATCATTATTCTGTTGTTTTAGCTTTGTTAATGGAGCCTTGTGTCTGATTTTTTATAAATCAATTGAATAAATATTTCTGTTTCTAAAAAGATGTGACAGTATAAGCCTTAAAAGTTATGGTGATTTGGGGCTAACAGAAGCAAAAAGCCCCTCAATGTAAGCAGTGCCTAGCACAGTAAAACCTTAGAACAGAAAAATTCATATTTTTCCATCACATATTCCAAAAGTAGGAGCATTATTTTTCATTGGGGACAGCAGGCAGAGCCATGCAAACCATTTCTTTATGTCCCATCAGCCAGATGCACATTCAGAACCACTGGTGTCGTGCAAATATAACCTAATGTTATAGAACCATTTATTCCAAACTACATACAGCTGTTTCAGGGCAAATTCACACATAATGCGGTGACAGGAGTTTTACTGCATTGTAAAATGCCTGTCACAGCAAGGACACACAGGAAACAATTGTGAGTAAGGCTTGAGACCGAATGAGACACTATAACCATACATGTTGTGGTGAGAAAGGACCAAAGAAATTAAAAAGCCGTCCAACCGAATAAATGTGTAACTGTCAGGAGAGTGTAAATGCTCCTGTTCTTTGACAGCTGTTGGTCTCATTCCAGCATCTTGGTTTTGGCTATGGTGCATTACTGTCTGTCTGTCCACCTGCAAGGTGATTGATGTGGCCAGTCTCTGGGTGGAGACCAAACCTGATTTAAGCCAGCCAAACGTGATTTAAGCCAGCCAAACCTGCAGTCTCATTCTTGTGATAGCGCTGGTTATATGTCCTCAAGCTGCCTGTTTGTCTGTCCTGCTCTGCTGTTTGGGTTCCCTTGTTAATGACCTCTGATCAGATATCGGATTACTCTCTGAATTTTGCCTGCCTTTTGACTACTTTTTGACCCTGACTATTTTGAACCTTGCCTGCCTTATACCTGGACTGTCATTTAAACCACTGTGTGGTGGACAGGCATTACATCATTGTGTATAAATCCTGGGGGCAACCGAGTACCTGTAGGCCTGCTTGCCTAATGGGAAAGGGAGCTGCTATAGGTGAAGAACACAGAAGCTAGCTATTGTAGCTATAGTGTCTGACCACCTGCATAAGGGGTAAGCATGACAGTAACACAGTAAAGCCTTCTTAAGGCCCGTACACAGAAAAAGAAAATCGGAAAGTAACATTTAGTGAGATTAACGATCGGCCGTTTATCTGATTGTTAGTTTTTGTGCTTTTGACAGCCGATTTTGACTTTTTGGACGACAAAACTTGAAGGTGCAGGCTATAAAATTGTTATCGTAAGTGAACACAGCGTCCAATTTTCGTTGAATTAGTACAGTTTTCATCCGAAAAAAAAAATCGCAAGAGCAAGACTACGCATGCTCTGAAACAAAAGAATACATTACAAAACAATTCAACACATTACATTACTTCTGAAGTTGTATTCTGTCGTGCAAAATTTTCGTACTTTCGACATGATACTAGCATGCAACAAAAAACGAACGATTATTCATCCGATAATCTCATTGTGTGTACCAGGCTTGAGAATAGAATGTATTCAAGCAGGGGCGTAACTACAGGGGTTGCAGGGGTTGCAATCGCTACCGGGCCCCATGCTCCAGGGGGCCCGGTAGCAAACCAGTGGGTGAACTTAAAGGATCGCAAAGGTCACACTTGCGACCGGGCCCTGGCTTTGCACCACTGTGGGGAGGCCCCAAGATTGCAGGAAGGGGGCCCACTGCAGAACTTGTGAAAGGATCCTGCTGCGGGACCGTAATAAAAGGCCATGCAACGAGTGTAAAGAGCCCCAGGATTAGTGGGAAGAGCCCTGGGCTTGAAGGGAAGGGCCCCGGCCAGGGGTCTGGGGGGCCCTTCATGGTTTCTTGCATCAGGGCCCTGAAGGTTCTAGTTACGCCTCTGTATTCAAGTGTCTTATTTCATCTGATATCCCAAAGAAAATAGCAATATTGCTAATTTCATTGCAAGATGTACATAAACTTCTTTCCACCAATTCTTGTCCAATTAAATATTTTACATGAATGCATTCAGTGCTGGCCTGTTATATAAAGAAGTGCAAAAATTACAGATGACTTACAGTGAGTGTTGTTACTAGGCACAAGCAAATTGATTAGCACTCAAGTCAGAACTCACAATGAACATAGCCACAAAATAGTAATGTGCTCCACCAGTGTGCTCAATTTTTCTGCAAGCTGAAAAAGTGGTTTGAAGAACCACTTAATTATTCAAATATTTTTTCTATTCACTTCCGAAATAGGAAGCCCTTGGGTGACTAAATACACCAGAAAATTGAATACATTCCTAGTGGAGAGAATAGCGGGGGTTGGCTATATTAATATCAAAAGGATTTCCCATTATTCATTCATGATTAGTAGTTGTAGAGAACAACCAGTCAGATATCTCTAAGATATTCACACTGCCTTTAAAATCATATCTCATTTGCTAGTAATAATACATTGGGGTTTATTTACTAAAACTGGAGAGTGCAAAATCAGATGCAGCTCTGCATGATAGCCAATCAGCTTCTAACTTCAACTTGTTCAATTATGCTTTGATTAAAAAAACTGGAAGCTGATTGGTTTCTATACAGAGGTGCACCAGATTTGCGCTTTCCAGTTTTAGTAAATCAACCTCATTATCTTGTGGTACACATACAAGTGGCACATAAAATGACAACTTTTATATTCTTTTGAAGCCCTCCTTGCACTCCCCTCTCTAACTAACTGCTGGTATGAAAAAATAAATGAAACCTTTCCAAATGCCAATTTTACTTAACGTGGAACTTTAAGTCCTGATGGATCACGTCATGCTGACCCCTTTTGCAGCTATAGCTATGTAAAACCTTACTTGGAAAAGAAAAAAACTTGACACTATAGCACTAGGAACCTCCAACGAAGCTGGACACAGTATTTTTAAAATATAATGACCACTGTGCAACCAGGACTGGATGATTTAAGTGT
Organism: Pelophylax lessonae; assembly: GCF_965119305.1. Taxonomy (NCBI): domain Eukaryota; kingdom Metazoa; phylum Chordata; class Amphibia; order Anura; family Ranidae; genus Pelophylax; species Pelophylax lessonae. The sequence continues at coordinate 169,808,821 of NC_138768.1, forward strand.
TGCAGCCCTCTTAAGATCAGGGAATCTTGTAACTGTGCAAACAGCAAAAAGCAAAAGGGAGAAAATGCCTAGTGCATTATCTACAGAACTTTATTAAAGGGTAAGAGATATAAATTATACTCACAAACCCAGTAAGAGTGATAGCGTATCATAAAATCCAGAGACCAGAAGCCAGCCCTCAAACCCCATAGGTCGAAATGGATGATGCTACTAGCTGACTGGCTTCGGGGACAAACCCCCTTCCGTACAGCAAAACCTTTTTTTTGTTTTGCTCTGAGGAAGGGGGTTTGTTCCCCGAAAACGCATCATCTGATAACATCAACCATTTCGACCTATGGCGTTCGAGGGGTGGCTTCTGGTTTCTGGATTTATGATATGCTATCACTCCTATTGGGTTTGTGAGTATAATTTGTATCTTCTACAATTTATTAAAGTGCTATAGATAATGCACTAGGTTTTTGCACCCTTTTGTTTTCTATTGTTTGCATAAAAAAAAAAATGTCTGCTCTGTTTAAAATCCAGTAAGGCAATGTCTCAACGCGTACAAAAAAGGAATTCTGTGAATGTGATGGAAACAAGGTTGCCTCCAGAACATTCACAGGGCAAGGGTGATCAGATATAGGCGCCAAAAAGGACACTAGTGGTGACTGAGTAGTGGTGAAAATTAAACAATAAGTTTATTAAGGCACTTATGCCTGGTGAATGAACAAAGAACAGGACTGGACACAAATACAATTTAAAACATTAAAATCATGTACATACAATCGATTGCATCACCACAGACCTGAATACAAAAATTGTTTCAATATTGGAGTGGTTCAAATAGGGACCAGGGATAATGTATCCAACCGGGAAGTGAGGATATATATGATCTACAGGGTAGCTGACATCAGTCACAGGTATGCCTGTGTAGCGGAAAAAGGGTCGTTAGAAAACACCCATAGCTCAAGCCTGTAGAAAGATAAAGGGTTCCAGTTACTCAAAATCCGGTGTCAGATGGAGAATTTAAGGATAATGATGTAAATGTGGCTATTGTGAAGATAGTCCAAAATAGATAAAATAGGCTCCAAAAGACAGTATAAGCCCTGAAAAAAAGAAGAACCAGACAAAGTGCAGGTATAATTTCCTCCTTGAAGATGTCATGGGCACTGTGTATGGAGTTAAGTCCATTCAGGGATTGCTCATCATGACCGAATGGAGGTGGGGGAAGAGAGCAGGAAGGTCCTCCGTGCTCAACGTGCTCTGCACAAACTCAGTTGTCCTTTATTCTGGACACTGTGCTGATAATCAGTGAGTCACTAGAGGCAGATTTGGTGACAGCCTAAAGATTTACTGCTGCTGATGGGGGAGGAAGCAACAGGAATAACACGGACTGTGCTGAGGAAGGACAGATTAGGGAGAGAGAAAAGAAAAGCAGGAAAGGTGACAGGGCAAACTCTGCTGCCAGGGAGACACAAAGGAGTTAAACTTAAAAGGATAGTGCTATATCTTATCCTAATGATATTCCCTCCTTTCTCTCGCAGCAGCGCTATGATCTTTAGCACTGTGATGCTTCTGTCAGCCTTTCTCTCTAGCTGAGCCAAGACATACAATCAAATGTTAATCACGTGTTAATTACAGAACGTGACATATAGTTTTTGAGATTAAGGAGAGAGGGAGAGTTTTCAGTACAGATGTGACTGCTCTGGGCTTCAACAAAATGGCGGCCTTCAGCAAGAAGAAACAGGAGCAACGCTGGAGGCAATTTACAGTACACACTAATTTTGGTAGCATAATTAATAATGTGGAATGTATGTTCCTTTGTTAAAGAACATTAATTGTTAATAAACTGTTATGGATAAAGTTCTGCTTTAACTGAAGCCATGGTCACATAATGATACGTCTCTTTTCTTCTATTTTCCTCCTAGGGTCCTTATTCAGGTGTCCACATCATTGCCTGCTTGATGTGGACGCATCCTATTGGTGGAGGCTGCAGTTCCAGTTGCTGGGTCCTCTCTCATAGACTCCAGAGGCAGAAGAACTCAAAGAGGGTCGAGGAAACGGGTGCCTAAAAAGCCAACAAGCAGGGAAAAATGTCTGGTCCCCAGGGCAGGAATTATCTTTGCTCATAAAGGAAATTGTGCCTTGAAATCATTATACTGCAGAATGGATTAGGAAGAGGTATTTCGATTCAAGACCGGGGAGTAAGTTCATTAATGCACAATGCACTATTTATATATATATATTTTTTCCTGGAGACGGACTTCAACAAAAACAGTGTGCCAAGATGTTTGGTACAACAATTACTACAATGCAACATGATGCTCAATTACTACAATAGAACATGATGTTTTGTTTGGAGGAATATTATGTGCAGTTAACATTATGACTTCCAAGTAACACATGCCACCATGTGGACATGCTCTGCAATGAATAACCCCACAGTTTTTTTAAAAAAAGAGTACACATTCAAAAATAGAAGAATGTATCATAAGCAGATGTGTTTACTTTACATCAAATTGTTCAGCAATGTCAGAGTAGGTTGCTAAAAAAAATACTGTTTTAGGCAACACATCAAATGGTTTGGATCGAGTTATTTATTTAAAAAAGTTCAGTAACTTCTCCAGTAACTTCTCTGAACTTCAATGATTTCAAGCAAAATGAAAGCTTGAAAACTAGTGTAGCACCCTCCTAGTCAGGTGCTAGATAGAATATACAGTTTGGCATTTCCTGCTTAACAGGAAAGCAGCAGGAAAACTATAATTGCTTCATCTGCTAATCAGAGGAGCAGCTTGATCTTTAGTTAGGTCTGCTCAGTGTGCTCAGTGTGTATTCATCTGGTCTGAGGGAGTGTCCCCACTGTGTCAAATAGGGAGGCCTGTTGGACGGTGGGGGAAACCTGGCCAATGATACACAGGCTTTTGTAACTGTCCCAGTGGGTTTGCACTTGGAGAGTTGTGTCATGGGATTGTAAATAAAAGCTGAGAGGCAGAGTGTCTTTTGGCTGGAGCATCAGTTCCAGGAGGTGGTGACAGCTGTCTCTCCTTCTGTCAGTGTGAAGGGGGGGGTCCAGGCAGTGGGCCTAGGGACCGGCGGTTGAGCTGGGCTGCAGGGGATCATGAGAGTGCTGACCGAGTGGAGCTGCTGGGCAGAGATCTTCAGGAAAAACAGTGTCGTGAGTACTCAAGATCTGCCCAGGGGTCTGCCTAGGAGAGGGGACCACTCCAGAAGGTCAAGGGGGATCCAGGAGCCAGCTAACCAGGAGTGTACAGTAAAGGGGGTGCTAGTTTTCAAGCCCTGAAGAATAGGGAGTAAAAGGGGGTGCCAGGAAGGGCTCTGAAGTGTTCAGCAATACAGTTTATGTCAGGCTACAGCTTGCCTCAGGAGACAGATTACCTCAGGAAGCTTAGCATCCTATTTCACATTCAAAAGGCAAAGTAAAGTTAGCGGCCTAGCCATGACCAGCTCAAGTCAGCGTTAACCGCAGCTTTGGCCAGCGTTAACCAGTGTCAAACAGTGATTTTCAGAGTCTCTGCCAAATTGTGCATAGTTCAGTTGCAGGAGTATCCCACTCATCCCTTCTCCCATCCAAGTTCCTAAATAAATTAAAAAAACAAAGATACTAGACTGGTTTTTGTCTCAGTGCTCACACATGGAGAAATGGGTTTAAAGGTACTTTTTCTTGTTAGTGGTGACCCGGGGGGGGGGGGGGGGTCACATCCAGCAAAATGGCTGGGAATTGTGTTACACTAGGATTGTACAAGTTTGATGTTGGTCTAAAGGCTAATGCTAAGAGGTAGAGTTGCCATCATTCTACCACAGTAATTTTGAGGCGCACAGCTGGATTATCATATACAAACAACACCAAGCAGCACACCGTAACATAATAAGCTCCTGCTCTAATGAGCTTTGGGTTTGTGGCAATGATTTAGTTTGACAGCATTTAGGCCCGATTCACACTAGATGCAGTGCGAATTCACTGAAAATTTGCACTGCATCAAAATCACAAATTGTTCATGCAAACTGATTGCGAAGTGTATGTTAAGTTAACGACACCCCGCAATCAGTGTGAACAGCCATGCAATCTGATTCTGGTGCAAACAAAAAAAGGGTCCTGCACGAGTTTGGTCCGAATGTGATGCAAATTCAGCCATACAGTCTGTATGGCTGAATTCACATCCCACAGACATCGCATGTGATCTTCACAGCAATGCAGTGCGAATCACATGCGATGTCTGCCATTGCACTAGAGTAAACCGGCCCTTACAGACACATCTGAGATCATTCTGAATAAATTAAAAGTTGCATTTTACCTTCACCTGACCCCCTTTCTGACCTGCTTCAAGCAAGGTTTGCATTCCCATTGACTTGTATGGGAATGCAAAACCAATATGTTGTAAACTAAAGCTCGTCTTTCTGACCTGCAAGGGTTCGACAAAGGGCCACCAGAGTCAACCTACTATAATCATAATAAAGGTATAGAACAAACTTATTGGTTCTTATTGCTTAAGTTAAGCTTGACGTGTGTTTATTATTTTAACACACCCACACTGGAATTTTAATGTTGGGTGTAACTTTGATTTGATCATAATATAGTTACAAATACTACTGCAATAAAAGCTTTATTAACATTACAGCTGTATCATCAGAAATATGAATTTACACATTTGCTAATTTACCTTTTTTTGCTTGTAGTAGTGAAGAGTCCCATCATGTTTGAGCACAAACCATCTTTTCCTCCATCCTTTTAGTAATCCTGAATGTGTACGCTTATGAAGATAGCCACGACATGTCGGCCGTGGGGTATTGGGGAAGCGGCTGATGTCTGATCCAACAACCAGAGTCAACACATCTGGACCTGAAGTATAATAATTAGTAAAAATGCTTTACATCAGTTTTTTTCCTGTTTGGCACTATAATGATCTCTTCATTACATATTACTACACCTTTATAATAGTAGAATGTAGAGCACATGTGTCAAACACAAGACCTGGGGTACAAATTTGGCCTGCCAGGCCATTTCATGTGGCCCTCACACCTCTCCTGCAGCTGTAGCACCCCTCTCGTCTCCACTCCTCCCCGTCTCAACAGTTGGCAGCAGAGAGGAGGACTAAACTCCTCCTACAGATCCTGTGCCTGTCTATGCAGCCACAGCATCCCCTCATCTCTGCTTTCCCTGGTCTTAGCATTTAGCAGATTCTGGCAACTGATAACAGCCCTCCCCTGGTCCTCCTCAAGGCCATGCGCTTACTGCTTCCCAGCTCTGCCCTCAGCACAAGGTAAGGGGGGATGCACTGTGATTTAAGGGAGGGTGGGGGACTCTTGACTTCTGATGGTAAGGGGGCTCTTGACATCTAATGTAAGGAGGGTGGGTGCTCTGGACATCTGCTTATAATTATTATGAGAATAATACAATTCTATGCCAGTTAAAAAGGATTGTCTCACACCGCTGGTATCATCCACATTAAACATAATTGGAGACTGCTCAGGCAGTACACTGAGGCAGTACCATTTTCTGTCTGAGCAGTCTCCAATAAAGTTTAAATGATACCAGCAGAGTGCGACCCTCCATTTCAGACTCGCATCATCTGCTACAGTGTAAGTGGGCTCCATGTTGGTCCACACCTGCCCCTTCAAAGCTTAAGTCTTAAGTTAACCAGTCCTTTGAGGGCAACCATAATGCTGCTGTGGCCCCCAATTAAATTGAGTTTGACACCCCTGATGTAGAGCATATTGTGTGTTGATGACTTTGAGGCTTAGTTCAGCTGAACGCCTAAATATCGGTAACATTTTAAAGGTTTTCTAAAATGTAGTTTTAATAAAATGTTTAAAAATATATTTTATTTGAAAGATTCAAATAAAATGAAAGGTTAGAAGAACTTAGCTTTTGTAGTTTCAAACACAGTCACCCAGGCACATTGGCATACACCATTTTCAAGAGAACATCCTGATGTTTGCTGTTCTATTGCATGTTAGCATGTTGCAGGATGGTTCTTATTTACCTGATGTAGAAAAGCAAGCTGTCATGCACATAGAGTATGTGGGTTAACGCAGGGCCGGACTGGCCTACCGGGATACCGGGAAATTTCCCGGTAGGCTGCCGACCCTGGGGCCGCTTTGAGATGTGGCTGCACTCAGCCACAACACAGGAAAATAGCGGCCCGCTGGGTCAGAAGCGGCATATGATGACATGACGTCATATCCGGCGGCTGCGCGGCGACAGTTCTACTGACTGGCTGCAAGTGCACAGCATGGCGGTGGCATCTATTCCCTCCTAACACAGACACTGGCATCGCTGAGCTGCCCTGGGGGGGAAGTCAGCATTGTATTGGGGGAGGGGGATCAGCATTGTATTGGAGGGAGGAGGGATGAGCATTGTATTAGGGCCCCTAATACAATGCTGCTTCCCCCCCAATACAATGCTAATCTCCTCTCCCCCAATACAATTCTGATCTCCCCCCTCCCCCTAATATAATGCTTTCCCCCGGCTCCCTCCCTCTAATACAATGCTGACCCCCCTCCCCCTAATTAAAAAAAAAAGGGGGGGATCAGCATCGTATTAGTGGGAGGGGGCCAGGGGGGAACAGCATTGTATGAGGGGGTCAGCATTGTATTAGGGGAAGGGGCCGGGGGGGATCAGCATTGTATTAGGGAGAGGGGGCCGGGGGGCAGCATTTTATTAGGGAGTGGGGAGGGATCAGCATTCTTTTGGGGGGGATTGTATTGGGGGTCAGCATTGTATTGGGGGTCAGCATTGTATTAGGGGGAGGGGGCCGGGGGGATTAGCATTGTATTAGGGGGAGGGGGCCGGGGGACATTATTAGGTATTACTGATCCCCCCCCAAATACAATGTCGATCCCCCCTACCCCTAATACAATGCTGACCCCCCTGCCCCTAATACAATGCTGTCCCCCCCGGACCCCTCCCCCTAATACAATGTTGACCCCCCTCCCCCTAATTTAAAAAGAGGGGGGATCATCATTGTTTTAGGGGGAGGGGGCCGGGGGTAACAGCATTGTATTAGGGGGAGGGAGAGGGGGCCGGGGTGATCAGCATTGTATTAGAGGGAGGGGGGAGATCAGCATTGTATTAGGGGGCCAGGGGGGGGGCGATTAGCAGTGTATTAGGGGGTGGGAAGGGGTCAGCAGTGTATTAGGGGGTCAGCAGTGTATTGGGAGGGGGGGTCAGCAGTGTATTAGGGAAAGGGGGTTAGCAGTGTAATACGGGAAGGGGGAAGGTCAGCAGTGTATTAGAGAGGTCAGCAGTGTATTAGGGGGAGGGGGTCAGCAGTGTATTAGAAGGGGGAGGAGGTCAGCAGTGTTAATACTGCTAATTTGTAGTGTATTGGGTTAAGGGGGGATCAGCAGTGTATTAGGGGAAGGGGGTGGGTTAGCAGTGTATTAGATAGGGGAAGGGGGGCAAGATGTATATTAGATAGGGGGAGGGGGGGCAGACATGTATTAGATAGGGGGATGGGAGTCAGCAGTGTATTAGATAGTGGGGAGGGGGGCCAGCAGTGTATTAGATAGTGGGGGGGCAGCAGTATATTCGATAGTGGGGGGTCTGCAGTGTATTAGATAGTATGGGGGGGTCAGCAGCGTATAAGATAGTGGGGAGGGGGGCCAGCAGTGTGTTAGATAGCAGACAGCGGGGGGGGGGGGGGGGGGTGAGCAGTGTATTTGATAGTGGGGGGGGGGGTCAGCAGTGTATTAGATAGTGGGGAGGGGGGTCAGCAGTGTATTAGAAAGCGGGGAGGGGGATCTGCAGTGTATTAGAGGGGAGGGAGGTCAGCAGTGTATTAAATAGCGGGGAGGGGGGGGGCAGCAATGTATTAGATAGTGGGAAGGGGGGGTGAGCAGTGTATTAGTGGGGAGGGGGGTCAGCGGTGTATTAGATAACAGGGAGGGGGGTCAACAGTGTATTAGTGTATTACATAGCGGGGAGGGGGGCCAGTTGGGCTGTTCCTAGAGCCTGTGGCCTCCCAGCTGGGCTTTCCCTGAAGCCTGCGCCGCTCTTCCAGCCCCCCCCCCCCCGACAAGGAGTAAGAGAAGGAATAAAAAGAGAATACATGGAAGAGAGAGGAAAAGTGGGGGATGAACAAAGAAAAGGGGAGAGAAAGAATAAGAGAAAGAAGCCAGATAGAGAGAGAGAGAGATGGAGAAAAATAAGAAATTAGGATAGAGAGAGATAAAAGGGAAAGAAAGGAGAACAAAGCGAAGGAGTGGTAAATCCTAAAATGTTCCATAAGGGGTTTTAATTCTGTATGAGTGGTAGGAACTCAGAGAGCGCTAAATGTCCACTGGTTCGGGGCGCAAATTACTTGCCTTGCCTTGGGTGCTGACAACCCACGCTACGCCACTGGGGCTGCTATGAAATTAATTCCAGGGCCCTGGGTTAGCCCCGGTATTGACCTGTACTGCATACAACATGCAAGAACCATGGAAGTGGTGGGAAATGTTTTGCACATTAGGGCTATAAAATATTTAATATTTCTTATGGTTTGGGTATTTCCTTAGTAACTGAATTCTTAGAAGTAACCTAATTAATATATAAATACCTACCTACAGAGCTGTGAGTTGCAAATGTAGGATAAGCAGGTTTACATATCCAGAAAGGGATCGTAAATTGGAACTTTGTCTAAAAAACTCTTGCAGAAAGGCTTTTTTATTGGAGAACCATTATACCATGAATATGGTAATACGCTAAAGAAGCGTCTTATCTGCCGGTTTACAAACTTCCATCGAATGTTCACTGACTTTCACATTCCTTGGTGCTGGGATGAATTAACTCCTGTGCACCTGGGTGAGAGTTACTTCATCCAAGTGGGCCAAAAAAGATGGCCAAAGATGCCAAACTTAGCAGAAATGGACAGCTTATGGATGTCATATCGCTAGAGGGAATGTGAATATATTGAAATTTAGTTCCACTTTAACAAAAACAATTGTTAGTCTGTGATTTGCTCCATGGCAGATATGGAAATAAAAAAAATTACAATTTTACAAATTGACTGGAAGCTTGCTTTACAAGTACAGTATTTGCAAAAAAATGTTTTTACCAGTACAGTAATCATAGTCATAATTACTGTATATTTGGAAAATGTGTGAAGGTTTAGCTTTACAGAGAGAAAAACAACAACACACAAAAACCAAAAAAAAAAAAAAAACTCAAACCAATATTTTTGGCATCCCATTACCCAAACAGATGTGTCAGAAGTGACGCAGCACATGGATAAATTATTATTTACTATTAAGTGGTATTTTCAGTAAACCTACTAAAAGAAAGGCATCCACTTTGTATTTCAGCTAACATGTATACTAATATTTTAGGAGCTTTAACTACATATTATTCCAACCTACACTAACATTTTTTTAACTCTTAAACTAAAATCTTCAAAGCATTTTAGGGCTCTTTGCTGCCAAGTCTCACCAATATGGACAGGACTGGGTAAAATTAATTTTAAAGTGACACAAGGAAATATTAGTATTTCAAGACTTCACAACATCTCTGTCACATGTTTACAGCTGATCTCCGTGTTTTATTTAACTTTAGGTAGTTAATTTGGACCAAGCTGGTCCAAACAAACTATTAACTTCACTAATAGTTGCAGCGGCTGTTTGTGCTGTATAAACTGTATGGGGCCTCAGCTACATACAGTATAGAGCGCAGTGTTGCTGGAGCAGGACGAGAACTTCCTGACTCCCGAAAACAAAGTCGAGGTGGGCTGAACATTCTTTTTCGAGGGAAAAAATTGTTCTTAGTAGCAATGTTCTACTACTAAAAGAAAATGATGGTTGGGGTCCTTTTTTTTTTTTTTTTGGGACCAGCGTAGCAGTGATCTGTGTAGTCTTGCAAATTTGGAAGGAGGACATAAAAGATTATGATAGTGCCCACTTGTGAATTTTGTAGGGAATGAAATTCTGCCAGGTCGGAAGGCAGGAAAGATGTCTTGTTGCCTTGTGATGGCTTCTAGTATTGTGGAAAAGTGGCAACGAGGTCCCCTCTTGTGAAATAAAAGTCCATCTTTTTATATACTGTATATCATAGGAGCTATAGGGCATTGCTTTATGGAAGGGTTCGGTTTCATTCTCTTAGAAAAGGGAAAGAGAAACCTAAAGTTTTAAATCAGTACTGAATCCACGTGACAAGTCTTACATCACCATCTCTCTCCAGATTCTCTCTCTTTTTTTATTAGCAAATCAAGCACAGTGTCTAGCACTGGTACTCTCCTTCACAGCAAAATTCCAGATATCCCATTATTCTCTCAAAATTCCCCTCCTCCAAGTGTGAATAATGCATAGGTAATCTCATATTGAATGTAAAACAGCAACTTCTTTGTGTTGTGTAAAAAAAAGAATGATGATTAGCAGCTACTGTAGATCATTCTTAGAATAGAAGGTATTTGCATGTCCCACTTCCATCACAAACCCAAAAATATAAGGGTTTATTCATCATTGACAGTGAATGGAGCAATGCAAATCATTATATTCTGACCCTGGGCCAGCAACACCGGTTTACAGCACAGATACAGCTTATAAAGTAATTTCTTCCAAACAGCATACAGCTGTTTCAGGCTTATGGGCCATCATCAGCGCATTGTATGGAAGACATGTGGGGTAGGGCTTGCAGCCTATGAGAAAGTATTACCAGCACATTAAATTAAAAAAAAAAAAGCCCTCCCCTTTTTGGTTACTTTTAAATCCCCCTCACCCTAATCTGTGTGGGTATAGTTACCTAAAGTGATTGTAAACCTTTGAAATGGAAAATTAACAAAGCATATACTTCTATAGTGTGTACTAGCCTTGATCTAAAGTACCTACTCTGATTTCTGTCTGTTGTGTCATTCCACTGGTATCTGCATGAGTCACTTCTGAAAGCATATGTCGACACCAGTTAATCCTAGGAGATGGCCCTGCTCCCATCCAGCACTCAGCTCTGCTGTTCATATTCCCCTATGAGACTGTGTAGGTGGTGGTGTGTCCTTTCTCGGCAGCTGCAGATAAACCTGTACAACTTATGTAGTCTCTGTGTATCACCTGAGGCTAGACACTTAACTGGGTATATGTGAGGGTTTACAACCACTTTAAATAAGGATAATTCAGACTCTTCTGTTTCCCTGTGGATGAACCACTGAGATCACTGACCTTATCGTGTAATCAATAAGCAGTGTTCCTAGTTACAGTATATCAAGAAGAGTGAGCGCTAAGGGTTCAAGAGCTGTGTATGTTTAGTATTCTTAGCTAACTGATGATCAGCATTTTAGGAGCAGAAATTACTCCATATGTTACCGGCCAATGGGTGCTGTTACATGTCTAGCTCAAGCAACTATATTTCATATGGTGGGATAAAACACCTGACAGTTTACTTTGACTGTCAATGATTCTACAGCCCATTATCTCCATCCTGGATAATACTTTCAGTGCAGCCATTAAAAAGCCAAATATTGTGTCATACTTAACCCTCTAGATCACATGTGTCAAAAAGAAGGCCCGTGGGCCAAATCCGGCCCGTCAGGCCATTTCATGGGGCCCTCAAACCTCTCCTGCAGCTGCGGCAACCCCCTCGTCCCCACTTCCCCCTGTCTCAGCAGTTGGCAGAGGGGAGAAGGACAGAACTAATAATAAGAATAATAAAATAAGCTTAAGCCTTAAGTTAACCCGCCCTTTTAGGGCAACCATAATGCTGCTGTGGCCCACAATGAAATTGAGTTTGACACCCCTGCTCTGGATACCCTGTGCTGTTAAAGGAGAATTCCAGAAGAGGTAGGATAACATAATTGTAATGGTCATGGTTGGGGACCGGAGACAGGAAATGAAGCATTGAGAATATTTCTCACAGCTGAAACAGAAGAATAGTGTGTCCATGCCATTGCTCAAAACTGACAGGTTGGTTTTGGGTGGTCTGGGACTTACATAGTATAAATATGTAAAATAGATTTTTGCTCTCAAGGGCATGCAGTGCTGAATGCAATACAACTTCAGTTATTAGGCTCCAACATGACATACATTTTTTCAGCTTGTTTACATGACATAAAAAATAGCAGGGTATTTTTAACTCAGCTTCTGGCCATTTAAGTTTTACACAATGGCATACTTCTTATATGTATGTGTTGCCTATTTGCAATGGTTACATTCAAGCAAAAAATGTGCTTATCATCCAATGTCACTTTAAAACGGATATACTTTTTTAACTTTAAACTGCTACAGCTAAACCACAAATATTTTTCTAAAATACATGAAGCATTGGGATCGTCTTTTCACCCTGCATTTGTTAATTAACCTATTGAGTTAAATAGACCTTATTTTCTGTAATTTAACATCCAACATTGAGCACTGCATCCCCTCCTACTTAGGCAAAAATACATTAATGTATTTTTGCTGTATGCAACTCTACTAAATATCTACTGCATACATTTGTGGGATGCCATGTTTTGGTATTTATACACTAAGCTAGATCGGATCAGAGGAATATAGGATGTACTCTAGGTAGCTTTGAAAAGCTGACACTTGGAGGAGAGGAGTTTGGATTGTGAGAATACAAACCAAGGAACTCACAGGTCTTACCATGATTAATGTCGAAAGTAAAGAACTGATGTATGTTTCCTATTTTTGGACCATACAGGGGGGAAACTCTTTTTGTAAGCTCAGCCAGCACAGTTCTGTAGCTGCAGCTTTTGTCTGATGAAAAAAATGAATGTATTAATGACATTGCTAGCCTAAATATTTTTTTCTGATAACGCCTGTGCTGTAAATGAACAATATGGACATGGGTCAGCAAACTTAAAACTTTCATAGGCTAACCTCTAATTCTTCTATGTAGCAAAATGATGGATTGCCCCCCCCCCCCCCCCCCCGGCTAATGCTGGTTCCCCAATGAGAACCCATCATGGTGTTTATATAAGAATCAACAAGTCACAATATTCTAAATTTTTTTGGAAATGGCACCAATGAGACCTTACATCAGCCTTTCTCAACTTTTTCAACACAGAGGAACCCTTGAAATAAATGTTCTGGTCTCGGGGAACCCCTGTTATAAATCTACAACTCATGACACATTAGTGTGACAGTCAGTGGGAAGAATGCTCCTTATTCTTGTCATCATTGGAAAGAATTTCCCCCCTTACAGATAGCTAAAAGGAACAATGGTGTCATTGGAAACTTATCTGAGAGGCAGAAATTGCCCATTGCTCAAGGAACCCCTAGTAACCTCAGGAGGAACCCTAAGGTTTCACGGAACCCTGGTTGAGAAACCCTGCCTTAGACTGTAACTCCAGCATTTGGCAATACCAGGTAGCTAGTAGTAGGGTAAAGCCCTCACTGATACTAAATGTGGGTGGGTCACAATCGTAAACATTTATCTCAAGCACAATTTTAACCCTCGTTAACAGTAAGCGGTTTTTCTAAGGATAATCTGAAAATGACCTTAACATACAGTATATTGGATGTCCAGAGAAGACAGTTGAGAAATGTACTGATTAAAAATAAATGTGTTACCAAGTTAAGAAATTGCAGATAAAAGCACAGAAAAATAAAGTATTTTAAAAGCTCACTTGCATTGTCTTTTCTTGCCACAAATTATTTTTTATTTACTTGTAATGTTTCTTTGATCTTTTTTGCTAGAGTATTTGACTACTTTAACACAGTCAATTCCCTGGCACAAGCCCATTCCCTCTTTGCATGAAATAGAAATAGCTCTTTCCTCTCCTGGGAGTGTTTAACTGATGTCTGTGCTGATCCAGCATCCTCCCCTCACCTCCCTACATAAACCCCAGGGCTTTTGGATGTTGTCTACACCAAGGAGGCTATTCCAGTTAATAGCATGCATAAGACACGCTAAATACTCATCATAATTTATAATGTTATGGGAAGATTTTTGGTGAAATGAATGTTCTGGTAACAGGGTCTGTTTAAGTAGATTCAGATGACATTTAGTTTTCAGTTTACAATAGTAAGTCATGGAAAGTAGTCTCAGTAGTAGTTTTGCCATAATATGGCTATGACTGGCTGTAAATGGGCAGATCAGCTATGAGATAGTCACATCCTCAAAGAGTTTAAATAAACATCAATTGCATTAGTAATGTCTGAATGTTGGTGTTAGACAAGAGTTATGCTATTTGGGCCAGCTTTTGTGTAAACTCTGGAGGAAGGAGGTAGGCATAGTGGACAGTGCCTGGGGCAAGATTTGTGTGAAACAATATTGATCAGGAAAGAATTTCTATTGGACCTGATCACTTAGTCTTCCAAAAACAGGTATTTAAGAATGTCAGGGGTAGTCAAATTGATGTTGGATTCTTAACTGATCGTATTAAAAATGGTTGAGGTGAGGTACTATCCTCCACTGGCTTATTTAGAATGGGTAATCATTAGGACTTACCCACTGATCTGTGTGGTTAAGATAAATCAATGATGCCTCTGTTCACTATACAAATTTTAATGAATGCAGGTTAGTTTCCTATTTTGTAAGAAAAAAAAAAAATTCCCCAGCTCTTGATTGGGTGTTTGAAAGTCAATTTGCCTCAAACATTATTAAAACCTTTTCCATCCCAGGATACAATATTCAAAAACACAAACAGCTATTTTTGTAAGAAAACAATAAAAAATGTAGGAATAAGGGATAATTAATGAAACACTGAACAGTAAAAAGTGAAAAATTAGGGACTTATGTATACAACAAGGTAACAAAAAGAAAGTTCTTGTAATTTGTGCAATACAAAGTCGAAAGTAAAACTAGGACTACAATTTTGACATTAGTACACTGTTTGCGCATCAGTCCCAATTACAAGAAATAATACAAAAACAGGACATCTTAAAATTATGTCACATTTTAGTCCATATCTAAGAACTAATTTATTTATTACATAGCTACCTACAATAACCGAGACAACTAGGCAAAACTAATTAATTGTAATGTGCCAGCTATACTTTTTTAGACATATAGTATATGTAGTATATACCATAGGTACTATGCACAGTGTAGCTCATTACGTTAAGATGGGTTCTTACCTTGTCTAGCTAAGCATGCAGCTTCTGAATGGGGTATACTGGTGACATCAGTTCCATTAACAGCCGTTACTATGTCTCCCACCTGAAGTCCTGCTTCTTCAGCTGCTCCATCTGTTAACATAACATGTACATGATGCATTTAAAGTGGCGTGGAATCTAAAAACCTTACGAAGTTGGACTGTATAAAGAAATAACAGTCTGACTATTGAGAATTGCATATTTTCTCACTAAAATATTTGAGAAATTACAAAAACAAAATTTCTAAAGGAATAGTTACTTTGATTTTAAAATAAACAAATGTGTTTCCATAAGTGTAGCTTGTGAAATATGTTGATTTGCAATTATTGGGGATGATAGACTATTCATGTTGCAAGGGAAATTGCAATTAGAGAATTTTCCCCTAAGCTTCGTGACAGCGATGAAATTTCAGCTTGCGGAAAATATTCAATCATATGCAAGAAAAAATAAATAAAAACACATTTTTGATTGCACTTGATTGGATGATGGAAGTTATCATAGCCTCAACAAATTCAGTAAGGTCTGGGGAAAATCCCAGCATAGTGCAACTTACCTTGCAAAGTGAACGGTCTATTTGCCTTTATTAAGTCAATACCATTGTGTCTACTTAAACAGAAAAGCAGAATAATTTGCTGTGAACTTTGGAAGTATAACTTTCTCCTTCAGTGGAGATACCTGCTCAATTTACTTATAGACGGACATTGATTACAGGACCCAACTATATTCCACAGCACATCCTGTACACTACTTGAGAATTTATGTGTTTTGTTTATAGGCAATCAGTGGCCAGATAATACCTGTGCACTATTTGCAGCTACATTGGCTGCATAACATAACATAACTATAGAAAATGGAATAAATTATGTGTTGATAGACTCTAGGAGAGAACTCCACCAGATTGAACAAGACTACACTCACTATTCACAACCTCTAGCATGGACCACATATTTGTCCCTTCCCACATTTTGCTTCAGCTTGACTCCTGCGACATAGCAGCAACCCCATGGTCAGATCACAACGCCATTATATTAACTTATTGCAAAAACACATGATGGTGGATAGTTGCTGAATGATTTTGAAGTCTTTAGGTGGTCCACAAAAATACAATTTCACTAACTGAATTATATACCTTAAGTTTGACCCCAGACATTACTCCAAAAAACCCTAGAATGCACATAAGTTAATGCTCGGAGGCAGTCTAATACAATTTATTCTCAGTTTAAAAAAACAAGGAACTTCTAAGCTTAAACAACTTAAAAAGTAGTTCTTGACAGTTACTGCCCAATATAAATAAAATCCCCCTTTAGATCTTAGAAAAGGACAGTCTGCTATTCAAGCAGGAGGAAAAACAAATGTGATGGACTAAGAATACATTTACATACATTGCAACCAACCTAGTATCCTTCTAGCTAATAGATTACACAGACCAGATCCACTCCAGAAACCTTTACACTTATGGCACTTTTCCACTGCAAGTACCGGCTAGTACCGGCTCGGCTCTACTCGGCCCTGCTTGGCCTGGTTTGCTTTTCCACTGCTGGTACCGCATGGTATAGGGTCGGAACGGTTCGGTACGGTACGGTATAGGTTTGCTTTTCCACTAAAGCAGTACTAAAGTTAAGTGGGTGGGATAACAACGGGGTGGGTGGGATTCTCTGACCAATCAGTGGCTAGTAGTGACTGCATGCAAAGGATTGTGGGATATGGTACCAGTTTGGTACCTGTTGGAACCACAATCGAGTAGGTACTGTTTTTTCAGGGCCGTACCGTACCGTACCGTTCGGTTCCATGCAGTGGAAAAGCAAACCTATACCGTACCGTACCGAACCATTCCGACCCTATACCATGCGGTACCAGCAGTGGAAAAGCACAAAAGGGTGCCGAACCGGTACGGTTCCATGCAGTGGAAAAGCGCCATTAAAGACAAATAATTCAGAATTCATCAGTAACAGTGTTAATATACTATGACTGTACCATAAACATTTAAACAAAGAATATCCAAGCCCATCTATTTTCAACAAATCAGCTGCTGAAGTGTTCCTTTCTGAATTATTTTTCCTATTTCTGAGGATCTCCTGCAAGTGCTAGAGACCTTAATCTATCTTATAGAAGTCTTGTCAATGACCAAATTGCTTAAAATTAAAAAAAGCTACCAGGTCCGGATGGCTTTAGTGCACTTTATTATAAAAGTGGGGGACTCTCCCTGTTGTCAGAATACAAAGACACAGACAACAACATGATTGATCATAGATTTACATCAGGGGAAGTTATTTACATTGTATATATGTATATATATATATATATATATATATATATATATATATACAGTATATATATATTTAAATAAGGGACTTTTTTCTGTGTTGGTGTGTTTTAATTACATTTTACTTTTTTTTTTAATGAGTAAAAACAGCTTAAAATGCACCTCTATGTTTGATATAAAGAGGGCTTCCAGACTCCTAAAAGTCTGCCCCTAGAAACCCCCACACTCTATTTGAATAACTGGATGTTGGCAAGAGGCCCTTGTCCCTCAATAATGGGACAAGGGGACATGCATAGGGAAGGCAACATTGAGACAGGGTGCCTTTCAGGTACCCCCCCACTATTTAAAGAACGCTTTCATGCGAGCCAAATTAAATTGCTCAATGGAGCAGGCTTTTCAGACAGAGAGCACCTTGCTAATGGAACGGTTTTCACATAGGGGTTAACAAATGCATGACCTTAAAAGATCATATCATAAGGTAAAGGAAAGTCTATTGGTTGACAAATGGAAGAAAAGGGACACACAGGCAGGTCTTCAAATCCTTGGTTCATATTTTAATCAGTCAGGTCAGATCTTCAATGTCATAAAACGAACGATATTGGAATATCTTACATGACGACAAACACCTGCATGGTTTCTTCCCCCAGAATCCATTGATCCCATATAGGAGTGGGAAAAATCTAAGAGATAGGCAAGTACATAGCCATCTTGACAGGATTCCAGTACAACCATCCACTTCCACTTGGCTACCGCGACAACCTATTGAATGCTTTAAATGAGGCCATTGTAAAGCATGCACATACATCCCGACAACAAATGAATTGGTAAACCCAAAGAATGACATAATGATGCAATTGAAATCTTTTTTTTAATTGCAGCGAAAAAGGAGTGATCTATGCAGCTAAGTGTCCGTGCCCTAAGTTATATGTGGGCAACACCAGTGACCAGTTTCGGTGACAGGTTTTGGTGCACATTGGGGATATAACACTAAAAAAAAATAGAACTTTGGCCAGACATATGCAACAGGTGCATAGTAAGGAACCATACCAACTGAGGTTCTGGGCCATTGAACAACCAAAACTGGGTGCAAGAAAGGGAAACCTGAAAAAATATTTATTAAAAACAGGCAAGGTGGATTTTTTGGCTAAACTTGCGTGCGCCATCAGGCTTGAATGAGGGATTCACCTATTATCCTTTCGTCAAGAAATAATTTGATCTTGCAGGGTAGATCTTCCATTTTAAATGGAATATAAGACCACAAAAATGTTCTAGACTGTAAAAAATGATTATAGAATGTAAAGAAGGTTTCTTCAGAGATATATATAGGAACATACATTTGTCCTCATTAAATTGCCTCAATTACATTTATCCTTCTTATATGTACATTTAAAGATGTCTCTTGGGGATTTGGGTGCCTTTTTGACATTTCCTGGGCCACAGGGCAGTATTCCAACATGATAACGGCACCAAACACACCTTCAAGAGGACCACTGCCTTGCTAAAGAAGCTGAGGGTAAAGGTGATGGACTTGCCAAGCATGTCTCCAGACCTAAACCCTATTGAGCATCTGTGGGGCATCCTCAAACGGAAGGTGGAGGAGCACAAGGTCTCTAACATCCACCAGCTCCGTGATGTTGTCATGGAGGAGTGGAAGAGGACTCCAGTGGCAACCTGTGAGTCTCTGGTGAACTCCATGCCCAAGAGGGTTAAGGCAGTACTGGAAAATAATTGTGGCCACACAAATATTGATACTTAGGGCCCAATTTGGAAATTTGCACATAGGGGTGTACTCACTTTTGTTGCCAGTGGTTTAGACATTAATGGCTGTGTGTTGAGTTATTTAGAGGGGACAGAAAATTTACACTGTTATACAAGCTGTACACTCACTACTTTACATTGTAGCAAAGTGTCATTTCTTCAGTGTTGTTAAATGAAAAGATATAATAAAATATTTAAAACAATTTGAGGGGTGTACTCACTTTTGTGAGATACTGCATGAGCTCTAGTGGATAGCTTTGCTAGGAGAGAAGATACTCAGGACCTTCTCAGACTTGAGTCAGAGAGACAGAACTTTAAAGTTTTTAATGCAATCTTATAGGAAGGCTTGATGAGCAAGAGGAGCCAGCAAAATGAGTGGTGTGCAGCTATCTACAGACCATATTTTTGAGATAGGCTTTATAAGAGATTTTATTAGAGAGTGCTTTGTTATGATGCAGGCTTGAATAGCTTTTTCAGCCTTTAGGTTGATTCAGACTAGGCAGTTGAATATTTGTTAGTCCAACTGCCAGACAGCCACCAAGCTCTATGAACAGTGTATATAAATATATTAGCTCCAGTGGATAGCTTTGCTATAGGAGAAGATACTTAGGATCCTTTCAGATATGAGTCAGAGAGATAGAGCCCTATAACTTCTAATGCTACTTATTAGTAAGAGGAGCAAGCAAAATTAGTGGTGTGTGGCTACCTAGATTTCTACAAACCATTTTGTTCAGACAGGAATTCAATGAGATTCCATGAGAGAGAGCCTTGAGTGTGTCCTGATTAGACTAGATGTGTGAGCTAGTTGGGACCTTTCATATGTAGGACTACAGATGACAGGTGAGAGGGCCTGGAAGTGTCAGAGGTAAAAGGTTTTGCCCCTCTGATCTTGTCTAGGAGCGCTCCTACAGAATATCCCTTATGTCCAGTGGCCTAGTTGTCTCCTCTTTCCTCATTATTGTTTCTTTTGCGTTGATCACTTATTATTGTGTGCACTAATCACCAGTATATTATTGACCAACCAATAACCTCACCCTCCCTTTTTGTACATATATACAGTCCAGACAATGTTTTATAGGAAATTATTCAAAGTTACATTTTAATACCTATGGCTTATGGTGCGTAGGGAATGCACTGTTCCTTCAGTGTAGATTCAACACAGGTTCCTTGCAAGGTAAGAGATGCTTTGCCCTTCTTGTAAGGTACCCCTCAATGTTGAAAGGCATGTGACCTGGTATGGCATAGGACCACACACTGTTTGCCCTTCCTTTCCTGTTATATAACAGCACATGCAGCTTTAAGACATGCCTCAAACATGTTATTTAAAGGGTTGAATTGTCCTTAAGCTGCAAACAAAGACCCTCTTCCCAAAGGATGGTATTTATTTATTTTTTTTACATTGGTACATGTTCCCCATGGCAGCACCCTGCTACACGTGCCCTTTTTTTAACAATAGCTTGCCTATTGGCTTGAAAAGAGCCGGGAAAGAAAATATTATTTGGCTCTCAAAGACTTCAATGGGGTTTGGCACTAGGTTTGGGGGTGCAGACTTTCCACTGGGTTTGCTAAACCTGGCTCGAACCAAACACACACAGTTTTGCTCGTCGGTAGTTATTACAGCTGTAGGCCAACTCGGCACAGGTAAGAAACTTTCAGGGTGTCACACTAGCAGCTTGCGTGTTTTTCTAGTTCTGCAGTAAAATAAGAAAAATGTGCTAACTGTTTTTTTTTTTTTTTTTTATTTAAATAGTACCTAACTGTAAACACTATTCTGATTTCTGATGTATATTATAAGAAGGAAATAACTTAAATGTGTGTATTTTGACAACTTTGATCATTTGTAAGGAGATGAAATAGTCCATCATTATCTTTAAAAAAATCAACTTCCAGGAAAATGGTCAATAAGGTTTTAATTTACTGGCTGCACATGTTGGCTGCAGATCTATCCAGTTACTGACCACAGCACCTGGGGAGCCCAAAAACATACTACAATACTTTACCTTTAAGGTAAAAAGATATAAAATAAGCCTGCCACTACATGCCATAACATGCCTGCTCTTACCTCTGCCTTGCTCCCTGCCAACAGAGCCACCAAATTTCCAACTAACTTGGGCCTTGTACAGAGCTAGTACAGAGCTGTTTGTTCTCCCTGCCCAATATATACAGACATTGAGTTACCAATTGTACATTCAAGCAGGCAAGAGATATAGTATGTACACACATGTACAGAAATATGCAGAAATATCAGGTATTGTTGGGTTTCCTCACTATAAATCCTGGTAGTACCCTCCAACACCTCACAACTGGCTAGTGATTCTGCCTCTGACCATGAATCCAGAGGCACATGAGGCAGTAAAAAACTGCAACCTCCTAGTTAGTTTGTATTTGCACATTAGTGTGCCCTGATTTCTAGGGTTGCTGAGGCGATCTAAAAAGGAATAGTACATGTACTATTGGGTGCTTGCTTGCATTAACATGCTGCTCAGTATACACAGTAAGCGGTAAGTGCAGAGTCATTTAAAATTACAGACTGGTTTATCTTTATCATTTATTTTTGGGCTTTGTGTCTTGTTTTATTGTTTTTTTTTATTTTATAGAATATTAAAACTAACGGAATTGTGTAATTGCTATTTTCAGATGTATTTATCATGGCAATATAAGGTATGTAACCTAAGCTAAATAGCCTCCCTCACACCTTTATGTATAGTTTTATAGAATGCCATAACAAGTTTACAACATTTCAGTGATTATCATTAGGATAGCTTATGTGGATTTGTGTATAGCTATTGCTCTAATGAGTTTAAAATAATCATGCAGCTCTTGTCAAGCCTGTAAAATTCCCAGAAAACATATATGCATGCATTTATTTATTGAACAATGATTCCAGCAAATACAAATTTTACTAAATTTTACAATTTCTTTTTTTTTTTAAAGCAGATCATTCTTTGAAAGCAATTTTTAATTCATGAAACATTCTGACCCTTCAGATCACAAATATTTAAAGTTTTTAGAAAGGATTATTTTCTTGAAGAATATGATTGAAATCCATTTGGATAAAATGTAAAAGAACAGCTAAATGCTAAGATATTTTTCATAACACCAGGAACAGGCCTGTTTTCTCACAATTCACTGTTCCAGGCTTTCAATAAATAATTCACTTACTTGTATCGACTTCAGTAACCAGAATTGGTTTTGAAAACTGGATCCGGAATCCCCATGGGTAGTCTCCCGTACCTTTTGTAATTCTGACTGTACGTTCTCGAACTGTTCAAAAGGGAATGTTTATTCAGAATTTATTACCTCTGCTACTACATCTGAGAATGAAAGGCAATTTAAATTCTAAGAGCATTTAACTTATACGGGTTAATATCAGAAATCTGAGTAGGCTTGATTTACAATAATTAAACAGAACGTACAGTATGTAGGTTTATTCAATAAGGTAAGGCAAACAGAAAGACAACAAGCAATATGCATTTACATACTATATGTTACAGTCAACTATAACAGCTAACTTGCACATTATAACCAATCAGAAATGTTCTCTTCTCTGATTTGGGTGTTATTTGTAACTGTGTTGTTAACATCATATTTGCTATTTCAGCTGCCTTATTTAATAAGCATGATATATTGGAAAATGGCAAAGTAAAAGTGGAGCTTTCTCTGCTCTCACCTCCCTTATATGCATATCTTTCAATAGGAATTGGGGAAATTTGCTCAGCAGTGATGTAGGTTATTGCTGCAGGATTATGTGTTATGCCCAGAGACTACAGTAGGCAAGGCCTGAATCTTCTTTAAACTGTTAGTATTGTTCTCTGCTGCTAGTCACATACATTGCAATAGTTTTATCTATCTTGAAAGATCAGCACAGTTTTGCATTTTACATGACACTAAATTCACCATCATGACAGAGGAGTAGCCATATTAATTCAACATTTCTGGATATGATGTCTGGAAGCAAAAAAAAAAAAAAAAACTGGTGCTACAGTGTTATCAGGTGAAGAGGATGACTTTGAACCTGTATGACACCTTTTTTTTTTAATTCCTTTATTCCTTGGGGGGATGAAACTGTGCATAGGTGCTATTAGTACCCAGCACCCGGGCTTCATTCCCTGGGTCACCTGCTGGTGCTCTGGGTCTAGTAACACTTTGCCATGCAGGCAGCATTGAGTTAAGTGTTATCCCCCCTGGGGGTGCCTGCCTAAGTCTAGTGCAACCCTCACCAGGGGTTAGTGGTGCCAGACCTGTGCAGCTTCTCTCTCAGGTAAGTAACTACTGATTTCACTGAGCTACCACTGACCTCTAAGTTTTAAGAGAGAACTCAATTAACAACAAACATTTGGGCTGAATCTACTTTTTTTTGAGTTTCATCATAAAATGATAAAGCAAAAATAGTAAATTCATTTGATTCTGGATACAGAAAAGAAGAAAAGGGGGAGGGAATTAAAAACAATAAATGGAGATTTCCAACAAAATCCAAACATGTGCATAGGTAGTGGAACATTAGGGGCCCTACACAAAGGGCCCAATATTAAATCTACATTTAGAGATAATAGAAATAAAATGTAAGACAATTGAGAGAGGAAAGAAAGAAAGAAAAGGCATAGTAGGGTAACCTTATGTATCTAGATAAGTTAGTATGGTGTAAATCACAGGTACTATCTGTATCTAGATTGTTGGTCTAAGGCAGGGGTCCTTAAACTACGGCCCTCCAGCTGTTGTGGAACTACACATCCCATGAGGCATTGTAAAACTCTGACATTCACAGCCATGACTAGGCATGATGGGAACTGTAGTTCCTGAACAACTGGAGGGCCATAGTTTGAAGACCCCTGGTCTAAGGCAAAAGGGCAGTAAGGGATCCTGTTGAGCAGCAATAGTGATGTACATGGAGAACATATTTATTCAGGTCATAAAATGCTTATGAAAGTTATCCATAATAGAATAATGTATCCATATGTACCATAATTTTGTGTACTTTTCCCAGGTGTTGTTTTCTCTGGCTTGTTTCTCCTCCATTAGCATATAATTATTCATAGGGTCAACCCACATAGTGCAGGGGGGAGAGACAGAAGATTTCCAAAATCAGGGGAGTAGCTGTCTGGCCGCTGATAAAAAAAAAATGGAGAAGGCTAGACTTTTGTGATTTAATGGACCCCGGGAGAATAGACAGAAGTGCTATCTTATGTGAGGGAGAGAGTGATTCATCATGTACCTCATTATATATGTGGACGATATGCTTCCAAAAAGGCCGGATGCGGTCACACTTCCACCATATATGCATGTAGGTGCCTCTTGCCCTGTGGCAGCACCAACATGAATCCGATGAGTTAGGAAATATCCGATTTAGTGCAAATGGGTTTCAGTACCATCTAGATAATACTTTGACATTTTTCTCCTGGGTATAAGAGGATACCGAGGATTTATGTGTAAACGTGAACACTGTATGCCATTCCTCAGGGGATATCTCCATCTCCAGTTCCCTTTCCCACACCTTGGTATATATAGGCAATGAGCCATGAGTGTGAGACATGATCTCTTTATAGACTGTGCATAAAGTATGGCGAGGAACCCTTGGAAGTATACACAGTCTCTCTAACGAGGTCAAGGACCTATGTGTTTGTCCTGAAGCATGTAAAGTGGTTCAGTATTTTGTCAGACTCATATTGGTGAGCCAGTCGATGGGAACTAATTGTAAGGACGTATGTGACTGAAATAGGCCAGAGGTAGGGTGCACAAATTTTCCTGCAGTAGCCTGCGAAGTCCTCTCATTTGAGGCATAGATTGGAGTATGTTTACTATCTGGTAACACTAGGTTCTTAAAAAGAGGGGTTAAGGGGCTGGACTCCGTGGACAGAAAAAAAAGAGTCTCGGCGTTGGTGATATACCCATAGAGCCACATGGGTCAACGGTGATAGCGAGGACATAGATCTGTAGGAGGCAGGATGTCCCCATCAGAGGGCTTGTAGATATACTGGGGACATATCCTGTTCTATTGCTATGTATTCGAAGGCTTTCACCATAATTGGGGCTAGTAAGGGTGCAAATGTTTAAGAAAAGTGGGGGTTAAACCATCAGGGCCATGGCTCTTCCTGTTTTGAAGACCCTTGATTGTCTGTAAGAACTCAACTTCTTTGAGTGGGGATTCTAAGTCCTCCACTTCACTTTCAGGTATGGTAGGTAGGGCTTTTTCTTGAATATACTGTAGGTAGGGAGGTCTATTACCTCTCGATTGGGTGTGTTGATAGAGTTCGAGGGGAACGGAAGGTTATAAAGTGTAGAATCAAAAAGGCTAAACTCCAAGACTATCTCCAAACTCTTATGTATTTTGTGGTTAGAAGATGTGTTAAGATATGACATCTTCTGTCTCAGATGTAGGATCCGTGAAGGGTGTCCACCACATTTGTTGGCCTGCATGTAATGTATATGTCTCATTCTATCTCTCGCAATAAGGGACCGATCAGCAAATAGACGAAGCAGGTTGCGACATGCGTTCGAGAGGCGTGTAAATACTGTGGAATCTAGTGTTCATTTGTGGGTGGCTTCTAAAGATGAAACAAGAGTGAGCAGATTGTGGATATCTGTTGTGCGTTTTCGCTTCAATCTAGAACCGTGCTGCATGAACACTCTGTCGATAACCCACTGTGTCATGGGATGTGTCTGGTCACCTATGTGATTGTGGACAAAGTCCCTAATGGTCTGAGAGACAGAGCTTCTGCAAGCTACATCAAACAAAAGAATATCATTTAGCCTCCATGCCCGTTCTTTAGAAGTTCTAGGAAAACGATTGAGCGATAAGTGTACTGGTGCGTAATCGGACCATAACCGTAAGTTGTCAGATCAGAGTCCAAGAGGGATTGAGATATGAATATGTAGTCGATCCTGCTATATGAGTTATGGGCTGCAGAGAAAAAGGTGTAGTGTCGTTCTGTAGGGTGAAGCACTCGCCATATGTCTACCAAGTTTAAATGTGTGAGAAGGGAACCTATTTTAGTTAGAGTGGATGGAGTGAGGGATGACTTACCCGCTGAGGAATCCATTCTGGGGATTAATGGCACATTGAGATTGCCCCCTAAAGATAAAGTTTGTGGTATCGAAGGACGTGCCACAGATGAGAGGAAATGCAGTTGTTCCTAGTTGGGAGAGCAAACGTTAGTCACAGTAATGATTGTGTGCATATATTTTAGCTTTACAAATATGTAACGACCTGAAGGGTCAATAAAAGATTCAAGCACTTTGGGGGGTGAAGGAGCAGTGAAAGGCAATTGACACTCCTTTGGATCTGGCTCTCAGATTGGTGCCATAAAACCATTTGTTAAAATATTTGTGGGGTATAAATGGGACAGTGTCTGAGCGGAAATGCGTTTCCTGCAATAATAAGATCTGAGTCTTAGACTTATGAAAGTGGTATAAAGTTTGTCTCCTTTTGTCAGCAGTGTTAAACCACCTATAATTTAGGGAGGCTATTCTCAATTCTAAGTAGGACGCCATACTGAATGGGGCAGAGATATGCAAGCCAGAGCAATCATTGTTACACTGTGAAGAGGTATAAGTTGAGCAGAGAAGAAGGGCCATAGAAGGAAAGAGAAAGTGAAAAGAAACAAAGAAAAGAAAAAAGATGAGGGAGTACATAGACATGTGGGTAAATACAAATGATCTGTAACCAGGGCCAGACCTGGAGAACGTATGACTAGGATAGAAATACTAGGTCGGGCACAAAAAGGGTGCAGGTCAGTGACAATATAACATAGTCGTTGGTATCGCCCAGCAGAATTAAAAAACGAACAAAAACATAAAAAAACATAAAATATAAAAATTGAGAGCAACCATTCCCATTATTGCCTTGGATAGGGGATTTAGGAAGCTCATCTAGCAAAACTATGTTAAACATAACCCAGAGCCATTAATACCTCTGTATAACCTAAGGTGGAAAACATGGAAGGCACACAGAGCCCCGACCCCAATTGTCAGGAAAAGAAAAAAGGAAAACCCTCCTTTGGGAAAAAGAAAAAAACATAATGATAACATATCGGACAGTCACAGGAGAGGCACCTGCGGACCAAGACGATCAAACGTCTGATCCACTGGCACCCCCCCGGCGGACAGCCAAGAGAAGACCTAAATGACCACTGAACAGTAGACAGCATTATAACAATGGTAACTTAGTGAGCGTAGCACCACACTGGCACAGGAAGACGACAGGCATCAAAAGGAACCAATGGTCCTAAGGAACAGTGGAATGAGTTCTCAGCCTGCCGGGAATTTGGAAACATTAGAACGTGGACGTATCTCTTTGGAGAGTTTCTTCCAGCCAGTAGTTAGAGGAAGACCGAGTGTTGCAGATTTGCAATCGCCAATCTGGGATGGCGATTTGAGGGAGTTCAAAAGTCCCTAAAAAGTTAGCCAGGTCACCAAGGGTATGAAAGGTTGCAGATTTGCCATCATGGGATGCAGAGAGCTGAAATGGAAAGCCCCAGTGGTATTTGACTAGTTTGGTTTGCAATGCCTCTGTCACAGGTCTGAGAGCTCTAGGCATCACCAAGGTTTGCTTGGAGAGATCAGATAGCAACATAACTGGTATATCATTAAACAAGATAGCGTCCTGTGAGCGAGCAGCCTGCATGATATAAGATTTCATTTTTCTGTTGCAGCGACTTCTGTTTTCTCGATCATCCAGGTTGTAATATAAATGCTGTATTTGTATTGTGTGGTCTTGCAGAATTGCCTCATGATCATAAGGCTTTGCAATAGACTCTTCCAGTACTTGCTCTACCTCCTCAACTCTGTGGCCCAAGTCTTTACGGAGGTCTGAAAGCTCCTGCTTATATGTATGTTTTAGCCTGGTAACATAGGCCTCTATGTCATGGCATGTAGGTAAGGCCTTGATGTAATATTCCATGTCCCAGCTTCCCCTGGGAGCCTTGGGATCTCAGTGAGGGGGCTCTGGGATTGGGTAGACCTGTGGTCTGAGTCCCGTGAGGACCGGGAGCGTTGTCTTGTGCTCACCTGTGCGGGGTCTGGAGATCCTGTGGAATGGGTCGGTGCCATCTTGGAAGTTGGGGAGCTTCTCATGTTCGGGCCCGAACGGGCGAAAAAACTTCAGATTTCTCCCTCTTTGTGGTTGCTGGGAGCACGGCGACCCTCACTGCAGCTGCAGCCATCCATCTGTGTTGGTGTGGCGGCATTAGTGTGGTGGTAAAGCCGGTGGTTGTCACTGACAGAGTGGCAGCTACAGAGAACAGGATCCTATTGCGCCATGCCCAACAACAAACATTTAAAGGGAGCAGTCACTACTGACCACCAAGGTTTCGGTGGCATTTAAAGGCTAACCACTAACATTTAGGGGAACATTTATCACTGACCACTAAGGTTTGAGGAGACATTCATCACTGACTATCAATGTTTAAGGGAGAACTTACCACTTACAGGTTCTATTTAATAATCCTCGTTTAAGCATTTCCCACTGTGTGGCCTGACCTGGCCTAGCCCATTATAGGCTGTTTGCTGCAAAATGAATCTACTCATTTGGTTAATTAACTCACCAAAGTTTAATAGGCTGTTCACTATGCAAGTGAAGTTGCACTTTGCTTTTGGATTATGCCCAAAGCTTAGTGAATGTGGTGAAAATATACTTTGTAAAAACAACCCAATCATATGTAAGAAAACCAAAAAAGGCAAAATTTTTGCTTGAACATTATTGGAAGTCAGCAGAGCTTCACCTCTTTCACTAAGCTCTGGGAAAATTCCCATGCAAAGTGCAGCCTAACTTGCAAAGTGAACAGTCTGTTTGACATTAGTAAATCAACCATACTTTGTCAAAGTGCCACTGCAATACCTCTAAAGCTTTTTATGTGAGACCCAATTTCAATACCATGGGTGAACTGAGGCAGTGTTCTATGCAAAATAGATAATACAGATGTATGACAACAATATACAGTTCTGCTATCAGGGCTGTATTCACTTGTATCTGGTTTACTGCAGTATCAAAAAGAACTGTCAAGATGCATTGTATGTTCAGGTCTAATTTTTTTGTAAACATCTGATCGGTAACTAACATGGACAGAGGGAGGTAAAATAGTTCCCCCTCAGTAACCATCAGAATGCACTGCAGCTAGGATAGAACTGGAACATGAGTCACAGCAAAAAAACACAAGATGACATCCTCCTGGGGAGAAGTCAAATTGACCACGAACAGTCAATAACTTTGCAAGTTATAGATGCTGGACTGCACTATACATATTGGCTATGGCTTTATATAAGTATGATAGACAGGAGTTTGCTTGGTCTATGTGACCAACATAAAAAAAAAAAATCCAGAAGATGAAATGGTTGGAAATAAGTCCTGAGTGCAAAAACAACTACTCACTCAATTTTTATTTTTTTAAATAGCCAGGATTTTAACAAGGAAAACCCAAGAGACAGTTACAGTGAAGAAAGGACTTTTTTTTTGTAAAGGCAAAAATGTATAAAAAAGTTAAATAGAGTAGGGGAATGTTAGACCCTCTATCTGGTTTTATTGCAGTGTGTGTGACTGTTGGGGAGATGTAACCCTCTATTTGTCCTAGTGTTCACTGTCAGTAAGACAGTAAGACCCCATTCACACTACTGCGACTTGTCAGGCGACTAGTCAGCCTGACAAGTCGCGGTCCATGCAGTGCTACGGGAACCGTTCTAATAGGAGCGACTCAAGTCGCTCCGACTTAGAAAAAGATTCCTGTACTACTTCGGGGTGACATCGGAGCGACTTGCATAGACATTCATTATATGAAGTCCGTGCAAGTCGCGCCGAAGTCGCGGTGCACGCGACTTCACAGGTCGCCCCCGAAGTCGTGCCGCGTTAGTGTGAACCAGCACTTAATGAGGGGAAATGCAAAAAGTTTGAGTTTTTATTAAAACAAGAGGTGAGGGAAAATCGTCCAATGGGGGACACCTGTTCCTGTGACAACTCTCTAAGATGGGAATTCTGTTTAATATTTGGAAAAATCTCAACAGATTTGAAACTATTTTCAAAAATCGACCCAGCAGGACAGAGAACGCAAAAAAATAACCTGATAGGGGTTGTAACCCTTCCCTACTATATCCAAAAACAAAAGAAAAATGTTTTGTCTTGACATAAACTTTAGTTGAGAGGAAATTTAAAACTTAATGGGAGGACATGAGGATTTAAAATGTTGTTCTAGTTGTGGTGGGTTCCCTTGATCTATCAATTTATTTTTGACACTGAAAGCTTGTTGAAAATGATTGAAAACTGCCAAGGGCCAGCATAAGAGATTGAAAGTTCACCCAGTAAATCAGCATGCACAGGATAGTAATCTTCAATCGTGGCCTTTAAGATTTAAGTCTTGTCCGAAAAAGACCATTAGTAACAGAAGAGCGGTTTGTTACTTATAACACTGCATCTGTCAGCTTCCTAGTTAGTTGGAATTAGTGTTGAGATTGTGTTATGTACACTGTGGTGGAGAGTTCACACAGTACATGTTGGATGGGTCTGACTCATTGGAAGTATCAGAAAGAATGGTTATATTAACCCACTTACTTGCTACAGATCGGGGCCTTTTGCTGAGACATCTTGGGCTATTATCTGGACTGCAGTCATCACCTCTAAATATCCACGACGCTGAATGAAAGCTTTCAGTATATAATCCTTTATCCTTGCTGTCAGTTCGTGATGCTAGATCTACTGAACGTGTTTCTTCTGAGTTTCCTGAAAAATATGTTCACAGAGCAGGAGGAATTTTAGTATTCATAAATAACAGAGGTGGATATTAATAATTACTATTTTACCAGCTACTATAGCAATGGCAGTGCTAGTCACATTAATAAAAATGTCTCTGTGCATATTTTACATTCTTAAAGTAAACCTATCATGAGAGGGGGGATCAGAAAAACCAAGGTGTATCTGGAAGATGCAAAGAAATTGTGATATGCCAATCAAATCTGTTCAAGTGCAAGAGACAGTATGGCAGCACTATATATATATATATATATACAGTGGGTACGGAAAGTATTCAGACCCCCTTAAATTTTTCACTCTTTGTTATATTGCAGCCATTTGCTAAAATCATTTAAGTTCATTCTTCTTCCTCATGAATGTACACATAGCACCCCATACTGACAGAAAAACACAGAATTGTTGACATTGTTGCAGATTTATTAAAAAAGAAAAACTGAAATATCACATGGTCCTAAGTATTCAGACCCTTTGCTCAGTATTTAGTAGAAGCCCCCTTTTGATCTAATACAGCCAGGAGTCTTTTTGGGAAAGATGCAACAAGTCTTTCACACCTGGATTTGGGGATCCTCTGCCATTCCTCCTTGCAGATCCTCTCCAGTTCTGTCAGGTTGGATGGTAAACGTTGGTGGACAGCCATTTTTAGGTCTCTCCAGAGATGCTCAATTGGGTTTAAGTCAGGGCTCTGGCTGGGACATTCAAGAACAGTCACGGAGTTGTTGTGAAGCCACTCCTTAGTTGATTTAGCTGTGTGCTTAGGGTCATTGTCTTGTTGGAAGGTAAACCTTCGGCCCAGTCTGAGGTCCAGAGCACTCTGGAGAAGGTTTTTGTCCAGGATATCCCTGTACTTGGCCGCATTCATCTTTCCCTCAATTGCAGCCAGTCGTCCTGTCCCTGCAGCTGAAAAACACCACACAGCATGATGCTGCCACCACCATGCTTCACTGTTGGGACTGTATTGGAAAGGTGATGAGCAGTGCCTGGTTTTCTCCACACATACCGCTTAGAATTAAGGCCAAAAAGTTCTATTTTGGTCTCATCAGACCAGAGAATCTTATTTCTCACCATCTTGGAGTCCTTCAGGTGTTTTTTTAGCAAACTCCATGCGGGCTTTCATGTGTCTTACACTGAGGAGAGGCTTCCGTCGGGCCACTCTGCCATAAAGCACCAACTGGTGGAGGGCTGCAGTGATGGTTGACTTTCTACAACTTTCTCCCATCTCCTGACTGCATCTCTGGAGCTCAGCCACAGTGATCTTTGGGTTCTACTTTACCTCTCTCACCAAGGCTCTTCTCCCCCGATAGCTCAGTTTGGCAGGACGGCCAGCTCTAGGAAGGGTTCTGGTCGTCCCAAACGTCTTCCATTTGAGGATTATGGAGGCCACTGTGCTCTTAGGAACCTTAAGTGCAGCAGAAATCTTTTTGTAACCTTGGCCAGATCTGTGCCTTGCCACAATTCTGTCTCTGAGCTCTTCAGGCAGTTCCTTTGACCTCATGATTCTCATTTGCTCTGACATGCATTGTGATCTGGAAGGTCTTATATAGACAGGTGTGTGGCTTTCCTAATCAAGTCCAATCAGTATAATCAAACACAGCTGGACTCAAATGAAGGTGTAGAACCATCTCAAGGATGATCAGAAAAAATGGAAAGCACCTGAGTTAAATATATGAGTGTCACAGCAAAGGGTCTGAATACTTAGGACCATGTGATATTTCAGTTTTTCTTTTTTAATAAATCTGCAACAATGTCAACAATTCTGTGTTTTTCTGTCAGTATGGGGTGCTATGTGTACATTCATGAGGAAGAAGAATGAACTTAAATGATTTTAGCAAATGGCTGCAATATAACAAAGAGTGAAAAATTTAAGGGGGTCTGAATACTTTCCGTACCCACTGTATATATATATAATATACAAAATAATTGTTTAACAGAGCACATAAATCAGCTTTATGAAGCACCTAAAAATCGAGTTTACAACACAATGCTTATAAGCAGATGGTTACATAAGCAGCAAAGATGTGTGAAACAGCCAAGACATTCATTATAATAAGTGTCTCATCTATGCATGCGAAGCAGTAATTTTCAGCAATTAGTTACTGCAAAATAGAAGTAGGCCTGTGCTATTTATATGTAACCAATGTGTGGTAAAATTAATCTGGATGAATTAGCCAAATCCAAGCAATGGAGTAAACATAAAAGTCTGGAAAGTAAAAGCCTAGTTTAGTTATTACAGTAGCATGTATCATATACATGTATGTCAAAAGCAGGGGTCTGGACACCATCCCTCATTCTGGCTGGAGTGCTCTCCAACACGTGCGGCTGAAAATGTGACTGAGCAGTAAGTGATTATTTTACTACTTTAATACTGGGCACTTTCTCCCCATTCCTGCCCAGGCCAATTTTTAACTTGCAGTGCTGTACCCAAATTATTTTTTTATCATTTTCTTCACACAAATAGAGCTTTATTTTGGTGGTATTTAATCACTGCTGGGTTTTTTATTTTTTTAAAAATGAAAAAAGACCAAAAATTTAAAAAAAAAAATTTTTTCTTCGTTTCTGTCTCAAATGTTTTAAATAAGTAATTTTTCTCCTACTCTAATGTGCGCTGATGAGGCTGCACTAATGGGCACTGATAGGTGGCACTGATGAGGCGGCACTAAAGGGCACTGATGAGGAGGCACTAATATGCAGCACTGATGGGCACTGATAAGTGCCACTGATATGCAGCACTGATGAACACTGATAGGTGGCACTGATGGGCACTGATAGGCGGCACTTATGGACAATGATAGGTGGCACTGATGGGCACTGCAAGGCAGCACTGATTGGCATAACTTATGGGCACTGATCGGTGGCACTTATAGGCAATGCTATGTGGCACTGATGGGCGCAGAGTGGCATCACTGAGTGGGTACTGTTGGAGTGGCATTGTAATCAGGGCACTGATGATCAGTGCCCTGATTACCTTTACAAGTCTTCCCTGAGGAGATGCTGCTTATCAGCTCTCCTTACCTCACATTCTGTCAGTGTGAGAGAGGAAAAGCCGATAAACAGCACTTCCTTGTTCACATGTGATCGGCTGTGATTGGACACAACCAACCACATGTTTGCCAAGATCGGGGTCGCACCATGTCCCAGGAACACTGCACACCTGTAATCACTGTGCTGCGCGCCCTCGGGGGCGCGTGATCGCGACTAAACTGGGTGCCGTCATATGACATTGTCCCAGAACGAGAGCTGCACTGCTTCGCTGTCATTTGACGGTGGGCGGGCGGGAAGTAGTTAAGACTGAATGTTGTTCAGTTGAAAAGCATGTTATATTAAAAGTCCATTTCCTGGCAAAAAAAATAAAAATATTCTTCCCTGCCTAGCTAATCTGTGTTTATTAAAAAATAAATGCTTTTAAACCTCCAAACTATTCACCTGCATCCACAAGCATGTGAAACTCCACAGCACCTCTTCCGGAGGTGATGTTTGTTGGCTGTTCCTTGCTGCTGGTCTTGTTGCCACCCATTTGTGCTGTAACAACACTTCCCATTCAGTACTAAAGAACCTAGTGGGAGCCCCTGGAGTGGACACTTTCACCAGCCAATGGACAGTGTCCAAGTCATCAGAAAGCTATATGAGCTCTGCAAGATAGACCCTCCCATACTGCAGATCAAAAAAAAGGAAGAATCACACCTATCCCGTGACCAGAGCTTTTTTGCTTTTTTTAACCAAAAATTGTGATTAGCTGGAAAGGATTGGAGTATGAGGGAATAACTGCCCAGAGTGGAGCTATAAAGAACATAGCAGTGTCGCCTCCCTGTCCCCAACCTGCTAACTGAACAGTGGAAGACCATTAGCACACTGTTGAAGTTATTAATTCAGCGAAAGCTGCTGAATATTTAAATTTAATAAGACACGTGTGATATAAGACTATAATGTTGTAAAGCAAATTAAGACAATGCAGAAATTATTTTCACTCTACATTCTTGCTGCTATTGCTGAATAAGTAGCAATTATTCTAAATCCGTATAAAAGCTTCCCAGAGTCAGAGCTCTTGTGCTCTGTACATGGATCCGGCTGACAAAAATTCAACATGGCTATGCCAGGACTGAATTTTTTATGACATTGTAACAATAACCTGAAAACAGATATAATGAAGGGATGTTTTGTTACTGGACTGCTGTACATGAAAGGAATTTTTTCTTGGTGGCTGGTTCCTTTACAGTTTATTAATTTGCTTTGGATTACTGTGCGCTTTTACTGTTAGCATTGCTTTAATAAAAAAATACAAGCAGGCCGGCAATACCAAGACAGTGAAAATCTACAACGATGCCCTCATTGGCAGAATGGCAGCACATAGAACGTCTCTTACCCATTAACACGGACAACCTAGATAAATTCTACAACATATGCATCACTTGGATCATCTATATGGAATCCCCCCAAGTCAGAGACATCGTTCCCCTTCCCTCCTGAAACATCTTTCTAGGCCCTTGACAGAATTGTTGATATAGACTTGGTTTATTCTGCTATGTTACAACCATATTTTCTCTATAAGAGATGCAGTCAAGCAGGACATGATCCTCCCAAGGTTCTCCCCCTTCCTCTCCCCATTTCTTCAAAACACCTTCCCTTCTGCCATCCCTTCCTACAATGAGTCCTCTCCCATTTCTTTACACCTCTTTCACCCCACCTACACTAGTTCAAGTTTTAAATATACAGTAGGTACATTTTACATGGGGTTTAGGACAATTATTAAGGGTATTTAGATCATAAATTAAACTTATTGTATT
Source organism: Pelophylax lessonae (assembly GCF_965119305.1). NCBI lineage: Eukaryota > Metazoa > Chordata > Amphibia > Anura > Ranidae > Pelophylax > Pelophylax lessonae. The sequence goes on from NC_138768.1 coordinate 169,844,348, forward strand.
ATCTTTTGTTGATGTAATGATATTTCTCCGGTCTTTGATTTTCATCTTAAACTATATCATTTAAAAATTGCTGTTAAATTATACTGTTTGCAAGCATTCTGTACCCAACATGTTGTTGAGCAATACTTCAATAAAAAAACTATTTGAAAGAATGAAAAGAAAGGGGTGCTTCTATAGCCCCCATTTCTTTATGGGACGGCGGCAAGGGGAAGAGAAATGTGGAAATGTTATGGAGTGTTAATTTCAGTCAGTATAGGCCTAGTCAGCTGGCCTGTCATGTATTTGAGCTGGGACAGCTGAACTTTTGGGGTGGTAGCTAGGCAGATTTGAAAGTCTAGTGTCTGTTCCCGCTTTTTTATCAGCTGTAACTGGGCAGTTTTGCGCGTGGAGCTTCGCTCCCGCTCAAATATCCTGCCGTTTTTCTCAAAATCTGGTTCTGTCCAGCTCTAGAGGGGCTTATTTAAACAAGTGGCCACGGGGCTCCGGGTCACTTTTCACCCCAAGAGCTTGAAATTCGTTCCCCCACCCTCCCATCCCCTTTTCTTTGGTCGTCGCGGCCAGTTATTAGTTGTTGGCTCATACTGTCGCCTTAGCATGGTGCTTCGGTGGACTTTCTTTTTTATTCAGTGTATTTTTAATAAAGTGAAGTTGGGTAATGTTTTGGAAGTTTAATTTATATTTGTCAACCTGAGCCGTAGTGGCTAGGTTGTGTTTATGTGATGAAGTTTTTATGTGTAAATAAAGTCGAAAGTATTTTTTTTGTAATGTTTTAAAGCCAATAATTAAAGCAGCTGCGGCCTTTTTATGTCCAAGCTATGTCTGTGGTCTATTTATTTATTTAGATAAGGCTTTAGTTTAAGGGTATTTCAATTAATTTAATCTTTTACAAATCTTTACATCCTGCCTGCCATTCCCATAAATAAACACAAAAATTACTGTATGTTCCCTGCTTTTAAATTGCAACTATCCTTGCAAAGTGTACAGTCCATTGTGTCTTTGTAAATCAACCCTATAGTGGCCAAAAAGTGGAACATCGTACATTGGGTGACCAAACAAGAGACACAAAAAGAATCAGAGAGTTCTGTGTGGGAACCCAGTAGATTGAGATTCCCAGAAGTGTTGGCTTAGGCCCCTTTCACACTTATGTGACGCGATTTTACCGTGATTTTGACGCGACTTTGCCACGATTTTGAAAGCTATGGCTATGGCTCAAAACGCAATCAAATCGTGGCAAAGTAGTGCAGGAACTACTTTGAAGTCGGTGCGACTTCAAAACGCACTGATATGAATGGGGCTCACTGAAAATAATTGAAAACGACTTGTCATGCGATCTTGCGGTCCAAAATGGCGGGACAAGTCACACTAGTGTGAAAGGGGCCTTATAAGTACAAGGAAGAGGACCATTTCACAGCAGCAGTATGGTGTTCATCTGTGCAGGTGGCTAAATTCTATTTATTTTTTTGTTTGTTTTTTTACAGGTATGGTTGAGCCTTTTTTGATATGTGACAAAAAAATGGTCAATTCAAACTGAGTACATAAATGTACAATCAGGGTTTGCTTTCAGTGAAATTCTTATGTCAAAACAATCAGTAGATCCAGAGACATATGAAGTTTACTGTGTGGCATAACTGTGTTGAGGCTATTTTCATAGTCTTAACAAGCTGTAAATAAGCTTTGAAACAAGTCTTCTCTGCCCTCTGTCTTCTCTGCACTGTGGAGGAATCAATCCACAAAGATCACAGCTGACGTTCTGTTGATTCAACTTGTTGATTCTCTCAGCAGCTCAGCTACCCCAGTTTCTTCCTCCCAGCACCGATAGGCTTTCAGCCTTCTAATGTCCAATGTATGCACAGAACAGAAAGTGCCTGCAGCTACAGAGGTCGGTAAAAGCTTGTTTCCAATCTCACTTACTGCTTGAAAAGAAATACTTCAATACCATATCTCACAAAAGTGAGTACACCCCTCACATTTTTGTAAATATTTTATTATATCTTTTCATGTGACAACACTGAAGAAATGTCACTTTGCTACAATGTAAAGTAGTGAGTGTACAGCTTGTATAACAGTGTCAATTTGCTGTCCCCCTTCAAAACAACTCAACACACAGCCATAAATGTCCACATCGCTGGCAACAAAAGTGAGTAGACCCCTAAGTGGAAATGTCGAAATTGGCCCCAAAGCGTCAATATTTTGGCCAGTGTGAGTGGCCACAATTATTTTCCAGCACTGCCTTAACCCTCTTGGGCATGGAGTTCACCAGAGCTTCACAGGTTGGCATTTGAGTCCCCTTCCACTCCTCCATGGCAACATCAGATTTGGTGGATATTAGAGACCTTGCGCTCCTCTACCTTCTATTTGAGGATGCCCCACAGATGCTCAATAGGGTATAGGTCTAGAGACATGCTTGGCCAGTTCATCACCTTTAACCTCAGCTTCTTTAGCAAGGCAATGGTCGCCTTGGAGGTGTGTTTGGGGTCGTTATCATGTTTGAATACTGACCTGCGGTCCAGTCTCCGAAGGGAGGGGATCATGCTCTGCTTCAGTACGTCACAGTACATGTTGGCATTCATGGTTCCCTCAATGAACGGTAACTTCCCAGTGCCGGCAGCACTCATGCAGCCCCAGGCCATGACACTCTCACCACTATGCTTGACTGTAGGCAAGACACACTTGTCTTTGTACTCCTCACCTGGCTGCCGCCACACACGCTTGACACCATCTGAACCAAATAAGTTTATCTTGGTCTCATCAGACCACAGGACATGGTTCAGACCAATTTGATGCAGTGTGCGGCGTATGGTCTGAACATTGACAGGCTGATACCCCCCCACCCCTTCAACCTCTGCAGCAATGCTGGCTGCACTCATGCATCTATTTCCCGAAGACATCTGGATGTGACGCTGAGCACATGCACTCAACTTCTTTGGTCGACCATGGCAAGGCCTGTTCTGAGTGGAACCTGAACTGTTAAACTGATATATGGTCCTGGCTACTGTGCTGCAGCGCAGTTTCAGGGTCTTGGCACACTTCTTATAGCCTAGGCCATCTTTATGTAGAGCAACAATTCTTTTTTTCAGATCCTCAGACAGAGGTGTACCTAGGGTCTCCAGCGCTCTTGGCGAGAAGCTGTATCGGCGCCCCCCCCATAATTAAAGAGTTAGATATTCTGTTGTTTATCTTTTTACATCAATTTCTATTAATTTTAATCGTCTGCGTATCCATTAAAGATAATGTTTAGGTTATACAGTACTTTTTTAATTGTTTTGACTCAGAAACAGATATTGCATATAAGCATAGTAGTCAGATGAGATTTAGGCTAAACATGTGGTATCACATTCAGAAGAAATATAAAACCCTAATCTGATATAGCTAATTTCACATTTTTAAAGGTGCTATGCTATAATAAAAGATAAGAATCTGTATTCAAATTATATGAAAACAATATTATTAATTAATTTATATATATATATATATGATATATACGCACAGGATATGGCATCCTCTATTATTATACTGCACTATATATATATATATATATATATATATATATATATATATATATACTTAGATAGTGTGTGTGTGTATGTATATATATATATGTATGTGTGTATATAAAATACATACGCACAGGATATGGCATCCTCTATTATTATACTGTACTATATATATATATATATATATATATATATATATATATATATATATATATATATATATACATATACTGTGTATGTATATATATATATATATATATACATATATACTTTATATATATAATATATATGCACAGGATATGGCATCCTCTATTATTATACTGCACTATATATATATATATATACATATATACGCACACACACACATACACACAGGATGTGGCCTCCTCTATAATATATATATATATATATATATATATATATATATATATATATATATAGTGCAGTATAATAATAGAGGATGCCATATCCTGTGCGTATATATATATATATATATATATATATATATATATATATATATACAGTATATATGTATATATATATAAATAGTGCAGTATAGAGGAAGCCATATCCTGTGTTTATATATTATATATATATACAGTATACATTAAATTTTGTAATATTTCTTCTTTTTTAAGTTCAAGTATAGTACAAGTCAAGTCAGTATAGTATAGTACCTGGGACTCTGGGAGCCTAAGCTTCCGTCACTCACTGTCACTGAGTCACTGGCACTCTGAGTGTGTGCAGAATTCTTTATTCACCCCCGGCAGCCTGCTGAGCCTTAGCCTGGAGCTGCCTTGCCTAGGAGCCTGCTGATGACGAGATCGGCATCGGATCATCATGTGGGCGGAGCGGAGCCCTGTGATGCGGGATGCCGCCGGCCCGCCCATCACACATCCGACACACACAGTCACAGTGTACACACACAGGAGCTCCGGGGGAGCGGCTTCCGGGATTGGAGCGGGGGGGGGGGGGGGGGCGAACGCAGGTCCCGGGGGGCGCAGGCTGAACAGAGGACCGGCAGGAGCGGTAAGTCACTGCTTTTGCACTACACTGCCACTGTTTTTCCGCCCCCCCTCGGCCTGCGCCCCTGGCGGGCGCCGTTCTGGCCTACCCCACGGTACGCCCCTGTCCTCAGAAAGTTCTTTGCCATGAGGTGCCATGTTGAACTTCCAGTGACCAGTATGAGAGAGTGATAGCACCAAATTTAACACACCTGCTCCCCATTCACACCTGAGACCTTGAAACACTAATGAGTCACATGACACCGGGGAGGGAAAATGGCTAATTGGGCCCAATTTGGACATGTTCACTTAGGGGTGTACTCACTTTTGTTGCCAGCAGTTTAGATATTAATGTTGAGTTATTTTAAGGGGACAGCAAATTCACACTGTTATACAAGCTGTACACTCACTACTTTACATTGTAGCAAAGTGTCATTTCTTCAGTGTTGTCACATGAAAAGATAAAATATTTACAAAAATGTGAGGCGTGTACTCACTTTTGTGAGATACTGTATAAAGTGCTGCCCCTGGTTTACTATTATATAACATGTTTAACTTTACCTGTCAGTCAAGTTTAGCTTTGCCCAACTCCTGAATTGGTACCTCACTGGCAGTATGTTACCAACTCCTACCTGTTTTTGACCTTGAACTTGATCCTGACCCTGCACACCTATTTGTCTGGCTGCTGTTTAACATAGCTTGTGACCTGACTTCATACTACCACTGGAAGGGCTGGGGCTGTGTATCCAAGCTTTAGTTAAATACTCCAGCTTCCTGCCACCTGCGCCCTTCCACTACCCTAGCAATCATTGTCTCCACTACCAGGGGTGCTTGAACGGGAATTGCGCAAGAGACCACCCTTATCATCTCGGGCTCCACAGTCAGGTATGGGACACCAGCTTTTAGAGGAAAGGTTGAGATTTGCCTTTGAGTTTTCCCTAAAGGCAATCTATGATTATGTTTAGCTAAATCAGGTCTAAAAGCTCTTAAAAAAAATACCAGGAGGTAGACTTTTTTCAGCAAAAACATGCAACATTTCTTTTAACAAAAAAAAAAAAAAAGGTTTCTGTCTCTGTATGCCATGTAATGTACAGCATTCTGAAAATAGAACCAATTGCCAAAGACAATGTAACTTCTGCCCACGTGTGCATATGCTGTGAATACATGCAGATTATGGCAAAAGCTCATCCACACCAATAAGTTTAATTTCCCTTTAATTATTTTCTAAGTCTTTCTACCCAGTTTAGTGACAGGTTCGCTTTAAAGCAGATTTAAAGTCATCCTGGCAGTAGAAGCTTAATCTAAAAGATTCTAAGCCGGACCTGTAAGAACAATCCTAAATTTGGATGCCTAAATTAAATTTTCCTTAGGCATACAGTATTTTAGTGACATGTGCCTGTTTGACGTAGTTTAGCTTAAGCTTCAACTGCATACTTAAGCCAAGGGTGTGTAGTTCACATCTACATAGTAGGATTAAAGAACTAATGTCACTTTACTGGAAGATTAGAAAGCATTATTACTGTGCACATGAGAAGCACAAATAGAATTAAAAACTCCTCTTATGTTTGAAAATGCAGAAAATACTTTGCACTGGTCAACAAATATATTTTTCTAATAGCATATATTGTAGGTGTTTGCTTAATTTCTATGAGAATGCCATAAAAGCTGTAAAACTGTTAGAAGTTTTTGGGAAAACAACACATTCTCAAACATTCATGCTGGACTTTCACCTCCTGTAGCTGGTGGCCCTTCAAACTACCTCTGTATTATTTTAAATGGAGGCCTCTATCTTCACTATTTTAGCCACCATCCTCTGTTTGAGACTACGATCCCTCCTCCCACACACACTATTGCTTGGATGGAGATCCACAAATGCACGTGACAAGAGACGACAGTCTCCAGCTGTACACCTAAAAAAGCTTGTTTGATATGACTGCATTAGATATTTTTTTAATTATGATAAAATATCTTTATTGTACAAATAAACATTTGATATGGGTTGCTTCTATGACAGCTTGTTTGCATATCATTCTGGGCTTTCCAACAGGAAATCCCAGCATTGTCTTCAAACTTGTTGACTGCGTCTATCTATCTGAAAATGTACAGACGGTCCCCGGGTTACAAACATCCGACTTACAAACATCCGACTTACAAATGGAGGGAGACAACAGGAAGTGAGGAGGAATCTAGCCCTAGGAAGGGAAATTCACTCCTGTAAGAGCTTTATCGCCAATCCTTGTTTCCACAACACATTTTCAAAATCCAGTTGTCATAGGGACAGAAAGTGAGGTGGAATCTTCTGAACAGGGGTACAGACAGCAAAAGAAATGGTATGCTATCCCTATGCTATCCAAAAAAACGTAAAAATTATTCTTTTGGCTGGGTCTACACTTAAAAAACTGTACCTGTTCCGACTTACAAACAAATTAGACTTAATAACAAACCTACAGTCCCTATCTTGTTTGTATCCCGGGACCCCCTGTACTGTATATGGGTCTCTATGAGTTAACTAAAAAAGGAAATATGTTTCTCCCTCTGACTTTTTAAAACCGAATTACTGTCTTGAATTACTGTGTTCCTGGAGTTAGAACTCTTGATAATAAATTAATACATTTTTGAGTGTGCTAAAGAGGGAGGGGGGGGGGGGGGCAATTGTGTTTAAAAAGCTAATTGGTAGATGTTGAGAGTGGATATGGAAAAAGACAATAGGTACATGTGAAAAAGATAACTTTACATTTCAGAAAGTTGGTGGCAAAAAAAAAAAAATATATATATAAAAAAAAAAAAATAAAGAAATAAAAAGATTCAAGTGTCCTAGAATGTTACCATTCTGTTGCAATAATAGAGTTGGGAAGTGCTCTAATTCCAGACACAGGATGTATTCATGGCATGGGTAATGCCCCATACACACGTGCAGATTATCTGCAGACTTTTGTCTGCAGACTTACCTTTTCTATGTAGTGCAAGGGCCTGTCGGATTGCATAAAAATTGAAAGTGTTTAGGTTTGACCTCATATTATATGGTTTTGGTAAGTCTGCAGACAAAAGTCTGCAGATAATCTGCACGTGTGTATGGGGCATAAGATGGTCTTCTGATGCAATGCATTGTAGGGATAGAACACCTAGTCTTGTGTTGATCTGTAGTGAGTGTGGAAGTTTCTGCTGAAAGTGTACCCTGATATTAGCCCACAACATTTTATTGGCAGACTAAATGACCTGTGCTTAGGAATTTCTATATTTTGTCTGGTCTGACTGACTTCATTAAAGTGATTGTACAGTATTGTTCTTAAAATAACAAACATGTTATACCTACCTGCTTTGTGCAGTTGGTTTTGCACAGAGCAGCCTGGATCCTCCTCTTTATGGGTCCCTCTTTGCAGCTCCTGGCCCCTCCCTCCTGTTGAGTGCCCCCATAGCAAGCACCATGCTATAGGGGGCACCCAAGCCAAGTCACAGCTCCCTGTGTCCATTCAGACACGGAACCCTGACCCGGCCCCACCCCCCTCTCTCTCCTGAAGGGCTGACTGCCTTTGAATGAGAGAAGTGGGAGCCAATCATGCCGTGCTGCTGTTTCAGCCAATCGGGAGGGGAGTCCAGGGCAGCTAAGACACTCCTGCAACATCGCTTGATAGAGAAAAGCTTAGGCATGTATTCTTGGGGCTGAGGGGGGCTGCTGCACACCAGTGGCGTACCAATAGGGGGGGCGGGGGGGCGGTCCGCCCCGGGTGCCACACATTAGGGGGGTGTCAGGGAAGATCAGGGTGACACCGGGGCCGGCCGCCAGACTGCTTCCACCGCGGAGGAGGAGGAACTGTTTAAAGCAGAGAGGATGTGAGAGAGACTCACTGTCACTCCCGAGCCCTGAATACACAGCGATCGGCGTTGCCGCAGTTTACTGTGCTGGTTAATGAGAAGGTGATTGGTTGCTAGGACCGCCTATTAACCAATCACCTCACCTGCTCATTAACCAGCATAGTAACTTCTGCAGTTCCCGCCGAGGCGCCGATCGCTGTGTATTCAGGGCTCGGAGTGACAGTGAGTCTCTCACATCCTCTCTGCTTTAAACAGTTCCTCCTCCTCCGCTCTCCTCCTAAAAAGGTAGGGGGGGGCCTTGTATTGTAAAGGGGTTATTTTGAGGGGGGGTGGCTTTGTATTGTAAAGGGATTATTTTGAGGGGGTGACTTTGTATTGTAAAGGGGTTATTTTGAGGGGGGGGGGGTGACTTTGTATTGTAAAGGGGTTTTTTGGAGGGGGGTGACTTTGTATTGTAAAGGGGTTATTTTGAGGGGGGGTGACTTTGTATTGTAAAGGGGTTCTTTGGAGGGGGGGGGGTGACTTTGTATTGTAAAGGGGTTCTTTGGAGGGGGGGCTTTGTATTGTAAAGGGGTTCTTCTGGGGAGGGTGGCTTTGTATTGTAAAGGGGTTCTTTTTTTGGGGGGGTGGCTTTGTATTGTATAGGGGTTCTATGGGGGGATTTATTGTAGAGGGGTTCTATTGGTGGGGGCTTTGTATTGTAAACGGGTTATATTGGGGGGCTGTGTAATTTAAAGGGTTGTATGGGGGATGGGGCTGTGTAATGTAAAGGGTTCCAATGGGGGCTGTGTAATGTAAAGGGGTCCAGGGGTTCGGGGGCTGTGTAATGTAAAGGGGTCCAGGGGTACGGGGGCTGTGTAATGTAAAGGGGTCCAGGGGTAAGGGGGCTGTGTAATGTAAAGGGGTCCAGGGGTACGGGGGCTGTGTAATGTAAAGGGGTCCAGGGGTACAGGGGCTGTGTAATGTAAAGGGGTCCAGGGGTATGGGGGCTGTGTAATGTAAAAGGTGGTCTCCATACATTTTACACGTGACACGTCAATGTTCGTCGTCTGGGGGGGGGGGTGCCAGATATAGGATCCGCCCCGGGTGCCAAACAAATGCTCTAGGTACGCCCCTGCTGCACACAGAAGGTTTTTTTTTTTTAACTTAATGCTTAGAATGCATTAAGATTAAAAAACCTTCTGCCTTTACAATCCCTTTAAGTCTCACTTTTTTGGGCTTTATATCTGCTTTAACACCCCAAACACTAACACATGTTATCCAAGGGCAAATAACCGTAAGAGTAAATTTGAATAATTAAAAAAATAAATAAATATATATATATACAACTGTATATGTGGAGAAAAAATTGTGCACACTGACCCATCTTTTCAGATTGTCACGCAAATGTTGTAGGAGAGGTTTGACTATGTTCTCAGTGTACAGTTGAGTTGTAAAATTCTTTGCTAAGAAATAAAAATGTATACGTTGTATCTGAATCGCATCTGTAAAAAATGTAGGCAAGTCACAGTTATTGAAATACTAAGTGTCACATTTGTAGATAAATAGAGGGTAAAATGGCAGCAAATTGGAATACTTTTCCTTAAGTATCTAATGAGTTACTACCCGTGTTGCCACCAGTAACCTTGGCACTATTCAAAGCCATCTGAAGCAACCAATTAGTGGGAGACCAACTAATTAGGCTTCAGAATGTAGACACCTTTATTAACTATCCTAATAATTTAACAGCAGGTGGTTTGATTGAAATATCTTACTTCTCCCTGAAGCAAGGTTGTTTCGGAGATAGTAAAAGGGTGAACTGTGGGTGCTATACTAAGCAGTTTTATTAAATATTAATTTTTTTAAAAAGTAAATCGATAAACCCGAATTTATTTTAAATTATGTGCAAGTGTGAACATTTTTTTTATAGTGTTTTGTAAATGTAAAAGTAATGTTATTTTTCTGACTGTCTGTTTCCTATGTCCTAAAATGTAACTATAGGCAAAACTTTTTTTTTTTAGTTTTGGATAGAGGGATTGGAACACCTGTCAGTTTTTATTGCTGTCTGTGCCCCTGTTAGAAAGATTCGCCCCCTTTATTTCTCTTGTTTGCTGTTATCATCGAAAGGGATCGTATAAGAAAATTCTAAATTTTGGGTTGACATAAAAACATTAATAGAGGGGAAATCCTTCAATTGGGGCACAAGCTCTAAAGACCCTGGTGCCACCCCAGGATATTCCCTCACTTTGGAGGGATTTCCTCTCACTTCCTGGTTTGCTTATGGAACATGAAGTAAAGGGAAATCTCCCCAATGGGACACAGATGGCAAAAACCTGACAGAGGTCATAACCATCCCTATCTAAAATGAAAAAAAGATTTGCCCTTAGTTACACTTTAAAGAATATGTTACCCACATTTCATATTCCTGATATGCGTCTGTTGTACTATGTACTTGCGTTAAAAAGTATCCTCTTATCCTTGTATTACTTCCTTTGTGAGAAAAGTTGGTTTTCCTGGCAGTCCCTCTGCTTTCGTATTTCAAATTGATCACATTAGGCAGAGAATCACATCCATTCCAGCGTGATCTGTTTTCTAGCTGTGCTGGGAGCGCAGCCTGCCTTTCTTCCAATGGCCAAGACATGTGCTGATATTGCCCCCCTGTCATTCACTGGGTAGATCAGTGTGCTGCTGTTTCTCCACCCCCACATCTCTAAACTCAGCAGAAAACAGAGATTATGTGTTCATTAAAAATATATTTACATATATTTTATTTTTTTACAAGAAAAAAAATCTAAATCAAATCAAATTTTGGTTTGACACCAATTCTCACATTTGCACACTTTGTACACTTTCACAAAGTCAGGGATTTTGTAAGATTAGAGTAAGGTGTATGATTAAGCAATTATAGCAATTAAGTGCTAAAGATCATCAATTTCATATGTAGGTTAAAACACAGCCATTACTGTAACAGAAACAGCGGTGTAGGAGGCTTAAAACTTGACAAGGAATGGCCAAACTCTGCTAATAACGTTAGGCTGTGGAAGGTAGTTTCATGTCACATGTCATACATGGCAAGATTGAGCACAGCAACAAGACACAAGGTAGTTATACTGCTTCAGCAATGTCTCTTTCAGACAAAGATTTCAAATGAGACTAGGATTTTAAGATGTGCTGTTCAAGTTCTTTTTAAGAAGCACAAAGAAGCGGGCAACGTTGAGGATGGTAGACATAGTGGTTGGCCATAGAAACTTAATGCAGCAGATGAAAGACACATAATGCGCACTTTCCTTCGATGTTGGAAGATGTTCAGCAGTGCCATCAGCACAGAACAGTGGGACCCAGGTACATCCATCTACTTTCTAGGGAAATTTGGTCAGAAGTGGTCTTCGTGGAAGAATTGCAGTCAAAAAGCCACATCTCCAATGTAGAAACAAGGGTAAGCAACTCAACTATACACAAAAACATAGCAACTGGCATGCGGAAAAGGGGCAGCAGGTGCTCTGGACTGACGAGTCAAAATCTAAAATATATGGCTGTAGCAGGAAGCAGTTTGCCTGCCAAAGGGCTGGGGGGCAGTACAATAATGAGTGTCTGCAGGCAACAATGAAGCATTGTGGAGGTCCCTTGAAAGTTTGGCTGTATTTGTACTGAGCTGCAGCTGTGAAGTACTTGACTAGCCCCATGTTAAGGCGTCTTGCCCTTTATCTGCATACAAGCATTCACAGTTTGCTGAGGTGGGAAAGCCTGGTGTGCTGGGGAATGAGTAGGGGATCATCTTGAGATATGGTAGGCACAGTGTACTCACATTGGTTGAGAGATACACCTGCCGGAGCTAAGAGCTAAAGGTCTACCGAGACATCTATGGTAAGCATCTTTAACACCTGTCACTGCAGCAGTTAGAAGAGTTAGAAATATGGGGCATTGGGACCCAACATTTCCCTTTGACACCTCCGTAGCCAGAAAGACAGAAACGCTTGACACGCTGCCTGTGGTCTATCCTCACCCACCAAGGGCATACAAGAGTTTCCTGACCGGTGAAGTTGCCGGCTCGGATGTTGCTTGGGAAAGTAAATCTGGCCACCCCAGACTCACCATCAGATTTGGTGGGGGGGCGAAGAAAAATATCCCTGTTGAGGAGTCCTACCAGAAGAACACTCCACTTTCACCTGAATAGAAGGGAAGAGCCAAGACTCAGCTCCTGAGATAGCAAGCTGCATTCTCTAAGTGTGAGTTTGATGGGATGTGCAAAAAGCGCTCAACACCGGATTTGCCTTCAAGAAGATAAGCCATTTATGGCTGGCAGAACTGAAGAGAGCAGGTATTATCCGAGAGTCCAGGAGTCCATATGCTTCCCCGATAGTGGTGGTGCGGAAGAAGAATGGTTCCCTGAGGTTAGGCATTGACTATCGGACGCTGAACCAAAGGACCATCCCTGACCAATATACCACCCAAGGATAGAAGATGCCCTGAAGACTGGGAGAAGACAACTTTCATTAACCAAGTAGGGTTCTTTGAGTTTGACTGGATGCCTCAAGGCCCGTTTGGCGCTCCAGCCACAGTTCCAGAGGCTGATGGAGAAGACAATGGGTGACATGCACATGATTGAGGTGGTGTTGTACCTAGACAATATCATTGTCTTAAAAAAGACCCTAGAAGAACATGAAGAGTGTCTCAAGAAGGTCCTGAAGAGATGAGGGGTTGAAGCTGTCCCTGGAGAAATTGCAGTTTTACCAACCTTCGGTTAACTACCTTTGCCATATCGTGTCTGCTGAAGGAGTTCCCACCGACCCCAAGAAGCTGGAAGCCATCACTTCCTGTCCGAGGCCTACCAATGTGACCGAGCTTGGGTCATTTTTGGGATTCTGCTCCTACTACAGGAGATTAGTCAAGGGATTCACTAGAACAGCTCGCACACTTAATGAGCTATTCAAGAGCGAAGATGAAGATGATGACCCAGTCCTAACCAACTCTGTCACGCCATCCGGAGGGCCTAGGAGTTGAGTCAAGAGCAGTGGACTGACCAGAGGCCTTTCGGCAGCTGAAGTGGAGCCTACCAGTTGCCCCGGTCCTGGCCTATGCAGATCCAACCAGGCCATATGAACTGCACGTTAATGCCAGCTGAGATGGGTTAGGCAGGGGGCTATATCAAGAACATGATGGGCACCTGCGGCCTGTTGCCTATTTGAGCCGAAGCCTGGCCCCCACCGAAAAGTACTATCCCACGCACAAACTAGAGTTTCTGGCTCTGGTGTGGGCAATGGTGGATACATTGAGGGATTACCTTACAGTTCAGGCTTCATGATCAAAACTGATAACAATCCATTTACATACATCCTCACCAAAGGGTCACAAGTGGTTGGCTGCCCTATCGGGGCTCACCTTCAGACTTAAGTACCATCCGGGGTCGGGAACAAAAATGCGAATGCTCTGTCAAGAAGACCCCATGGTTCAGCCACCTAGGGCCCAAGAAGATATTCACTTTAGTGAGGGACTGGTTCTACTGGGCCCTGCATGGTGGCTGAAGTTGAGGGCTACTGCCATTCCTGCATGAGGTGCATACAGAGGAAGACTTTGCTCCACCAAGCTGGCTCAATGGGCCATCTTCAGAGTTAAGAACCTTTGGAGCTAGTGTGCATTGACTTTCTGGGCTTGGAGCCTGACTTGAGTGGACAGGGAAATATCCTGGTGGTAACTGACCACTTTACTAGTTATGCCCAGGCATTTCCCATAGAAGACCAGCAAGTATCCACTGTGGTCAAGATCTTAGTGGAAATGTTCTTCGTACATTATGGTCTGCCTCAGCATATCCACTCCGATCAAGGGGGAGACTTTGAAAGTACCCTTATCAAGAGGCTTCTGGGCATTTAAGGCTCTAAAAAGTCCAGAACTACTCCTGATCACTCTCAGAGGCACCCTTAGCCAGAGAGGTTCAGTTGTACTCTTTTAGATATGCTTGGAACTCTCACCTCTGAGGAAAAACAACACTGGAGTAAGCATATCGTGCTTATTGTGCATGCCTACAACAGCACTGCAAACAATGCCAATGGCTACTTTCCTTAACGGCTGTTCAGACGGGAGGCTTGACTCCCAGTTGACTTGGCTTATGAGAATTTCCATGACCATACCTCAACAGCGTCTTACAGAGGATTTGTGGATTGCCTGAGGAGAAATCTGAAGACAGCATAAGAGAAGGCTCAGGCTGTCTCAGATGCCCGAGGGCAGCGGAACAAGAAAAACTTCGACCTCAGAGTGTGAATACATGATCTGCAGCCTGGTGACAGAGTGCTTCTGAGGAACTTGGGTGTCCCTGGAAATCACAAGTTGTCTGATCGCTGGAATTTGCAGCCCTATATTATCTGTAAGCAGCTGCTAGGGCTGCCAGTGTATCAGATCTGACCAGAGGGAAGCACAGGTTTACTAAAGACCTGGCACCGCAATCACCTGCTACCCCTGTCAGAAGCAGTTTGTGTGCCGCAACAGCCAGACTCACAGCCTACCCAAACAACATCATGAAGATCCTATCCAGTGACTAGGTCCCAATCTGTACCCCTAAACACAGATGAGGAAGACAGTGAGGATGAAGAGATGGGCATAGACTGGCTGTGGTGATCTCAAATGTCGAAGACTGCCACCACTTCTTCTCCTCCTAAGCAGACAGACACTGGAATCCTCAGGCCGGAGACTCCAGAGTTTGTACCTCAAAGCCCATCTCTGGAAGACCCTTAAGCTTTTCTGATGGCAGGATATTTCACTCCTCCATACAGGAAGAAGAACCAGTTGTGGAAGAGGAAGAATCAGCTGTACAGGAAGAAGTTGCTGAACATGCAGAAGAGGCAGGTGAGCCTACAACGCCTGAGCCCAGAGAAGAGTTACAGTATTCGCCCACCCAAGAGACTGACTTATGATGCTTTGGGTGAAAGTTCTGAAGAAGTCATTCTCTCCTCTCGAAGAACTCTTGACATGCCCAACCTTCCCACTACACATTTGGTGGAGGGAGACACCAACTCACCCCCTGGCACATCTAGGTGGGCCATCCCAATATTGGTAGCTTGTGGACAGAACAACCTCCCTCCTGATGGCAATTGGTGGGAGATTCCTCTGTCAACTCTGTGTCATGATATGAGTTGTTCAAGCCTAAGTTCTAGTTAAAAAAAGGTTCCTGGTTTTACACATATATAAATGTCATGCTGTGCATTAACCTGTTTTTCTCCCTCTGTATTTCGAAAGCACGTAACAGGGCATTGACTTTTTTTTACCTCCTTTGGGGGACCAAAGGTTCTTTGGGGAGGGGAGTGTGTAGCGGGTGTCAACTCCCCCCCTTGCACACCCCACACTGCCACCAGACACAGAGCCTGTCACAGCTACGGGGGATTTCTCCCCTCCCTTTTCTCCCCGTATTGCTAACTGGAGGCGAGCAGCGCTCATATGCACACTGTCATCCTCTCTGGTCCTTCCCCTGCTTCCCCACTGGCAGGGGAAGAGGACAAATGACTGGACAGGATTGCTGCAGCAAAGCATCTTGGGACATGTAGCCCTGGCCACCAGCAGACCCATAATGTTTCTTTTTGGGCAAACTACAGCCCCTAGCATGCCAGAAGCGAAAAAGCGCAAGTGAGA
This sequence comes from Pelophylax lessonae, assembly GCF_965119305.1. NCBI lineage: Eukaryota > Metazoa > Chordata > Amphibia > Anura > Ranidae > Pelophylax > Pelophylax lessonae. The sequence continues at coordinate 169,860,255 of NC_138768.1, forward strand.
ACACCAGGAGGCTGCCAGGGAAGTGGGGGAAGTGGGAGAGACCATGAGGCAATGGAGAAGATCAGACATAAGGGAGGAGTCTGCTGCTTCACTGTCAGCATGACCTCTTCACCGCCAATAGTTCCAAGGTCGGACGTAGCCCCATCGCCTCAGGTACCCCATTGGTTGTGTGGGTGCTTGGACAGACGTCTCTGGGGGCTCCAGTCGCCAGGTAGCCAGTTGGGTAACCTGCAAGAGCTTGTTCCAGGACATCTCCCCGTTGGGCCTTCAGTCGCAGGATTGGTGAGTGGGCACTAGCCCATCTTCTCATAATAAAGCACACTGTATGCAGACAGTTATCTTGTCACTTTAACTAAGCTTGGGAGAGACCTTGTGCTACACTTACACTTTGCTGAGCAGCGATAGGGTACCTCCTACTTGCCAGAACTCCACAAACATACTTCACATCACCCTGCTGGACAAGACACCTTAAACACACTTTGTTCCACCCTGCTATTCAGACTACCTAAAGTGCACCACCAAAGAGCTAGCTTAAGATACTGGACATATCTACTGTGCAGACTTCCACGTCTCTTCTTTATTTAGCAAAAACTCAGTGTCACACTTATATTTACTAAGGAGGAACTCTAACTTCTATTTTAAAGCTGATATTTTTTTTTGCACATAGTACCATGCTTATACAGTCAGGGCCAGTGATTTCAGGATTTTGGGGGGACAGACTGGCCTGCAACATGTCACCTCTGTTCCCCCTTTATGCCTAAGCACATAGGTCTCACTTGAGCCATATGAGTTGGTTGAACTGTGCTATTTATACCTGTATGTGTCTTTGAGATATGCTGTTTTATAGCTTTACTAGTCTTTACTACTCGGTTAAATTATTACTGCTGCTTTATGACAAAATCCTCATAGTTAAAATACTTTCTGGTTTACTACCGTTGTATCTATCTACTATTATGTCTGCAGTAATATTGTTTACTAGGGGTGCCAGAGGGGTTGAGAATGTTCTTGGGGTTGAGAAGCAGAACAAAGAACCTAATATACTTAAGCGGCTCCTTCGGGGATGGCACTACATTTATAAAAGAAAATAATTAAATGCGTGTTTAGTCTAGTATAAGTACCGAACTCTGGCCTGATATATGTCAGTAGTAATCCTCCACACAGAAACTCTTTGGGAGACTGGCAGAGGGAGTTTTTAAGACTCTTTTGCTTTCCACAGTACTGTCAGTCAAACATAGGAACAAGCTTAAAGGAAGGGAATACACATGAAAGATGTGATCAGTATGTTACTGCTTCTTTATCGCCCAGTGATAGGCTCTGGTGGGCTCCGGTTTAAACTAACTGTATTAATTCTTTCATCTGCAGGAGGTTCAGGATCTACTTGTACAGCTTAACAACAGTCAGTCTTGACCGCAATGGATGGAGTGCCTGACCCATTGATAAAAGAGTCCAAATAAATGTATTGGTTTACACTAAAAAGAAAAACAGGCAACCTGTTTGGGGGGGTCAGAAATCAAGTTCTTATCTTGATTGCTCACGCAGATGCTGCTGTCTAATGACTCTCCTAGTACAGCAATTAGAAATGGAAATCTGGACCATGCCCATCTCTGGGTTGCCACCATTGTCGCCAACCCAAATGTACCCTGGTACCATATAGGTACCACTTCCTATCCTGTACTTTATAACTGCTGTTAACACTATAAGAAAAAATGCGCATATATGATATGCTCGTATATTATTAATGTATTATTTTCTGCAAAAGTATGATTTTTATATACAAAGAAGATTTTGACTTGATGCAAATGTTCAGTCACTCCATGCTATGCTAAACCTCCAGTCTCGATTGCACCCGGCACGGTAAGCCCCGTTGTTTGGGGCAAAGTTGGAGCCTAAGGACGGTGTCAGCACCTCCTGCTATCCATTACCATCTGGGATAGCAAGGACTCCCTAGGATCGTGTCGGCGGCCTACGTGACACGACCGGACGCCCAAAAGGGATGCACATCTGCCTCTGCGCGTGCGCACCTCGGACAGCCTACGTCACGGGTTGGTCACGCGGCGTCACACAGCGCCATTGTGCGCATGCGCGACGCACATAAAAAGACCAGGGGAACACTCTCAGCCTTCAGTCCAGCTCCACCAGAGGGAGAGGACAGAACTGAGAGAGACGCTGCCGCAGCCCATCTGGATGTTACCTTCGGACATTTGATTTCCTGCAAACAGTGAGTTCTACAAGAGACTTCATTACAAGTCTCCACATGGATCCTTAAAATATGGATCTAAAACCCTAATGGACACCTTTTTGCCTTAGAAATGTCCTAACATTTTACATAGTAAAACACATTTTTTCACCACCTGCCAACCTGTCTTCTACCTATCAGACATCCACAATACAAAATTTATGATCTTTTCAGACTCCCAGCCCGCAAACCCTCTCCGGGATTCAAAATCTGCGGGAACGCACTTCTTGGACTATACCATCACAGTTAAATGCTAACTGTTTGGCAAAAGTAAATATATATCATATATATTCTTTAAAGTGAATGACTGGCTTCTCTGTGTCAATATGGTAACTAACATATGATGTATGTCTGATAGCCTTGAAAACCATATATCTTTTTCCTCCTATTAGGAGGTCTGAGAATAAACCTGTATTACATCATCTACATGGGAAGCAGCGAAAGTTCCTGTTGCAATCTAGAACACTGGAAAAGGCATACGTATATGCATGGAACAGACTTAAAATAAGATGTATGTAACACATCAATACTTATATATTATATTTAAATTAATATTGAGTCTACGCATTAATACTATTCTCATTATTGTCATTCATAGAATTGGTGACTAATCCTTGAGAAAGGCCATACCTGGCCGAAACGCATAGGATAACCTTACAGACATTTTTCTGAACATAGTTCCAACTCCACGGAACAACAGAGAAAAAAAAGTCTGACCAAAGTCACTTTTCTTCACCTGTCACAAACTTCTATACATTTTTTCACCTCTCACACAATGGGTCTTCACCTATTTCACTGAAATCTTCATATAATGGGTTGCTACCCATGTTACTTGTAATTTTGTACTATATTGTAAATAGTTAATAAAGTGTTTATTTTACCATAAGAATTGATTTACTCTTGCCCATAAAGTCCCAACCATTGGGTTTGAGGCACCCAACAAACCCTAACCTTGTACAGCTTAACAATAGTCAGTCTTGACCACAATGGATGGAGTGCCTGACCCATTGATAAAAGAGTCCAAATAAATGTATTGGTTTACACTAAAAAGAAAAACAGGCAACCTGTTTGGGGGGGGGGGTCAGAAATCAAGTTCTTATCTTAATTGCTCACGTAGATGCTGCTGGCTAATGACTCTCCTAGTACAGCAATTAGCTTCACTACATACTATAGATTAATAGGAAAGTCCTATTTTGAGTCCTTTGAAGGTTCCCTTTTTTAAGTGGAGCCCTAAAAAAGGGGTTTTCTTCTGGACCCAAAACACATTGGCTGTTTTTAGTGTAAACCAATAAATTAATTTGGATTCTTAGAATTTGGTCTGGTGCTGCTTCCATTGGTGCAGGTTTTTTTCTGGTAGCCTACTGGATACCCACTTGAGTTTAACCCTGTATATTGTGAGTGGCCTAACCTGGACCAATGAGCTCTGCAAATGTTATTGTTTTCTCATTATCTTGTAGGATCTCACATCAAAGTCCCAGCACCTCTTAGATGCTTTTTTTCATTGGAGTCCTAATCACAAGACTGGCTAAAAAAGAGCAAATGTATGTACTGTACTTCAACTGTGTATTTAGTTGTTGCTTGGAGTTCTTTTTAAATTATTCAGAGTCCATTAGACTATTGTGTTATGGTAATGCACATTAAAATGTGCATTACTGCAAAGCATAGTAACAAATAAGTTGAACACTGCAACACAAGGATGTGAACAAGATTGTACAAGATGTTAAAATATGCGTTTATATGTGTTGGCAGCCCACTCTGAATAATTGGACTGCCTTAAAGCAGACCTTCACCCATTAAAATAACCTGTTTTGTGCTCCTGTTTCCTTTATTTAAAAAGGGCTTTTATCTTTTTTGTGCTGCAGCCCGGCACTTCCTTCTATCTTGCTTAAGTGAGAATGACATAGGGACCCCTCTGCTCCCTCCTGGTATGTCCGTGTCACAAGATCCAATAGATAAATCCAACAAAGAGCCGGCGGCTCTCTGCTTCTTCTTAAAAGATCCTTTATTAATGCACAACAGTAGAAACAATGTCAATGTCCATTGATGCTAACGCCTTTTTGGCCACAGCCTTCCTCATAGTATGCATGCTATGAGTAAGGCTGAGGCTGAAACGTGTTAGAATCAATGGATATTGTATCTGCTGTTGTCCATTAATAAAGGATCGTTTAAGAAGAAGCACCGAGTCGCTGGCTCTTTGTTGGATTTACCTATTTTGGACTAGTTGGCCTGAGCTCCGGCATTCTGTCTTAACATCATTCACATAGCAGTAGAGCTTGGGTGAGTTATGTATATATTCACACGACTTAATAGTCAGTTTTACTGATGGGCATGTAGCCGGTATCGGACTACTACAATATATATACATTTATATGTCTAACATTGCTGTTGGAGTTGTCTGTGTACCTCTTTAAGATTGCTTTCAGCGGAGATCGGCCTCTCACAGGAAGAACTGGATTGTGGGAGATATAGTTCTGAATCAAGAGCAGACTGTTATCTGGATTGCTGAGGGAACTATTCTCTTAGGGAGCGCACTCTTGCTTCTGGGACCAGTGAGCGCGGATCAGCCTCTGGTGTAAGTACAGGACTGGTGGTGGCTGAGGCCTAGTACACGAGGCCTGACCCACATGCGGAGCTCGCCCTTAGGATGCTGATAGCAACGCTGTGTATGCTGTCACAGTATAGCTGAAGAGGAAGTGAGAGAAGGCGAGACGGACAGCCTGAGGAAGCAGAGTATCGCTCACTCCCAGACGCCAGAGCGTGGGAGAGCTCATCGCCTGTCTTATAAGACCCTCACGAAAGGACATCCGAGAGACAGAGGGTGCCCGTGTGGAATCCTGATCGCAAGTATAACCTTTCTCATCAACACACTGACCGCAGACACTATTGCACACATTACATCCATTGGGATTACAAATTATCACTTTGGACAGTATTAAGAGCTCCAACTGCCGGTGAAGATTAGCAAGGCCTTTCTAGGAGAGGGGTGGTGACACCTGCTACATCTTAAAGGGGACACACTTAAATTGTTTACAGCATTGCTAGTTAGAACATTAATAACACTAGGATAGCTCTACGTTTTCCTTTAAGTTGAAAATCAAAGTATTATTATAAAGGTCATCAGTCACTATTGCAAATCTTAGAGTATAGTTCTACCACTGTTCTTTGATATTGTACTTCTTTATTTGTTATTCCTTTACATCAGTCTTGCTGAACCCTGTTGGTTTAGGTGGGATTTGGCTGACTGACAGAGTTATACCTGTTTATCCTTTAAGTAAACAGAAAAACCTTATTTACCTTGTGTCAGTGTCCTTAAAGGTATACAAATAATGTCGGAACCTAGAGTGTCAGGTGGGTTGGACGGTTCACAGGGTCACAAGACTGCTGAGGAACACCCATCAACCTCAAGGGGGCATTGCTACTGGCACATGCCTGCCACACCATTCTGCACATGTGCAGACATGATGCTGCTCTCTGCCAGGCAACTGGCAGAGATTTATATCATGCCTATGAACGTGCCAGAGTTCCAGAGCATGCGCAAGCATAGCACAGATATCTACAAGGTGCAAGAAAGCAGAAGCCAGTGCCATGTGCAAGCCCAGGGTTCCCACATGCTTGCGCTGCAAGTCTCTGCTAAGTCTTTGGTACCTGCAGCACTCCTGCATATGCGCAGGATATTTGAACATGGCAACATGGAAAAGAAGCACAGGGACAAAAGCATTGCAGAAGTGAAGTTCATTTTTAACGTAATGTACATTAATGTGCAAAACACCACACATTAGCATTGGTGCAGTAGGCACTGCACAGCATCAGGGCAGCCTAGTTGTGTATGTTGAAAGTTGGGTGCTAAGCCTTGCCTTCCATCCTCCTTTTATTATTTTAATCCACTCCCCTTCACAGATGCATATTAGCAGAAAGCTCCAGAGTTAGGTTGTAGAAAAGTGTAATGTTCCTTTTTTTGTATTTGCTACTATATAACACATGCACCTCAAGGCAGTCTTAAGCGATATATTAAATATTGACTAACCAGACTCCTCAGTAATGTTGCTGGTTACTGAACTGCCTCCAGCTGAATTGTAGTTCCTTGTCTCTTTAAACTGCTTCCTTTTCTTAGCCCAGCGGTCTGAAACTTCTTCTTGAGGACTTTCACAGCTTTGCGATTCCTTTAGCACTGAATCCTTAGGTAGCTTCAGGTGTTTGCTGAATATGTCTGATTTTGAATCTGATTAGGAAAAAAACAAAATACTATTAACTTGATTTTTCACTTCCTCTTGCTTCTCACATGCAGAGTGAAATACTTTAAATGTGGAAATGTACACCTCTGAGAAATAACTCAAAGTAGGTTAATTACATCTTAGCCCGGTAACATCTAGTAATATCAGACTAAGCTTAGTCTTAAAGGAAAAGTGGACGTCTGAGTATTCTGGTATATTGAGGCTATAACTTTTTGGTAAACAGTTTTATCTGTTCGGAAGATATATAGACAAGATGAAGTTGTGAAACTGTGATTTATATCAAGCTGGAATAAATGTTCCTTAACTCAGTCCTCTATATGGCCAATGTTTGATGAGTGATGTATTTTCATATCATGTTATACATGTGAAAATTATATGTGATTAGAGATGGGAAAGCCAGGGAAAAAAAGGGAAAAATACAGTTTTTTTTTAATTATTTTATTTTAAAGTTGTTTAATTTTTATTTTCAGAAAATTTGAAAAAAAAAAAGTAGAAGCATGGAATATGTTATTTTATAATGATAAATAATATAATGTATCTATGACTTGGTACTCAAACTTGCAAACAAGCAAACCCTGGAGTACAATTCAAGTAACACTGTATTTCTCAGTGCAGTTCTCACAGGATAAATATGCATTTCTGCCACTAGAGGGCACTACAGGGGATAGTTTCTGACCTCTCATGCCTTAATTGACAGGTAGGATGGTAATTTTGTCTGACAAATTAGTTTATCTTTTTTAACCTTTAAATGATTCTCCAACTTCACAGCATAATCTTTACCTACAGTATAGTCTGCTCAGTAAATAGTTTTATTCTTTTTCTCCTCTGAAGTAAAATGGTGAGAACAAAAATACAGAGTTTGGAAACATTCCACAGATTCTCCTACTGAGACTAAAGCTACAATTCTGAAATATTATTTTCCAAATGCTACAAGGATGACAAAACACATCATGGCATGCCAGAGGTACCCTAAAGACATACAAAATAATTTACAGAATTAAATATGAGGACCATAATGAAAGTGCAAGTAACTTTTCCCTCTTTCTGCTGCTTGTGGACCATCACAGAGTGTTTCTTCACAAGCAGAATCAAGTAAGGAAGTGTTACAAACCGCTGCCTCACAAAAATACACAATTCCTTAATTTATAGATAAAATGACACCTGGAAAATCAGGATAAAATTGATGAAACACTTGCAAGAGCAATATATGCTTCTGAATCAGCATTGTCAATAACTAAAAATGCATTTTTGCAGGAAAATTCTAAATCATTATGAGGGAAAGGTGGTCGGTTACCTGATCTCCTGTATAGCAGAAATGTTCTTAACATACACAGTCCTTGTTATTCCATTTATACTACAAAATACAATTTTAAAAATCAAGTGTAGCGCGGCCCCCCCCCCAACCTCCAGAGGCCTGGTGGTGGCCCTCAGAGTCAGGGAGAGCTGACATTCCTCCTCAGACAACCCCCAGTCTATGGCCCCACCACTGCCTCTCCCCTCTGGCTCACCTGAAGATCTTCCTGCACTGGCTCCTTCAAGTTGCAGTTGACAGGGTGTTTGGGTACAGCCAGCCTTCCATGAACATCTTCTGGCTCCTACTGGACAGCACTGACAGGTACCAGTTCTTTGGCTGGGCTACAGGCTGAGGAGGACTTCCAGCCTTTATTATATGTGTTGCCTGTCTTCACTGGGGAGTCTCCATGCGTAGACTGAACCCCACCTTCAGTGGTTGCTCTCTGGCCCATTCCAGCCCTCTGGGACTTCTGTGGCTGTTTGGTACAGAAACTGCAGGTCTACACCGTATGCGAGCAGCTCCTGCTCACTCTGAGTCAGTCTTGTAAGTGGCTCGTTGCAGTGCCCACACCTGATCCAGGCACTGACCCGAGTGGTGGGTCTCCTGCAGGCAGGACACAGTAGACACAGCCTCTCTGTCCCCTCAGTCAATCCAAGGGCAAATCCCCCTCCATGCTCCAGCCACACCATAGCATCACCTCCTGAAACTCAGGCAACCAAGTCGGCACAAGGTACACTTGTGCACCATCTGCTATTTTGCTCCTCTTTCTTCTTACATGCAGGATACCCTGGGTCTCCTCCAGGGTGTGGTTCCGCCCCCAAGCTTACAGACTGGCCGACGCCAACAGTTCTGATAAGCAGGCTTGTTCCCACATGAACTGAAGTTCGCAGGCACAGAACGTATACTGACACGTGCAGAACTTGATGGAACATACCACTCAGCACCTATCGTGCCCTAGCAACTGAAGGCAGACAAAAGTTCACTGTAGCTGCCACGAGCAACAGCAAAGTATAACACAGATCACACTGTTTAGCAGGTTCAGGACAGTCTTTAACTAGCCACAGGTGGACAACTGATAGACACCCTCCTGCAGGACCTCACCAACTCCCTCCAGTTTCCACGGGTAACAGCATATATTACCGGGCAGATTTTACTGTTCTCAGCAGGCCCTTGTAACACACAGTCACTTTTCCCAGCTTTATGCAGTCCACTGGGCACTTTGTAATCCTCTGCCCCGATTGTCCACTGTGTTTGCTATGGGTGACTGCACATAATACAGTTCTCACAGATCAAAGTAGGTCTTGACAAAGACACAAGTAGCCAGCTCAGCCGCAGTTGGGGGCAAGTGGGCATGCAGTGTAGTACCCACTTGACAGAAACTCCCACTGGTTGCTATGGACAATGTCACTGGGTTCACACAACAACAGTCACAGTTTGGCAATGCATATCCTTCTTGTTTCACCCCATTTGTTGTCTCAGCAGCAAAGCACAGTCCTCTGGCACGATGAACTTCCGCTTCTAGGGGCTACGACCATGCAGGTTACATAGGAAATATCCCAGATGAACCCCCAAATGTAGCACATCCCATGCAGAAGCTGCAGATCCCTCCACTCCTGCACAGCCAGGCACACCAAATCTTCACAGGACTCAAAGTCAGAAAACAGTCCGTAGCTTTGTTTTTGTTGTTTTATTAGGGGGGTTAACAACTTGGATGAACATTTATGAAATCCCCACTTGATGGTAACAACAACTTCAGGGACAACTTTCTATATACAGACTCCTCTTCAGCTTTCCTCCTGCACACACTTCTGCTGATCCACTCCTGTTGGAACTGACAGACTCCTTGTCAGTTCAGTAACAGCTTCTTACAGACAAGAACTCAAAGCTCCTTGAAATAGCACATGTGGAGTGAAACAATGTTTAACCTTTCCTTCTGCTTCCTCTGTGGCCACTGATACCAGCACCACTTCTTCAGGCAATGCCAGCCCACCTGGGTGCAGCTGCCTCTTCCATCAACCATCCTGGCTGTCTCTCTCTACACCAGTCCGCCTGACTGACTCTTCACCAGCCCAGATGGCTGTCTCTCTGGAGATCTCTCAGGGAAAAGGTAGAAGGCTTAAGCCCACCACTGTCCCAAGGCAGGACAAATCCCCCCTAACTAGAGGGCACCCCTCAGGGCTACTGCCAGCCTCCTCCCCACTGCATCTCACACCCGACTGCCCCTGCTGATATGGCCCATGTCTATTTATGAGGGTATCTCAGTCCCCTGCCAGCCCACTACTGGGGATTGGCTGAGGCCTCATAAACATGCATGGCAGCTACTCCTAACCCCTGCCCTCTAATTCTTGAAGGTTCTCCAACCTTCCAAACATCAGGGGGAGGCACCAGAGAGCTAGCTGCCAAGATGAGTCATCCAGCCCTGAACTACAAAAATCCTGATCCAAATATAGACCTACAGCAAGAGTCAGGATATGGTTTGCATACCCTACTTATATCACACACTAGATGGGCTAAGTATACACTTGTAACGCTCCTGCGTTTCATGTATGGTGTGGATTTTCAGCTGCAGAAATATTCCACTTCAGTAGTCATGTAAGAGAGATGCTGAGATACCATTCCCAACCTCAATGACTCATCATGTGTGGAAGGTCTTAATTCAGCTAGTAAATACACACACTCAACAAGCTGGTTCCTAGAGTGACTTTATGTATGTAGTAACACAGTGATGAAGATTTAAGAGACAGGTTGAGTGGAGGTGGTAGGTGACAGACACTTGAAGGTAAGACAGTAGCAGATGGATGCAGGTAGGTTTAGCAATCATGTATGGTAGCAGATGACAGAGTAGCAGGTGGACATACAAGAGTGATCAACCCAGTGCAGGAATAAGTAGCAGCAGTCTTAAGAGCTAGCAATCTAGATATGCAGATGTGATAAATAGTCTTTACTATGCAGAGCTAGATAGTGTAAGCTTAGTATAAGTTTATAGAGGGTTCCCCTGCGGGGTACTTAGCACTAATAGCAATACAGCCGAAGGTTGGTTCAGGAGGAGCGGATGAAGCACGAAAGCTTCAAGCCAAGTTAGCATCCAGGTAAGGGTGTTTGAACGAACACATGTGAGTGAGAACCGGCGCTTTAAATAGCCATCTAGTCCGGCGCTGAGTGGTGACAGCTTCAGTCTTAAAGGTGTATGCGCACCTTTCCAAAAGAGAATGGTGGGGCGCATACACTTGTGAAAAGAGTAATTTAGGGTACCAAAGGTACCAGAACATTACAATACCCCCCCCCCCTTAAGGCCGGCTCCTGAAGGCCTCTGGAGCTGGTTTGTCTGGGTATCTCACATGAAAATTGCGGATTAATCTAGGGGCATGTATTTCAGAGGTGTTTAGCCAGGTGTCGTCTTGGGGCCCATAGTTCTTCCATCTAACCAAGTACTGAAGTCTTCTTCTGTAGATACGAGAATCCAGAATCTCTTTTATCTCGTATTCTTCTCCACCTTCAACTTGTACAGGAGGCGGAGGTGGAATATTAGGCCTTATTCCGTGGTCCGGAACATGGGGCTTCAGTAGCGACATGGAAAATGGGATGGATTTTTAGGTCTATTGGCAATGTAAGCTGTACTGCAGCTTTTCCAATAAGTTTTTTGATTGGGAAAGGTCCCAGGAACAGAGGTCCAAGCTTTTTGCTAGGGATCTTCAGTCTTAAATTTTTTGTTGAGAGCCAAACGAGGTCCCCAATAGTGTACTGTGGAGAAGGTCTTCTGCGAAGATCATAGTACTTCTTTTGTTGACTGTGAGCGTGTGCAATGGTAGTATTTAATAAACCCAGAGAATCCTTTATTTGGGTAAGATAGTCTGAGGCTACTGGGTTGTTTGAAGGAAGGATGCGTGGTGGAAGAATAGAGGGATGAAACCCATAGTTCAAGTAGAACGGACTCTGCTTGGTTGTACTGTGGGTTGCGTTGTTGTAGGCAAATTCTGCCAGAGGGAGAAGATCCACCCAATCATCCTGTTGGTAAGAAGTGTAACAACGTAAATACTGCTCGATGCATTGGTTGACTCTTTCAGTCTGTCCGTTGGTCTGCGGATGGTAAGGAGAAGTAAGCTTCCGCTCGATCCGTAGTATGTGACATAGTTCTTGCCAGAACTTAGAAATAAATTGGGATCCACGGTCAGACAGAAGAGTTTTTGGGATACCATGTAATCTAAAGACATGTTTCATCAGGAGTTCTGCCGTTTGTTTGGACGAAGGTAGTCTGCGAATAGCAATGAAATGTGCCATCTTTGTCAGATGGTCCACTGACACCAAGATGGTATTAAATCCTTTGGAAAGAGGCAATTCTACGATGAAGTCCAAGGACAAAACTTCCCATGGAGTTTGGGGTATTGGTAGACTGCATAGTAGACCGGATGGTCTCGTAGTGTCAATTTTGGACCTGGCACAGACATTGCATGAAGAGACGAATTTTTGTATAGATGTTTTCATGTCAGGCCACCAGAATTGCCGGGAAATCAAATTAAGAGTCTTTGTCATTCCCATATGTCCTGCCATAGGCACATCATGAGATAATTCCAAGATCTTGGTGCGTAGGGTAGGTGGTATGTAAAGTTTGTCGTTGTAGTAGAGGAAGCCTTCTGCATCAGTATTTAGTTGTGGTGGGGGTGAATCCAAACTTATACCATGCAAAACCTCTTCCTTCAGGGAACGGACAACTCCAATAATGCGTTTGTGAGGTATTATAGGAACGGAAGGGATTTCAAAGTAGTTTTCTTCAGTTAGTCGTGATAGTGCATCCGCCTTTTTGTTCTTATCTGCAGGTGTGTAAGTCACTAGGAAGTTAAACCTTAGAAAGAATAGTGACCATCGTACCTGTCGGTGCGAGAGAGTTTTGCTAGTCTGAAGATATTGGAGGTTTTTATGGTCCGTGTATATAATTATTGGTAATTGGGTGCCTTCGAGTAAATGTCGCCAATTCTCCAGAGCCAATTTTATAGCAAGCAGTTCCTTTTCACCCACGGGGTAATTTATCTCGGGACTGCTTAGGGATTTAGAAAAAAAGGCGACTGGATGAAGTGGTGAAGTATGGGTTGGTCGTTGGGAGAGTATTGCTCCTACTGCCATGTTTGACGCATCTACCTCCAGAATGTATTGGAGGGATGGGTCTGGATGGCGTAATATGGGAGCGGAAGTAAACCTTGTCCTTAACAAGTGAAAAGCTTTATTGGCTTCTTCTGACCATTTGAATGGTTTTTTTATGCTAGTGAGCTGTGTGAGGGGTCTCACAATAGCAGAAAAGTTTTTAATGAACTTCCTGTAGAAATTTAAAAATCCCAGGAATCGCTGTAGCGCCTTGCGTGTGGTTGGTGTAGGCCAATCCTGAATGCAGGATATTTTACTCATGTCCATCTCGATTCCTGTTTTGGATATGATGTAGCCTAGAAAGAGTACCTCGTCTTTATGAAACAAGCATTTCTTCAGTTTCACATAAAGGTTATGTGCAAGCAATCTCGATAGTACAAGTCTTACATGTCTTATGTGTTCAGACAGGGATCGTGAATATATAAGTATATCGTCCAGATATACCACAACACAGACATCTAGTAAGTCTTTAAAAATATCGTTTATAAATCGTTGGAAAACTGCAGGGGCGTTGCATAGCCCGAATGGCATCACAAGATATTCGAACAATCCGTATCTGGTTCTGAATGCAGTCTTCCACTCGTCTCCATCACGGATTCGAATGAGATTGTATGCTCCTTTCAGGTCCAATTTTGAAAAATAGGTAGCTCCACGCACCTGCTCAATGAGCTCAGGGATAAGCGGTAGAGGATAGCGATCTTTTATTGTGATAGCATTCAATTTCCTGTAGTCGAGGATAGGTCTGAGACTTGAGTCCTTATTGCGAACAAAAAAGAGTCCTGCTGCTGTGGAAGAAGTGGAAGGTCTAATAAAACCTTTTTCCAAATTCTCATCCAAATAAGTTTTGAGATGGGAAAGTTCATCCTGTGAAAGAGGATAAACATGACCGAACGGCAATTTGCTATTTGGGAGTAGATCAATGCTACAATCATAGTCTTGATGAGGAGGTAATGCTTGAGCATTTTTCTCAAGAAAAACCTCAGAAAGATCCTGATAACATAGTGGTGCAATCTCATCTGTCACCATAGACAGAATCTTCCCGGAAGACGGGAGGTTACACGTATCCTCGCAATAGCAAGAGAGGAAGGCCAAGGACCGTTCCTTCCAATCTATGGTTGGTTGGTGTGTGTGTAACCAGGGAAGTCCCAACACAATGGGAAAGTGGGGTGAAGGTATTAAATCGAAGGTAGTAGTCTCCCTATGAGACTCGTTAATAGTGACTAGAAGTGCTTGTGTCTGATCGGTGATTGGACCAGAGGATAACGGAACACCGGTAATAAGACTTACTGAGACAGGTTTAAGTTTAGAAATAATAGGAATTTTATTTGAAGCAGCAAAACCTATATCAATATAATTTCCACAAGATCCTGTGTCAATCAGGGCCTTAGTAGTAATCCTGTTCTGGTCCCACTGTAATGTCAAACAAACAAAAATGTAAGGGTTAGTGAATGAAGTTGTCAATCCCCCTAGGAGGACATGTGAACACTCACCCTTCTTTTTGTTGACTAGGGGACAGACATTTATCTTGTGATCGGGTGATGCACAGTACAAGCAGAGATTTTCATATCGTCTTTTGGCTTTTTCCATAGTTGATAGCGGTGGGCGTATGGTTCCTACCTCCATAGGAACGGGGTTAACGGCCGGAATCCGAGAGGAAACGGATAATGGCATTCCCATTTTCTCAGCCTTTCTTTCTCGTAGTCTTCTATCTATGGTAATACTGAGTTGTATTAATGTATCCAGGGTTTTTGGTAGATCCGCTCGGGCGAGCTCGTCCTTAACGGCTTCTGATAGGCCAAGCCTAAATTGGGTTTTCAGAGATGCATCATTCCATTCTGAATCAAGGGTCCATCTCTTGAATTCCGCGACAAAGTCTTCTACAGGCCTCCTTCCTTGTTTCAAGGATCTTAATTGAAGATCGGCAGTACTCTGCCTATTGGGGTCATCATATAGGCTAGTGAGTTCTGCTAGGAACAAGGCATAGGAGTTGAGAAGCTGGTCGTTTTTCTCAAAAAGAGAGTCTGCCCAGGTTCGAGGATCGCCTGTTAGGTAAGAAATAATAGTACAAACCTTAATGTGATCAGTAAGGTAGGTACGAGGTTTTAGCAAAAAAAGTAACTCACATGCGTTTTTAAATTCGCGAAATTTTTTGCGATCGCCTGTAAATACCAAAGGGGGATTTATCTTGGGTTCAGGGGACTGAGCAGAGGTAAGTTGTGTCAGTCTAATTACCTGCTGCGACAGA
Organism: Pelophylax lessonae; assembly: GCF_965119305.1. Taxonomy (NCBI): domain Eukaryota; kingdom Metazoa; phylum Chordata; class Amphibia; order Anura; family Ranidae; genus Pelophylax; species Pelophylax lessonae. Next base: position 169,875,398 of record NC_138768.1, read on the forward strand.
GCCTGATTGTCTTCTTTTAATTCAGCAAGTGCGTGTATTAACGCAGTTACTTGCTGTTTTAATTGTGTCACCTGAGTGGTTATTTCTGCTGAATCCATTTGTAGGTTCGTTCAATCTGTAACGCTCCTGCATTTCATGTATGGTGTGGATTTTCAGCTGCAGAAATATTCCACTTCAGTAGTCATGTAAGAGAGATGCTGAGATACCATTCCCAACCTCAATGACTCATCATGTGTGGAAGGTCTTAATTCAGCTAGTAAATACACACACTCAGCAAGCTGGTTCCTAGAGTGACTTTATGTATGTAGTAACACAGTGATGAAGATTTAAGAGACAGGTTGAGTGGAGGTGGTAGGTGACAGACACTTGAAGGTAAGACAGTAGCAGATGGATGCAGGTAGGTTTAGCAATCATGTATGGTAGCAGATGACAGAGTAGCAGGTGGACATACAAGAGTGATCAACCCAGTGCAGGAATAAGTAGCAGCAGTCTTAAGAGCTAGCAATCTAGATATGCAGATGTGATAAATAGTCTTTACTATGCAGAGCTAGATAGTGTAAGCTTAGTATAAGTTTATAGAGGGTTCCCCTGCGGGGTACTTAGCACTAATAGCAATACAGCCGAAGGTTGGTTCAGGAGGAGCGGATGATCCGGAAGCGGGATGCAGGGATCAGCGCAGCGAGGTTCCGTCAGCGAGGTATGCTTGCAAGCACGAAAGCTTCAAGCCAAGTTAGCATCCAGGTAAGGGTGTTTGAACGAACACATGTGAGTGAGAACCGGCGCTTTAAATAGCCATCTAGTCCGGCGCTGAGTGATGACAGCTTCAGTCTTAAAGGTGTATGCGCACCTTTCCAAAAGAGAATGGTGGGGCGCATACACTTGTGAAAAGAGTAATTTAGGGTACCAAAGGTACCGGAACATTACAACACTGCATTTAACATTCCCAGTGTAACAAAATTACTTTCAATTTGTAAAACTACTCTACTATTCTACTGTATTTTTGTTTTTTTAATTTTCTCTAAATTTCCATTTTTTTCTGGAAAAAAACAGGGGGAAAATGTAATTTTTATTATGGCTTCAACATTTCTGTAAATTTTACATCTCTATATGTGATAGAATAAACAGTACAGAAAAACACACCTTTTCTATGCAGCTTATATATCTAATAAGCGGAGAGGAAGAAGTGGAGTGTAAAGTTGATGTCAGAAAGGCAATATCACAGGAAGAGTATTTTTATTGAGAAAAACTCTACATTTTTATTCCATTCTAAATGTCAAGAGTGAATCTGTAAATGGCAAAGCAGAGCGTAATGCATGCCACAAATGCCACATTTTTTGTGTTTTTAATAGTGCTTATGTAAGAGTGAGAAAGAAATTCTTATTCAAGGCTATTCTGAACTGATGTCAATAGACATAAGAATGGTGATCAGAATTCCCGACTACCAAATAATCATTCTGCAAACGATCAATACATTTTAGTATTATAAACTGTGTATAGTTATGTAATTGGGAAGAAGGTCTAGAGTTCTCCTTGTGGAGCATTCCTTTAGCGTCTATTCACATATTTGAAGTGTGTTGCTTTTTTTTCACACATTACTGTGAGTTGCATTAGGGCAGCTACATTGCCTCAGGGCATTGGAGTGACATTTAAAATGAATGTCATAGGAACACGTAGTTCGCTTTAATGGACTGCACCACAAAGGTGTATATGGACCCTAAGCAAGCATTTGCCTTGAAAACTAAAGTGGGCCTTGGGGGCTAGCACAGTGTATATGCAATGTATATTCAGGAGGCAATTAAGGCCAGGTTACAAGTTTGCGGTACTGTAATGTGTACTATTACCATACCGTATATTACCATACATTATCACGTACCTGGAGGTGAGCCTGAACGGTGAGGAAGGCCTCTCTTACGCCTCTGACTCGGAACCCCTGATAGTGCAGACAGGAGGCGCCGAGTATAGAGTAGCACGAGTGCCTGATGTAGCTGGAAGCAGGCTGATGTCCACAGTCAGGGATAGCCGGGTAGGTCCAAGCAGGTATGCAGGCAACTAGTGCTGGTGGCAGGAGCGTAGTGAGACAAGCCGGGTCAAAAACCAAACGGTCATACAGGAGACAGAAGGAGCAGACTGGAGCGGAGGTCAAGGGACAAGCCGAGGTCGGTGCAGGCGGATAGCAGAGGGTAGTCAGGACAAGCCGGGTCTGGTACTGGTAAACAGGATACAGGTTAGCAGGTTCAGGTCAACAAGGCTGAAGACAAAGCAGCACTGGAGCTGAGCAAGGGCTGGGTTTAAATAGTCCATTTGTCGCCAGCATCTGTCACGTTGTGTGTTTGCGTGCCCGCGTGCTTGCGTGCGCGCGTTCGCGCATTTGCCAAGTCCCGGCGGGATTGAACAGAAACAGAACTCTGAACAGCAAACCTCTTCTTACATACATGCAGTAATGCTGTGCCATTGACAGGCAACCTAATGCAATGAGGCAAAGCAGACCTTTATGTTAAGACCTATGACAGATTTGTTCAACTGTAAGCCTAGTAGCAGTTTGTGCATTTTCTAGCTACCGAATGCCTGTGCCTCAGAGAACAGTTTCTGTTAGAGACTCAGATGCTGCTTCCGTAATAGCTCATCCACCTCTATCTTCAGTTTTTGGTAGTATGTAGTCTCTACGTGAATTAATTTCTTGTGTTTGACTTTCTGCAGGAAAAGGGGAAGAGATGCTACATTTTGTGTGTGGCATTTCCACTTGAGGGCTATTTGACCGCTAGAAACTATACAGGCTGGTAACGACTGCACCAATGCTATCTGGTTACATTTATATATTGACAAGATAATCCTGCCACTGGACTTAGCTCAACATGAGAATACCAATATCAGCTCCTCTCCCAACACTGGGTAGCCAGGATGTCCTGCGGTCATAACAAACTCCCCCTATACATACAATTTATCCCCCTTTTGCCATTATAGTTAGAAAAACTAGCCAACAGTCCTCTCATGTCTATGTACATCTCTGGAAAATCTAATTTGTGTTGGTTACAAAAGTAAAGAAATAAAATGCCTATGAAAATTACCTCTTTTGATCATTTTCAGAGTTGACATTTCTGTTTTTTCTAAAGGATCATCAGCTTTTTCTTCAATTTTGGCATTATTGTCTTCAGAATCAGATTTTGGCAAGCAAGGAATGTGACATGTTATTGACTCAAATGAAGTTCCTGGGATAGCACTGTCAGAACTGTTTCTTGGTGATGTGTTGTTGCTTTCCTCAGGTTCAGGACACAAGTTCCTATCAATTTCATTTACACATGTATCCTCTGATACATTGCTTTGGTTTTCCATCAATAGGAAAGCTTCAAATGTCTCAGAAGTTTGTGAAGAAATATCCTTACATGTCAATGGTGTCTTGTCCTCAAAGGAACTATGAACTTTATTTTCTCCATCTGGTTCTTCAACATCTGATACAGGTGTCAATACTGAGTCCCTATGAACCATATAATACTTAAAGTCTTTTAGAGATTCTTTTTGAACCCTAGAGGTTGTTGCATCATTGTCACCTTGAATTAGAACCCTTTGGTCTAAGTCTCCAGTCACAAGTGTTATGACAGATCCTCTTCTCTTTTTGAATGTACTTTCTGCATCTGGACCCTGGTTTAATTCTTTTGCTTGTTGATCTAATTGGGGAAGACATTCAGCAGGTATACGACTATTACTGTTTTTACCTAGAATGTAGTCCCTTGAAGTACTTCGGGATGGCGGAGTAACTTGAATTAAAACATTTTTGGTTTGTAAATCAGACAGATCATGAACCTCCATAAGATTGTCGCTATCTAACATGTCTTCATCAAATCCACTCTCAGTAAGCTCTATGTGTTCATCAACATTTTTTATTAGATCCTCTAGGTCTTCCTCATCCACCTGATTGTTGTCAGCTTCTACATGCTGAAAAGAATACAAGGAACACCCATCTGAGTTCTCAGTTGTATCTGGAATATCTGTTTGGCTGCTGTTAACATCTCGTTGTGCAAAATAGGAGATCTTATTTTCAAAGGGGATTAGGTTACTGTCTAACTGATCTTTTTGACCATCAACACAGTCTTTAAATGGTAAAGGCATTACAGACTGCACAAGCTCTTCTTTACTAATATGTTTTTGACTTTCACGCTCTACTGATTGTGGCATTCTCAAAGCTGAATGTTTTTCTGTGTCATAAAAAGGGTATCTTAGGCGACTGAAATTTACGAATGGATCATAGTACATTTCTGGCAGTGTTCTCCGTCTCATTACTTTGGTTTCGACAGGACAATTGCTCATTCTCCATTGACAGAAGTTGGATGGATTCAACTTTAGCTCTTTGTTGGAGAAAAATGGAATGTAACTGCAATTAGTTTTATTTGGCCTAACTGGTTCCTTAGAGCATTTCTTCCAGTTTCTCAAGTATTGCAAAGGGTGATTTTCACCTGGCTTAGCTACACTTTCTCCTCCACAAACCTCATTCTTTAACTGCCCTGGCTCAGCTTCCAACTCAGAACAAGATGACGATATTGGAGAATAAGGTTTTTTAATGAAATCTTTGAGAAGTAAGGCCTCATCTTCTGCATTCATGTTTGGGAAAACTTCCTCTTCATCAGCAAACTCTGCAGGAGGTGGAACATGAACACACCATTCAGAGCATCTATAATTTGTGCAAAATCCTTTCCTTTCATTGACACTAAAATCTGAAACAGGGTATGAACTACATGAGCCTATGGTTGACCTGTAATCTGTGGTTTGCGTAAAGTCACTTCCAAATACATCTTCTGTTTGCTTTTTTGCTTTATCAGATTCTATGTGAACCATTAGACTCTGGCGGACAGCTTTATAGCGGACTTCAATACCTTCCCCAATTATTTCTAATTTTATCAAAGGCTTATCACATGTCTGTTCTGTCGGTGATGAAATATTGGCATCTTTTCCATAATCAGCATCAAAATCCCATATGTGATCAGCATGGAGTTGGCTCTGTTGATGTTGCCTATCATGATAACTTCGGCTTTTCTTAAGACATTTTCCATCGGTTATAACCACGTGAGTCCTGCTATTTGGTGCTAGTAGTTTGTTTATTTCTACATTCAAGTGAACACCTTTTGAAGTCACTTGTGCTGTAAATTCTCCACCTTCGGTGTCCGCTTGTTCCCCAGGATCACAGTGGAATTCATTTCTCTCACGTTGTGATAATGTAGAGTTATCTTCCAATATAACTTTAACAAAGTTCTCTGATTTATCTAAGGGTTTTTCTGTAGGACTTGATGGTGTTTTAGTGTATTCTGAGTTGTACTTAACATCCCGATCGTTCCCTTCATAGATCTGTGGATGTGTTTCATTAAGTGAGGTACATGAATTTGAATAATCATTTAATTGGTCCAATTTTCCATCTTTAGGAGCCATATCTGTTTTCTGATCAGATGATTTTCTTTCGCAATGGCAAACAAATGAAAACTGTTCATCTATGAAACAAAATTAAATAAGACCTTATTTATTGAGAAAACACAGATTAGGTTTATGCCTATTTACATGTACTACAATATTAAGTAATATTAAAGATATTTATAAAATGTACTCATAATGCAATTAAAATTTATAAATCTTCTTGCACGTATGTATTACATCAGCAGCAAGAGGTACATACTCTCACTACAGACAGATCGTCAAAAAGACAAGGAGAATGGACAAAAAGTGATTTGTTTTGTTAATCTTAACCTATGATTAACTTCCTCACTTAACATTAACCAAGGGGGTATATGTCAACATTACAAAATCACATGATCATTGCAAATAAAATATAGCTCTTATTAAACATGCATACTATGCATACTATACATAACTATTGCTTCTGACCTATATTTGAGCTAAAGCCTAAGCAGCCTAAATCACATAGACTCTGGCAGGGGCAATGTGGGAATTAAAAATGACATAGTGCGTATTGCTTTTAATCAATCAAAAACATATACAACCTATATAAATATACAAATTTTTTAATACTAAAGTATATTTAAAAAAGGTTAGTTATGGGGCGGCATCTCCTCCATGCGCACTGACAGGGACCGGATCCGGATCACTGAGGTATGGCTCCGAGGGGGATCTGTCCCCAGACCATAACCCTGACCCCTCTGTCAGTCCTTCCTTGACTGCTCCTGAGCCCTCGGATGAGCATCTGCTGGACAGTCTATCTCAACCATTTTCCCCGTGTCTTGCAGGGCTTTCAACATCTGCTCCCATTCAATCAGCCCAATCTTCTCCCCCTTGGGAATCCTCATCTCCTGACTAGGACCCCGATCCAATCCCTTCCCCTACGCTCTCACACATTGAGGGGATAGTCCCCATCAGTCACCCCACGCCAGGAGAGTTCCCCCTGCACCTTGCACCTAGCAGGCTACCATGGGTCGGATTCTCATTCCAGTTGCCCACCTGGTTAATCCAAAAAAACAGACAGACAGACATAGCAAATTAAGGCACCCTGCCAGCTTCCTCAGGGTCACCAGGCCTCCTATGCCTTCCACCTGTCTACAGCAGCAGGTGCCCAGGTAGAAACCATGATAGACTCTGACAATGATCATGAAGCCTATACTACTTGGCAAGATTATGCACGCCGTATGCCTACAAAGCAAGATTTCTGATTACCTATCCAGGAGGTACGTGAGACATGTAGATCTGAAATCAATATGCTTCGCTCTGATCCTCGTCAACTGTGTACCAGAGTCACAACTCTAGAGAAAGATGTCCATGACACTAAGCAAGAACTCTCATAAATTCACAATCACCTTGCCTCGCAGGCCTCTACTCTCCGTGACTTTCAGTGTCATCTTGAGGACCTGGACAACAGAGGCATGCACAACAATATCAGGGTCCTGGGCTATTTTCAATAATGTATTGCATTGCCCGACTCACCGGAAAGTCAAATTGGACAGTGCCCACTGTGCTGTTTGTCCTTGTGGCCCAGCATCTAGACCACAGGATGTGATCTGCAGGGTCGATAACTACGCTTTCAAAGAAGAGATCATGCAAAAGGCATGGTTTATGCTCTCTAAAGAATTTGATGGTGCCTCCTTACAGCTCTTTCCTGACCTGTCATGGATCATGCTCCAGCAATGCCGCTCTCTACAGCCACTTCTCACTACGCTACGGGACCATGACTTCCGATACCATTGGTGATTTCCTTTTAGTCTGACAGCTAAAAGAGATGGAAGATCTGTTACATTATGATATCCGGTCCGGAGGACCTCCAGTCCTTCTGCAGAGATCTGGACATTCCTGTTCCAGCCACCCCAGGCCGGGAACCTCTCCCGGTCCCTACTCTGCGCGCGGAGCCCTGGATTTAAGTCATTGGGAGGAAGCGCCCATCTGCTGATGGTTGATGGTGACTGGTGCCATTTTTTTCTACCCAACGTTTACCATCTGATCCTATTTCCTGAACTCTCTCAGGAACATTGTCTCAGGCTCTCACCATCCAAGGGCTATATCTTTAGTTATAGCCTCATAAACTTTCCAGATGTCTCTACTATATGAAAATTATCCATTTGATAATGATGTGTTTTTTTTTTTTTTGATTAATGCTTGTTGCTACTTTCCAATTCCACTAACCTCCCCCCCTGATGTTGTTTGGATACCAGTGGCGGGGGCGTACTTGTGTTCTAGCCCCCTGGATTATGAGCTTCCCCTATTTCATTTTCAGTTGAGCAATGTGTTATGTTTTTATTGGGCTACAGCTAGTTGAAAATTGCAGGTTTATTATTAGCTACTCTAATAGGCAGGCCTTGAAGTGGTATTAGCGCACCCACCCTTGGTCTAACTGCCCTCTTTTTATGAGGTTCTCCAAAGGGTTTTCTTTTATTTTTTGTCCTCCCCCTTGACTGAAGGGATTTCTCTTTTTTTTTCTTTTTGTTTTCTCATACCCCAGTTGGGAGGGACCACCCAACCCGCCATTTTATTCAAGCAGGTTATATTGTGAAATGTTGAATGTCTTTGGTACTTTTTTGTTGTCGCTGGTTACGATTTTTTTTCTCTTTCTTCTCCTCCTTTACTCTGGCTTTTCTCCTTCCCTTCCTTTTTCCCTCACATGCCACCTGGACACCCACCACCCTCTGAGTTCTCCGCCTACCTAAATGACTCTGGTTAACCGGCTCAGGGCCTATCTTGGGACTTCCACTGACCACCCCCGGCATATCTGCACTACTTCTGGACTGTTAGGTATGCTACTGTATTTTCTCTTTCTGTGTCCACCGTGATTGCGATACTGTCCTTAAATGTGAAAGGTCTCAATTCTAATGTTAAGCGTAGCCTGGCCCTTCACGACTTCTCCTCATCAATATTTGGTGGTTGGGGGATACTTATTTTTCTCCACTAGCCCAGTTAAACACACTTTGGGTCGTGGACGACCCTCTCTGGCCCTAGACAGACAATCTACTCGTTTATGCCAACTGACCAAACGGTATGCTCTATTTGATGCATGGAGCACCACCTATCCATCAGCTAAGCAATTCACATTCTACTCCCACCCCGATAAATCTCATTCACAAATAGACTATTTCTTTGTAAATGCTCCCACTCTTAGAGCCTGCAACAGCTCTGATGTTCAAGCGATACCCTGGTCTGATCTTACCCCGATCACGCTCTCTCTAGAGCTTGTCACTGGCGCTTAAATAAGTTTCTGCTTAAACATACTCCTTCCAGAGTGGAGTTGGAGAACACTTGAAATTATACTTTGTGGAAAACAGTTTCCCAGACATTTACCACGCCTCCTTATTAGAGGGTCATAAAGCGACCTTTCCTGGTCAATGTATATTACTGTCTACCGCCCTAAAGCGAAATGCTGGAGTGACTCCTCAGCTGCTGGATGCTAAACTCCAACAGTTGAAAGCACGACTGCTGTCACCCCCCTCGTTATCCATCCCAGTGGTGTATTTTGGTTTTGTGCTGCCCTAGGCAAGACTAAAATTGCCCCCCCCTCCCCCTCCTATTTAAAATTTGCCCCACCCCTTCCTGAGTGATGCACCTACCTCCTGCCTGTCCTCATCTTTTGGGCCCTCGGTCAGCCTGTTGATGTCCCAGCTGGGAGCAGAGAGGAGGTTTGAGAAGGAGTGCAGGCTCTGGGAGGCACCAGGGATGCTGCACTCGCTGCTGCTTAGGACAGGATGGCGCCGTGGCAGTTGAGGTCTTCTCCCTCGCAGGCTCTCAATTCTAGCCAGCTTCCAGGGTCGGCCGGCTGCCCGGTGGCTGTGTGAAGACGTCGCAGCTCAGCAGCAGCAGCTGCTGTCGGCGGTGGATTGGTGAATTTTGCTTTATTGCCCTGCACCCCACTGTCACGGGACCAGCAGGACTCTTTGGGCCCCACAAGCACTAGGTGTGGAGGAGGAGGAAGTTAAATCCTCCTCCACTTTGAATCATGCCCAGGGCCAGGGTGTCACGGCCGTGACGTCACTGGTTGGCTCTAGCAAATAGTGGCCAATAGACTCTCAGGTGGAGGTGGGGGCAGCTATTTTGCTGCCCCCCTGCAAAGTGCCGCCCTAGGCCTGGGCCTAGTTGGCCTAGGCCAAAATACAGCACTGATCCATCCTCAGGGATATAATCAGCACCAGAATGGTTCTACGGGATATTGACCTTGGGAAAGTTGAGAAAGCCCTTCTTCGACTCCGACAAACCTATTATGATAAAGCCAACAAACCACACACATTAGTGGCCAGGCAACTCAGCGAGCGTACGCCACTACCTCACCCACTTTTCTTAACCTCCCTGGTGGTATGATTCTTTCCGATTTTAGGTGCTGAAAGCGTAACCATTATTTTGCATGTAATTCTTAAGAACGAGCAGCCAAAACCAACTATTTACACATGATTTTTTTTTTACTGTGCGTCCTTCTTTATAGCATCTCGGGTATGATAAAGTTTGAAACACAAAATATATATATCTATGTGTGTGTGTGTGTATATATATATATATATATATATATGTATATATATACGTGTATATCTATATATATATATATATATATATATGTATATATATATATACAGTGGGGATCGAAAGTTTGGGCACCCCAGGTAAAAATTTGTATTAATGTGCATAAAGAAGCTAAGGAAAGATGGAAAAATCTCCGAAAGGCATCAAATTACAGATTAGACATTCTTATAATATGTCAACAAAAGTTAGATTTTATTTCCATCATTTACACTTTCAAAATAACAGGAAAACAAAAAAATGGCGTCTGCAAAAGTTTGGGCACCCTGCAGAGTTAATATCTTTTACTGCCCCCTTTGGCAAGTATCACAAAGCTTGTAAACGCTTTTTGTAGCCAGCCAAGAGTTTTTCAATTCTTGTTTGAGGTATTTTTGCCCATTCTTCCTTACAAAAGTCTTCCAGTTCTTTGAGATTTCTGGGCTGTCTGTCACGCACTGCTCTTTTAAGGTCTATCCATAGATTTTAAATTATGTTAAGGTCAGGAGATTGTGAAGGCCATGGCAAAACCTTCAGTTTACGCCTCTTGATGTAATCCCCCGTGGATTTCGAGGTGTATTTAGGATCATTATCCATTTGTAGAAGCCATCCTCTCTTTAACTTCAGCTTTTTCACAGATGGCATCAAGTTACCATCCAAAATTTGCTGAAACTTTATTGAATCCATTTTTCCTTCTACTCGTGAGATGTTCCCTGTGCCACTGGCTGCAATACAACCCCAAAGCATGATTTATCCACCCCCATGCTTAACAGTTGGACAGAGGTTCTTTTTATTAAATTCTGTGCCCCTTCTTCTCCAAACGTACCTTTGCTCATTCCGGCCAAAAAGTTAAATTATAACCTCATGGGTCCACAGAACTTGTTTCCAAAATGCATCAGGCTTGTCTATATGTTCATTTGCAAAGTTCAAACGCTGATTTTTGTGGTGATGTAGAAGAGGTTTTCTTCTGATGACTCTTCCATGAAGATCATATTTGTACAAGTATCTCTTTATAGTGGAATAATGTACCACAACTCCAGTGTCTGCCAGATCTTTCTGGAGGGATCGTGCAGTCAAACGTGGGTTTTGAATTGTTTTTCTCACAATCCTGCAAGCTGTCCTGTCTGATTTTTTTCTTGGTCTTTCAGATCTTGCTTTAACTTCCACTGTTCCTGATGACTGCCATTTCTTAATTATATTCCGAACAGAGGATATTGACATCTAAAAATGCTTTGCTATCTTCTTATAGCCTTCTCCAGTCTGGGCATTTAAAACCTTTGAGATTGACATCACCTGGTCTTGCCAGACGATGATTGAGAACAATCCATGACACTGGCAGGTCTCAGCCTTGCAAAGGGGGCAGTGCATGCTATAAATTCTGCAGGGTGCCCAAACTTTTGCAGATGCCATTTTTTTGTTTTCTGTAATTTTGAAAGTGTCAATGATGGAATTAAAATCTAACTTTTGTTGACATACTATAAGAATATAGAAAAAAGATAACACTATACTAGTGTATCTCCCCGCGCCTCGGAAAAGGTTTTGTTTAAATATAAGATAAAAATATAAAAATGTGTGTAATTAGTGAGATATAAATATACAAATATATATTGTGTGGCAGCAGCTGTAGATTTAAAATGGATGATAGAAAAATAGCCTAGGCTATATACAGCGCTTGCCGCAGAAAAATAATTAACTTAATGTATGTGAACAATGTTGAAAACTTATCTTTACAGTATAAGTGAAAACACAAATCAATTAAACACATGAAAATTCATAAAAAGTTCCAAGGAATTGATAAATAGATAAGTAAGTCTTTTCCAGTGGTGATCAATATATGTGAATAAAATAAATGTAAAATTCAATAAATAAAGTCTTTTCAAGTGGTGATCAGGTGCAAAGTGCTTCGTGCTCAAAAAATAAAAGTTTGTGACTTTCGTGACGTGGATTCCTCTTTTCCTGTGGCTTGTGGTAGAAATAAATGACTTACCAGACTTACCCTACCTTTTGAAAACGTCACAGGAAGTGACTAAACGCGTCAAGGTTGTGGAACGTACGTCAGCACGCTACGCACCACGTGGAACGCAAGCCGGAACACCCCGCTCGCCACTCTGCTAGGAGGTGTTTGTAAGCGGTTTCTTTACCTGCAAACTTGGAGTTTGAGTCTTTCTTCGCTCCGATTTTTATGAATATGTGATGAATAAACTTTTAAAACGATAATACACTATCTGGAGCCTTTCTTTTAACCCCATATTCTGAGGATCGAGATCGGGTAAGGAGGAACCTAACCTGTATCCCACCATATTATAAGAATGTCTAATATGTAATTTGATGCCTTTTGGAGATTTTTCTATCTTTCCTTGGCTTCTTTATGCACATTAATACAAATTTTTAACTGGGGTGCCCAAACTTTTGATTCCCACTGTATATATACTGCAGAGATCCATGTTTATTCATTCAGAGAGGAGAAATGTGCAGGCAAGAAGTGGTGTGAGTGTGTCTGTCTATATATATATATATATATATATATATATATATATATGTATATATGTGTGTGTGTGTCTGTATAAACAGTATCTCACAAAAGTGAGTAAACCCCTCACATTTTTGTAAATATTTTATTTATATTTTCATGTGACATCACCGAAGAAATTACACTTTGCTACAATGTAAAGTAGTAAGTGTAAAGCTTGTATAACAGTGTAAATTTGCTGTCCCCTCAAAATAACTCAAAACACAGCCATTAATGTCTAAAAACCGCTGGCAGCAAAAGTGAGTACACCACCAAGTGAAAATGTCCAAATTGGGCCTAAAGTGTCAATATTTTGAGTGGCCACCAATATTTTCCAGCACTGCCTTAACCCTCTTGGGCATAGAGTTCACCAGAGCTTCACCGGTTCCACTAGCTTCCACTAGAGTCCTCTTCCACTCCTCCATGATGACATCACGGAGCTGGTGGATGTTAGAGACCTTGCGCTCCTCCACCTTCCATTTGAGGATGCCCTACAGATGCTCAATAGGGTTTAGGATTGGAAACATGCTTGGCCAGTCCCTCACCTTTAGCCTTAGCTTCTTTATCAAGACAGTGGTTGTCTTGGAGGTGTCTTGGAGTCATTATTTTGGAATACTGCTCTGCGACCCAGTCTCCGCAGGGAGGGATCATGCTCTGCTTCATGGTTCCCTCAATGAACTGTAGCTCCCCAGTGCTGGCAGCACTCATACAGCCTCAGACCATGACGCTCCCACCACCATGCTTGACTGTAGACAAGACACACTTGTCTTTGTACTCCTTACCTGGTTGCCGCCACACACGCTTGACACCATCTGAACCAAATAAGTTTATCTTGGTCTGATCAGACCACAGGACATGGTTCCAGTAATTCATGTCCTTAGGCTGCTTGTCTTCAGCAAACTGTTTGCGGGCTTTCTTGTGCATCCTCTTTAGAAGAGGCTTCCTTCTGGCACAACAGTCATGCAGACCAATTTGATGCAGTGTGTGGTGTATGGTCTGATCACTGACAGGCTGACCCCCCACCCCTTAAATCTCTGCAGCAATGCTGGCAGCCCTCATACATCAATTTCCCAAAGACAACCTTTGGATATGACACTGAGCACGTGCACTCAACTCCTTTGGTCAACTATGGCAAGGCCTGTTCTGAGTGAAACCCCTCCTGTTAAGCCGCTGCATGCTCTTGGTCACTGTGCTGCAGCTCAGTTATAGCTTTAGCCTAGGCCATCTTTATGTAGAGCAACAATTCATTTTTCAGATCCTCAGAGAGTTCTTTGCCATGAGGTGCCATGTTGAACTTCCAGTGACCAGTATGAGAAAGTGAGAGCAATAACACCAAATTTATCACACCTGCTCTTCATTCACCTTAGACTCTGTAACACTAATGAGTCACGTGACACCGGGAAGGGAAAATGGCTAATTGGGCCCAGTTTGGACATTTTCACTTAGGGGTGTATTTACTTTTGTTGCCAGGGGTTTAGACATTAATGGCTGTGTGTTGAGTGTTTTTGAGGGGACAGCAAATTTACACTGTTATACAAGCTGTACACTCACTACTTTACATTGTAGCAAAGTGTCATTTCTTCAGTGTTGTCACATGAAAAGATATAATAAAATGTTTACAAAAATGTGAGGGGTGTACTCACTTTTGTGAGATACTGTATGTGTATGTGTGTGTGCCTCTGTATAAATCCAGAGGGTGAACAGGCAGCAGCTTTAGCTGCCCACAGTTAAAATGGTTGCAGCCAGACTCAAAGAGGAAGTAAACTCAGCTATGAAAATCAAACTTTTACAATGTATTAAACGTACATGCAATATAATTACATTACACATTAAATATTCACATCATAACCCTCTAGAAATACCTTTATTTTAAAGTTTATCTTTTTCCTCTTTCCTGGTCTCGGCCGCGCCATATCTACTCCTGTTTTATGCTCCCTCTGCTGCCGTCATTTCCGCCCTTACTGTAGTTGTAATGCAGTCTCTCTGTGTAAGACGTGCTCTCAGTCTCTCACTCTCTACTGCGCATGTGCACCAGGGACAGCCGTTGGGACTGGGGGCGGGTTGGGGGCGGGCACTGACCTGTGTAGGCTAGGGGAGCTCCTCGGTGTCGGAGGCCGGGTATTGGGGGGTCACCCCCGATAATGGTGCGGTGTGACGGCCGTTGTACTGCCGATAGCTTCAGTAACCACTGTTCCGAGTTCCGTATGTGCTGGGGAGGCGGGAGGCGGAGTTCCGATCACTTGCCTTAGATTTAAAAATTGCGCCACCCGGCGCCAACATATCACTGCGCATGTGCCGCTGCTCGGTAAAAGCCGTACACGTTTCCGGACATAGCCGAACGTATTCGAGCTTTCCCGAGTGGCGGCGCATACGCAAAGACGTGTTGGCGCCGGGTGGCGCCATTTTTAAATCCAAGGCAAGCGATCGGAACTCCGCCTCCCGCCTCCCCAGCACATACGAATTTAGAACAGTGGCTGAAACTATCGGCAGTACAATGGCCCTCACACCGCACCATTATCGGGGGTGACCCCCCAATACCGGGACCCGGCCTCCGACACTGAGGAGCTCCCCCATCCTCCCCAGCACACATCAGGAACAGGTAAGTGAGACTCCACTACCGCACTGCCTGCCATTATGCGGGGCTGCAGGCATACTACAAGAGATGCAGTGCTGCAGGCATGGTACTCCTGTACCATGCCCGCAGCACCGCATCTCCTGCAGTATGCCTGCATTCCCCTGCACCATGCGCGCAGCCCCGCATTCCCCTGCACCATGCGCGCAGCCCCGCATTCCCCTGCACCATGCGTGCATTCCCCTGCACCATGCGCACATTCCCCTGCACCATGCGCGCAGCCCCCTGCACCATGCGCGCAGCCCTCTGCACCATGCGTGCAGCCCCGCATTCCCCTGCACCATGCCCGCATTCCCCTGCACCATGCGTGCAGCCCCCTGCACCATGCGCGCAGCCCCGCATTCCCCCCTGCACCATGCGCGCAGCCCGTATTCCCCCTGCACCATGCGCGCAGCCCCGTATTCCCCCTGCACCATGCGCGCAGCCCCGCATTCCCCCCTGCACCATGCGCGCAGCCCCGCATTCCCCTGCACCATGCGTGCAGCCCCGCATTCCCCTGCACCATGCGTGCAGCCCCGCATTCCCCTGCACCATGCACGCAGCCCCTCATTCCCCTGCACAATGCGCGCACCCCCTCATTCCACTGCACCATGCGCGCAGCCCTCATTCTCCTGCACCATGCGTGCAGCCCCTCATTCTCCTGAACCATGCGCGCAGCCCAGCAGCATTCTCCTGCACCATGCCCGCAGCATTCTCCTGCACCATGCCCGCAGCATTCTCCAGCACCATGCCCGCAGCATTATCCTGCACCATGCCCGCAGCATTCTCCTGCACCATGCGTGCAGCATTCTCCTGCACCATGCCCGCAGCATTCTCCTGCACCATGCGCGCAGCCCCGCAGCATTCTCCTGCACCATGCGCACAGCCCCGCAGCATTCTCCTGCACCATGCCCGCAGCATTCTCCTGCACCATGCCCGCAGCCCCGCAGCATTCTCCTGCACCATGCCCGCAGCATTCTCCTGCACCATGCGCGCAGCCCCGCAGCATTCTCCTGCACCATGCGCGCAGCCCCGCAGCATTCCCCTGCACCATTCGCGCAGCCCCGCAGCATTCCCCTGCACCATGCGCGCAGCCCCGCAGCATTCCCCTGCACCATGCGCGCAGCCCCGCATTCTCCTGTATGCGCTCGCACACAAGAACCGCTCCGTCAGCTCTGCACGTGTCTCTTGCTAGGGCAACAGGGACGCTATGTGCAGAGCTGGCTATGTCATGCGGCTCTCGCGTTGTTAGAAAAAAAAAAGAGATAAGCGAGAGCCGCTCAGTCAGCCATATGTTCTAGCGCCCATTAATTTAACGGGCTTAATGTCTAGTATAAAATAATATGCAAAGTGGTTGGAGGGAAGCTCCAGAATGGCAAATATGTTTTTTTTTTGCAAATTATGTGAGCAGACTGCAGTTCCTCTTTAAATATAAAAGATAACTGTATATTGGACACCAGATTTAGATTTCATATAAAAAAAAAAAAAAAAAACAGAACAGAACTGTTCCACAAGACATTTTATATACAAAGTAGTTACAATGTAACATTCAATTCTGATTTGTTCTCATTTTGGAATTTAACTACTAAGTCTGAAGACCTCGGCGCGACTTGCAGGGACTTCATATAATTTAAGTCAATGCAAGTCGCCTCCAGGTCGCCCCAAAGTAGTACAGGACCCTTTTTCTAAGTCGGAGCGACTTGTGTCGCTCCTATTAGAACGGGTCCTGTACTATTCAATGGCGAGCGACCGACTGAGACTTGTCAGGTGACCAAGTCGCCTGACAAGTCGCGCTAGTGTGAATGGACCCTTAGTGTTTGAAAGCAAACAACTACAATTTGTAGTAAAAAAATAGGACTACATCCTCACCCTGCGCCTAAAGGATTCTAATTTTGCAATAATAAAGTGATTTGGGCCACATTCCCCTTGCTTAGAATATATTTAAAGCTAAAACATTTAAACTGATTTTAGATTGAGTAGGGAAAAGTGAACACCGCTGTCAGTTTTTCTTTTTTTTCCACTTGTCGACGCCAAGACAAATTAAAAAGTGAATATTGGGGGAGGTGAAATAGATAATAAAAATAAAGCTGGTCAGGGATTAACTCCTTGCCATCCTATTTAAAAAAATAAATAAAAATAAAGGTTTTGGTTTTAGATACACTTCAAAAATGAGTCATTAGTCTGACTGGCTGTGTATGTTAAACTCTAAAGTAGTCTGATGTATTAACTCGTGTTCCGCACGTTTGCCAATACGCGACTGAACAGAAGGACAGCTCACATATCCACTTTACAGGAATAACAAAACTAGACCTGGCACCTGGTATGCAAAATATACACAAAAACCTTTGCCCCCAAGAAGGATAACAAAAAAGATAAAAAAAAAAAAAAAAAAAAAAAAAACATGAATATATAAATGAAAAAAAAAAGGAAACAATAAAATTGCAACGGTGTGTATCACAGCTGCCCCAACTATGTGTTTGTATACACTGCCACCTAGTGTAACCAATTAAAGTGAAAAAAATAAAATAAACAGCAATATGAATAAAATGTTTTGTGCGACCTTCCCCAAATATCTGTGGTAACACATACTTCAACAAACAACCATACTCATTTTCATCTATATGCATTCAATCAATAAAACATGGACACTAGAAGTACGTGGTTTTTTTTTTTTTTTAAGTTTGTATTTCCGCAGATATTTAGGGAACGTCACACAGAACATTTTTTCATAGCGCTGTTCGTTTTTTCCACTTTACCCGCTTTGCAAACAAAGATGGAGGGGCTGTACACTGATTATCTCACTCAATTCATGTTTTATTGTACCTGCCTGGCTAGATGACAGTCCCAGTCTGTGGCCAAACCCCTCTAATGTTTTTCACTCCAATGGGTTTAAATATGGCTCTTCTTTTTTTTTTTCCTTTATTTGCTGGGCAGTATGGTGCCAGGATGAGCCCCTGGAGGCCAGAGGAGGGGCAGCATGGGCACCTGGTTTCTTACTCAGACTTATACCCATCAATAAAACAGATGTTATATCAGAAAAAGCAGATGTAGAGTAGGGAAATGTAAATACAAAGGAATAACTTAGTTTTGGCATTTGATATTCTTTTACCCTACCAGGATATACAGTACAGCACATACAGTACTTCAATGTAGTTATGCATTTTGCTATTACTTACAGTCTTCACTGTCTGAACCTTTTCTGTTCTTGTTTTTCCTTTTTTTTCGGCTCATCCTGTCTTTGCGAAAAGTTGCACCTGCGTGACAAATAAAGGCTTTAGGATAACAAGTAAGAAAACAAAAAGGAGCACAGAAACGATGAAGGAGAGAAAAATGGAATTCCTATATCCTCTATGGTCTCAAATGGTCTAATGTATACAAGCTGGGGTTCAAAGATCTGGTGAATTTCCATTCTCAGTGCATCCCCTCCTCTTTCACGTATAGTAGTCAATATACTCATAGATCTCAACATCTTACAAAAATAATTATGTCATGATAATGAAGGAAGGGCATTCTGTTTTCCACTTTTTGTTTGTCCTCTTGAGAGAAACCATACCTTTCCCTTTTTATATTTCTTTATTTATGTACAAATGGTATGAAAAGCGAGGTCTAATATGTTGCATATCTAATTATAATTGAAATCATGATGTAACTTTGTGCTCATTGCCCACTACCCAGCTCATTATATTTCTCTTTTATCATGACAGGCAGCATATGTAGTAAACACAATGGGGTTGATTATCTAAAGACATACAGTATCTCACAAAAGTGAGTACACTCCTCACATTTTTGTTAATAGTTTATTATGTCACACACAGCACAGCTCATACAGAAGGACTGAATGTGGTCTGAGACCTGGATGGAGGGAA
This sequence comes from Pelophylax lessonae, assembly GCF_965119305.1. Classification (NCBI taxonomy): domain Eukaryota; kingdom Metazoa; phylum Chordata; class Amphibia; order Anura; family Ranidae; genus Pelophylax; species Pelophylax lessonae. The sequence goes on from NC_138768.1 coordinate 169,894,341, forward strand.
TGGACACCCCCCCCCCCCTGCACAGCTGAGGCTGTCAATCACCTGTTGTGTGCTGGAGCTCTCTTCCCCTGTCCTCCTTGGTTATTTGGACTTGTCAGAAATTACTCAAGCAAATTGGAGAAGAACGGAGCAGCAGACAGAATTTACACTAGGGGCTTTTGATTAAGGGAAGTACATACTGTAGAAGGATATGCTTTGTTCATTTTCCATGCCATGTGTAAAGACATTGATCCCATTAAATCCCTTTAATGAGCTCTTTCTTCTTGCTGTAGGTCAATTTCTAATTATTTAAATTGCTAAAGAAAATTGGAATTATTATGCATTTATACAATATCAAAGTATTGGGGATTTGATAGTTAACAAATGGAATTTTGGACCCTCAGAAAAAACATTCTTCACTCAAGACACCCCCAATTTTTTTGTACTATGAGGCAAAAATGGGGATATTGAGAGCATTTAGGTGGGTTCAATGCTGTGAAGTGCGTCTCCTGTATGCATAGAATATCTGCTTGTTTGTTAACAGCGTCTTTCCAAAGAGTGCCACAAAGTCACGCCAGGTGATAAAGAAGTGCACGGTGCACCAACAAATGGTTTGCTGATGAAATAAAAATAAAAAGAATAATAAGACAACAAAAAAGGGGATCTTCCAGCGGCCCATTGTACAGGTGAATCCTATACGCATCTCTAAGGGGTTAAGATCAATAGTCCAGCCGGACGGGATCTGTCAATTTAGGAGGGGAAAAGCAACTCAAGGGAGTACGGTCAGGTAGGGGCCCAGAGAGCTCGGTGTAATAATTCCAAGGTGGAAGAACCACAGCGTAGTGTGGTAGGAGGGTCAGCGACCCGAATTTCCCGCTGGAGGGGTTGGTCCGCGATGTCTTCATCATCCTCTGGGGGGAGTAGTCCCCATTTTCTCATTAAGAGGAGGCCATCATCCAGGTCAGAAATCCAAAAGGTTCTGTTGTTCCAATCAATTTCAAGTTTAGTCGGGAACTTCCACCTGTACTTGATGTTATTGTTGCGCAGGATTTTTGTGATGGTGTTAAGATTTTTCCTGGCAGCTACAGTGGCTTGAGAAAGATCTGTGTAGAGTGAGATACCTGCATATGCTTCAGGCAAGGAGGCAAGTTGTCTTGCATATTGCATTAAGCGATCTTTCACACGAAAGAAATGTATTTTTGCAATGACGTCTCTAGGTACTCTCTCAGGCAAAAAGGACGGCTTAGGGAGCCTATGAACCCTGTCAATTTTCAAATCCTGACCTTGCACATCAGGGAGGAGTTCAGCTATCTAAAATCTATCCCTCCTCCAGTGCGTTGTGTTGGAGACGGTGCAATAAGGTAGGAACACTGTATCATATCCTTTGGGATTGCACCTTTGTTCAACCCTTTTGGAAGGAAGTGGAGGTTTTGCTTGGAGTTTTTCTGGGCACGACCTTCTCTATCTGGCCGGCTTTGGCACTTTTGAACTTGGGAATAGATCTGATCCCTCCGAAGTACCAGACTATAGTACTCCACATCTTGTTTGCTACTAGATTGACCATCACTCGCCATTGGAAATCACCTGAGTCACCAAAAATTCAGGAACTTACTTCACGGGTAAACACACAAAGACATTTTGAGAAGTTAATAGCTGTTAAAGATCATAGAATGCCTACCTTTAGCAAACAATGGATTCCCTGGTTAAAGCATCCTAATGCCGCTCCTGGTCTCAAGCCCAATTAGCCTGCTTTGATTTACTACCAAAGAGTATTCCCTTTACTTTACCTTTCATGTATTCTCTGTTAGTGTCACAAATAACACCTTGTAGAACTATGTACATGTCAGTCTAATATATGGTGGTCCGCGGATGTTTAACTGTCGGAGGGTCTACCCCCCCCCCCAACTGGACACAGTGTGTACCCATTTGGGGTGCTCAGGGGGGTTGGGGGTGGCCCTATTCGAGAATGGCCATCAGCGACCTCATCTTATAAGTATTAATGCTATTTGTATATTTGGATTGCTTAATGCTGTAATGGCTTATCTACATGGGCATGAAGTTAGATTACATAACTGCACCTATGTGCTACTGGCCATAATAGCAAAGTTTTATGAGTTTGCTTTCCTCAGTTATTATTATGATTTATTTTCCCTGTTTGTTACTATTTGAAATAATCTTAATAAAAACGATTTAACAAGACAAAAAAATGGGGATATTGAATTCATACAATTGGCCTGTACTCTGTCTGCTAGATACAAATTTAAAGTGGTTCTAAACGCTAGACATTTCTACTTTAATGTATTCCCTGCATTAAGGTGAACATTTTCCACTAGTTGTATTGCCTCCACATTTACCATTATGCTTACTTAAGTCCTATCTGATTCCAGCACTTGGCCCATCTGCAATGCTGCTGGTCTCTCTCTCTCTCCCACCAGACTCAGAGACAGCAGTGGGAGCCATTGGCCCCTGCTGCTGTCAATCAAATTCTGTCAGGAGGGAGAGGGGGGCACACAGCACAGCTCAGCAGTGAGTCCGCAGGTGTGCCTCCTTGAGAAGTGGCTTCTTATGATAGCACATAGAGAAGAGAAGGAGCCAAGAGCACCGGCGGGAGCAGGTTCTGGGTTGCTCTGTGTAGGTTTTCATGGAAATTATCCAGAACCACGTTTGCAGTCAAATTTGAGAAAAAAAAAAACCCCCTATATATAAGAAAATATTTATTACCTTTTAGATGTTTCTTGGGAGAAGGCCTCATGGCTGACTTCAAGCATTTCTGAACAATGTCAGAATCAGTCTGTCCCAATAGAAAGGCTTAGGGCAGGCTGAGTCTCCTCTCATTAGCACACAATACAAGAAGCCCAGCCTCTAAATGTTTACCCTCTGTTAGTACAGACTAGAGATCGACCGATTATTGGCAAAGCCGATATATCGAGGGCCGATATGCACTTTCTCCGATATATCGGAATCGGCCCCGGCGGTTACCAATATTGCAGATATTGCCGTGACGTCATCGCGTATGTTGCGACACGCTCCTCTGCGCACTCTGGGACAGCTTCTGCCTCTTAGGCCACCTCCCTCAGCTTCGTCTAGACTGTGGAGTCGACTTGGGATGCATGCATGCACAACACCAGTGTGTTTGTTTAACAGCTGCCACGGACACCAGCCACTGGAGTCTCTGTAGTACTGTAGTCAGGGCTGCTGCCAGAAATCCCGGGGCCCCGTACAGACTACCTGGCAGGGCCCCCCCAAGAAAATATTAAAGATATATTTAGTTAAAATTACAACAAAATCACTATTAGCAGACACAAATATAACATAACTCGCATAATTCCTGCTAAATCTAAAAAAAAAAAAACTATGTTTAATAAAAAAGATGAGATGAGAAAAATATACAGGCTGGGCAAGTTGGAGCTCAGTGATCAGAGAGACAGAGAGAGAGAGAGAAACAAAGTTACAATTTACAAATAAACTCCTGAGCAGAGATAAGTGCTGGGAGAGGGGCCCCCACATGGGAGGGGGATTAGTGAGGGACAACTGTCTCTTTCTCAACAGATACAAGCTGATAGCAGGGAGAGGGACAGATCAGATTCAGGTGCTGGAGGAAGATTTCTGTATTTGTTGTCCATCACTAATCCCCCTCTCTGTGTGGGCCCCCCTGTGTGCTCGGGCCCCCTACAAGAGGGCTGGTGGTCCCCCCTATCAGCGACCCTGACTGTAGTACTGTACTGGAGTCGGCACAGTGAGTGTCAGACAGTGATTCAATTGCTCATTCAGTGACAGTCACACAGTGCACACAGTTTAACATAGCCACCGCAGCCACATACAGGCCTGTACCAGCCAGCCAGCCACAGGCCCTGCCTGACTGTACCAGCTAGCCAGCCACAGGCCCTGGTCCTGTACCAGCTAGCCACCCACCACACAGGGTGCCAGCCAGCCACCCACTACAGGGTGCCAGCCAGCCACCCACATGACCACAGGGTGCCAGCCAACCATCCACTACACCGCAGGGTGCCAGCCAGCCAGCCACCCACCACAGGGTGCCAGCCAGCCACCCACTACAGGCCAGGATGCCAGCCAGCCACCAAAGGGTGCCAGCCAGCAACCCACCACAGGGTGCCAGCCAGTAACCCAGCACAGGGTGCCAGCCAGCCAGCCACCAAAGGATGCCAGCCACCGACCACAGCGTGCCAACCAGCCAAACAGGGTGCCAGCCAGCCAGCTACCAAAGGGTGCCAGCCACCCACCACAGGGTGCCAGCCAGCCACAAAAGGTTGGCAGCCATACAGCACAGAGTAAATAGTGGTATGGTAATCCCGCGCAAATAGAAAAAAATGCTAAAGGAAAGATAAAAATATATAATCCTGAAGTCTGCAGCCTCCCTAAAATACTTCTCACCCAGGTGTGAAGTATGAAACTGAAATAATAATGGTAAAGGGTATGGGCGCTACTTCTAATATGTGTTGACATATTTGACACTGGTATGCGATGATATATCTGTTATAGATAAATATATAGTGCTAATGGTGTGACATATGGTAAACACATACCAACACACTTATGCATACACGGCATACAATATATTATAGCTGTAAAGTGCTCTCGTGCTCAGTGTCACAATGATATGATAAATAAATAAAGTGATATCAAAACCTGTGAAATGGTGAATTCCTTCTTTGGTACAAGAATATAATAAATAAATAAAGTGCTGCAGTGTCAAACCTGTGACAACGTGAATTCCTACTATACTGTAGTATAATAAATACAAAGGTATAATAAATAAATAAAGTGCTGCAATGTTATATGTGAAAAATAGTGATAGATATTTTAGTAAATAAATGAATAAATAAATAAGTTCTCCAGATCAAATATAAATCCAAAGTCCCAATATTATGTGCTGAGATGGGCTTTCAGCCACATCACTCTTTGAAGGTGCTGTAGTGCCAGACAATCCAAAAATAAATCTAAGTGCTAACAGTTCGTGGTCATTTTTGGTGCTTGTGGTATTACCAAGTATATAAGAAGCCTAAAAGAAGGTAGGTGAGATGGTGGTTCTGTGCTTATCTCTTACTTGGCTGTGCTCTGTGCGGTGATGCAGTGCCCCTATAAGAATTGCACTCACCGCAATGCTTTCCCCTGTGAAGGGGTAGCAAGCTCTGCACAGCAGTATAGGTAATCCAGGAGATCCTGCGGTTATCCCTCTACAGACTCCAGCCGGTCTATGGTTCTGGTGCTGGTCCTGGTGTATATGGATATCTCCACGCTAACACTCAAACCCTTCCCGATGTTTCTAAATTATGGGCTGATATTCATCTTTACAACTCTGCCCTCTTGCAAGTCTGATTCTGATGTGAAATATATCAACACATATTAGAAGTAGCGCCCATACCCTTTACCATTATTATTACACACCACAGGGTGCCAGCCAGCCAGCCACCCACCACAGGGTGCCAGCCAGCCACCAAAGGGTACCAGCCAGCCACCAAAGGTTGCCAGCCAGCCACCCACCACAGGGTGCCAGCCAGCCACCCACCCACCACAGGGTGCTAGCCAGCCAGCCACCAAAGGGTGCCAGCCAGCCACCCACCCACCAACCACAGGGTGACAGCCAGCCAGCCACCAAAGTGTGCCAGCCAGCCACCCACCCACCCACCCAGCACAGGGTGCCAGACAGCCACCCGCATCAGGGTGCCAGCCAGCCAGCCCCCCACCACAGGGTGCCAGCCACAGCCAGCCAGCCACCCACCCACCAAGCCTAATATTTAATTTCAGTAGTAGTGTCTTTCAAATGTCAATGGAGATGGATGAAGATCGAAAAATTAAAAGTGTGGTGTGGGACTATTTCTCATCTCCATCTCCAGGAAAATCAGCAGCACTGTGCAACACGTGCAAAAACAATGTAAGCATGGGATCAATAACTGCATAAACAATAAATACGTCAAATCTTTGGGCCCATCTAAGAATTCATCATGTTGAACTGTTTCATGCAAGACAGAAAAAACAAAATTAATCACAAGGTAAAACATCACTATCCCAGGCAACAATATCCAATATTTTTCAGAAAAAAAAAAAAAAACAGGTGGCTAAAATCAGGTGGAAGATCCCAACTGCTGGACAGAGTAATCACAGAGATGATGGTCACTGATAACCAGCCATTTACAATGGTGTCTGACTCTGGATTAAGGTGGTTGATGTCCATAGTTGAGCCAAGGTACACACTGAAGAGTGACAAGTTTTATCGAACCGAAATGCTGGAAAAGATTCTCAAAAGGTCATTGAGAAAGTAAAGGCTATGCTGAAACCAGAGAATGCTGGCAACTCACTCTCATTCACAACTGACTGCAGGTCAGGACAAACAGAATCACTAATGAGTCTTACATGCCACTCCATTGAAAGCGGATGGACAAGAAGGCATGTGGTGTTGAATAAAAAAGTGATACAAGGATCCCACACTGGGGAGTACATAAAATAAATGTTTCTAGGCATGCTAGAAGAATAGGGAATCACCAAAGACCGAGTGATGCTTGTGCTTTGAGACAGCGGAGCGAACAAGGTGAAAGGAATGAGACTTGCTGAAGCACACACCCTCTAACTTGTGGTAAATGATGGTCTGTCAAACCAGAAATCTTTGCTTGACATAATTAGCATGCTGAAGAAGTGTAATGAATCCTTGCCAAGCAGCAACTGAGGTGCATTCAGGAAGACCTCGGTCTACCCAAAAACAACTTGATACAGGCTGTTCCAACATGATGGAAATCAACGCTACACATGCTGCAAAGGATGCTGGAGCCGAAGCGAGCTCTTACCATATATTACAGTGAATATGGACTTGGAGGATATTCTTGTCCTACTGCTGATCAGTGGAACATTGTAGCCAATGTCATTGAGACCCTCCTCCCCATAGAGGAAGTGACACTAGAGGTGAGTCATTACGACTCATCTGTGTCAACTGTCATCCCATGTGTGAGAGTGCTGAAGATGCTTCTTCAATGGGAAGGACCCAACACACGTGGCACAAAAACATGTAGATAGCCCATGAGGGACAGCCTCGCCAAATGTTTTGAGAAGCATGAAGAGAATAAAAATGTTGTGCTTGCATGTCTTTTGGATCCTCGATACAAGAACCATTCTTTCTCTTCTGATGATGTATCGGCCAAGGCAAAACAATGGCTGACAGAAGATATTCAACAGGAGGTGTAGGAGGTTCCTGCCAAAAAGAAAAGTCAAGAAGAGCAGGTTTCTAATGTGGAAGAGCAGGATGCTAAAGGAGAAAAATGTCCAAAAAGACAACGGACAGAAGAAGAGAAACTTCATTGTGGTAAAATAGATGACATGTTCAGTGTTATGTTGGGGTCTCATGCAGGGGATTCTTCTCAATCTGCAATAATGAGCCTGGATGATGAACCTCATCTCTATTTGAAGGAACGAGTAATTGACAGAAAAAGTAGTGATCTTCTTCAGTGGTGGAAAGAAAATGAGGCATGCTACAAATGACTAGCTTCTCATGCTAGATGATACCTTTCTGCTCCTCCTTCCTCAGTGCCAAGTGAGCGTGTTTTTAGTGAAGTGGCAGCAATTTATGAAAAGAAAAGAAGCAATTTAACTGGTGAACATGCTGAAATGTTATGCTTTCTGCACTATAATATTGTTCTACTTAACTGGGAGTATTGAAGTGTAGTAGTAGTGTCTGTCCAGTCCACTGAGTCCACTCCAATCCACTGTCTAGCTTTTATCTAGCTTTTTTTCTAGCAGTTTTGCACTGACTGTGCTGCACTGCAGTCAGTGCAAAAGTGCTAGAAAAAAGCTAGAGAGTGGATTGGAGTAAGTGGACTACTGCTGCAGTAGTGCGCTACTCACTGCTGCAATAATTTTTTATTTTTTTTGAAAATCTTTTTTATTGGTATATTGAATAAACAAGAACAATAAAACAACAACAACAAAGGTGGTGCAGTAGACTCAGTGTACAGAGGCACATGTAAAACAATCGAAATGCTGTTGCCCACAGGGCAAATGATAGAGCGGAAATAAGCACATTAGACCTAAACGCAATGGATAGGATTAACAGTACATACACAATAATGCCAGCAAATCCCAGGTGACCGGGATGACAGACTGGGGGCCACCAAACCACGACAATCATGCAAGCAAGGCAGCCGAAGAGCCTCGTCCAAACACAGTCATGCTTTTTAGGGCAGCCTCTGTGAAACTAGGTATCTCGATATATGGGTATGACCGAGTCCACCAGGTCCCTCCACTGCAGAAGCGTGGGGGGAGCCCGCTGGCGCCAGTGAAGGGCAATATTCTTTCTGGCATAAAACAACAGGAGGCCCAGGAGGGTACGGTCTGCCACCCTGGGCACCAGCTCATCCAGTAGCCCCAAGAGGCCAAACCTGGGAGAGAGGTCCATGGTGATTTGTAGTAGAGTGGAGGACACCTCAAATACCTGGGACCAGTAAGCGGCAAGCTCCGGGCACGTCCAAAAAATGTGGAAAAAATCACCCAGAGCCCGTCCACAGCGCCAGCACTCCGGAGATTGAGTAGGATAAATTTTATGCAATCGGTGAGGGGTGAGATACGCCCTATGAACAATCTTATATTGAATCAAGCGATCCCTCATGGAGACCAATATTTTAAAAGGCGAATCCCAGATGTGCAGCCAGGCCGAGTCCAGATCCGGAACATCCTGGGCCCAACGAGAGTGTAGGCCAGAGAGCTCCGGGGAGGAGACCCGGAGGAGATGGCTGTGCAGCACCTAGACCACCCAGCTAGAGCAGTCATGGTGCAAGACACGTTCCAGATCCGGCTGCACCAGCTGTGAAACATTGGTTGGGAACTGGGCTCTGAAGGCGTGGGACAATTGTAAGTAGTGAAAGAAGAGTGAGGGTGGAATATTACGTTCAGCAACTAGGTGGGTGAAAGACGGAAGAGACAGATCCGTCCTGAGGTCTGAAACTCTCTTAATATTATATTTGGCCCAGAGTAAAGGGTCGGGCAAGCGGTATAAATGAGGATTAATCCACAAAGGGGTACTTGGGGAGGACGCTGTGCTCGGGTACGCCTCCAGGATCAGCCCCTGGCGCCACGCCCAGAGCGTTGTCTTCATGGAGGTAGTCAAGGCATAGGGAGCCCGTGGCCCCCTAAACAGGAGGAGGGATAGTGCCTCCATCAACCCCAGCACCGCAGCCTCCACCACCACTGCAGAGTTAGAAGCCTCTGGGGCCAACCACCAGACAGCCGTGACCAATTGGAACGCCAAAAAATATTTGTGACAGTCAGGGAAGGCCAGACCTCCCTGAGATAGGGGGCGCATGAGGGTAGAAAGTTTATACCTAGGAGGGCGAGGACCCCATAAGAAGCCAGAAAAGCTTGTTAAAGTTAGAAAAAAAGGATTTTGGAATCCACTGGGGTGAATGGCGAGTTGCATTTTTATCAAATTAACTCTGCCTAACAGAGAAAGTGGGAGATTTCCCACGCCTTCAGTTTGGCCCTAATCACCGAGACTACCGGATCCAGATTCAAGGCGATAAAGTCAGAGGGCTCCCGTGACACCCGCACCCCGAGATAGGTAAAGCTATCCACCCACTGAAGGGAAACAACAGACTAGCCCCCGCCCCTGGCCCCAGGATCAATCACCAGCAACAGTGACTTGGACCAATTGACCCGAAGACCCGTCACCTCTGAGAAAGCGTTGAGTATCTGAAGGGCACCCTCAAGGGATGGGCCAGCATCATTTAGGAACAACAGGAGGTCGTCCGCATACAGGGCCACCCTCTCCTCCAGCCAGGCCACCTGTAAGCCCTTAATATGCGGAGAGACCCGCAGGGCCTCCGCCAGTGGCTCCATGGCGATGGCAAAAAGGGCCGGAGAGAGAGGGCATCCCTGCCGCGTACCCCAAGACAAAGTAAACATGGGTGACTACCTCCAAGACAGATGGCATAGGGGAGGTGTAAATAGTCTGCAGCCATCTAATAAACAGGAGCGGGAAGCCCATCCGCCTGAGTATTTCCCACAGGAAGAGCCTTTCCACCGAGTCAAACGCCTTCTTGATGTCGAGAGAGGCGATGACTCTGGATCCTGAGTTAGCATGTTGCACCTGTAAATTAGTGTAGAGCCTGCGGAGATTGATATCAGTGGATCTTTGGGCCATAAAGCCGGTCTGGTCCTGGTCAATAACAGAGGGTAGTAGAGGCTGTAGTCTGTCTGCCAGCAATTTAGTGAGGATTTTTAGATCGTTATTATGTAGGGCAATGGGACGAAAGGAGGCATACAATTTAGGGCCTTTAGAATATTTGTGAATCAGGATTATATGCGCCTGCGCCATGGAAGGGGGTATAGCCCCCTCTGCCAAGCAATTGTTGAACAGCGCAGCAAGCAAGGGGGCCAGGAGGCCCAAATGGGCCCGATAAAATTCAATTGGCAGCCCATCTGGGCCAGGAGCCTTCCCCTTAGGGATAGAGCGGATCACCGCCCCACCTCTTCCTCAGTAACCGGGTGGACCAGACCGGATCTCTCATGATCGGACAGCCAACCCAGAGCAATCAGATCCAGAAGGGGGTACAGATCCTCCGGGAGAAGGTCCGATGGGAGAGTGGTGGTATACAAATGGGAGTAAAAGGCACAGAATTCGGACAGAATCTCGTCAGGTGAAGTGATTGCCCTCCCCGTGGGAGATGCGAGCTCAGGTATCAAAGTCAGAGGGGCATCATGATGGGAGAGCTGGGCCAGCATCCTACCATTATGATCACCCTGCTCGAAAAATCGCTGCCGCGACTGGTAGAGGGACAATCTGGTAATCTCAGAGAGGTAAAGCTGGAGGTCTCGCCTGAACGCCTGGAGGCCCTCAAAGTTAGGGGCTGAGGGGTCCAGACCATATCGGACAGAGGCCTCCTCGACCGCCTTTTCCAAGGCCACCCTATCGGCGGACTGCTGCAGGCGAACAGCTTTAATAGTGGAGATATAGTGGCCCCTGGTAAAGGCCTTAAATGCGTCCCACACCATGGCAGGAGAGGACGTAGAACCGGAGGGGTCTGTGTCAAGATGTCCGGGTGGTCAATCCACTGGGCACCCAGGCGCCACATGGAGCCGCTGCGGGCATAGCCAGAACACACCGTGACCAGCAAGGGACCATGGTCGGACAGACCGCTCGGAAGGTAAGCCACAGCCTCCACCTCCGACAGGACGGACGGGCTAGCAAATGCAAAGTCAATCCTGGAGGAGGTTTTGTGTGTAGCAAAGACAAGAGTAAACTTTCCGCGTAGGGTGTTTCCAACGCCAGGCCTCCCGGACCCCAGCCGCCTCCGCCCAGTCGAGTAAATCTCTCGAGAACACCCTGGGAAGTGCGGGCCTAGTTAAGGCCACGGACGTTCCAGGAGAAAACAGTGAAAGTGTGGGGGTTAAGTGACGCCATGACTGGTTGCAAGAGTCAGGCTTAAGCTAATGGGATCACGGTCAAATGGGAGCATCTGGTGAGCAACAGTGCAGCAGGAATCCATGCACCAAACATTCAAAAAACAAAGAGGAAAACAAAAAAACATACACTGAATAAACATATCAAAACACCCAGAGCCAAGAAGGCTCGCCCTATCGTTCCCTGAGCACCCCATAAAAACGCAGGGGAAGCCAGGGGACGATCTGTACACAAAACAAAAGAACCAAAAAATTAGACCGCTAGCGGTACAGCTTGCGGCTGAACACTACGGCCGAGAAGCAGTGGCGACGGCCACAGTTCCAAACTCAGGGGGGGGGGGGGGACCAGTCCAGCAGTGCAGGCCGGGGAAGTCCAAGTGCAGATGAGGGGTAACTGGAGCACGGTTGGGAATAGCTCCAGTGAAGGAGGGCATCCAACAGAACAGGCTGGTAGGCAGGGGACAGGTGTAGCAGGGGGAAGATGGGGGACTAAGCAAGTAGAGTGGGCCAGGAAGTCCTCGGGCGCCGTGACAGTCTGCGGTGAGACCCGTGCACAGGCGGAATGGATGGGGGGGGGGACACCATAGAACCAAAGGTACAGCGGGGGAACGACCCAGCCCCAATACTTGCGGTAGCCCAGTGGTAGGAACATTGTGCGGGAAGAACAGCCAGTGAGGAGTGGCTTCCTCTGGGGTGTCGAAAAACTGGGTGCGATCTCCATCTATTACCCGGAATCTGCTGGGGTAAAGAAGGCTGTACTTCAGCCCCTTGTCATCAGCCACTTCCTGATGTCGGTAAACAAGCGCCGCTTGTGCTGTACCTTCGGCGAATAGTCCTGGAAGAACAGGAGCTTAGCGTTGTCATAGCGGATCTCCTACTTGGCCCTAGCTGCAGCGAGTAGGTGATCTCGGTCCCTGTAATGGAGATAATTGAGGAGGCGGAGAAGGAACGGCCTGGGAGGTGCGCCTGGTACCGGAGGAGTCGGGGGGAACTCTGTGCGCCCTCTCGACCATGAAGGTGACCGGCATGTCAGGGAGGCCTAGCAAGGGGGGCAGGAAGGTCTCAGCAAACTCTGCCGGCCTGGAGCCCTCCGCCTGCTCCGGTAGGCCCAGGAAGCAGATGTTGTTGCAGCGGAGCCGATTTTCAGTATCGATCGCTTTTTGTTGAAGGGCCGTGACCTGGAGCTGGAGGGCATAGAGATCTCTGGAGTCCGTACGAGTGGAGTCTTTCAGCTAGGAGATGCGCTCCTCGGCCTCCGACACCCGAGAGCGGAATTTGTCGAGGTCGTGCCAGATCAGGCTGATGTCGGTTGCTAGATAGTCCATCTTCACGGTAAGTGTATCTTTACATGCCTTGATGGCCTCTAGGATGTCAGCTGGGGAAGGATCCGAGGAGCTGCCAGGGCTCTGAGCAGTTTGGGTGGCGGCAAACATTCTAGCAGGAGGAGGCCTCGTGTCCAAGATGGCCGCCGCGGGACCTGAAGGCCGAGAAGAGCCCCCGGATGATTTGGAGGACCGCAGCTTCCCCGGTGAGAGCGGAGAAGCCCGCGACGTGCCGCCCGTCCTCCTGGACCCCAGGATGCCGATGGAGAAGATAGGATAAGGTCAGGATCGGAGCTAGAGCCCTGTGCGTCTGCTCAGCTTCACATCCCGGCCACGCCCCACTGCTGCAGTCACTGCAGTACTGATTTAAAATTATTGCAGTGAGTGAGTGCCCTACTGCTGAGGTAGTCCACTGACTCCAGTCCAATCCACTGTGTTGCTGTTGCCTAGCTTTTTTTTAGCAGTTTTGCACTGACTGCAGTAGTTTCAGTGAGTGCCCTACTGCAGTGGTAGTCCACTGACTCCAGTCCAATCCACTGTGTAGCTGTTCCCTAGCTTTTTTTCGAGCAGTTTTGCACTGACTGCAGTAGTTGCAATGAGTGCTCTACTGCAGCGGTAGGCCACTGACTCTAGTCCTATCCACTGTGTAGCTGTTGCCTAGCTTTTTTACTAGCAGTATTGCACTGACTGCAGTAGTTGCTGTGAGTGCCATACTGCAGCAGTAGTCCGCTCCACTAACTCCAGTCCAATCCACTGTGTAGCTGTGGCCTACCTTTTTTCTAGCAGTTTTGCACTGACTGCACTGCAGTAGTGATTTAAATTATTGCAGTGAGTGAGTGCACTACTACAGCAGTTTATTATGCGTCAATGCACAATCAGAATGATGTGAAACTAAATGTCCCTGCTATTGAAGTTTTCCTATCAGTTCTCATGCAGTTATGGTGTGAAGAACGATCCCTTAATGTTAAAAATGTTAATAAATAAAGTTTTACATGTTCAGTAACAGATTTGTGTCAAAATTTGTGTTTATTTTGCAAAATTTTTAATGTACAAAAATATCGGCCAATATCGGCCGATACCGATATGCGATCGCCAAAGTTTCGGTATCGGCAACGAAGAAACGATATCCGTCAATCACTAGTACAGACAGTGTTCCGATTTAGTTTACAAGTGATCATGAAGTGTTATCCCAATAGGCTGCAAAAGTAGAAATACACTTTAAGGTCAAATCATTTTTTTTTAATTACAAGGTTGAGAAGTGGGACAAATCCTTTGTATTCAGAGGGGACCTACACAAATGGGAAGAACATACAAGCTAGCAGTTCTAAACACTGGAGTCATTTACTAAAGAATTGAGCTATTCACTTAGTAGAGCGAACCAAGTGAAAGTTGGTAAATAAGGTTTGAACAGCCAAACTTGTGCAAAGAAAATGGAAAAACAGGATTGTGCTAGCACCTAAATTGAGTTATTAAGGTGAACGTTTAACATATCAACCCCACTGAGTAACCATGCTGCTACATAATACACAAACACACACATACACATACAGTGTATATATATATATATATACATATATATATATATATATACATATATATATATATATATATATATATATATATATATATATATATATATATATATATATATATATATATACATATACATATATATATATATACATATATATATATATATATATATATATATATATATATATATATATATATATATATATATATATATATATATATAAAATCTGTATTTATACATTAAAATATTTTAGGGTAACACCTATTGGGTCTTGTTAAATTACAATTACAGAGTGCAAATGAAAAGTGTACACTATATAAAAATATACAGTAATTCTTTTGGGATACAAAACAAGGACAACATAGAAGAAAACACACAAGAAGAAATATAAGGAGAACTTACTAATCACAAGACGTACAAATTAAAGATGATCACATTCTTGCCTTAAATTAACTTTGCTCATAAAGTTCTGATTTCTCATAAGAACCAGCTTAAAATGGACTTGGTTACATATGATTAAGTACTCTGTCCCAACCTATGGTCAATATTATGTTACCATCCATCTGCATAATTTAGGAGCAATAGTCACATAATTGTTTTACTGTCCTAATTTGTCCTATCTATAAATTATAGTTATCTTTATAATTTAGCTGATTTTATATTGTAATCTTCCTATCAAAGTGAAATAACTTTTAGACCTGTATACAGTTGTTAAGTCATTAGGTAATCTGACTACATCAAATAATTAATTTAAAAATTAAACATTTGAACAATGTGAACCATGCTAATGGAAAAACAATGTACAACTATCTCCAATACAATATACAGGTAATATTATTTAATAATACTAATCTTACTCAATAATTATAATGATTTAGTTGAATAAAGAAACATGGCAAATACAAACTCACCTAGATGATTAGTTATTCTCTTAAAAATTTTCAGATAAAATTGCCAAATCACAAAAGAGAAACCCAGTACATGTCCAATGTCCAGCTTTGTATTGCTTCTATGCAGATCTATTTCTGTCGCCTAAGCTCAGAATCTGATTACCACCTTTAATCCGAAGTAGAACAAAGATGGTCTCCTTTCTTTAATCAGCCTAGTGCTATCAAGCTTCCTTAGTGTACCTGGATAAACACATGATAGCAGAAGCACTGGTAGCAATATTGTTAATGTTTTGTATGCTGTATTAATGTTACAAAAACAAAACACTCATTAAGATAGACAATCTATTTTTGTTCTCAGATAAGTATACATTTTCAAGTTTTCTGAAATACATTAGAAGTTATGCAAACTGGCTGTGTAATGCTTAACCACTTAAGCCCCAGAAGATTTTACCCCCTTCCTGACCAGGGGGTATTTTGCGATTCGGCACTGCGTGACTTTATCGGACAATTGCGCGGTCGTGTACCTAAACAAATTTGACGTCCTTTTTTTCCCACAAACAGAGCTTTCTTTTGGTGGTATTTGATCACCTGTGCGATTTTTTGATCATGTGCTATAAACAAAAAAAGAGCGTCAATTTTGCAAAAATAGCAATATTTTTCACATTTTTTTATATGAAATTCCCCCCCAAAAAATGTAAAAATCAAAATTTTTTAACATTTTCGGTCAATTTGTTTTATGCTACATATGTTTGGTAAAAAAAAATCGCAAAAAGCGTATTTTGATTGATTTGCGCAAAAGTTATCGCGTTTACTAACAAAGGGACAGATTTTTGTCATTTTTGTTGTTTTTTTTTAACGCGTAATGGCGGCGATCTGCAATTTTTTTTGCGGGACTACGACATTGGGGCGGACAGATCGGACCCTTGACTGACATTTTTGACACTTTTGGGGTTACCAGTGACATTTCTACAGTAATCAGTGCTATACATATGCAATGTTACTGTAAAATTACACTGGCAGTGAAGGGGTTAACTTTTTTTGAGAGGGAGGGGCTGTGTGTGTCCCTAGGGGCGTGATTCTAACTGTGATTGGCTGTGGCTTGGGCTGTAGGAACAATGTGATCATTGTTTCTACACAGGGGAGAATGACAGGTGACTTGTTTACACTAGCCGCCTGACTTTCTCCCTCTGCAGCAGCGATCGCAGAGTGACCGGCGGACATCTGGTGACAATTGTGATCAGGACAATTAGAATACTATCTATCTATCTATCTATCTATCTATCTATCTATCTATCTATCTATCTATCTATCTATCTATCTATCTATCTATCTATCTATCTATCTATCTATCTATCTATCTATCTATTATTATTATTATTCATGCTAGGGAGAAATTCTGCCATCTTTATTGCTCACATTCTCCTGGCCTGAGCTCCACCTTAGCTGTGCGAAGTTGCTGAATATTGGCAGGACCTGGAACACGCTGTCGTATACGCCAATCCAAGCATCCCAAACATGACATGTCTGGTGAATATGCTGGCCATGCAAGAACTGGGATGTTTTCAGCTTCCAGGAATTGTGTACATATCCTTGCAACATGGGGCTGTGCATTAGCATGTTGCAACATTAGGTGATGGTCGTGGATGAATGACATAACAATGGGCCTCAGGATCTTGTCAAGGTATCTCTGTGCATTCAAAAGGCCATCAATAAAATGCACCTGTGTTCGTTGTCCATAAAATATGCCTGCATATACCATAACCCCACCGCCACCATGGGCCACTCGATCCACAACGTTGACATCAGCAAACCGCTCACCCACATGATGCCATACACGCTGTCTGCCATCTGCCCTGTACATTGAAAAACGGGACTCTTCTGTGAAGAGAACACCTCTCCAAAGTGCCAGATGCCATTGAATGTGAGCATTTGCTCACTCAAGTCAGTTACGATGATGAACTGCAGTCAGGTTGAGACCCCGATGAGGACAATGAGCATGCAGATGAGCTTCCCTGAGATGGTTTCTGACAGTTTGTGCAGAAATTCTTTGGTTATGCAAACAAATTGTTGCAGCAGCTGTCCTGGTATGTGGTCTCAGATGATCTTGGAGGTGAAGATGCTAGATGTGGAAGTCCTGGGCTGGTGTGGTTACTCATGGTCTGAGATTGTGAGGCCGGTTGGATGTACTGCCAAATTCTATGAAATGCTTTTGGAGAAGGCTCATGGTAGAGAAATGAACATTCAATTCATGGGCTACAGCTCTGGTGGACATTCCTGCAGTCAGCATGTCAATTGCATGCTCCCTCAAAACTTGCAACATCTGTGGCATATATTTACAAATAATAAAAAAAAGGGCAAAAATATATATTTCTATACACCATATAATACACAATATAATACAAGGTAGGTACATTCGAGGCAATGCACCCCCCACCAAGCAAAGCCTGCTCTGGTGAGTGACTAAGTAGACCTGACTGTCTACCTCTAGGACTGTATTACCTGCAAAGAGAAAGGAAAAAAGGGTTAAACATCTCATTAGCACATGGCGACAGTTGCTACCTGAACTCATACATTGACGAGAAGACCCTCCCCGCGCGGGCGATCTTCTCATCCTATGTCCCTGACTGTAGTAGCCAGCTTCACTGTAGTTCTTGGCATGGGAATCAGTCCACTCCTCCAAAGTGGTCCTGAACCTACCACTAACAACCTACAACAGTTAATAACAGTCCTCCTTCAGGGGGGGGAGGGTGGTCACTGGAGCCTGGGTGACCCACACAACCCCAAGGAGGGAAAAATAGTCTCTTCAGGGGATCCCTAACGACTTCAGGGCACCCCCCACCAAACTCTTGGCGGGCTGCCTGTCTCTTCCTGGGCAACCGCTAACACAATTTGAGACCTGGTCCACTGGTCCAAGTAGTCCTTCTGTAACTTTAAAGCAGAATCTTGAAACTTGACCTTCTTTCTCAGTCTTGTTTCCTTTGTAATCCATGACCCTGGCCCGATGGCACAGAAGGTCTGCGGAACAACAAATAAAATTGTTCCAAACAAACTTTGGAGATAGATGGCCCTCTGGTTTGTGTCCTGCTGATAGTGACTCAGTTCCTACCAACCTCTTCTGCAAGGATAGAAGGGGAAGGGGTAGTGGAAAGGGGACATACGCCCCAACAGCAACAAACTTGAACTGGATTTTAGCTTAGTCTTGAACATAGGCTAGCCAGCAAATTTTTATTTGTTTGAAGATGATCTTCTTCTTGGAGAATCCTATTTAGATGTAGTAAACGGGATGGAGAATTCTCACTAACTTCCCATCCTGATCTCTGACATGGACCGACCAAGCCTGGCCCGATCCATCTGACCTTCACTCGGTCCAGGTAGATGGACTACACATAATTCCACTGAGTTTTGACGGCTAAGAAATTCTTCCAGAGGTCTGCCCTGGTGGAGTTCCTGTAGGGTTTGGGGACGAACAGGAAGTCCCATATGACCTCATCACACCAAGACTCTCTCTTTTCTTCAATTTCCAGCATGACCTCCCCTGAAGCATAAGGGTAATCATACCTGTATTCCATGGAAACCTTTCTCTGTAGCCATCGCTGCATTCTTGAGAAACTGTGAAGGGTTTTCCGGTTCTCTCTCCCAGCTGGAGAAAATGGGGTCTCTTCATGCCTGATCAGAGAGTTGTAGGCCTCATTTTGATCCCGATCTCGGGCATAGTTCTTGGGTGGGGTTAAATCTGGGACCCAACTGGCATAGGCCTCACAGAACTCCAGACTCTGGGCAAGCTCCCCTCTTACCACAGAGTCCCTAGTTTCTTCATTACGCGTCTCTACTGCGTCAGGACATGGTGGACTGTTCCGCTCCTCAGATCCCCAGTCCCATTCAGTCTCATCCTCTGTCTTCCAGACGCCAATCCCCTCTTCTAGGGATCCAAGCCGATTCTGGAAACTTGGAGACCCCACATCGATGGCCCGGCCTTTTCCTCACTGCTCACACTTTCTTTAGCAGCCCCGGTTGCCGCGGACCTTCTTTTCTCCTCAATGTTTATGGGAGTAGATGTTACTTCTGCTGCTGCAGTTTTCAGTACATCAGGTGGCCACTTGCCGGGCCGCACTACCTGCATGCACTCTTTCTCTGGCATTTGGGTCTCCTTTGATGAGCATACTGGACCACTGCCAGGTTGCATGGCCTCCAGCTGCTTCACCACTGTAAACATTCCTCTCCCGCAACCCTGGAAAGGTCCAGATTCCAAAGCCGACAAGGCCAGAGTGACTCAAGTCTCCCATGACACACACAACTTCTTGGGCTGACCTTCACTCTTCTCCAGCAGCAGATAACCGCAATGCCCACACTGGCTCCATGCTTGCACCCACAAAGTCACTCAAACTCAAACACTGGGGAAATACCAGGCCTAAGTGCTCCACGCCTCCTCCGGTGCATAACGCCAGTCTTCCATCGGGCACCATCCGCACTCCTGTATCCCACAGGATGGATGTCTTTGGCTCTCCGGTCTGCTCCCAGTCTGCCCAGCAGGTTCTCCTCCAACAGGTGGAATGATCGCTGATGTGCTCTGTCTCACTCCGACACTCTCCATGTTGCTTCTCCGCACATGTGTCTCCTTCTCAGCCACACCCGAAGGAGGAAGTGATTTATGGACTTCCCTTGTCACTACTGATTGGCTGGGCGCGAGCGGCGTCTTCACTCACATCTCCTTTTTGGCAGTGGCTCCTCCTGCTAGGCAGAACTTTTCAGCCTGCGCTCCAATGCCGCTCTCTCTCAACTGAGCTGACATGGAAGTCAGTGCAAAGCGGACCATGCCCCTCACCAGACACGCATCCACTCTTCTTGCTTGTAGCAGGGCCCCAGCTGCGCCTCCATCACCTTGAGCCAGCTGTCCCTCTTTGCCAGTTCAGAGAATTGTCCCACTGTCATATGCACGGTCAACAGTCCTCCTCCCAGCACATGTACAAGCATGGCCAACAGCTTTCTTCACAGTATTGACACTGCCACTGTATAGAATAAATGTCCCGCTGTCGTATGCACAGTCAACATTTTTCCATATAGTCGTGGCACTCACCATCGTGGCCCGTTATTATCGTTATTATCCTTATAACTTTTATTGCTGATACTCAAAGATGCACTTACAGTTAAGACAATATAATAAGATGTGTTGGATAGATGTGTATTTAAAAGGCGGAAGTGACGGTGCGGACATCCCTCCTGTCTCAGTAGAAGTCCGCTCGGAGGAAACGCGTCAGAGAGGAGGCACGCCGTCACTAACTACATCCGCGGTCCACACTGCAGGCGGCCACGGATCTACAGGGTTCCAGCAAGCTTATTATATCGTCTTAACTGTAAGTGCATCTTTGAGTATCAGCAATAAAAGTCATAAGGATAATGCACTATTAGTCCCCCCTTGTTTATTTTTGGGAAATCACCTGTGAACACCTGGATGAAGTTTCACCTCCAAGGGACAACAGGGAGCCGCAAGCTTGGGGGACGGTCATTACAATTGGGCTGAAAGATATACAGAAGTTCTCCATACACCTTAACTTTTATGTCATCTGGTAAGAGTCTTATCTACTCTCAAACCGGCCACGAGGTGGGTAGAGCTGGGCTATCCATATCACTGCACGCATCTTTTCGTTTTGAGATATATTGCACCTTATTTTTCACCCGTCTGGTAAGGGGAATGCATGCACTTTAAACAAGCACCTTGAAACACCTTTCCCTCATTTGTTTTCATTGAAATCACTTGTTTGGTATTGGGATCTCTTCATTCAAGGACTTATGTGAACTGTTGCATATATGGACCTTTTATGAACTTTATGGACTTTTATGTTTTAGATCTCATCCTATTTATTTATGATATTGGTGTCACTATTGTTTACATATTTATGTTTATAAGTTTCACAGAATTAGCGCACTACACATTTTAATCAATTCTAAAACATATATATGGTAATTTTGGTGATCAAAAACGAGTAGATAAAACAATAGCTATTTAATGCCGCCTCCTAGGCCAGTATGCCGCCTGCTAATAAAGCCCACCTTTCTTTCTGCTGCAGATTTGTTTAGTCAGATTTATGCTGTCAGCAACGGGTTGAACAAATGATAACAAGAAAGGGAGGAAACCTGATAGAAATTAGCACTAGTGATTAGATAAGGAAGACAGCTAAGACATTATGGTGTTAAAAATCTTTGAGGGCCACTGTCTGCAAGTAGAAAATCCTACATGATTCTCTCTGTAATAATAACTGATTTCTGTCAATGGCTAGAGGGTAAGACACGGTCAATCATCGTACCTCTAAACTTATGGGTTTGATGTTGAGCTTCTGCAAAATGTGCTGTAACTGGTTTCTAGGTTTTTGCATTTGGTGAAACTCAAGGGCAAACCTAAAGTCACTTCTGTGTTTCTGGAAACAACATTTAAAGTCATTTGTGGTATTGTCTAAGTGAAAGAAAGAATATAGTAGATTTTCCCTAAATGGGGGACTTATGTTACCACATCCCAAACTTTCTAAATTAGAACAAAAAACTACGTATTATTGGACTTTTAGGTGTCCGTTATATATAATAATACATACATGTTCAATACCTATGTAGCACTGCCCTTGTAGGGCCTGCTGTAAGATGACTTCTCAGGCCTCCTACCAGCACACAGTCACTTGAGGTACATTTCACACATCCCTCCTTACTCCGGATGGCTTGTCACACAATAAACAGTCAAGGGATATTGATTTTTTGTGTTTATTTTGGAACTTGGATGGGAGAAGGGAATAGTGGGATAGTCCAATTGTAACTATTCACAATGGATAAGGACAACTCTCACTTTGACTCACCAGGTTGTTTGTGGAAGTAGCTGCACTGCTTAATCCATACTGCCACATGTATGGAAAGGGTTATGTCTCCTTGCTCTTTTCTCTCCAGCAATAGACTTGGTAAACCTACATTATCTTTGGGACACTCACTAGCATCCCCTTTAGTGACACTGACTGTTCTAGCTTCACGGGGTGGGGGGGGGGGGGGGCTCAGGTCAGGCCCCTTGACACAGATCTGTACTCACTGTACTGCAGAATAAGATTCTCCAGTGTCTCCCCTCTCAGTCAGCTTACGTGGACTTCTGGGTTCAGCTCCTCACTGGCACTCTCTAGGCCCTCAGGTCAATCACCTGAGGCCTCACGACCCTCTACAAAGGAGGAGGCATCCGCCCCCTCCCTCCAGGACTCTGCTATCCAGCCGAAAGACCACAAGCACATGTACGCCTGGCTTTTATATAGTATCCCAGCATGCACCGAGGCACTTTCCCACCCAAATCACCAGGGCTGTATCAAAAGCCTGTGCACTCATTTGTCAGGTTTCCTCCCACTGTCCAATATGCCTCCCTAATGAATCAGTGTGAAACATTCTGCAGACAGAACGGGTTGAACCTGAACACAATGAGCCGACCTCACTAATAGATCCTGCTCTCTGGTAAGCAGAGAACAATATATATTTACCTGCAGTCCTTCTAATAAGCAGACAGGACCCAAAACTATACTTTCTCTCTAGCACCTACCTAGGAGGGTGCTACAAAGTTTTTAGACTTCTCTGTAAAAGAGAAGTCTACCATAATGCTACCATAATTGGGCGACCATGATAGTTTTTAGATATGGAACAGATTCTTTATAGTTATATATATATTTTTTATTTTATACAACTGTTCCATTGATGTCCTATTATGGTGTAGCTCTCCTTCATGCATATTGGGATCTGCGACTTAACCTTAGAACAATAGTATCCATTTAATCTAGATAGAGGATATTTATGATAACACCTGGGCATTGAATTTGAGATGTCCTTATTAACAATTGTTTGGTTATTTGTTGTTTTCTCCCGATCTGATATCTATTTACATATCCCTTTGTGCATGAGGTGAGCCATATTATATACACTATATACCACACATTATGAATGTGAAATATATTATGTGTACCATGTGTATTTTGTTTATCATAAACCTTTTTTGTATGTTTTCATTTATATTTGTGTTTGTTTTTTGGTATGCAATCAGATTGTAGATAGCTCATATTTTTTTCAGCATTTTTCTTGGTTTTCTTTTTATTTTATTTGTATTTTCCCCTTTTTTCCTTTTTATGGATGTTATTATTATTTTATATCATTCCTGGATTTTGTGAGATTATGCTTGTTATACAAATGTTTTTATTAGGGGTATGGAATGGTCATGCATTAGCCAGCAATCAAACACAGGTGATATGAGGTGCAGTCTCTCTTTGAACTTACACTTTAAATAGCATGTGTTTTTGTCAACAAGCACGGTATGTTCGTGTGAAACGCGTCAACTTGTCCCTTGTCTGTCTGACCTGGCGCTGAATAAAGAAATTTAACAAGCACTATTTCAGCTGTTGTATGCGGCCATATTTCTCTCTGGTATCCTCCCCATATATAGAACAAGATAGTGCCATTTTGAATATTCTTCAGACTTTTTTGCCAGCAATGAATCAGGTTTTTGATTATCTCAACCGCTGTGCTACTGCCAAAGCAAAGCTACATACTCTGAGGCAGGGTAAACACTCTGTCGCTGAGTACACAGCAGAATTTAGATGTTGGGTCGCAGATACTACTTGGAACCCTGCAGTTCCAAGTAAGGGTGGCATGCTTTTCTCTGCTACTCCATTTGTTCAGCAGGAATTCAAAGTTTCCCAGGATTCTAATACTCCTGAGCCAGTGCAGGTAGATGCTATTAAGAGATCCATTTCCATTCAGGAAAAAGAAAGAAGAAGTTCTGATAACCTATGTCTTTACTGTGGAGATTCTGGTCATTACGCAGTTAACTGTCCTAACAAAATTAGAAGAACAATTTGATCATTTGATGTGATCATGCCTGAACAAGTAAACTCCATTAGCCAGTCTATCTCCCCATTGGTTCGGAAGAAAATTCTTCACTATCCCATTTTGTCTTCCCTAATAACATTTTCTCTGAGGGCATTGAAATCCCTTGCTCTGCTATGCTGGACTCTGGTGCAGGGGAGAAGTTTGTGGACATGGAATTTGCCAACAACAATAATTTGCAAACAAGAAATAATTCTGCCCCCATCCATATGGAAATGGTGGATGGTTCACCCTTAACTTTAGGACCTATTACCCACGAAACAGTCCCTCTGCTACTCCCATTTGAGGCTGACCATCGTGGGACCATCAGTTTTCAGCTAATTATGTCACCTAAATTTCCTGTTATCATGGGCATCCCTTGGTTTTCCACCCATAATCCCTCCTTTAATTGGGAAGCACAGATTATAAATTTTACATCCCCCCACTCCCATTGCGAGGAATACTGTAGAGAACCTTGTTAAACAAATTCTCCCCCCCGGATCAAGGAGTCACAGGTGGATCTAGGTACCACACAGTCATATGACAACCTGCCTCCACAATATCATGAGTTTCGGGATGTCTGTGATAAGAATGCTGACCAGTTACCTCCTCATCGCCCATATGATTGCCCCATTGAGCTGCTCCCAGGGGCAGAAATACCTTTTGTCCACCTTTTCAATCTGTCAGAGCCTAAATTAAAGCTGCTCAGGGAATGGCTTCATGAAAATTTGGAGAAAGGGTTTATTAAAGACTCCACCTTGCGTCCATTCATTGATTACAGGCACATGAATAAAATCACTATTAAACCGTTATCCTCCCCTATTGATCTCTGAAATGTTAGAAAGGCTTCGTTCTGCCAACATTTTTACAAAACTTGACTTACGGGGGTGGGGGGCATATAACCTTGTTCGTACTCGTCAAGGAGATGAAGGGAACACCGCCTTTAGAACCAGATATGGACATTTCAAGTCTTTGGTTATGCCTTTTGGTCTTTGCAATGCCCCTGCACCTTTTCAACACTTTATCAATGATGTTCTCTGAGATGTGTTGGACCAGTTTGTAATTGCTGATCTGGATGACATTCTCATTTTTTTCCGATAAACTGGAGGAGCATCGCAAGCATGTTTGCACTGTCTATGAAAGATCAAGGCAGAATCGACTTTACATCAAATTGGAGAAATGATAGTTTGAACAAACCCAGATCCAGTTTCTGGGGTATATTATTTCTCCAGATGAAGTAAGCACGGATCCTGAGAAGATTAAAGCAGTGGTAAATTGGTCTGTCCCTGGAAATGTTAAGAAAATTCAACGATTTGTAGGATTTTCCACCAACTTATACAGGAAGTTCATAAGAAACTTCTCTAAGGTGATAGCTGCGATTACACAGCTAACAAAGAAAGGGGTGCACTTCGTGTGGTCGCCTGATGCACAGGCTGCCTTTTCCAAGTTAAAGTCTCTTTTCACTTCTGCACCAGTATTGGTACATCTAGATCCTAAGCTACCTTTTGTAGTGGAAGTGAATGCTTCTGACTCTGCTGTGGGAGCTATCCTTTCTCAATGAAGTGGTAAAAAGATGCAGCTTCATCCTTGTGCTTTCTTCTCTTGTTCAATGTCTTCAGCTGAGAGGAATTACAACATAGGGAATAAAGAGTTACTGGCAATTAAGGAAGCCTTTTCTGAATGGAGACATCTGCTGGAAGTTACTAAGCATCCTGTGACCGTTCTCATTGATCACAAAAATCTAGAATTAATTTGTTCTGCCAAAAGATTGTCTTCTAGACAAGCATGTTATTTGCTGTTCTTTTTTTGATTTAATTTTATTATCTCGTATCGACCTGGGTCAAAAAATGGTAACAACGATCCCCTTGATCCTGAAGGGGCAGCAAGACCACAAGCTTTGTCCACTCAGGTTTGAAGTATCTCTCTTCCCTCCGGCCTATGTTATACTCGAGCGCAGGAGAATTTTTCTACTACTCAAAAAATGGTAAGACTGATGCCTTATCATGGATGTTGTCAGGGCTTTTCCAGGAAAACAACTCTGAATGTACAATCTTGCCTCAAAATAACTTCCTAGGGGCCAAAAGTTCTAGTGCATTCTGGAGTCTCCTCAAAGAAGGGTACGAGAATGACCCGCTCCTCAATAATCCTCCTACAGACATCAACCTTGAGTCCAAAAATGTTTTTCGGACTCAAGTACATTGCCTCTATGTACCTGAATCTGCTCCGGTTGAAGTCCTCCGGTTGATTCATGACTGCAAACTTGCTGGGCATTTTGGAGCTTCTAAAGCAGAGGAATTTTTATCATGTTCCTTTTGGTGGCCTGGGTACAAGAAAGATGTCAAAAGTTATGTAGCCTTGTGCCTGAATGCAATAAGGCCCCCCCGAGCTTCTCCTTTGGGATTGCTCCAGTCACTCCCTGTTCCATCAAGACCATGGGGGTCAATTTCGATGGACTTTGTGGGCGATTTACCCCCCTCAAAAGGAATGACCACTATCCTGGTAGTCGTTAGCCACCTCACCAAGATGGCTTATTTTATACCTGTAAAGGGGGTACCCTCTTCTGAACAAACTGCAGAGTTAATGGTTAGAGAAGTCTTTAGACTACATGGAATTCCTGAAGACCTTGTGTCAGACAGAGGAGTAAAGTTTACTTCCAAATTTTGGAAAAGCTTTTGCCCAGATTTAGTTGTAGCAATTAATCTATCTTCTGCTTTTCATCCTCAGTCCTAATGGTCAGACCGAGAGGACCAATTAAACTTTAGAGCTGTACCTTCAATGTTTTGTTAGTTATCTTCAGGATGACTGGGTGGGCTATGTTCCTATGGCAGAATTTTCTTATACTAATTCTAGACATAGCTCAACCTCTCAAAGCCCATTTTTCCTAAACAATGGGTATCATCCAGTTTTTATGCCTGATCTCCCTATCTTATCTCCAATTCCTGCTGTTACCAACAGATTAACTGTTGCAGGAGATTCGGGAGAAATTGATTGAGACTTTGAGGGAGGCTCAGGAATGTTCCAAGAAGGCTGCTGATAGACATCTCAGATCACTTCCTACCTTTCATGTGGGTGACAAAGTTTGGCTATCAACCAAAAACTTGAAGGTCCATGTTTCATCTGAAAAGTTGAAACAAAAGTTTGTGGGACCTTTCCAGATTTCTGCTCAGATCAACCCAGTCACCTTTCGTTTAAAACTTCCTGACAGTATGAGAAATCACCCTGTTTTTCACATATCGCTACTCCAACCATTTAATGAAAATCCTTTTTCTGGAAGAACTCTTCCACCTCCTCCATCTCACAGTATGCACAGGATCAAACAGGTACCAGCATACCTGGTACGCTGTATAACCTGAATGGTGCTGTGCTAGGACCTCTTAAGAAACTCTCATGAATCCTGGTTCTGGTAGGCCTATGAGAATGATGAACACAATATTATATCCGTGGATGAATATATACTGGTGAGGCAACTGAGGTAGGAAATAAAGCCTGTGAATGTAAGGCCGGGGGGATATGCTGTAGATAACCACCTGATAGTCCGTAAACCAAGAAATGTAGGTTGCATCAATATTAATGAGTGCACTACAGTGGTAGAACAGTGGTCACGGTGAGATATAAACAGACCTCGTGGGTATCAGCTTCCCAAACCGTTTAAGTGATCCCAGGAATCAGTCCGCCAGAAAAGGGCCGTATGAGACTCAAAATAAGGCAGACGCGTCACTGAATTAGTGAATGGTTGGCCGATCCTTTACCTGCTAGTTGCTGGCTGAGTGGCAATATAGGGATCACATCCGAGAGAGAGGCTGTGAGACGGTGTGAGGCGACGGTGACTTCGTTGGACCAGATGGTCAGGTTCCACGCTGCCGTCCTCCGGGCGTTCTACCCATGCCTGAGGCTGCACCGGTGGCTAGAGGATTGACTTCCGGATCGGAGGTAGCCGCCGGACGTCGCTTCCGGTTTAGCAATCAGCCGGGCGCCTATAGGGGAACAGCCTGGAATGTTATGGACGGGGGGTCCCGTGTAGAGGGTCGGTCACCATTAGTGCATGGAGGTAGGATGCTGGACGCTGACGCGTTTCACCAACTACTACGTTGGTTTCCTCAGAGCTCAAGGTCCTCGCACAGCACCATTCAGGTTATACAGCGTACCAGGTATGCTGGTACCTGTTTGATCCTGTGCATACTGTGAGATGGTTTCATTGCTATCAATTGTGCATGTATGATCATTTTATGTATTTTAATATTTGTGTTGTTATGTAGTGTCCGGTTTGCCACACTGATTTTTCTGTTTGATCACTAATATTACTAAGGCATACGTGCCTAATAAAATTTTGATAATTTTTCAAACCTCTGTCTGGAGTGCCCTTAGTTGGTATTTGGGGTTGTGCTTGACAGACCTTGATCGGCCCATCAATCACTCCCCCTTCCCCTTTTTTCCTTATTAGATGTCAGGGACTAGATTGTAGACCTACACAAGGCTGGAATGGGCTACAAGATTAACGCCAAGCTGCTTGGTGAGAGGGTGACAACAGTTGGTGCAATTATTCACAGATAGAAGAAACACAAAATAACTATCAATCTCCCTCGTTCTGGGGCTCCATGCAAGATCTCACCTCGTGGAGTTTCAATGATCACGAGAACAGTGAAGAATCAGCCCAGAACTACACAGGAGAATCTTGTCAATGATCTCAAGGCAGCTGGGACCATAGTCACCAAGAAAACAATTGGCAACACACTATGTCTTGAAGGACTGAAATCCTGCAGCACTGAGAGAGAAGAACAGTCAGCTGTTCTAAACACAGCTGACCGTTCTTCTCTCTAAAATGATCACAGAGCGCCTGTGATCCTTCTATATAGGATCACAGGTCTCTATGATAATTTCACAAGCCCCCCCCCCCACAATTAGTAAACACGCACCTAGGCTCACATTTAACCCTTTGATCACCCACTAGGTTAACCCCTTCCCTGCCAGTGTCATTATTACAGTAACAGTGCAAATTTTTTGCACTGATTACTGTAGTAATGTCACTGGTCCCCCCAAAAGTGTCAAAAAGGTCAGTTAGGGTCTGATCTGTCCGTGGCAATGTCGCAGTCCTGCTAAAAATCGCAGATCACCGCCATTACTAGTAAAAATAAATAAATAAATAAAAATTACATAAATCTTTCCCCTAGTTTGTAGATGCGATAACCAATCAAAATACGCCTCATTTTTTATTTTTTGGGAATGTTATATAGCAGAATGTGAAAAATATTGTTTTTTTTTTTGTTCAGAATTGTCGCTCTTTTTTTGTTTATAGCGCAAAAAATAAAAATCGCACAGGTGATCAAATACCACCAAAAGAAAGCTCTATTTGTGGGGAAAAAAAGACATACATTTTATTTCAGTACAGTGAGGCACAACCACAGAATTTTCTATTAAAATAACGCAGTGCTGAATCACAAAAAATGGCCTGGTCATTAAGGGGGCAAATCCTTCCGGTCCAGAACTGGTTAATGTATTACCTTTCAATGTGGCTTGCTATGGTTTCTGTTTTAAAACCAATAAAAAAAAGTTGAATTTTAAGTCCAGGAAAAATAAAAACCCTCACGCTCATTTAGGTCTAGGGGACAGGAAAAACAGTTTGCTGCAGCGTGGAATGTTTCTCAGTATCTTGACATCCCGTGCATGAACCCTTCATCAGTCTTGATGATGTGAGGGGCATCTGACTGAATGGGGCAGAACAGGGTACGGGGACAGGTCTAGCAGAGCAGAAAAGCCTGTGGAAGTGGTTGATCAGGTAAGTAAAACTGCTTTTTGTGACCCCCTAGATGTAAGCGAACATTTAACCCTTGCTATGCAGGGACAGCCCCACTGCTAGGGTGGAGTTTTACTTTTTACTGGAGTTTAGCTTAAAATTCTTAGTAGCAAACTGTGCTAGGCGCACTGAATGTTTTTATGTTTGGATTTTCAAAGGTTGGCAGGTAGGCATTTTATTCTGATTACACGCACAATAGTACTGCTAATAGACAGGGTAAACAAGTCTTTACGTCTACATCTATTCACCATATCAGCCCTTGCATTAGCAGCCAGGGTATGTGCCAACTTCATTTGGCAGCCAAATTAATTAGTGAATGTCGAGGCAGCACTAATTATGCTTTAGATGCTATTGAGTTATACAGCTTAATGCATTACAGCCTGAAGCCCAACAACACGTTTGTACTGCAAAACACAATAGCTTCAGAAGAATTAGCATGGTTCATGAGCTATTACAACCAAGTTTCTATGGAAGTGAATAAAACTTGGAACATGATTATATATTTATATATTTGGCACGCCAGATTTTATTACTGCTTACATTATTCACTAATTGAACTTATCACAGTTATTTGAATTTGGAAGGAGTTTTACTGCTACAGCATCCTTAAGAAACAAGTTCTTGGACTAAAGCACACATACTTTATATAGAATTGAATATAAATGCACAGTTTTACCACAATGAAGCATTACAAGTTCCGGGTATATGCCACCGAAGGGTGGCCCGGCTGCGCAAAATCAATTATATGCACGTGATGCGCGAGCACCCACCGTTCCTGTAGTAACCTGATTTGGTTCAGAACCGATCAGTCATCAGGTCCAGGCCAATGATTTATGGCCTGGACCTGTTGATCGGTTCTGACCAATTGCAGAACGTCCTGCAATGTAAACACTGGCACAGGAAATGATGCAATCTTCTCTCCTGGAGCTCTTTTCGGTTTAAGCGTGAGAGCATCACAGTGAGTACACAAGCACTACACTGACACCAGTACACATAGGCACACATTTAACCCTCTGATTACCCCCCAGACCAGCCCCCAGTTAACCCTTTAACTCCCTGTCACAGTGTCACTATATACAGTAAATAGATAATTTACTGATCACTGTATTAGTGTCACTGGTGACGCAAGTTAGCGCCAGCAGAAGTCCCAGATAGGTTTAGGGTAGCCGCCATATATCCCCTAATAAAGGTTTTATCCCCTTGATCACCCCCAGTTAACTCCTTCACTGCCCTGTCACAGTGTCACTATATCGAGTATACAGATAAGTTACTGAGAACTGTATTAGTGTCACGGGTGACGCTAGTTAGCGTCAGTGTCAGTCTTATGCCCCATACACACGTGCAGATTATCTGCAGACTTTTGTCTGCAGACTTACCTTTTCTATGTAGTGCAAGGGCCTGCCGGATTGCATACAAATTGAAAGTGTTTAGGTTTGACCTCATATTATATGGTTTTGGTAAGTCTGCAGACAAAAGTCTGCAGATAATCTGCACGTGTGTATGGGGCATTAGTATAGAGTCAGGTTTCTGCCACATTTTCTAATAAAGATATAACCCCCTGATCACCCCCCCCCAGTTAACCCTTCCACTCCCTGTCACAGTGTCACTAGTAAAGTGTACAGGTCTTTTTTCTTATCACTGTATTAGGGTCATGGATGACACCAGTTAGTTAGCGTCAGCATTAGCGTCAGTTAGGGTCAATCCCAGATAGTGTCAGATTTTAACCTTTTGATTGCCAGTAACACTAATACACACACACTACGTACCTCCATTACTAGTATAGTGTCCGAACGGAACAATATCTTTGATCTGATCAGAACTATACCAGCATTTCCAATAGTTTAGTGTTCTCAAAACATGATGTTAGCAGGATCAGCCCTGACACCTGCCAGCACCTGTGTTTACCCCCCCCCCCCCAAAAGTGCAGTATTAATAAATCACTGTCACTTCCAAAACACAGCACACAAAACTGCAGCGTTAGCAGAGTCAGGCATGATCTCTGCTAGTGGCAGCAGTTATTTTTTTTCATAGTGGCTCGAACAGCCCTCGACAACCAGGTGCTTTTTTACCCGTGAGTCACAATAGGTACCCGTAAATTTATTGGCCAAAATGTCAAACGAAAGGTACACTAGTGAAGAGGCCTACAGGATACTGAGCATGACATATGAGAGCAATGGATAGTCCTCACTGTCAGAATCAGGGCTTGGTCTTGAGTGGTTAGAAAAGTGGGTGATGTTTGGCATAAGTTTCTAATATTTGGCATAAAATGCTAGAACAGTTCAACCCCCCCCCCCTCCCAAATGACCCCTTTTTGGAAAGTAGACACCTCAAGCTATTTGCTGTGAGGAAAGTTGAGTCCATGGACTATTTTATATTTTGCCACAAGTTTCGGGAAATTTATACTTTTTTTTAACACAATGTTGTCTCTAAATGATATGTTGCTCACACATGCCATGCGTATATGTAGAACTACACCCCAAAACACATTATGCTGCTTCTCCTGAGTACGGGGATACCACATGTGTGAGACTTTTTGGCAGTCTAGCCACGTACAGGACCCTGAAAACCAATCACTGCTTTCAGGCTTTCTAAGGGCGTAAATTGTTGATTTCACTCCACACTACCTATTACAGTTTCGGAGGCCATAAATGCCAAGACAGCACAACCCCCTTCTCTCCCAAGTAGACACCCCAAGGTATTTTCTAAGAGGCATGGTGAGTATTTTGCATTTTACTTTTGGTAAAAAAACATTTTTTTTGTCATTTTTCAGTTACTTGTGACAAAAAAATGAAATATTCAATAGGATCAACATGTCTCTTAGCAAATTCCATGGGCTGTCTATCTTATAAAAAGGGGATTTTTTTTTGGGGGGGGGGGGGGGGTTGTACTGCTCTGACATTTATGCACCTCAAGAAATGAGATAGGCAGTCAAACTAAAAGCTGCGTAAATTCAAGTAAATGTACCATAGTTTGTAGGCGCTATAACTTTTGCACAAACCGATAAATATACGCTTTTTGACATGTGGCTGAATACATTTTGGCCTAAAATGTATGACAAAAATTGAGTTCAATGGATTTTTTTTTATAACAAAAAGTAGAAAATATTTTTTTTTAATAAATTCAGACTTTTTTTGTTTAAATTGCAAAAAATAAAAATCTCAGTGGTGATCAAATACCACCAAAAGAAAGCTATATTTGTGGAAAAAAAAAGGACGTACATTTTGTTTGAGTACAGCGTTGCATGACCGCGCAATTACCAGTTAAAGCAGCTCAAATTGCAAAAAGTGCTCTGGTCAGGAAGGAGGTAAAACCTTCCAGAGCTGAGGTGGTTAAAGACAATTAGAATTGAACTGCCTTAAGTCGGCATGCTGTTTTTTTTCTATCAGGCCTGCTAAATATTTCAGATGTGTATTTCCCAAAGGTTAGTGGCTTATTAGTTAACTATTGTTACACGGAAATCATTGCAGCAATGTTTGCAGAATGGCATCTGTGTGCAACTTGGTTGAACAATCACTAAGCAATGAAGCCTCTTTGCCATCTGTTGGCCGCAGCTGATTATTGCATGATGGTTTCCCACACAGATCACATGTACGAGATGTACGAGATAATGCATTATAAATGTATTATTAAAATTGGAGTCAAAATGAATAATAACTGAATAAATATTTGAATGGACCTAAAATGGAAATAAACCCACCAATTTAACAGCTTCCTAAAACAGTTACCTTGAATGCATGCCATGAACATTATCTGTCACAAGTTGCTTTAGCTCTCATTTGAACTGTCAAGCCAATAAATGGTTGGAATATTTTATATATTCCTGCACTTGTTTATGTTATTCATACCCCAGCTGCTGTACAAAAGATATCTCAGACAACAGGCAACTACTATATAACTAAAAATACAATGCTCTTTTTTCACTACTATCAATATATAATTTAAAACCTATGAACTATCATAAATAAAGTGCTGGCTTAATGTGCTTATAATATATTAAATATATCCCATTCACACCCATTAGACCCACTCAGCACAGAGGAACAATCAATGATTTCTTCAGAATAATAAAAGGTAGGAATCTGCAACAAAGTTTGTTAAAATCCTTGTAATGTACATAGATCATCCAGAGGGGAATGTTTTTTTTTTTTCAACAAAAGTGGAGTTACGCTTTAAGCCAACATTTTATTTATGATGGTAACAGAGGATTTGCACTATATACTGACAATAGTAAATAAAGTGCTGCATTTTTAATTATGTATTAAAGGGTTGGAGTCAAAGCTGATCACATATAGAGCACCATGGCAACTGCAGATCAAACAGAAGCAAAGATGGCAGCTTCCTTGGCTGTAAAGGATAGAAGGATTTTGTTTTGCTTTAAGACCAACTGAACTTTCAGTCAGCTAAATGCATTCTGTATGCATAAAAACAAAAAGGTGTGCCAAGGTATAGCAAAGTTATCTCTACAGAGGTCCAACACTTCCTCTGCTGAGTCAGTTCTGTAGTTCTTCAATCAGAAAAGTTCATAATCCCTGCTGATTAGAATGTTTTAGCTATGACTTCTGCAGAGAGGCCACTGTTTCCACACAGAGAGCAAGGCTCCCACTTTGCAGCATACTGACTTTTCTGTTCATGGTTCGGCTGCTTTATAAAGAAACTAAACTGTAGGACTAGCACACATTTTATTTTGATACACCTGGAAGGCATTTCGCTGATTTAAACTGAAACTTTATTTGGGCTTGGTAAAATAAATTATAACTCTCCTGTCCATTTAAGCTGCAGTTTAAAATTGAAATGATTAGAATTAGCCTCAGGTGTCTACTGATTAATAATGAAGAGTGGGATATAAATCAGATTACTGTTCATTGCAGGAATTTGATCAGGACATTACAAGATATTTGATATAAACACAGGAAATTTTGTGTGGATCTCCTTTATGTGCAAAAAACACACCTAACAAGATTCACATACAGATGTGCCTATACATGTAGAATAGTAGCGTATTGGTAATTAGTGCTGAATTGCACAACGCAATTGCCATGCTCACAAACTTTCTCAATGAGAGACCCACCTGGCAATTAAAGACACAACCTCGCCACACTCTAATCATACTTGCATCATACTGGATAAGTGGATAACCTATACTTATACACTAAAATTATTGTATAAACACTTAGGGACATCTATAATGGTAAGTATTAATTAAAGAGGTATATGTTAACACACTAGGGACCAGGGAAAAAAAAAAAAAATTCTATTCTTATTGTCCCCTGTGATCACATTTTATCATGACTTCTGGGAGTAAGAGAGCACAAAACTTTTTTAACTGCTGATGGCAACATACCTACTTTTCCTTTATACTAGTAATTTAATTTAAGCCCTGCAAAACAATAATAAATTATTGCCATTGAAAAGACTTTTATCAGTACATTTATACATTTTTATATCACAGTTTGTTGGAGCCTGGGGGACACAGACACATGGAGGTAAGCTTTTTTTAGCTCAAAGTTCACTTAGCAATAATCTTATGCGAATACACTATTACACCAGTGACTGATGCCAGTTCTTCCTTTTTTTGGGCTATGTGTAATCCACTGTGCATCCCCCTACCTGTTTGTCCCTTTTCCAGTCCACTTATGCGCTTGCTTAGGCAATGACAGCGGTTGTCTCAACCTTGTGATCTTTGACATCATACATTCTCCTTGAATGGGCATGACACATTTTTGTCAAGTAGTAATTAATCGTGAAACGCGTTGAACAGACTACTTGTTACAATCCCATCAACAATTATATTTTGTCATGGCAAAGTTTTTTTTAAATGAGATTATCTGATGGTAAAGGTTGTCACAGACCTATGTACAAGGAATTTGTTACAAACATTTATGTACGCTAAAAATCGATTAATTTCAATTTTTAATGATTAAAATACATAGTAAATGTCTAAAAGAATATTTTTATTACAATATGTATCATTTAGTTGGCACCTCTAAAGTCCCTATATTTATAATTAGTTATTTCTATGTTTGTTGTATTGGGGATGTGGTGCCCAAGTGACTTCCAATCAAACTTTATATATCGATATTTCCAAAACAGGAATATCTGGGAGTTAAAGTGGTTGAAATCCTCAGACATGAAAAATAAACAAAGCAAACCCCACCAGTGTACTAACCTGAATCCAAAGCACTATTTGTTTCATCTCTGTGTTTCATCTGAGGCTAGTCACTTCACAGGACTTATATAACAGTTTACAATTACTTTATTTTTTTTTTTAAATTCTCTTTATTCATTTTCAAGAAAAGGTTTACAGTACAGCAAAAAGAACAGTAAGGTCTGCTAAAACCACGCAGGGTAAGCAGTCCCATAATAAAGAGCAACCACAAAGAAAGAAAAATACAATAAAAGAAAACAGTGCAATATACCAGACTCTGCCTATGACATTTGCAGCCATGATCCATGAGATACATACCCACATCCTGCTCAGGCATTAACCTTAACCCTTCAAGAAGACATTAACCTAACCCAGCCTTTTTCAACCAGGGTGCCCAGGCACCCTGGTGTGCCTTGAGGTTTCTTCAGGGGTGCCTCAGCAAAATGCCCCAAAAATTTACCAAAATTTGTATACAAGGCAGCGGGTGGATGAAGCCTGCCTTTTACGTTACACAAAGTCACAGGTTTTCATTGTGCACCGTTACAACCCTCTAGCTGCCAACCTGCTAACATCCTTGTTTGACTCTCCCCTGCTTCTCTCCATACGTTTTGGGGTCCTATTAGATGAGTGATGGAGAAAACTGAGGAAAAATAGAAACATTGGCATACTAGTCAGTACCAACTTGTACCTCTAACGTTGGGTGTCCTATGTGTGTATGTTGCTGCATTATGTAAAACTATTAGAATCGTTTTTACATTATAGGATGGGGTGCCTCAAGACTGTCCATAATTTTAAAGGGTGCCTCAAGACTGTCCATAATTTCTGGGGTGTGCCTCGACTGGAAAAAGGTTGAGAAACACTGACCTAACCAACCAGGGCCCATAAAGCTACAACCATAAACACACACAAAAAAAAAAAAAAAAAGAAAACAGCACTGATTTACACTAAAACTAGTCTGTGGCAGTGAGGGGAGAAGCCACCCCCCTCCCCCCAAATCTTATTAAATGTAGGCAGTGCCCCTCTGTTCAAGTATGTGGCCTTATAAAGAGGTTAGGTTCTGTTCACCGAGGCCTTCCAAAGTGCTACAGATGGGGAATTAGGTTTCTTACTATATAACTCTTAAAACTATAAGCTTCCTGGCATGGAAAAATAACAGGGTAAGTAGAGTCTGTATAGCTCTAGTAGGGGCCAATCATCTACCAAGCTAAGGAGACCATGCCTGATAGAGGGATTTAACGGCATAGTCGTCACCTCCTGTACACAATGAAAAACATCCTTCCAATATTGCTGGATGAGAGGACATTGCCAGAAGATATGCACAAAATCCACCCCCCTGCAGAACAACGCCAGCATGGAGAAGTGGCTGAGCCTAAGATCTTAGCTATCGTCATATAGATACAGTGCAAACATGTAGTGAATTAACTGGTCATGGGCTGAGATTAGTCTGGTAAAATGTGCGTCCCAGACGTCCTCCCAATCTCCCGTGTCCAGAACCAGGACTACTAACACCCACCTAGACTTACACACACTAATGAGCCTGTCAGTTTCGGGGAACAAAAACATTATTATTAATAATAATAATAATAAGGGCTTGCTAAGCTCATTATCCCACAGGAGGGATTCCAGGGCTGACACTGAGAAGGAGGCTCTAGCCATGTCAAACTGCATCTTGTATGCATGCCTTAGTTGTATATAGAGGAAAAAGTGCTTATTTTGTAGGTGGTAGGAGGACTTCAGTTCATCAAAAAATTTCAACTGCCCATTGGAGGTAATATCACTAAGCTTTTTAACCAACCCCAAATCCTGTTCAAACGACTGGATCTTCAAATGCAAAAAAAGTAGACAGGTTAGGGTTCCTCCACAAGGGAGCATGAAGCGAGTGGGGAAAAGGACTCCTCTGCATGGGCTACCACCCAAGCTCTCATAGAGATAGTTAAAACGTAGGGAAATTTATGAACCAGGCATGCCAAGACTTCGTACGAGCCCACCGACGCGGCCTCTAGAGCAACTGCAATATCATCATACGAGCCACTTATCGACCATTACCAGTTGCCCTGCCAAAAAAAACATGTAGATGTTTAGGACAGCTAAGCCCCCCTCCTTCCAAGGCTGTTGCAGAACCCCCACCCGAAGCAGGGGCACCCCACCTTGCCAAACGAACTCTGAGATCAATGTAGGGATTTAAAAATAGCCTTAGGTATTCACATAGGAGAGTTCCTCAGCATGTACAGCATTAGGGGTAAAAGTTTCATTTTGATTAGAATCACTTTTCCTATCATCGAGAGAGGAAGATTCTGCCAGGCACCCATCTTTTGTTTAAAAATAGATATAATAGCCAGATAAAATCCAATACCAAATTAGTGAAGGTAAGCCCCAAATACTTAACCTTATATACCCACTGAAGAGGTGTAGAATGGGTAGAAGAGTGGCAGGCATCTTTACCGAACAGAAGTTACAATTACTTTAAAGAGAAGTCACAAAAAAAGCCATTTTTATTATTCTGAACCATGTTCTTCATGGAAAGCCATGTGTATTGTTATAAACTTGTATTCTCTCCCTCTCCTAACTGAAGTCCCAGCTCATACTTAGAATGGAAGTCCTCACAAAGCTGTCCTATCTCCTGCCCTAGATCAATGCTTATAATGTACACTCATAAATGATGAAATAATAAAGGCACTGTCATGGTTACTTTGAAGAAATCTAAAAGCTGTAATAATCATTTCCAATCCTTTTGCACTCTCAAGTGAGTTATTCAGTTATTCATTTTCACATTTAGCTGAGGCAGCAGATAGAACAGATTTAGTGGAAGTGTAAAAGGTTGACAATGGGCAGAGACTTCTGGGGCCACTCTCTCTTGGACAGGAAGTAAGGTTAAATTTCCCCAGAAAGGGCATAGACAGTAATCAAAAACCTGGCAAAAGATTCTAACCATTTCACGTTTTATTTAGAATTTGTGTTTACTACTGCCTGTTTCTCTGTTGGAGAAATTTCCTCTCCCTTCCTGTTTCCATAACCACCATTGCTAGGACACAAAACATAGATAATCCTCCTCAAGGGGGACACAGACAGCACTAAAAACCTGACAGAATTTCAAATGCTCCTTCGCCTTGTTGTGGGTTTTCTCTAAGTGCTCCAGTTTCCATCCACAAGGTGAAAAGCTGTTTAGATGGCTTTTGATCGATATCCACATGTGTCTATCTGTACAACTCTAGTAGGGCCACACGAGAAATGTACTACTTTAACTAGAGCCGCTGGCTTTCAGTACTACAATTAGACTCTCCAACGTCTCGATGCCTTCCAAGGATTAGATTTAAGCCCTCTAGTCTGGAGTCTGCAATGCAATAATCACTTACAAAGACAGACAAGTTCCACTCCTGAAGCTTGTACATACTGTATATTAAAATGACTGCAGGAAGGAGATGGTTCTCCAAAATCACAAGCTGGTTGCCAGACAAACTCCAGAAAAAACATAAAAAACACTTTATTCTCAAAAGAAAAATTAGCATATTTCACATTTCAGTGTATTTCACCATTACAGATGTGTAAAGACATACATTCCCTAATAGTTATAAATCAAATATATTGTTTAATGACACTGGATAGGGCGTGGAGGGTAGAAAGTTTTGTAGGCAATATCTGACTGACCTGGTTTCCTAAGCCATCCATCTACTAATGGATATTGGACTGTCATCTACTGTCTAAAGGCATTTTTTAAAGCGGCCATGTATGCATTTGCAAATAGTATATATATTTGAGTTTTGCTTTTCTCTCCTGAACGTTGTATTACATATAGGCGCTGATGTATAAAAACTAAAATGTACCAAAGGGAAAGCTTTTGCCCGTAGCAACCAATAAGGTTTATTTTTTAGTTCCTGGGAAATTTGGTTACTGTGGGAAACTACTCCACATTTGTTCCAGGCCTCTTTGATCTGATTGTTTCAAACCAGATAGTTACTCAATATTGCAAAGTCTAAATCTCCATTCCAAGCACATATAAAATCACACTCAGAGATACGATGCTCTACAATTAGTTTATCTAAAGCCAGACTTTTTTTTTTTAAGATGAACCCCAAGGCGACCCAGTACATATAGTACCTGCCCCCATTAATATCTGCGCTGAGGTTTGGAAATAGAATATAACTTTTTTATTTCTGTTAGGCTGGGTTCACACATACAACTTTTTTATTTCTGCTAGGCTGGGTTCACACATACCAGTATCTCACAGAAGTACACCCCTCACATTTTTGTAAATATTTTGTTATATTTTTTTCCTGTGACAACCTTGCAGAAGTGACACTTTGCTACAATATAAAGTAGCGAGTATACAGCTTGTATAACCGTGTAAATTTGCTGTCCCCTCAAAATAACTCAACACACAGCCAATAATGTCTAAACCGCTGGCAACAAAAGTGAATACACCCCTAAGCGAAAATGTCCAAATTGGGCCCAATTAGCCACCCCTCCCGGTGTCATGTGACTCATTAATGTTACAAATTCTCAGGTGTGAATGGGGAGCAGGTGTGTTAAATTTGGTGTTATCGCTCTCACTCTCTCATACTGGTCACTGGAAGTTCAACATGGCACCTCATGGCAAAGAACTCTCTGAGGAACTGAAAAAAATAATTGTTGCTCTACATAAAGATGGCCTAGGCTAGT
This sequence comes from Pelophylax lessonae, assembly GCF_965119305.1. Classification (NCBI taxonomy): domain Eukaryota; kingdom Metazoa; phylum Chordata; class Amphibia; order Anura; family Ranidae; genus Pelophylax; species Pelophylax lessonae. The sequence goes on from NC_138768.1 coordinate 169,934,926, forward strand.
GATGGCAAACCTTGGCACCCCAGATATTTTGAAAACTACATTTCCCATGATGCTTATGCACTCTGCAGTGTAGTTGAGCACCATGGGAAAAGTAGTGCCAAAACACCTGGGGTGCCAAGGTTCGCCATCACTGGCCTAGGCTATTAGAAGATTTCCAAGACCCTGAAACTGAGCTGCAGCACGATGGCCAAGACCATACAGTGGTTTAACAGAACAGGTTCCACTCGCCATGGTTGACCAAAGAGGTTGAGTGCACGTGCTCAGCGTCATATCCAGAGGTTGTCTTCTTTGGGAAATAGACATATGAGTGCTACCAGCATTGCTGCAGATGTGGGGTTGGGGGGGGGGGTGAGCCTGTCAGTGCTCAGACCATACACCACACACTGCATCAAATTGGTCTGCATGGCTGTTGTCCCAGAAGGAAGCCTCTTCTACAGATGATGCACAAGAAAGCCCACAAACAGTTTGCTGAAGACAAGCAGACTAAGGACATGGATTACTGGAACCATGTCCTGTGGTCTGATGAGACCAAGATAAACTTATTTGGTTCAGACGGTGTCAAGCGTGCGTGGCGGCAACCAGGTGACAAAGAAGCTGAGGGTAAAGTTGATGGACCTGCCAAACACGTCTCCAGACCTAAACCATTTTGAGCATCTGTGGGGCATCCTCAAAGGGAAGATGGAGGAGCGCAAGGTCTCTAACATCCACCAGCTCCGTGATCGTCATGGAGGAGTGGAAGAGGACTCCAGTGGCAACCTGTGAAGCTCTGGTGAACTCCATGCCCAAGAGGGTCAAGGCAGTGCTGGAAAATAATGGTGGCCACACAAAATATTGACACTTTGGGCCCAGCAGTGTAACCAGCTCTCAATGGAGCCGGTTCACACAGCTTCGGGGTGGCCACGGTCCGCACTGGAAAAGGGTCCTGTGTGTCTTTGGTTCTGTTTCAGGTCCGAATTCAGGCAAAAATTCAGATCTGATTCGCACCTGAAAAGGAGAAAAGGGACGCACTGGGCTCCCTGCTGTGAGCAGCAGCCACAGCTAGTGTGAACCTGACCTTAATGTTTGCTGTAGCTTCACTCCAGGCAGAAGCCCACATAATGGGTGTTCCTATAGAGGAGGTACAGGCAGCACTGAAGTCACGGCTTCTCTCCATTCTGCAGTCCTCCTAGTCATGCAGTACTGTGCCTTCTCTGCTCCTTTTGTAAAGATAAATAACTAACCCCACAACCTTCCATAGTCACCAGCCAGTTTAGAGGAAATTATTATAGTAATAGTTGGCAGCTTGTGTTGTGAATGACAGTAACTGGGGAGGAGTCCCTTTATTCGCAAAATCACAACAATACACATTGGCAATGACAATGCTCCTCTCTAGTTACTGTCATTTACAACACAAGCCACCAGCTACTACTGTAGTTATCTCCACTGAATGGGTGCGGGAGGTTGTGGGCTCAGTCTTTTATGAGTACAAAGGAGCCAGATGAGGCACAGGACTGCATAGCAACGAGAACTGCAGATGTTCTGTCTGGCATGCGTTTAAAGGAAAATCGTTTTGCCGGCTCTGTATCTTTACCCCTTCTCTGTGCATGCTCATTCAGAACTAATTATTGGTCTTTTTGCTCCAGCATGGTCAAATAGCAGTGGGGGGAGTCTGAGCAATCTTGCTGCTCAGTACCCACAGCACAGATTTTAAGGGGGAGAAGTGCTATGTGCACTAGATACCCTAGGGGATTTCGCAAATTTCTTTTTGTCCCACTTGGGAAATGTACCTTTACTTTGTGTGAAGGGGATACGAAATTAAAAGGAAATCTCTTCAAAAAGAAGAAAATTCCACACAATTTGACATGTCCTGGTAACAATGGTTACTTGGATAAACAGAGAGGGTCAATCACCCTACTGGGGACAATGACAGCAATAAACAACTCACATATTTTCTAAACCTCTACTAGTCTATCCAGAAATTAAAAAATAAATGGCTATTAGTTATACTTTAAAGTGGTTGTAAACCTCTGGCATCAAATATGAACAAAGCAAACTCCTTTATAGTTTGTACTTGTGTCAATGCAGATGTATCACCTGAGGCCAGTCACTTCACTGGGTATATGTAAGATTTTACAACTATTTTAAGCTCTTTTAAGTGCTGGAGGTGATTTTAGCCGTGTTAGTGCACTTGCAAAAAAAGACAATTGAGTACTGTTCATGGTACTATTTTTATTTGCATTAACATACAATTTTTCAGGACAAGCTTTTGGGGTATGTCACCTTCATCAAGGTTTAAGCAGTACTGATTCACAAACGTTTTAGCAGAATGGTAAAAAAAATCACAATCTCTCAGCCAAAGGAAAAAAAGAGAAAAACAAACATAAACAAAGGAACCTGGCAATGGTAATAGAACTAGCATAGTTAGTGAGATAAGACAGAGGGCGAGCTATAGACTGAGGGGTGGGGGTGATAGTCACAGAGGGGTTTGTAAAAGTTGAATAATGAGTAAGGGAACCCATATCTAAATGTAGGCAGTTATTTTTGTGTCAAATACAAGTATCATTTTTAATTCAAAAGTTTTCCTTTCCCAGATAGTTCTGAAATTCCCTTCAAGGACTAAAACATTGAGGTCTTCTATAGTGTGGTCCGGTTGTGAGAAATGATGTCCCACAGGTGTGCAGAAACTATCTTTATGTTCCTTGATGGTATGCCTGTGCAAATTCATCCTCGCTTGCAACTTCTGTCCTGTTTCGCCTACATAAGATCCCTTGCTACATCTTTTGCATTGGATGAGATATACACCATTACTGGAGGTGCAGTTGAATGACCCTGTGATATTGAAGGTCCCATTTGTGTGTGTGTGACACTTTTAAGCTGGATACACACTATCCAACTTTTGTGGTTAGATTTTCTTCAGATTTACCTTTTCTATGTAGTGCAAGGGCCTGCCAGATTGCATACAAATTGAAAGTGTTTAGACTTACCAAAACCATATAATATGAGGTCAAACCTAAAAGGAAAAAGTCTTCAGAAAATCTTATAGTGTGTATGCCCCTTTAGACTGATTGATTTGGTTGCACAGTTTGCAGCAATTTTTATTGCAGGGTTTGTTTCCATTACTTGTGACTTCGTAATCAGAATGAAGTTTCCTGCTGATTCGTTTATGTCTGAGGTTGGGTGGTTGTCTGAAAGCCAGTATTGGATGTTGTTGGAATATTCCTTTCAGAGTTTCTTCCTTTGTTAAGATGGATTGTAAATTAATCTTTTTTTATCCCTACTAGTGCTGGATTGTATGTGGTGACTAGAGGTACATGGTTATATGTTTTTTTTCTAGTTGTATTGGAGAAGATTTTCTCTTTGGGTTTTCAAGGCCGTGTTTATGCAGGTGTTGAAAGTTTTGTCTTTGTAACCTTTCTTATGGAAGGAGTCTGCTAGTGTTCTGAGATGTTTATCTCTGTCTTCTGGGTCTGAACATATTTAGTGGTATGTGATGGCCTGTTTAGTGTGTTGGGGGTGAAAACTGGAACTGTGGAGATAGTTGCATCGGCAAGTCAGTTTCCTGTATATCGAAGTGTGAAGCTTGTCATTCCCAATGTATATTGTGGTGTTCAGGGAGTTGACATGCCTGTTAGAATAATCCATTTTAGTTTGATCGATGGGTGAAAAGTGTTGATCAATGAGTAAAACTGTTTTAGATTTTCTTCACCTTCTGTCCATATGATAAAGAAAGGATTGTCTCCATATTTAATAGTCATTTCTTTTGCATGGTTGCGCTATTCTTTTTTAATATACATGTTGCTTGGTCCATAGCTGCACCGGCTTTAGATATACATGTTCAGGGTTTGCTCCCCCAATTTTTTGCTTGTTTATTATGTATTCGGTCTGACCAGACTTCTGAGGTTGAGCATCCCCCCACACACACCTGTACTCTATCAGAGTCCACCATCAAGTAGATATAGGAGGAGTCCTTTGTAGTGCATTAGCACATCCATCCCAGCAAGGAGTGTTGTCTCCAAGGGTTGGAGAGGCTGGATTCACCCCTTTTTTATGGATAGTGTAGGACCCACTGATAATGGGGTACTTTGATGCAGTGGTGGGCTTGAGCACGATATGGCCATATGGTGGGACTAAATCCCCATTTTTATTTATGGATTGTCTCCATATTTAATAGTCATTTCTTTTGCATGGTTGCGCTATTCTTTTTTAATATACATATGATAAAGATATCATCGATATTGCAAAAATATCTGTATGGCTTTTGTTGTATGCTGTTCAGGAATTTTTTCCAGATCAGCCATAAATAGGTTTGCATATCGGGGTGCCATTTTACTACCATAGCAGTACCCATACACTGGAGATAGATTGCAGGACTGTGGGACCTCGCGCTTATGGTGTATACAATCTTTGTGATTAAAGTGCTAAAGTGTTGTGCAAAAATAATGGTTTAAGCTGCTTGCTGCAGTGAAAAGTGCTAGTGCTCTTTTTGAAATGATAGCCAGTGATTGCAGCGCTGCTTTAAAATAATTGTGCAAATATGCTTAAATTCATATAATCAATAATTGGTAATAAAATTCATAAAAATTCATATAAAGTGCTTCGACAAACTATAAATGTCCATATATCAATCCTCCCGAAATAATAAGGTGCTTGAGTGCTTGATCCGTGCTGTATGCGGGGTAACCCCCTTTGGTTATCTACTTACCACCAAGTGGCTAATAGCAGGCATGAAGTGCTGGTAAGGCTTTGCACACAGCTTCTTCGATGTATATGGGAAGATTGTTGCTGGAAAGATCCTCAAATGCAGTGATAAATCCCGAGTATCCTCATAAAAGAAAACTGATCATGGTGAAGATCGTTTTAACAGGGAATTTATTGAGGTAAACAACAGGGGTATACTCACAAACATTGTTAAAAGACATGCAAGAATACAAAGCATGGCTCGGTGGTTAGCTGCTCCCGCAGCGTGCGTTCCACCGGCCGGAAATCACGTGGCTGTCCGCTCGACCAATCGCTAGACGCGTTTCGCTGTAAGACACAGCGTCATCTGTAGCTCATCTGACGCTGTGTTTTACAGCGAAACGCGTCTAGCGATTGGTCGAGCGGACAGCCACGTGATTTCCGGCCGATGGAACGCACGCTGCGGGAGCAGCTAACCACCGAGCCATGCTTTGTATTCTTGCATGTCTTTTAACAATGTTTGTGAGTATACCCCTGTTGTTTACCTCAATAAATTCCCTGTTAAAACGATCTTCACCATGATCAGTTTTCTTTTATGAGGATACTCGGGATTTATCACTGCATTTGAGGATCTTTCCAGCAACAATCTTCCCATATACATCGAAGAAGCTGTGTGCAAAGCCTTACCAGCACTTCATGCCTGCTATTAACCACTTGGTGGTAAGTAGATAACCAAAGGGGGGTAACCCCGCATACAGCACGGATCAAGCACTCAAGCACCTTATTATTTCGGGAGGATTGATATATGGACATTTATAGTTTGTCGAAGCACTTCATATGAATTTATATGAATTTTTATGAATTTTATTACCAATTATTGATTATATGAATTTAAGCATATTTGCACAATTATTTTAAAGCAGCGCTGCAATCACTGACTATCACTGGGGATAGATGTCATTATTGAAAGTGATATAGGTGTGTGTGTGTAAGAATGAGGTTGATGAGCTGTGTAACATCCTCAGCATTGTATTTGGGGTTTGGTGAGGATGATAAAAATCTGTGCCATGCAGCCATCCCATCCTTCTGAGGGATGTTACTGTACAGAGATTCTACACCCATAGTGACTGGAAGTGTATTTTGTGGTACTGGCATACCATCAAGGAACATAAAGAAGATAGTTTCTGCACACCAGTGGGACATCATTTCACACAACTGGACCACACTATAGAAGACCTCAATGTTTTAGTCCTTAAAAGGGAATTTTAGAACTATCCAGGAAAGAAAAAAACTTTTGAATTAAAAATGATACTTCTATTTGACACAAAAAATAACTTCCTAAATTTAGCTATGGGCTTCCTTACTCATTATTCTACTTTTAGGCCTCTTGCACACGATACTCCTGTTTGAGCATCTTGCGGCTTGAAAATGCTCAGTACAGCTTTTTGAGCTAAAATACTGGCCATTAATTGTAATGTGCCTATGCACACAGGCGCGTAAACAAGCGCTGTGCATTCTTCGGTAAGAACAAAATAGAAAAATCTGAATTTTTGGTCAGTAATTTAAGCCTCAATGCTTGCAAATACTCATGAATACTCTCGAATACTCACAAATACATACAAAAAAAAAGGTCTGGAAAAAAGTAGATGCTCAAACAGGAGTATTGTGTGCAAGAGGCCAAAAGGAGATGCTCAAACAGGAGTATCGTGTGCAAGAGGCCTTACAAACCCCTCTGTGACTATCACCCCCCCCAGTCTATAGCTCTCCCTCTGTCTTATCTCACTAACTATGCTAATTCTATTACTATTGCCAGGTACCTTTGTTTATTTCTCTCTTTTTTTTCCTTTGGCTGAGAGATTGTGATTTTTTTTTTTACCATTCTGCTAAAACGTTTGTGAATCAGTACTGCTTGGACCTTGATGAAGGGGACATACCCCGAAAGCCTGTCCTGAAAAATTGTATGTTAGTGCAAATAGAACAAGTATCACAGACAGTACTCAATAGGCTCTTTGAAGTGAAATGTGTCTTATGGGCCATACACACTATAAGATTTTCTGAAGACTTTTTCTTTAGACTTACCAAAACCTTATAATATGAGGTCAAACCTAAACACTTTCAATTTGTATGCAATCTGGCAGGCCCTTGCACTACATAGAAAAGGTAAATCTGAAGGAAATCTAACCACAAAAGTTGGATAGTGTGTATCCAGCTTAAGAGATAGGCCCAGGCAGGTTGTTCCTTTAGTCTGCCCCTTTTTAAAACGTGTTTGTCTTTTAAACTTTATGTCAGAGTATAGACGATGTTTTTTCAGAAGCATACTTCAATTCACTTACTCTTGACTGACGCATTACGTCTAGAATGCTTTTCCAAGCATCAACTACACTTTCATGAAAATAATACTTTGTGAGAAAAGAGTGTTGTGGCCATCCTTTCTTTTAATGCAAACTAACGTTGACTATATTCAACTTTTCAAACTTTAATCATAAATAAATCCTCTGGGGAAAAAAATGTGAAATCCACTGGCTAACTATGAATGCATGTTTCAGCCTTTTTGGACATGACAGGTCTACATATTTTATGTCATACAATACACACAAACATGGAACTCCAGTATTTATTGCCATTTACAACACCTATAATTAACACTAAAATCCTACTTTGCTTTAAGTATGTATAATATAGATACAACAGGTCTGCAAAATTGTTTCCAAGCAATATCCATACCCAAAAACAGAAGTGGACTATCTCTAAAGGTAAACAGCTCTGGGTTTTAGTCATCCTTCAATACACCAAACTTCATTACATAGCTGGTGGATATTTCAGCTCACTAGTACATGAAGTTACACCTAAAGTGATACTAAACCCAAAAAAAAAAAATCAGTCTGTATATGCAGTAAAGCATGCTATATATTGTTAGATGTTGTTATACTCACTATGGAACCTAAAGGGTTAATCATCTGCATTGTGTAAAAAGGCAGATTAGGCTGATTGATCCTGTCCCAAACAGAGCCTTGGGGGCATGCTGCACATGCTCAGTTTGGTGTGTATTGCTAGAGTTTTCTTTTTCTTGGGAGAGTGCATGTGATCATTACAGGGCCAATCAGCACTGTCCAGACAGAGGGTCAGGGGTCCTGCAGCCTCATAGGACAATCAGAGGAGAAGGAAAACTCCTCCTACAAGCTCTACCCAGACACTAATAGAAGTCCCAAAACTGCTCTAACTGCGGATGAGAAAAAGTATTTAGCAGTTTATATTTACTATACCTATTGCATTTCCATGTTCTTTGCACTGTGGGAAACCAGATATAGTGCATGAAGGTCCTGGGTTTAGTAACAAAAGAATAAAAAATGATGTTAGCTTAATTCGGCTGTTTATAATTAGGATTGGGAGACACAGCCAGCTGAAGTTTCCTCAGGGGGAAGGTTGACTGGCTGGTTACCATTTTCTTGGCAGACCGATACGAAGGTATTTGTTGAGGATATCAGCAGAAAGCTTTTCCTCCCTCCTTCATAGACACAAACGCCTACATTCACTCATTGAAAATGTGAATGTTTGTAAAAAGATCTGAGAATGATCATTCAGCAGCGATTTGCACATGCATGGGTGGCTGCCTTTTTATGTTTCTAGACTGCCTTAAGATGCCTCTGCTAAATTCACGGCTTAATTAGTATCATAACAAGTGGTTCTTTGCATATCAGGCAATGCAAACTTGCTGAATCATACTTGAGGAAAAATAACTCCAGCCAGCAAGGCATAGTATGTTTTTAAAGTGGTTGTATAGGCTGAAGGTTTTTACCTTCTTGCATTCTTTGCATGAAGGTATAAAAACCTTCAGTGTGCAGCTTCCCCCTCAGCCCCCACTAAGACTGACCTAAGCCCAATCTCGATCCAGGGACATCTACGAGAGCCGAGGCTCTCCCCGGGCTCTACCTCCTCATTGGTTGAGATGCAGCAGCAAAAGCCATTGGCTCTAGCTGCTGTCAATCACAGCCAGTGAGGTGGGAGCGGAGGGCGGACTTACAGACACAGAGAGCCAGCTTGGGTGCGAGCATAATTGAGTGCCCCTATAGCAAGCGGCTTGCTATGGGGGCATTTGGCAAGGGGAGGGGCTCATAGCATCGGCAGGGGACCCGAGAAGAGGAGGATGCTCAATGCAAAACCATTACACAGAGCAGCTAAGTAAGACATGTTTGTTATTACTATTTTTTTTTTAAATTTCCTTTACAAACGCTTTAATCATTCTAAAAAGACAGACAGACAGACTAGCATGAGAGAGGAAAATAAAGCACAACCACCGCACACAGTGTGACTAAGAACTAAGCAGGGTTCACATATGCAACAATCTAACATTTACTTCTGCTATAGGTCGAAAATCTTTCTAGACCTTTTCTGCCGAATAGCATATACAAATACAAACAGGAGTCATGTAAACAACTGGTTTGATTTTAAGTTTGGTTTAATTAGATTATAAGGGGATGACATTTTTCCATATGAGAAGCAACATTAAAAAGAAACCCACCCAAAGGAGCTAACAATCATAAAACAAAGTTAATTAAAAATGCTGGTGAAGCACTGTATTATTCTTCAATATTCAGGTGTCTTTAAACAATATTTATTTAAAGCACCATTAGCTATACATAAGTACAATTTTCAAAAAATATGTTTAATTCATACATCATGTGACATGTGGAGTCCCTCCTGTTGCTATATGAGTCAATGAATGCACATTACATTAATGATGATTGTCCAGTTTGTTCCAAGCTAAATAAAGCTATTCAGAATTTTTTATTTATTTTTAATGCCCATGAATTGAATTGCCCTAAAGATGTCATAAAATGTAAAACTACTGTTCTGCATTTTGATAAACAATACTGATCTAGGTAATTTTGGAAAGACCTTGGCTACATTAGCAAAAATTTGCAAAGTCATAGAGGTTAATTTATCCTCGTCTATTTTTGGCATAAACAAGTCCAAAACACAAAAACATATTTAACATGCAGTTCATGCAAGACAGCCCAAGAATTTATAGGAACTGTAGGCTTTTTGCCAGGAAGAATGGGCAGCTTTACTATCTGAGAAGATAAAGAGCCTCATCCACAAATACCACAAAATACTTCAAGCTGTTATTGATGGTAAAAGGGGGCAATACACAGTATTAAGAACTGGGGTATGTAAACTTTTGATCAGGGTCATTTGGATAGTTTCTGTTGTCATTATGATTTAAAAAAAAGAGTAAACACAGTTGATTGATAATAAATGGCTTCAGCCAAACACTAACCATGAGTGAAAGAAAAGTTTTTGTGTTATCATTCATATTCTCTGAAAAAAAAGGAATCATTAATTCTGCCAGGGTATGTAAACTTATGAGCATGACTGTACAGTGTAATATGGCAAACCATGGATCACCAGCCAAAAGCTTGTAGAAGTACAGACTTTATTTCTTTTTCAAAAAGAACAAAACCAAAACAGCTTTTCTACTGCAAAGGAAAGACAAACAGCCCATCATTCTAGTATAAAGAAAACAACAGAATGGTTTACCTCCAATATACCAGTTCCACGCTAAGGGCTCTAGTTCACAAAAATCAAACTGAGGAACTAGAAAGTGCATAGAAAAAAAAATAACAGAATGGCTCACCTCCAATATACCAATGCCACACTAAACTTTAGGGTTCCCATCTGCTTCAGGGTACCACAAAGGCTGCAGGAGCTCAGCAATACAATGTTTCAGTTGCCAGACTGTTCACACTTTCTTTCAGCTGTGAACTACACCACTTAACTTCACTTCCACATGGTGACTTCCTGCTCCTTTTCAAGACTCCCTTGCAGGTGGGTTAACCCTTTTCGTGAACAAAGTCCCTGCAATCAGGGTTTGGGGGCTTTTTCCCACCTAAAATCTCTCTGAGCCTCCTATTTTCAGGCCCCAAATGTGGACTTACCAATCCTGAGAGAAATGTAAATCAGTCCTCTTCTCTCCAACCCTGCAATCCTTTACCCTGCAACACCTCACCCTGCATAGGCGAGAACCTCTGAGTACTCAAAAACATCTCTTGAACTCTCGCTTAAAGGGATCACACACAAATAGTGGGGAAATCTCAAGTCCAGGACCCTTTCCTGGCATCCTGTACAACAACCTGGGATTGAAAGTACCCTTTCAGTGTTTGCAGACACAAAGCTATGTACTAGAAACCAGTCCCTTGTAAGATACAGTATGTCCAACTCACAAATTCCCTATGACCTGAACATAATTTCAAGGATTCTTCTGTTGCAAAAAGGTTGAGAAAAGCAGATATTGAGGAATGTGAACTGGTATCATGGCTCAAATACCCACATGCAAGGTTAACTGGTGTCTACAGCGAGCAAGATACTTGTATTAAAAGAAGAATAGACTTGAGATGTAATCTGTCCCTTTCATCTACAATATGCAGTTAAGTTTGGGCTCTAGTTCACAAAAAAGGCACCGTGGAACTAAAAAGTGCAGAGAAATGAAAAAAATAAAATAAAATAAAGAGCATGGGGGGCCTCTGTTGCCTAGAAAGATTACCTGAACTCAATTTATACATCCTTGAGAAGAAATGATTATGAGAGAATATAATCATCTTGTATTGATATATAAATTATCCATACAGTAAATTCACTGGATAAGTGCTCACTTTAAAGTGTTACTAAACCCACAACAGTAAAATCAGTCTGTATTTGCAGTAAAGCATGCTTGTTATACTTACTGTGAAGCCTAAGGGGTAATATTGGAAATACCGCATGCGTGATGATTTTTATGGTTTTCATGTAGATAAATCTTCTTTGCAAATCAAGCAGGAAGATATATTTGGGTTTAGTAGTTAGTGTGATGTGTACGATTGGGTAGCACACTTTGGCTACCATATCATATGCCTTATTTTTAAGATGAGCTAAAAATCCAAATGAATACAGTAAAACTAACATATCAGCTTTAGTAACCTTTAAATATATATCATTTTTAAATATATATATCAATGTCTTCTCCAATCCTCTCCTCCTTCCACAGTCCCCAATATTTTTCTTGATAATGCAGAGCCTTGGGGACACTCTGTAAATGCTCAGTTTGGTGTATTACTAGAGAGCTTTTTATTTTTCTTGGGAGGGTGCATGTGATCAGTATAGATCCAATCAGCACTGTCCAGATAAAGGGTCAGGGGTCCTGTATCCCGATAGGACAGTCAGTGCAGAATAAAAACTCCTCCCACAAGCTTTAACCAGGCACTCATAGAAGTCACGAGACTGCTATATACTGCTGAGAAAAGATATTTAGCAGTTTATATTTACTAAAATAGTTGCATTTCCATGTACTGTGGAAAAGCAGATATAGTGAATGCAGGGTGCTGGGTTTAGTAACACTTTAAGGACACCACTTAAGACATAAGGGTTCTCCCTGCAGTGGTTTTAAAAGACTTCCACACTGGGAGAAGTGTGGCAAACTATTGCATGAAGTGTCCAAGTTAGCGCACTCCACACATTTCTATATATAAATAATCTCACTGTTCAATAGGAACGTGCAGAAGATAAGAAGTGCTGAAACTTTGCCTGTCAGAATGAAATGAGATTTAACTGTGATGGGAAAAAATATTCAAGAGACAGCTACAAAAGTATGTGGCTGCACTTCATATCTGCAGTAATTTTATTTCCATCCACCCCCAGATTCTCTTTATTTTCCTCATATGAAAATATGGAATAGTTTTTATATTTTTAACAAAACATTAATAGATCCTAATGCCTTTCAGAAATAAAATTTGACCACGCTAGGGGCTAATGCTATTTAGATCTAAGTATTTTTTTACCAGGTCTTTATTGTGTGCTGCACACAGATGCATGGTGTATAATCTTGCGCTACATTCAGCTGAGAAAAATCAAAGTAGAACACATTCTCCGTTCGTGGTTCGTTTTTCGGCAAAATGTAACAAGAAAAAAAACAAAAAAAAAAACCAATGCATGTACATGTGTAAAAAACATCTTTGGCAGAAATTTTTAAAAATATGATTATTATTATTTAAACAGGAAATCCAGTCTAGACACTGCCTAAACAGGAAGTGACTAGTGCCCTGGCACATGTTTTTTGCTTTTCTTGTCTCCATTCTGCTCCTAATTTTACCATAGCAAGGAGCATTTCCCAAAGTGACCTCATTGCTGCAGTGGAGCTAAAGCCTGAACTCTGGGATCCAGAGTATCCCCGATATTCACACCAAATTGGGACCTCTTAAGTGGCAGGCACAAGAAGAAATCAATCTCAAATAGCCCTAGTATGGTATTTGTGGAATCTTAAGCTGGCCATATATTACACAATTTTCTTATTCAATTTCCTTTACATTTACCTTCAACTATGTAGTGCAAGGGTCTACCTGACTGCATACAAATATAAAGTGTTCATTTTGACCTCATATTATATGGGTTTGGTAAATCTAAAGGAAAAGTGTTTCATGTATGGCCAGCCTTACAGAATAGAAGGTCCTTGATGGCCAGGCTTCACATGAATGAATTATGTAAAGCGCTGTGTATATTGATGGCCCAGTGTAAATGCATGCCATGTACATGGAAGCACTTTGTGGACCATTTTTTATGCAGGGTTATTCTGCTAGCAAGATCCTACGTTGATATCAGTATTTTATTATGCCCACGTGCATGAGTTCTAATGCTTTTTTCCTTCCTTTGGAAAAACTGCAAGTTTAGGATTCTGAAATCGCAAGACTTTTTTTTCGTTTTTTTGGATGAACTGGACTGACGTGAAACCTTTAGTTTAAAAAAAAAAAAATTGTTAAACTGATTACAGTGGAACTTAAGTGCATCCAAGCACCACACCTAAGCATCAAAACAAATCCCCCCCATCCATCATGGCTTTATTTTGTAGAGAAATCACTTTGAAAAACACCTCCTAGTATTTAGTATAGTGGACATCCTGAGTAATTGCAGATGATTCATGTAGCATTAACTTCCTGGAATCCATCTGCCCTTAGTAATGCAGGTAGGAGGGTGTGCTTAGCTGTAAAAGCCCCTCATTCCCTACTCCCAGGGGGAAAAAAAATGCCTATGAAGACTATGTATCAGCATACATCATTTCAGCCTAGACCAGAAACCATCTGGAGAAATGTAAAATAAAAGGTTAAAACAAGAAAATATAGTACAATTTCCTGTCTATTTACTATTAGCAGCATAAGCATTAAAATAGTTAATAGTGATTAAGAGAGTTAAGCTCTGCTTTAAAAAGAGTAATATTGGAAATACCGCATGCGTGATGATTTTTATGGTTTTCATGTAGATAAATCTTCTTTGCAAATCCAGCAGGAAGATATATTTGGGTTTAGTAGTTGTGTACGATTGGGTAGCACACTTTAGCTACCATATCATTTGCCTTACTTTTAAAATGAGCTAAAAATCCACATGAATACAGTAAAACGAACATATCAGCTTTAGTAACCTTTAAAATATATATAATTTTTATGCATTATGTAGTGTCCGCTACTCCTCTCTGTCAATCCCTCCATTGGCTTTCGGGTCACCCAACAAATTAAATTCAAAATACTAACAACGTCTTACAAAGCCATCCACAGTTTAGCCCCCAGTTACATCACTAGCCTAGTCTCAAAATACCAACCTAATCGCACTCTTCGTTCCTCTCAAAACCTCCTGCTCTCTAGCTCCCTCATCACCTCCTCCTATACTCCCCTCCAGGACTTTTCGAGCCTCTCCAATCATATGGAACTCCTTACCCCAATTCCCTACTCTATTAGCTTTTAGACGATCCCTGAAAACCCTCCTCTTCAGAGAAGCCTATCCTACGCACAGTGGTGGGATTCAAAAATTTTAGTAACCAGTTCCGACTTTCAGTAAAGGTGTCAAATCTGTCCGCCGAAAATGTCGCAGTCCCGCTAAAAATCGCAGATCACCGCCATTACTAGTAAAAAAAAAAAAAAAAGACATAAATCCTTCCCGTAGTTAGTAGACGTGATAATTTTGCGCAAACCAATCAAAATACGCTTATTGCGATTTTTTTTTTAACCAAAAAGATTTAGCAGATAACAAATTGGCCTAAAATGATAAAAAAATTGATTTGTGTGAGTTTCACCTCAGGGGGTCTCATCATCCCCGTCGGGCAGCAGTAGGTCCCCCAGAACCCCCTGTAGGGAAGGAGCTCCTGGTGGGAGATGGCCACGCAGAAGCCTTAAGGTGAGAAGGGGTTCCTGTCCAGGGCCCTGTCTCCAAGGGGAGAAGGGGTCCCTGCCTCCAAGGGGAGAAGGGGCCCCTGCCTCCAAGGGGAGAAGGGTCCCCTGCCTCCAAGGGGAGAAGGGGTCCCTGACTCCAAGGGGAGAAGGGGTCCCTGTCTCCAGAGGAGAAGGGGTCCCTGTCTCCAGAGGAGAAGGGGTCCCTGTCTCCAAGGGGAGAAGGGGTCCCAGCCTCCAAGGGGAGAAGGGGTCCCTGCCTCCAGGGGAGAAGGGGTCCCTGACTCCAGAGGAGAAGGGGTCCCTGTCTCCAAGGGGAGAAGGGGTCCCTGTCTCCAAGGGGAGAAGGGGTCCCTGTCTCCAGAGGAGAAGGGGTCCCTGTCTCCAAGGGGAGAAGGGGTCCCTGACTCCAAGGGGAGAAGGGGTCCCTGCCTCCAGGCGAGAAGGGGTCCCTGCCTCCAGGGGAGAAGGGGTCCCTGACTCCAGAGGAGAAGGGGTCCCTGTCTCCAAGGGGAGAAGGGGTCCCTGACTCCAAGGGGAGAAGGGGTCCCTGACTCCAAGGGGAGAAGGGGTCCCTGACTCCAAAGGGAGAAGGGGTCCCTGACTCCAGAGGAGAAGGGGTCCCTGACTCCAAGGGGAGAAGGGGTTCCTGACTCCAAGGGGAGAAGGGGTTCCTGACTCCAAGGGGAGAAGGGGTTCCTGACTCCAAGGGGAGAAGGGGTTCCTGACTCCAAGGGGAGAAGGGGTTCCTGACTCCAGGGGAGAAGGGGTCCCTGACTCCAGGGGAGAAGGGGTCCCTGACTCCAAAGGGAGAAGGGGTCCCTGACTCCAAAGGGAGAAGGGGTCCCTGACTCCAAAGGGAGAAGGGGTCCCTGACTCCAAAGGGAGAAGGGGTCCCTGACTCCAAAGGGAGAATGGGTCCCTGACTCCAAAGGGAGAAGGGGTCCCTGACTCCAGAGGAGAAGGGGTCCCTGTCTCCAAGGGGAGAAGGGGTCCCTGACTCCAAAGGGAGAAGGGGTCCCTGACTCCAAAGGGAGAAGGGGTCCCTGACTCCAAAGGGAGAAGGGGTCCCTGACTCCAGAGGAGAAGGGGTCCCTGTCTCCCAGGGGAGAAGGGGTCCCTGACTCCAAGGGGAGAAGGGGTCCCTGACTCCAAGGGGAGAAGGGGTCCCTGACTCCAAGGGGAGAAGGGGTCCCTGACTCCAGGGGAGAAGGGGTCCCTGACTCCAAGGGGAGAAGGGGTCCCTGACTCCAAAGGGAGAAGGGGTCCCTGACTCCAAAGGGAGAAGGGGTCCCTGACTCCAAAGGGAGAAGGGGTCCCTGACTCCAGAGGAGAAGGGGTCCCTGTCTCCAAGGGGAGAAGGGGTCCCTGTCTCCAAGGGGAGAAGGGGTCCCTGACTCCAAAGGGAGAAGGGGTCCCTGACTCCAAAGGGAGAAGGGGTCCCTGACTCCAAAGGGAGAAGGGGTCCCTGACTCCAGAGGAGAAGGGGTCCCTGTCTCCCAGGGGAGAAGGGGTCCCTGACTCCAGGGGAGAAGGGGTTCCTGACTCCAGGGGAGAAGGGGTCCCTGACTCCAAGGGGAGAAGGGGTCCCTGACTCCAAAGGGAGAAGGGGTCCCTGACTCCAGAGGAGAAGGGGTCCCTGTCTCCAAGGGGAGAAGGGGTCCCTGACTCCAGGGGAGAAGGGGTCCCTGACTCCAGGGGAGAAGGGGTCCCTGACTCCAGGGGAGAAGGGGTCCCTGACTCCAAGGGGAGAAGGGGTTCCTGACTCCAGGGGAGAAGGGGTCCCTGTCTCCAAGGGGAGAAGGGGTCCCTGACTCCAAAGGGAGAAGGGGTGCCTGACTCCAAAGGGAGAAGGGGTCCCTGACTCCAAAGGGAGAAGGGGTCCCTGACTCCAAAGGGAGAAGGGGTCCCTGACTCCAAAGGGAGAAGGGGTCCCTGACTCCAGAGGAGAAGGGGTCCCTGTCTCCAAGGGGAGAAGGGGTCCCTGACTCCAAAGGGAGAAGGGGTCCCTGACTCCAAAGGGAGAAGGGGTCCCTGACTCCAAAGGGAGAAGGGGTCCCTGTCTCCCAGGGGAGAAGGGGTCCCTGACTCCAGGGGAGATAGTGTGGGGTATGGGATGGTGTGTGGGGGATGGGGTCACCTCACTCACCTTTACCAAGCTGCAGGACACTCATCCACAGTCACCGACCTGGGCTTCTTCCAGCAGCAGCATGGATGGGCAATCAGCTCAGAGGGTGACCTGTGTATGACAGGGGGGAGGAGGGGGGCTAGCCTTGCAGACATCCCTGCTGTGTCCTCCGGCTCTCTTAGTGCACCTGGCTGTGTGCTTTAGTTCTTTCACTTGCGCGAGAGCCGACTGGGGGGGGGGAGGGAGAGGGGGAGTGAGGTCGGGACTCTGGCTATGGAGGAGAGGAGACTGTGCTGCTTAGTGGAGCAGGAAGGGATGGGCGACTCAAGACAAGGAGCAGCCAGCGCGGAGGTGAGCAGGAAGCTTTGCTCTCCACCCTCAGAGACGGCTCTTTAATTAGCAACTGCCTATTTAAAGAGCCGTCTCTGCCACTGCTCTCGGGCTTCCACCGGTTCCACGAACTTGTAAAATGTTAATAACAGGTTCGGTGGAACCGGTGAGAACCGGCTGAATCCCACCACTGCCTACGCACACCTAACAACTATACTTCCATTTCCGCCATCAGATCATCCCCCCCAGTTATTGCCTTTAGTTTCACTTGACCCTCCCTTCTAGATTGTAAGCTCTAACGAGCAGGGCCCTCTAATTCCTACTGTATTGAATTGTATTGTAACTGTATTGTCTTCCCTCATATTGTAAAGCACTGCGCAAACTGTTGGCGCTATATAAATCCTGTATAATAATATTAATAATAATATTATAACATGTAGTAACTTGTAGACAGACTGCACTTAATTTGGAGCGTCAGTCCCTTTTTTCCTGAAAATGACCCGATGCTCAGAGGAGAAAGACAGACACATGCTTCATTGCTAAAATAAATATGGACTGCATAGTGGACTTTGTGAACCTATAGCTTGCGTTCCTCTTGGTTCCCTCTCATCTGGGCAAGAAACTAATGAAGTGCACACAGGGGCCTGAGTTTGATTTTTATATAATATTTCTTGCGCAATCAATACTCAGGGATGATAAATATTTTGTCATAAACTATTACTTTTGAAAAGAAAGTTTCATTTGAAGATTTACAATTTTACCCTAATTTATTAAATTACTAGCAGTAAATACAGCTCTACATTATTATATGATTATAGGTTAGAGTTCATTCCAATCCAATGTTTTATTAATTGATGAGCAATTGCTTGCCTTGGAGGAACAACCAAACTTTGCTGGTTACCCTTGATCAAAGCTTCTACAACCTACAAAATAAAGAGAAAAAAAAAAAGTTGTAAGGGATTGTCCCGTAAAGGAATGCAATGTTGTAAGAGCAACAGCTAGCTATTACTGACTGAGTGCTTTGCTAGTTGTAACCATAGAGAAATTCTATATACACTATATTTTCCAAGGTATTTGGATGCCTGCCCGTACACGCACAAATTTTAATGGCATCCCAGTCTTAAGTCTGTAGGGTTCAATATTGAGTTGGCCCATCCTTTGAAGCTATAACAGTTTCAACTCTTCTGGGTAAGGCTGTTCAGAAGGTTTAGGAGCATGTTTATCGGAACGTTTGACTATTCTTCCAGATGCGCAGTTTCCGCTCTAATTCATCCGAAAGGTGTTCTATTGGATTGAGGTCAGGACTCTGTGCAGGCCAGTCAAGTTCCTCCACCCCAAACTCTCTCATCCATGTCTTTATGGGCCTTGCTTTGTGCACCGGTGCTCAGTCATGTTGGAACAGGAAGGGGCCATTCCTAAAGTTGGGAGCATGAATTTGTCCAAAATGTCTTGGTATGCTAACGCCTTAAGAGTTGCCTTCACTGGAACTAAAGGGCCAAGTCCAACCTCTGAAAAACAACCCCACACCATAATCCCCCCTCCACCAAATGATTTAGATCAGTGTACAAAGCAAGATCCATAAAGACATGGATGAGAGAGTTTGGGGGTGGAGGAACTTGACTATCCTGCGTCCTGACCTCAACCTGATAGAACACCTTTGGGATGAATTAGAGCAGAGACTGTGAGCCAGGCCTTCTTGTCCACATCAGTGCCTGACCTCACAAATGCGCTTCTGGAAGAATGGTCAAACATTCCCATAGACATACTCCTAAACCTTGTGAACAGCCTTCCCAGAAGAGTTGAAGCTGTTTTAACTGCAAAGGGTGGACCAACTCAATATTGAACCCTACAGACTAAAGCCCTGTACACACGATCAGATTATCGAACGATCTGTCGTCCGTTTTTTGTGGCATGCTAGTCTGATGTGGAAAGTGAAGAGGTTATTTTCATATAAATTTTCCCGTATGACAGAATTCTACTTCAGAAGTGATGTCATGTGCTGGATTGCTTTGTATGTGTTCTTTCGTCTCTGAGCATGCCTAGTCTTGCTCTTAAGATTTTTTTCCGTTGAAATCTGTACAAATAAGATGAAAATCGGACGTTGTATTACAGACGACTAAAAATTTATAGCCTGCACATCAGGATTTTGTCAGCCGAAAAGTCGGAGTTGGCTGTCGAAAGCACCATACTAACAATCCGAAAATCGGCAGATCGGTCGTCGGACGAATTTTCTCTACAGATTTTCTTATCGTGTGTACGGGCCTTAAGACTGGGGTGCCTTTAAAGTTCATGAGCGTGTAAAGGCAGGAATCCATATACTTTAGACAGCATAGTACTGTATATGTCTGCCTATCTGAGGATTCCAGCCACTTGTCCAGTGAATTGTTTTTTGGCAATATCTGCATGGCAGGTACAAGAACTAAAAGGAAATATGCCTTAAAAAAAGCTGAGCTACTAGAAGTGCCTCTAATTGTTAAATATAAATGCTTTAAAGAAATGCTAAACCATAATACCACTGTATGAACTGGATGACAGTTTTGAATAGAATAGGCAAAATTTTTTGTTACAATGATGGGGTAAGTTGGAAGGCCAATCTGGTTTGCATGGAAATCTGCTTGTTGTAGACAGGAAAGGGTTAAATAAAGTCTGTAGTAACAGTTTACCCAAACTGGTGATAAAGCGCTGAGTAAAGAGAAACATTAGGGCGATTTGCAGCATCTACATTAAGAACAAATTCTTGCCCGAAGCAAAGCTTTGATTAAACAACTAAAATGTCTCCTGGCTTTGCCATCCAGCTATAATAATATTTTCAGTTAAAAAATAAAAAGGTAGTGTTTTACACCCTATCAAATCTCAAGAGCTAACAAAAGAATACATATCGTGCTGGAGAGGCCGGTCTGCCTTTAGAAGCATACATTTTATGATTGCCGTGGAGTAATTTCCAAAGTATAGAATCTAAACATTGTCCCATGTGGCCTGCAATGGCTGTGATATTTCTTGCAAAACCAGCGTAATCAAAAAAAGAATCAATACAAGCTGGAAATGAAATTGAACTTTACCTGTTCTCTGGTGAACCAACGAGCATCTTCTATTTCAATCTTGTCAACTGTAATATCTGTAGCTATTGCGACACCCAGGCAACCAATCATCAGGGAGGAAGGCATAGGCCAAGGCTGGCAGGAAACGTACTGAACGTAGCCAACCTTCACTCCGCTCTCCTCCAGCACTTCTCTCCGAACAGCATCTTCTATTGTTTCCCCTAGAGAGAACAAATAACAATGTGCACATTCCTACACTTCAAAATTAATTGAAAAAAATCTAACATCGGTAATCACTCAGATACAAATGGCATTCACTACGCTCATAATACGACCCCTTCAACATCTCTACAAATTCAAGCTGGAAGCAGTGCCTTGATCTCTTGAAGAAAGCAAGGATTTCCCTTGCCGCCTTCTTGAAAGGTCAGTATTTATCTTCTTCATTTGTAGGCTATCAATTTTTTTTGCAAATGGGTCGCTTTAAGCCATTTATCTTAACCAAGCTTTGTTGCTGTCCTAATTTTTACTAATTTGTTTATTAACCAGTTCCAGACTGCCCACCATATATACTGCGGCAGGGCGGCCTGGCTTGCAAAATCACGTACATGAACATGATTTTGTGCACGTATTCTAGGGGGCGCGCACCGCCAAAACGTCTCTCCCGCTATGATTGAACACAGAGGGAGCAAATCAGCGGGTCAGGCAGCTGCGATGGCCACCGATCGTTTGGAAGAAAGGCAGAACGGCGGTCTGTCTATGTAAACAAGGAAGAACGCTGTTCTCTCAGGGAGTAAAAGAGAGATCTTGTGTTTCAGCTAAGCTGAAACACAGACCTCTCTTTTTGTCCAGTGCATCCACTCCCCCCCCCACAGTTAGAAAGCACTCCCTAGAAGCACACTTAACCCCTTGATCGCCCCTGGTGTTAATCCCTTCTCTGCCAATGTCATTTATATATAGTAATAGTGCAATTTTTTTTTTAGCACTGATCACTGTATTGGTGTCACTGGTCCCCAAAAGGTGTCACTGTCAGATTTGTACGCCACAATGTCGCAGTCCCGCTAAAAATTCCCAACCAAAGAAAGTTTATTTTCAGCATAGACTGCAGACGTGTACTAAGAGAACAGCAATAGTAAAGCACGATCACTGTGCTGCATTACTAAGATAAAAGCAAGGCATCCATATACAATATACTCACCTATACAATAAAAAAAATGCAGACAGAAAAATAAATAAAATTTTACACATGATTGGGCATTCTTTGCAAGTGAAGTTTTATCTTTTTCACTAAACGAAGGCCTCTTTCACACGGGCGTTCCGTATGTCTTTATATCACCCCATCCGTTTGCAGGTGATATACGGACATAATGCATGTCAATGGGATTGCGTCCTTTCAGTTCTGTTCCGTTTTTTGGAACGGAACAGGACACAAAATCGGATGTCAGCGGTGTCATCCGCAATCCCCATAGACATACATTATGTCCGTATATCATCCGCAAACGGATGG
Organism: Pelophylax lessonae; assembly: GCF_965119305.1. Taxonomy (NCBI): domain Eukaryota; kingdom Metazoa; phylum Chordata; class Amphibia; order Anura; family Ranidae; genus Pelophylax; species Pelophylax lessonae. Next base: position 169,956,766 of record NC_138768.1, read on the forward strand.
GATGATATGCGGACATACAGACTGGATGACACAAGTGTCATCCGTGTCCATAACAAAAAAAAAAAAAAGTGCCGGAGCGGATCGCAATACAGGCTGCTCCGTGTGAAAGAGGCCTAAGTAAAAATTCTCATGCAAAGTGAACAGCCTGGTTGTTTTTAGTAAACAAACTCCTTTTTGTTCAGTTTTGTACCCTCCAGCTAGTTTTTAATTCAATCTGTGCCCCAGTAGATGTAATTCCACATAAAAAAAAAAAAAAGGAGTTTTAACACTTCCCTTTTTTTTTTTTATTTGTTTTGGATACACAAACATTTTAACCACTTGAGCTCCGAAAGATTTTACACCCTTCATGACCAGGCTATTTTTTGCGATACAGCACTACATTATTTTAACTGACAATTGCACAGTCGTGGAACAATGCACCCTAATAAAAAGGTTTTTTCCTTTTTTCCCCCCACAAACAGAGCTTTCTTTTGGTGGCATTTGATCACTTCTGCCATTTTTTACGCTATAAAACAAAAAAAGACAGACAAAAAAGACTGCTATAAAACATACCTAATAAAACTGTTTTTAAAAAATCGAATTTCTTCATCAATTTAGGCCAATATGTATTCTTATATATTTTTGGTAAAAAAACAAAAACCCAACAAGTGTATACTGATTGGTTTGCACAAAAGTTATAGCATCTACAAACTATGGGATCTTTTTATTTATTTTTTTTACTAATAATGGCGGCAACCAGCAAGAATGCAATAGTGTGGCTGACAAATCGAACACTAACTGACACTTTTTTGGGGACCAGTGACACTAATAAAGTATTCAGTGCTAAAAAAAAAAAAAAAAAGCACTATTACTGTACTGACACTGGCTGGGAAACGTTAACATCAGGGGCGATCAAAGGGTTAGCTGTGTGCCTAGCTAGTGCTTACTCACTGTGGGGGAGATGCTTTGACTGGTGGAAGCCAAAGATCTGTGTTCCTGCTTTGCAGAAACACAGGAACACAGCCTTCCCTGCTGACTGAAGGAAATGAACACCGTGTTTACATAGGCAGATTATCGTTCTGCCTGTGTCCTGTGCAGTCGGTGGGTGCCGGCGGACATTGAGTCCGCAGTACTATCTGCTGGGCTCCCGCTGTGCGTGATCATAGTGGGAGTGGGACCTCGGTGGCATCCACACACCCAAGACCCGGAAATGTCAGATCACGTACTCGGTGCATGATCTGGCACAGAGCGGCCACCCTGCTGCAGTACATTTACAGTGAGCAGTCCAATTTTAACCAATCTTTAACTGAAAAAAATGACTGGACCAACACACATATCACCCATGATTTCTATGGAAAGCACAAAACTGTTAACAGTATACCCTATTCAATTGTTTTGGCAATCAAAAACTGTCTGATAGTGCTTGCTTGAAAAATGCCGTGTTTAAGGCCAGCATTAGACATAACCTCCTCCTATGTTAACACAACAAAAACACATTTGTCCATTGTGTACATTTCAGTAGCTAGGGAAAACAAGATCAATGAACACAACACATAATATATATTATAATAAAATATATATACTAGCTCTGCTCTTACCAGGTTCAATGAATCCAGCTAAACAGGAGAACATGCCAGGAGGAAATCTCTTCTGCCTCCCCAAGAGACAATGGTTTCCATCAGGGTGAACGATAAGCATGATTACAACAGGATCTGTGTATATTAAAAAAAATAAAAATATAGAATACACTACTATTTTCAAGAATTTCTCACGCTATAGAGATTTAGTCCCTGTTCAGTGGAAGGACTAAAGGGAGATTTGGCTGCTTGGTTAAGCAACATTTTAACACCATATAAGCACTGCAAGCATTGCTCAGATTAGTTAGGTTTGTGACCATTTCTTTGTGCAATGCCAACCATTTTAATTGGCTAAACGTAATGCAACATCTAAAACCCAGGGTATTTGTATATAATCATTAGCACAAGGCAAGGGTAAAATAAATATACACTGCCATCTACACAAAGGAGTAATTGCATTCCGTTATTGATTTTAGGCTGAATTTCAGGCGAACAACTTAACACACTTATATACATTTATTTACACATATTTAAACAGTCTAATTTTGTCCAGCCATCTATGTGGTGATTCAGTCAACTCTACCAGGCAGCAGCACCCAGGTTTGCCAGCACTTTCTCTGTTAGAGTTAAAGGGTAACTCCACTTTGGTTGGGAAAAAAAATTATAAAAAACAAAAAAACAATAATATAGCGTATACAATTGCAACACAAGTCATATTGTAATTGAATGTTATTAAAAATGACCCTTCCTTTTCAATCTGCAGAGCTTACATTTTCTGTAAAATGTAATGCAATATGGCTATGGGTTTAGCACTTCCGCCTAGCAGCACTAGGGCCATTGATGCCAACCACGGCACTACTGGCCTGAAGTTCGCATGTTCTCCCTGTGCCTGCGTGGGTTTCCTCTGGGTACTCCGGTTCCCTTCCACAAGGACATGCTGATAGGTAATTGGCTCCTGTCTAAATTGGTCCTAGCATGTGTATGTATGAATGGGAGATAGGAGTGTAAGCTCCTAGAGGGCAGGGACTGATGTGAATGTACAAAATATATATATATATATATATATATATATATATACCATATTTTTCGCTCCGTAAGATGCCCCCCCCACACCAATAATTGGGGGGAAATGTCTGTGCGTCTTATGGAGCGATTACTGACTAAATCCCTACTGGGCGGTCCGCGGACACTGATCCCGAGTCTCCCTGCGGTGTCCCGACTCCCGGCTCAGCTGTTATTTTCTAGAACGGAGCCGCTACTTCCTGTATAGGTCCGGCTCACAGGCGGAGTGATATCAGATGCACTCCGTTTGTGACAGGAGGAGCCATACACAGGAAGCAGCAGCTTTGCTCTATACTGCAGCCGCATGCTTCCTCCTGGGCTCATCAGCCACAGAGTGCCTACAAGCAAATCTCTGCAAGTACCCACTACTATTACCGTATACTGTGTGTGTGTGTGTGTATATATATTTATATATGTAGCAGGTTTTCCAGGCCCTGGGTGTGAGCACTGAGACATTGACAAATCCGGCATCTTTGTTTGTTGTTTTATTTTATTTAAAGGGGATGGGAGAAGGGAATGAGTGGGATACTCCTTTAGGCTTCAACTATATACACTTGGGACTTTGTTCCTCAAACATGCCCGTTGGCGCTTCCTTGACGCCACCCGGCGCCAGCCAACGCTCACTAACTCTAAGAGCACTCTGTCACTCCATAGAAGTGCTGAATCCTCAAGTTGAAGTCCAGAAGATCCAGGACTGTGAATTGTAGAACTGCTGACACTGCTGTACTGCAAAGTCACTGAATACTTCCCTCCCGCCTTGCACTGGCTTGAGATAGTATGTTGTAGGATTCTGTAAAACTGCAACTTCCCACTGGCACACTCCGTACAATTCAGGGCCCAACTGCAGGCGCCCCCTTTAACCTTGAACTCTTCAGGGTCCACTGACTATGTACCCCCCTCTGTCACTTCAGAGTCCTCAACCTAGGTACTTCCTTTCACCACTAGCTGGCACTGTATCCCCGAACCTCCACCGGAGTGATCCCCTCTAACTTCAGGCAGACCCCCAGGGGAAATCCGCAGTACTCAAGACCTGTGTAGGCTTTCCTGGGACTGGACCCCTCTCTCTCCGCAGGCTCTCGGCACACCGGTTACCCTCAGCTTAGCTCAGCACTCTCTGAATCTGCAGGCAACACCCCAAGATTCCCTTCCTCAGACAGGAGGACGTCTCCCTCCTGGGACTCTGCTCCCGCCAAAGACATCATGTCATGCGCCACCCCCAAACTTATACCCACTCCTAGAATCCTTTGCAGCATAACCTGCCTTCTGGGGTAGTTACAAGCCTGGATGTGCTCCCTGATTGGGTTTCCTCCACTGCCCTATGAGAAGCCTCTCACAGGAGCCAGTGGGGAGACTCCCCCTTCAGCAGGTACACCTGGAAACCATGACACCCTGACTAAACAAAATCACAGCCCTGCTGTTAGGCAGACAAGGCCCATTATACATTTACCTAGCACCTACCTGCAGGGTGCTACACATACATATATACATATATATATATGGGGTCAGAATATTTTTTTTCTTGTTTTCCTCCTCTAAAACCTAGGTGCGTCTTATGGAGCGAAAAATACAGTATATATGTAAAGAGCTAAGTAAATTTACTGCGCTATATAATTACCTAAAATAAATAAATAAATAAATATGGCTACCTGGAAGTGTTCTGTACACAGATGGTGTACACAACACCCCCCCAGATATGTAATTTTCTGCTTGTGTGAATGGCTCACTGTTTTTTCCAGATGTCTGCACTAAGATACAAATCAGATTTTGAGCATCCCCTGCAACAAAAATATGCCCAAGACATTGTGCTGCCTGGGTCCAAGAATGTAATGCTGCCCCCCCCCTAAAAAAAAATCACGCCCAACAAAAAGCCCCTTATATCATTTTACATAAAATGTAGAAAATATTATATATACTGTTATCTTCTTCTGTAACTCACCACGGGACCGGTCCACCAAACACCCGCTGTCTGTCCTCACACCTCCTGTCACTCCTGTGACTGCCGTGCTCACCACCCTAGAAGGTCAAGTGTGCCCTGCATCAGATGGAGTGCACTGATGTCTGACGTCATTGCGCACACCACGATCATGTGAGGGACGTTCCCCGGAGCAGACACTATGCCTTCTCATACTCATCCGTTTGCAATATGGACGGCAGTATGAGATGGAAAAATGCCGCCCGTAACACGCCTGCAAACTAATGACACACAAAACTGCTGGAAAAAAATCTTGGATCTTGGGAGTCAATTTTCTGCCCCTCTCCAAGTGCTGCCTGGGTCCAATGGAACCAGTGGGACCCATGGTAGGGCCGGCCCTGAGTGTACTTTAGGACCTAGTGCAGTGCTGCTGTGCAGGGAGTGATAGAGGCCAACACCAAGACAGATTCAGGTGCTCATCCTAGCTGTATATAAAAATGCAATTAATTACATTTAAAAAGGCACACAACTTCATGTAATTGTGTTTATATATTTCTGGAGTTCTAGCATAGAGTTTCTGCATGTTCCACATAAGGAATACAAGACTGTATGGGCTAGCTTCCTATAAGAGTCAAAAAGATTTATGAATACTGTAAGTGATAAGGCAAATTGTTACTGAGACAAAAGAGAAATGTCACAGGCACCAAGCAGAAAATATATAGTTGTATTAGAGCTATGAATCTTCTATGAAATATCCAACTTTATAACAAAGTATTGGCATACAAGCATACGCACACGCAGAATGGCCAATATTTAGCATAGAAGCACCGTAAATTTTTAAGCGTTACATATATTGAGATTTATAGCACCTTGTGTAATCCGGTTGATCAACATGGCATAAGTTATATAGCTCTCTTTCTGACATTGGAGAATAGTGCGCTTTCTACCTTCTAAAAACATCACCGAGGTAATAAAAGCACAAATCACTCCAGAGCATTAATACAATGTGACATGTAGTCAGGATTAAACAATTTATGCATTTTTGGAACAATGCTTCTGGTTTCTGTATTTAACACTTCACTTGCTTGAAGATAAATGATCACATATCAGTATTACATTATTACTGCAAGGTTCAATAGTCAGACGTTTGTAAGGAACTTGATACATATGGCAAAGAAAAGCATATTGATGTGTATGGAATTATGAATTGAAGATTATGAAGATGCTAAAGCTGAACTACTTTTATATGAATAGGCCTGAAAGTTATCAGTTGGGTTGGTTTAGTGAATGAGGTGAAGGCATGCTGATTTCCATCATCCAATCATATGCAAGCCATAACACATATGGTTTTTTATTTTTTTTTTCAATTTTCCTTGCACATGATCGGATAGCCTTTGCACAGTGAAACTTCATCACGTTCAGTAAGTTCTGGGGCAACTTCACTTGCAAAGTGCAACTTCCCTCGCAACAGCTTTTTTGCCTTTGGTAGATCAACTCCATTGGATATTTTTCTTTATTATATAAAAAAAAAAAAGGGAGGTCTCTATCTAACTGTATCACTTGTCTAGCAGTGCAGTGTAGCAGAGGTGTTAGCACCACAATAGAGTTGCAAATCTTTGGCAGCTAAAACATCAAAGATGTATGTATTTTGTGTATTTAGCCTATTGCCTGGAGTACAGCTTTAACCACTTTAGCCCTGGAGGATTTGGCTGCTCAATGACCAGGCCCTATTTTGCGATTTGGCACTGCGTGATTTTAACGGACAACTGCGACGCTGTACCTAAACGAAATTGACGTCCTTTTTTTCCCCACAAACAGAACTTTCTCTTGGTGGTATTTGATCACCTGTGCGATTTTCATTTTTTGCGCTATAAACAAAAAAAAAAAAGAGTGACAATTTTGAAAAAACAACAATATTTTTCACATTTTTTTATATGAAATTCTCACAAAAAAATGTAAAAAATCAATTTTTTTTAACATTTTAGGCCAATTTGTTTTCTGCTACATACTTTTGGTAAAAAACCCCCGCAATAAGTGTATTTTGATTGGTTTGCGCAAAAGTTATTGCGTTTACTAACTACGGGAAAGATTTATGTCATTTTTATTGGTTTTTTTTTTTTTTTTACTAGTAATGGTGTCGATTTGCGATTTTTTTTGCGGGACTGCGACATTGCGGCGGACAGATCGGATCCCTAACTGACATTTTAGACACTTTTGGGGGTACCATTGACATTACTACAGTAATCAGTGCTAAAAATATGCACTGTTACTGTAAAAATGACACTGGCAGGGAAGGGGTCAACTACTGTACTGGTGATCAAGGGGTTAAATGTGTCCCTAGGGGCGTGATTCTAACTGTCAGGGGGCGTGGCTTGTGAAGTAATCACAGAGACATGTGATCCTATAAAGCAGGATCACATAGCCTCTGTGATCACTTCAGGGAGAATGACAGACGGCTGTGTTTACATCAGCCGTCTGTCCTTCTCTCTCTGCTGCGGGAGATTGCGAGTGGCCGGCGGCCACCGGAGCTGCCAGTCACACGCACTGGCTCCCCAGGTAACGAGCGGGGGCGCGCGCTCGCCCCCTACAGTCTCCTGAGCGAGCGGTGTAGGGCTACGTCGCTTTGCCCAGCAGCGGCAGAGTGCCGCAGTAAACGTACGGTGGGCGGGGCGCAAGTGGTTAAAGTGATTGTAATGGTATTGCTTTTTAAAATAACAAACATGTCAATACCTACCTGCTCTGTGCACAGAGCGGCTGCAAACCTCCTCTTTTTGGGTCCCCTGCCGATGCTCCTGGCCCCTCCGCTCTATCCAGTGCCCCCCATGGGAAGCTTCTTTCTTTGCGGGCTTGCACCCAAGCCCCGCTGCTGCATCCATTGACACAGACAGTGGGTCTCGGCCCCCGCTCCCTCGTCACTGGCTTTGTTTAAAAGCACTGTGAACAAAAAAAAAAAATTCAAAATTGTATGAAAAGTATTATTCTTACCTTTGACACACATTTTCACTTCTTTAGCTTGGGAGTGTTGGGTGCCACATGCACTGTTCCCATCCACTGACCAATACCATACAGGAGGTGGAAGCACAGCGGGCAGCAGAGAACAGACATCTAATGATCCGAACAATGTTGAATGCTGAACATTCGCTTCAACAAAGTGAGGATTTATAACAGGAGGTGCCGAAGAGATGAGTATAATATTTTTTTCATTTGCAAGGGACTGTTTTTTAGGGTTGTTTTGGGTGAAGACGGTATCATAAGAGCACAGCTAGCAGTGAAAAACAACATTTAAAAGATATAAAGTCCTAGAACACTCACACATTAATTCTTGAAATTTCTACGGTGTACTATATGGGGAGAACAAACGAATATTTCAGAAATAAATTCTATACCACGTGTCCTCCAGTCTTTATGTACTTACCTACTCTTGGATAGGATGTGTTGTGGATACCTTTCAGACTAAGGCATCCTGTTTTCAAACAAGTCTGCTTATATCCCCCTTCCTCAATAATTGTCTCCCCCCCACAGGTTGGGCAGAATTTGTATCGACTATGCCAAGCAAGCACCGATCGTGCTTGTGCTAGAATCCCTAGAAAACATAAATACAGGAATAAACAATATATCATAAATTTAAAGTGAACCCGGTCTTCCATTTTTAACTATTGGATGTAAAGGCCTGCCTAAGCTTGAACAGCCCATGATTAGACCCTATCCGATAAAGATTCCTTTTTTTTTTTTTTTGGTGGGGTGTTACTTTGACTGACACCGGCTAATCCACTGTCAAAAAAGACTGCCTCAGTTCCCAGTAAGAACACTCTCACTGGACAGGGAACTGGCAGTTGGTGGAGCTAAGCCATAAAGTTAGGCCCCAATAACAAGTGAATCTAAATCAGAGAGGAGCACAGAAGTATTTTCTGTGATGCCTGATCCTAGGTAGGGTTCTTACTTTAACCATTACTACTACCATTTAATCTTTGATTAACTTTAACCACTTCTTTACCAGACCATAGTGAAAAGACGTCCTTGGTAGGAAGTGGAATACCAGGGTTACGGCTGCAGCAATATGCCATAACCCTGGTATTGTTTTCTTTTCAGCTTCTGATTATCTGCTGGATCACATTTAGAAGCAGCGGGAGTGGTCGCCCCCCTTCTGCCACTTTCTGGGGGTTCCCACGCTTACCTGGATGCTCAGTAGCCCGGGAAAACAGATTTGGCAGTTGCGGTGGCTGGTCACAGAGATGAGTGGAGGAAAGATGGCTTCATCTCTATGGTCTAAAAGGATCATGACCTCACGTCCGATTCCAGCCCAATGTAAACAAAGGCATTTTTTATAAAAGCATTAAATCAATGTTTTGTTCTTTTTTCTAATGCTTTACATTGTAGAGGAGAGATGTGGGGTCTTTTTGACCCCACATCTCTCCATAAAGAGGGCCTATCACTGCTTAATTCTATCACAAGGGATCCTTACATTCCTTGACATAGGAATAAAAGTGATCAAAATTTTTATTTTTTTTTAAAGAGACAGTGTAAAAAAAAAAAAAAAAGTAATAAAATAAAACAGCAAACAAAAATTTTAAAGCGCCCCTTACCCCCTTACATAGGTCATGCCCACATATGTAAAAGGTGTTCAAACCCCACATGTGTGGTACTGCTGCGAACGTCAGAGTGGGATCAATAATTCTAACACTAGATCTTTTCTGTAACTCTAAACTGGTAACGTGTAGAATTTTTTAAAGCGTCGCCTATGGAGATTTTTAGGTACCAATATCTTATAATATAGATAAAAAATTGGCATTTTCTCTTCTCTTCTCAATATTCCTTTCACTTTTAAAAGAACCAGACATGATTTGGCTTTTGATAAATAAAAAAAAACAAAAGAGGAGTCCCTGCAGGCTGGTGCGTTTTGAAGGAGTTCCCTTCTTCCTGAAGGGACCCCAGTGAGGTTCCCCCTTATGTACTGGAGATTGGGCAATCTGGAAGCACCAAGCCACGGATGAGTGGCTAGACAAGAGCGCTTTTATCTTGTGTGTTTGTGAGTAGTTTTCATTTATTTTGTATTAAAATATTTGTGGGATAAGGCTCTAGGCCAGTGTGCCCTCTTTTGTTTTTATAATTTTTTTAATGTTCATAGGACATCCCTAGTCCTAGGAGGACAGCAAGGTCTTAAGACATTACCCAGATGTGCCGTAGAACACCACTTATACCCTACTGAACTTTTATACTCATTCGTAGGAGACTAATGTTTTTGTTGGTTGTTTAAGATTTCGCTTGGGTGAGATCATGAAAATTCAGTCCTTAATATTACAACAATGCAGACCTATATCTGAAAGATTCAAATTTATTTGAATATTTACTACTGCATGGCACTACAACCCATAAGGGGCCTTGGCCTCCTGCTACCTCTGAACATTGCAGAATCAATTAACTGAATCCCATACAGAAGACCAACACAAACAACTATAGGGCTCGGTTATGCACATTGAAAAGTTGGAAGACATTGAAAAGTTGGAAGACAGTTCAACAAAGTTCTAGCAAAAGGAAACTTCTACATTCTCATGTTTGTCTTGCTCCACCATAAGATGTTTTGTGAAGATCTACAGACAGAAACCAAAGAAGAAACCTTGAAGTGTTTCACACACAAGGAATGTAGGACATCAGCTATGAGGAAAGACTACAAGCACTGAACCTATTCTCTCCGGAGAAGAGACGATTGAGGGGGGATATGATATCGATGTACAAATTCTGTACTGGTGACCCTAGCATAAGGAACAAACTATTCAGAGAAAGGGAATACAATAAGACACGTGGCCACTCACTAAAACTAGAGGAAAGGCGGTTTAACCTTAAAATGAGCGGTAAGGATGTGGAATTCTCTTCCACAAGCAGTAGTGTCAGCAGGGAGCATCGATAGTTTCAAAAAACTATTAGATGGGCACCTTAGAGACCACAACATACAGGGGTATACAATGTACGGTTAACACACACACACACACATCATAGGTTGAACTGGATGGACTGATGTCTTTTTTCAACCTCACTAACTATGTAACTATGTAATTAAGCTGGAAGACAGTGTTTGATGTCAGGCAGTTTATAGGGCTACTATCAGACTTTAGGTGACCACTGATCCCTAAGGCTCGGTTTCCACTAGTGAGACTTGCGGTGCGACTTGACACATGTCAAGTCCCACAGCAAGTCAAAAGCCATTGTTTTTAATGGGGCCCGTTTCCACTGCCGCGGCTTCAGTTGCGGCGACTTCAAAAGTAGTTTGTGCACTACTTTTGAGCCGTCTTCAGTGCGACTTTCCTCTATATATGAGGGACAAGTCTCACTGAAGCCGCAGTTTACTTTCGCTACGAAGTCGTGCTAGAAGTAGCACGACTTTGTAGCCGCACTAGTGGAAATCTAGCCTAAATCTTAAACCGAAGAGTGGAACACATTTGCTAGTACAGCAAACAAACTGTTTGTAGGTGTAACTGCATAATTATAATAATTTTGCAGAATATTCAGATTCTTGTTTAAGCAGAGTTATGACTGGTTCTCTTCTTGCTAGCCATGTAAAGATGTTGTACAGGAACACCTTGTTAGTCAGTACAGTAATAAAATAAATTTCACAGCAGAGAAATTGGGCTACAGGGGAATAACTGTCATGCTGGTCAAGTAAATCAGACATTCATTTAGGCTCTAAAAAAAAAATAAAAAAATCTTCCTTTTCTCTGAATATGACAGGTTGTTTAAAAAAAAGGACAAATTTGCTGGGTCAGTATAAAAGGAATACCAATTTTATAAAATTAGCCCCAATAATCTGATACTAAAAAAAACAAATCCACCTAAATTGGCTACATGCTAGTTTCATTTATGTCTCTATTATTAAAGTGTATGTGTAGCTAAAACCTCTTTTTTAGTTTTGGAGATTGGAGAGAGTACAGAGGAGTTAAAACCCCTGTCAGTTCATTTTTGCTGTCTGTGTACCCCTGGGAAAATTGCCCCTTCACTTCCTGTCCCATAGGTGCAAAAGAAAATTGCTGGCTTTTCCTTCTTAGTTGTCACTGAAACAGTTGTTCCCATTGGAATTTTTTTGTCCTGTTGAAGATCCTTGTTCTTTGTTTTGGTGACAATTTTAACATTTTGGATTTCCCCTCACTTTGTTATAGTGTCAGTGGTCACCAATACAAATAACAGAGGGACACAGACAGAAATAAAAACTTGTCAGAGAGTCTAACCCTTTACTATTCTATCTAAAACAAAAAAAAAAAAGGCTGGTCTTAATATACACTTTGGGGTCTATTTATAAAACATTAGTTGGACGCATGATGCACAAATCTGTAATATAATAATTCCTATGATCCTTAGCTCCATCTAGAGGCCAAAATGAGGTAAACTTTCTCATTGAGGCATTTTAAAAACTATGCATTATTTTGGCCACTAGTTGGAGCTGACAATCATTAGAATTAATCCATTACAGAAATGACAGCCAAAATTTCTACAGCTTTCACAAATGTGTGTGCCATTTGTCCAATGAAAGTTTTATGACTAGACCCCCTTTTAAGTTGTAAATGTTCCATAAACGAATAGTCCTGGGTGAACAGTATATCATTTTGCATTGTTTCCAACATGGCCACCCTCCCGCAGTCCAATGAAGCCACCCGTCTCTTGTATTTCCTATGAACGTGCCCTCCCCTTCACTCTTCTTTTGTGTTTTTCATGAAATGAGCATAGTTTATTACCCAGCTTAAAGACACAAGTCTACAAAATTGAAAGATGCAGAAATTAAAAACAATGACCGCCAGGCATGTCATCTCACCTGCTTCTGTACTGGTCAGTTGCAACAAGGCAGGCATTGGGGGTTGGAGGAAGTAGCAGCCTTCATACTTCCTTTCAAACGGTTCTGCAGAAATATTGTGCATATTAAGAGCAAACCAGGCAACCAGCCCATCGTCCTCTTCTGTCCCAGGCTCCTTGCCTTCTGTAGAGCATGGATTATTGACTTGTTTATCTACACCAAGAAAAATTAATGAGCCCTTATCCGGCTTTGACAGATATTCTTTCACATCTTCGTACTGTAGTCTGCAGAGCTTGATTTCTGGCTCCTGTACGCTATCCTTAGCCCCAATTAAAGATACCAAAGGACTCAAGTCAGAGAAAATAAGGTAGATGGAATTGTCGTTTGTCTGTTTGGATGTTAACCAGTTGCTGTCTGTCCGTTTGTCACTTCTTCGGTCCAAAAATGTATTGCTAAAATAATTTTCATGTTCCTCCTTGGTATTTTGTAAAAAGTTAGGCTTTGGACCGCCTTTAGAGTTTGTGAGCAAATCAACAATGTGCTTGTGACCCCAAAATTTGGCAATATCCAATGCAGTCTGCCTGGATTTGTTCACTAATGTTCTGTCACACCTAAAAATAAATATAAGGGGGTTAAAAACCTACTGCTAAAAATGCTCTATGCTACCTACAAAAACACTCATACCCTAGCAGCACATACTTCCCTTCACTCCTCCATTCCTATGTTCCTCTGCCCAAGGAGAATTAAAATGTATTGGATTTCCAAGTAAGGAGCATGTGACTCATTCCCCTTCCACTCACAGTAACAGTCATGGATGGTGCTTGGTGATGAGGGTGGGGAAAGTCTTCAGCCTTGTGTAGGCTTAAGGCCCGTACACACGTACCGATTGTTGGCCGTGAATTTTTGGCCACCGCCCGATCGGCCGATTATCGGCTTGTTAGTATGATGCTTCCGACAACCGACTGCGACTTTTCGGCCGAACAAAATCTGGTGTGCAGGCTATAAAATTTTTGTTGGCCGTCAGCAGAACGGCCGATTGTTCCTCAGTCAGTACAAATTTCGGCCGACAAAAATCAGATGATCAAGACTGGGCATGCTCAGTGAAGAAAAAACACACGAAAAGTAAACCAGAACATGACATCACTTCTGCAGTTGGTTGTTGTTGGCCGACAAAATTCGTGTGCAGTCTAGAGCACATTTCAACCGACACAACAACACTGGACAAAAGACTGCCGATCGGTCGGCCAACAGTCGCTGCGTGTGTACGGGGCTTTAGAGTACAGAAACTAACATTGGGTTTCCCTTTTTGGCAAGCAACGATTAATGATTTGCTGCTTGCAATGGGGACAATAAACAAGCTCATTTACCCTGCATGCACAAAGCACAGATTTGCTGTAAAGCATAGCACACATTAGAATTATTTTTTTCCATTCAACCCAGCGGGCTGAACGAAAAAAATACTGAAGGGCTCAGGAGGAGCCGCAGTACTAACTAGTCCTCTCAGAACGTCTGGCTTGTGTCGGACTGGCTGCCGTACACACAGGCTAAAATATCGGCTGGTTTCTATTGACATGGCCAATGCCGCCCGATGCTCAGCCCATGTGTATGGCCTTTATGTTTTTTTGTGATTCTAGGGTTAGAAATAAAATGAAGCTTTAGTTATGCCAACCGATTTAATCCTTGTTTTTCTAGTTATCCTTAGGGTCCATACACCTAAATACATGATTATATATCAAGTGTTAGGACTGTTGAATTAAAAAAAATAGCAGAATGTCCATTTATGTATTTTACAGAACTACACATGGAGACCCAAAAAACTGTATTGTAGTCTAATTCCTGATGAATAATTGTATTGTAATGATTTAAAGAATAACTTCAGCTATAGGTATATTCTACATAGTTACATTGGGTCAGCTTGGACCAAAGTAGCAATGTGTAAATGTACCTGACTGATGCCCTTGGAATCTTGAAATCACTGCTACTCCAGTGTTCTCTACTTGCTTCTGGGTGCTGTGCAGAGCGGCTGCTCTCTTGCATTATGAACAAAGAAGGTTGGCAGCTTGGCCAGTCACCATTCAGAGGATGCTTTGAATTCTTTAAATGCATGCAAAACATTCTAAATGGACAAGGTGAAGAGGTGGGGTGGCGATCTCATGCTCTCCACCCACAAAGCATTCTCTGAATGGTGCCTGTGCTGGGCGGCCAACTTCCTGTATTCACAATGCATTAGGGTGGACACAGGACCCAGAAACAAGTGGGGAGGCACTAAAGTAGGGGTGTCTGCTTCAGTGATTTCCAGCTTCCGGGGCATTTGCCAGGTATGGTATATACACTGCTCAAAAAAATTAAAGGAGCAATTTTAAAACACATCAGATCTCTATGGGGAAAATATGCTGGATATCTATACTGATATTAACTGGGTAATGTGTTAGGAGTGAAAGGACGCCACATAGTTTGATGGAATTTAAAATGATCATCCTACAGAGGGCTGAATTCAAAGGCCCCCCCGAAAATAAAAGAGAAAAAATGATGCAGCAGGCTAGTCCATTTTGCTGAAATTTCAATGTAGCAATGTCGCGGCTGACCTAGCGCGGAGCTGAGGTCTGCGTGCGCTTGCTGACCAGACTGGGGAGACCACTGGATCTAGATTATCCAGCCAGTCACCCAGTCCGGCAGTTGATTGTAATTCTCACAGGAAAATAAATGCTATGTAAAAAGAACAAAATTGCCAGGACCAGAGATCCCAGCAAGGAACTAGGTCCTTACTCCTGACTAAGCAAAAAAAAAAAAAACCTATAGCAGTACCTATAGTACTAGACCTAGAGTGCCTATAGCAGAGAGAAGGAGTATATCCCCTGGGACTGCCCATAGGCGTAGCCAGACTTTTTTTCTGCCTAGTGTCCTACTCCAGTAGGGGGCAGTATAACCCAATGGTTAAGAATATCAGGAGCTGTGTCCGTCAATGAACGAAAGAGAAATATGGATTGGGGGGGGGGGTCCTAACTACTTCAATACAGGGCACTCCCCCCCCCCCCTCCTGCCTAGGCCAATTTCTGCTTTTAGCGCTGTTGCAATTTGAATGACAATTGCGCGGTCATGCAACACTGTGCCTAACCCGAATTTATGTCATTTTTTCCCACAAATAGAGCTTTCTTTTGATGGCATTTGATCAGCGCAAGGTTTTTTCTTTTTTGCTACACAAATAAGACATGACCGAAAAGTTTGAAAAAAAAAAAAAAGTTTTTTTGTTTAGGTTATAAAATTTTGTAAATAGATATGTTTTTCCCTGCACTGATGAGGCCGCACTGACAGGCACTGATGAGGAGGCATTGATGGGGTGGCACTAATATGCAGCACTGATAGGCAGCACTGATATGCAGCACTGATGGACACTGATATGTGGCACTAATAGGTAGCACTGATATGCAGAATTGGTGGGCACTGATAGGCGGCACTGGTGGGCAGCACTGATAGATGACAATAATGGGCACTGGTGAGCGGCACTGATAATAATGGGCACTGGTGGGCGGCACTGATTGCAATCATGGGCAGCACTGATGGGGAGGGCACTGAAAGGGTCCCTGAGCCCTGATTGCCATCCCTGGTGGCCATCCCTGGTGGCATAGGTGGGCAATCCCAGATGGTTCTAGTGGCACCCCCCCCCCCCAAGGGTCTGCACTGGTAATCAATGCTCTGATTACCAGCACAGACACCCCCTGTCAGGAGAGCAGCAGATGGGCTCTCCTCTACTCATGCTTGTCAGGCACGAACTGAGGAAAGCCGATCAATGGCACTTCCTATTTACTATGTGACCAGCTGTGATTGGTCACATGGTAAAGAGCCAACGTCAGTAGGCTCTTTACCGAGATTAGAGATGCGGTGTGTCAGAGTGAAACACTGTAGCACCGATCGCCGCTCTGCGTGCCCCCCGGGGGAGCGCAGAGCGCTCTAACCTGCTGGACGTCATATGACGCCCAGTCAGGATAATGGGCTGTCCGGGACTCTACCTCCTGACTGGCTGAGACACAGCAGTGGCGCCATTGGCTCTGACTGCTGTCAATAAAACTCAGTTAGCCAATCAGGAGAGAGAGGGGCGAGGCTGAACGGCAGCTCTGTGTCTGAATGGTCTACTTGCTGTGAGGGCACTCGACAAGAGGGAGGGGCCAGGACCAGCGAAGAGGGACCCGAGAAGAGGAGGACCTGGGCCTCCCTGTGCAAATCCAACTGCACAGAGGAGGCAAGTATACCATGTTTCTTATTTTAAAAGAAACACGAGACTTTAAAATCACTTTAAGCTTTGGCAATAAAAGCCGGAAGCTGATTGGTTTCTTTGCAGAGGTGAGTCTGGTTTTGCACTCTTAGTAAATTAACCCCTTTCTGTTATCAGCTAACTAATAATTTCTAAGTGTATTTCTGGCAGATAGGCAGGTATTCGGTGCTTACAGCATTCGTAAATAGAAAAAACATAAGGTAATGTGCATGTATTGCTGAGATGTGCTTGTGCTGATTTTTTTCTTTGTAATTTTGCCCAGGCATACACGTCAGCACAGATTATAATACCATGAGGGCTTTGTATGGCACAGCAGAGCAAAAGAAACGTTTAAATTGATGGTCAAAGGATGGCAAAGTGGGATTTGTCATTCAGCAACAGCAAGCATTCCTCACAATCAGCGTGCTTGAACCATACTCAGGTATAATTAAAAGATGTCAAGCCTGGGAGTTCTGATGCTAGACTACTTTCAAGCAAAGGATTCTGTACAAATGAATAGCTGAAACCTGAATGGGAGAAAGGAGCTGGACGTTCCCATCAATGCATCTAATAGGCTTGTCTGAGAAGAAATGTAAAAATAAGACTTGTAATTACCCTTTCTCCAGCAGCATCCTCGCTGCATCAAAGTGGCCATTCCTTGCTGCGAACATAAGAGCACTCCATCCATTTTCAGCAGTTTCATTAATGATTGAGGATGAATGACTTAGAAGAGCAAATAGCTTAGTAGTATCGCCCAGAGCACAGAAGTTGTGCAGCTGATCAGCCATTTCCTTCCTGGGATTCTGCATTTCTG
The DNA here is from genome assembly GCF_965119305.1 of Pelophylax lessonae. Classification (NCBI taxonomy): domain Eukaryota; kingdom Metazoa; phylum Chordata; class Amphibia; order Anura; family Ranidae; genus Pelophylax; species Pelophylax lessonae. The sequence continues at coordinate 169,974,136 of NC_138768.1, forward strand.
AAAGGCACAAAAAGTCCGGCATTATTACAGATAATAATACGTCAATGGCATTGGTGGTTCCTGTACATTATCCAAACAATATGCCATACAGGTCCCTATCAACTAGTAAAGAGGCCGTATAACCTATTACAATTCCAGGAATGCACTATTCTATATTTTTTTATTACAGGTATTTATATGGCATTGACAATTTTTGCAGAACCTTACCTACTATGCATTCACATCAATGCCTTTCTCCTCAAAGAGCTTGCAATCTATGGTCCCTATCTATGTTTTTAAACATACATACACATACCAGGACCAATTTGAATGTGAGCCACTACAAGCATTTACCCCCCTCCGCCCCCCCCCCCCCCAAAAAAAAAAAAAAAAAAAATGAATTAGGGCTGCAACTAACAGTTATTTTCATAATCGATTAGGGGGGTTTTTTTTCCCCAGGTTTAATTCGGCTATCTGATTATTTAATCAGATAGCAGGTTTAAACCTGGAAAAAAAGTTTGGTGTATAATTTAATTATTATGTAAAGTTTACAAAAAAAGAAATTAAGATTTATAAGCAGTGGTAAATATAAATAACCAGCTATATGGTTAGGTAAAAATGAAAAAAATAAAGATTTGCCTATAGTTTTACTTTACAGCGGTAAACCCAAAGCCAAATTTCTAATACTTTGCAGCTTACCAATCATTAGATGTAGTGGCTGCAATAGATTTCTTTTTTTAGACTTTTTGCCCTCTGTGTTCACCTGATGATCTGGCCAGTAACCATCTCCTGTATAATGCCTCGTACACACGCATCGATTGTTGGCCGGGAATTTTCAGCCAACGTCCGATCGGCCGATTTTCGGCTTGTTAGTATGATGCTTCCGACAACCGACTCCGACTTTTCGGCCGAAAAAAATCTGGTGTGCAGGCTATAAAATTTTTGTTGGCCGTCAACAGAAAGGCCGATTTTCCGTCAGTCAGTACAGATTTTGGCAAAAATCTGATGAGCAAGACTGGGCATGCTCAGAGAAGAAAAAACACACGGAAAGTAAACCAGCACATGACATCACTTCTGAAGTAGAATTTTGTTGGCCGAGAAAATTCGTGTGCAGTCTAGGCACATTCCAACCAACACAACACAACTCTGGACAAAAGACGGCCGATCAGTAGGCGGATAATCGTTGCGTGTGTACGAGGCATTAGAAAGCCTACACTCTGGATGAAAGAGCACAGGGGGCACCTTTGGACAGCAGCATTGCCAGTTGGGGGGGGGGGATGCTTAGATGTACTAGCAGATTTAGATACTCTAACACAATTACGCCAAACTCCAACTAATACTTTATAATAAATTAGTGTCGGTTCACACTGTTCCGACTTGTCAGGCGACTTGGTCGCCTGACAAGTCGTGCTCCATTCTGTGCAATTGGAACCGTTCTAATAGGAGCGACTTAAGTTGCTCCGACTTAGAAAATAGTTCCTGCACTACTTTTGGGGCAAAGGCGGAGAAATTTGCATTGACTTCCATTATGTGAAGTCGGTGCAAGCCGCGACGAAGTCGCGGTGCACGGCGACTTCATTAAGTCGCCCCGAAGTCATGTCGCCATAGTGTGAACCGATCGTTACAGTAACAAATTTTTTTCCCTTTTGGAATAAGGCTAGCAGATTCAAAGGCATATACAAATTCACATGACCGGCGAGTGTTACAGGTCCCAATGGAATTGGTTTACACAGGTCCGGGTAGGCCGCGGATCGCATTCAAAAAGGGCCCTGTGCATCTTTGGATCCGATTCAGATGCAAATTCAGGCAAAAATTCGGATCTGATTCGCACCTGAGCCAGTGAACAGGGACGCACTGGACCCCAGGCATGAACCCACGGCTGCATATGTGTGAACCCAGCCTTTAGGTTTTACATGAAAAAATACAATCTGATCATTGTAAGCACGCCTGTCAGTGTTAAATGGTTTGCCTCATCTCTGTAATAGACACATTCCATGGGAGAGCATGTTCTTTTGAAAAAACAACAGAAGTTGTAAAGGCAGAAGGTTTTTTTCCTAATGCATTCTATGCATTAACATGAAAAGCCTTCTGTGTGTAGCAGCGGCCCCAGCACCCACTAATACTGAGCCCCATCTCTTTTTATTGATGTCTACGAGTCCCTCAGTCATCCTGGACTCTCCCTCCTGATTGGCTGAGACACAGCTGCGGCACCACTGGCTCCCGCTGCTGTCAATCAAAATCAGTTTGCCAAACAGGAGAGAGATGGGGTGAGGATACACGGAGCTGCAGCTCAGCTTGGGCGCCCCCATACCAAGCTGCTTGCTGTGGGGGCCAAACAACCAACCGACATGTTTGTTATTAAAAAAATAAGCCATGAGACTTTGCAATCACTTTAGGCCCCTTTCAGATGGAGCGCTATGCAGAGCGGACACAGCTCGCTGTTCTCTATGAGCCGGTTGGGTGGAAATGGACTGCCTGTCATTTGTTCTGCTGGGCGGATAGTGAACATATCTCCGTCTGTCTGTTTTTAGTAGACCGGATCAGATGCCAGCGGACGTGCCGCTCCTTAGAGAACAATGGGTGGCCTGATCAGGTCCACCTGAAAAATGGACAGATAGACCTGATCGGCCCACTGGTGTGAAAAGAGCCTTACTGGCTTGATCACCAGATGAAAGAAATTCTAAAAAGGAAAACGAATGCAGCCGTGACATCTAAGAATTGGTAAGCTGCAATACAATAAATATTTTACTTATGGGTTTAATACTGCTTTTATTTAAATCCAACCTGGCAGGTCCTTGCACTACAAAGTTGTTGGTATATGATAAGCTCTATTTGCACGCGTTATTTAGCTACACACCGGCAAGAATCTACCAATTCCTGTGGCTGGGATTGACTGCTGTGTGTGGATATAGTATCATCCATTCAATCCGCAATAACAGGCTGTCGCTGGCTGCAACTATATGGGACTGATCTCACAGCCAGTGATTACCTGCGCTGATCTTTGTGTGCGCCCTGCTGTGATCACTGCGGGTAATCGCTGGCTGTGTGCAAAGTCCTGTAAGTGTATAGATGTGGCTGCTGACTGCCTGTCATTGCAGTGTATGGGCCATCCACACTCACCTGTCAATCAGATTCTGACTGCTAGGATTCCCAGTGTGAGCAGACTCTAAAGGGATTGTATTGTGTGCAGGGAGCTGATCACTGAAATAGAAGTAAAGATTAGAATTGACATAATAAATAATAAGAGATCCCTGATCTCCCTCCTCCTCCTATAGACATTACACAACACATCCTGGTGATTACTATGTAATACATAGCACAGCCTATGTCCTTCCTCACTGCTGGGGGACTAGCAGTCCCAGCACACCCTGTGTACACTCTCTCTCCTGTAATAATAATGAATATTACTCTATTCCAGACACACAACACACACATCACCTGGAGGACTGCTAGAGGATCCCTGGGTAAGGAAATACACTTCCTACTACCGTACTCCTCCGAAGAGCTGCGCCTCCTGCTCTCCACACTGTTCTACACTCAGACTGGATAATACCGAGCTGAGCGTCTATACTGATAAATGTGCTCCTTCTATTTCAGGAATATGTATTGTGCAACTTCCAATGTCCTGATTACACAAGGACAGGGGATGATTAACTAAGGCTGGATACACACTATACTATACAATTTACTAAAACCATATACTGTAATATGAGGTCAAACCTAAACACTTTTAATTTGTATGCAATCAGTCAGGCCCTTGCACTACATAGTTGAAGGTAAAGCCCCATACACACGTACCGATCGTCGGCCGACGACCGATCTGCCGATTGTAGGCTTGTTAGTATGGTGCATATAAGGTGGGGGTGAGGAGCATATATTTAAATATTGCTATTACAGGTCCCTGTATTTCGATAATACTTGTCTGACCTAAGCAAAAAAAGTATGGTGCCTCCGACAGCCGACAGCGCACATTCGGCCGAAAAGAATCTGTCATGCATGCATTAAAATTTTTGTATGCCGACACCAGAGCGGTCGATTGTTCGCCAGTCAGTACAGATTTCGGCCGACAGACCGCAGATTTGCAAGACTGGGCATGCTCAGAAAAGGAAAAACACAGGGAAAGTTAACCATTACATAACATCACTTCTGCAGTCGGCTGTAGTCGGCGGACAAAATTCTTGTGCAGTCTTTTGCACTTTTCAACAGACACCGACAGCCCTGGACAAAAGACGGCCGATCGTTCGCCGACGATCGGTACGTGTGTACGGGGCTTTAATCTAAAGGAAATCTAACAACAAAAGTTGTATAGTGTGTATCCAGCTTAAAGCGGAGTTCCACCCTAAAATTAAACTTACCTCCATCTTCATGCCCGGGGTCACCTGAAAAACAAATGGATAATCGCAATTTTTTTTTTTTTTTCTTACCTGGTTTAGAAGAAAATATACTTACCTTACTTCCTCTTCCTCCCCTCGGCGGCCACGGCGATTCGTCACTTCCTGGCTTGCAATGATTCCTGGGAGCTGAACGTCATCGCTCCCAGGAATCGTCATACCTTGCTAAACAGCTTCTGTGCAGGGATGACGCTGCGGCACCGGAAGTGACGGCGGGGCCGGTGCAGTGCATCGTGGGACCGAAGAAGACGGAAGAGGACACAGAAGAGGACGCGCTGGCTTCAAGCTGCCCACACCTGAGATGGCAGCGCTGGACAATACTTTTTCAAGGTAAGTATTTCTTCTTGCAGGTAAGTGCAACCCGGGACAGATCAGAGGCTATTTATTGTGGAATGCACTAGCCCTGACTGTCCCGGGGCTATTTTTATTAAAAAAAGCTTTCCCAGGGTGGAACTCCGCTTTAAGGCTGGATACACACTATACTATTATCTTTAGATTTTGTTTCCTTACTATTTACTAAAACCATATAATATGAGGTCAAACCTAAACACATTCAATTTGTATTCAATCAAGCAGGCCGTTGCACTACATAGTTGATGGTAAATCTAAAGGAAATCAAACAACAAAGTTGTATAGTGTGTATCCAGCCTTATGTCCCGTACACATGATAAGAAAATCGGAAGTAAAATTTCGTCCGACGAACGATCTGCCGATTTTCCAATCGTTAGTATAGTGCTTTCGACAGCCCATTGCAAATTTTCATACGGCAAAAACTGGATGTGCAGGCTATAACATTTTTATCATACGTGAACACAACGTCCAATTTTCGTTTAATTAGTACAGTTTTCGTCTTAAAAAAAAAAAAATCATAAGAGCAAGACTAGGCATGCTCGGAAACTAAAGAATACATACAAAACAATTCAACACATAACATCACTTCTGAAGTTGAATTCTGTCCTACGGGAATTTTCATATGAAAGTAACCTCTTTACTTTCCATATGAGACCAGCATGCAACAAAAAACTAAAGAAAATTTGTTTGATAATCTGATCGTGTGTATGAGGTCTTATGGGCCATTCACACTATACAATTGTCTTTAGATTTTTTTCTTTAAATTTACCAAAACCATATAATAGGAGGTCAGATCTAAACACTTTCAATTTGTATACAGGCCCTTGCACTACATAGTCAAAGGTAAATCTAACAACAAAAGGCTTCTTTCACACGGAGCGGACCGTATTGCGATCCGCTCCGACACTTTTTTTTTTTTTTCACGGACACGGATGACACTTGTGTCATCCGGTCCGTATGTCCGCATATCATCCCATCCGTTTGCGGATGATATACGGACATAATGTATGTCTATGGGGATTGCGGCTGTCAGCGGATGACACCGCTGACATCCGATTTTGCATCCTTTCCGTTTTTTAAACAGAAGAAAAATAGGGTTCTGTTCAGAAACAGAACTGAAAGGACGCAAATCGGATGTCAGCGGATGGTCATCTGCTAAAATCCGCAATCCCATAGACATGCATTATGTCCGTATATCACCCGCAAACGGATGGGGTGATATACGGACATACGGAACGCCCGTGTGAAAGGGGCCAAAGTTGTATAGTGTGTATCCAGCTTCAGATTATCGGACGATCTTTTGTCCATTTTTTGTTGCATGCTGGTCTCATATGGAAAGTGAAGAGATTACTTTCATACGAAAATTGTCGTACGACAGAATTCAACTTCAGAAGTGATGTCATGTGTTGAATTGTTTTGTATGTATTCTTTAGTTTCCGAGTGTGCCTAGTCTTACTCTTATGATTTTTTTCGGAGGAAAACTGTACTAATTAAACTAAAATCGGACATTGTGTTCACGTACGATAAAAATGTTATAGCCTGCACATCCAGTTTTTGTCATCCAAAAATTCGTAATAGGCTGTCGAAAGCACTATACTAGCGATCAGAAAATCGTCAGATCTTCCGTCGGACAAAGTTTTACTTTTCCGATTTTCGTATCGTGTGTACGGGCCTTTGGACTGGAGGTTGCAAAATCTGGTGCAATTAAAAACTAACGCTGGCCATACACTTTATGGAAAATTGTTCAAACTCATTTTCACTCGGCCGTGAGAGCAGACGATAGTGCCACCATGTAATGACTGATAAACCATTAAATGGTCATAAATCAATCATTTTTTGTTTGTTTGTTTACATATGCCTAGTGCAAACAGTTTGGATGAGTGCCGGTTCACACTACCGCGGCACGACTTCGGGGGCGACCTGTGAAGTCGCGTGCACCGCGACTTCGGCGTGACTTGCACGGACTTCATATAATGAATGTCAATGCAAGTCGCTCCGATGTCGCCCCGAAGTAGTACAGGAACTATTTTCTAACTTGACTTGATTTTCTGACTTGAGTCGCTCCTATTAGAACGGTTCCCGTAGCACTGCATGGACCGCGACTTGTCAGGCTGACCAGTCGCCTGACAAGTCGCGGTAGTGTGAATGGGCACTGAGAAACACATTAACCTGTAAATTTATCGCTCATTCGGCAGAAAATTTTCAAACTTGTCCTTCGTTTTTTTGTCTCAAAAATATCACAACCGATTCATACCTCCCATCTTTTTGAAATGGGAACGAGGGACACCCATTAGCAAAAGTATATAAGCATAGGACACACCCCCTGCCACTCCCCCCAGAAAGGAGAAATATACAAAAGAAAAATGATTAGTCAAACCCACGAGTGCTTTTTTTTTTTTTTACTGCTACTATTCCATTATATTGGCTTTTAAAATTTACAAATGCAGCAGTTTAGAAATTGGATGAAAGGTTTAGCACTGGGAAACACTTTTTGAAAAATAAAAAGTACATTTTATATACAACTATATAGATCAGTGAGGGACAAATGAAATGAGAAGGAAAGAGGGACTTTGTTCCAAATCAGGGACAGTCCCATTAAGGCTTCATGCACACAGGGCGTTTTTTACAGCTGCTTTTAGGAGCGTCAGGCATTTTTTTTTTTTTTTTTATAAAACGCTTCTAAAAGTGTGTAATTACAGCTGCTTTTTCCTGGCATCAGAACTGGCTTTGCAGCTCATTTTTTCAAATGCCCCGTGTGCATGAGGCCTTACTGGCCGAAAAACGAACGAACTGTCCAAAGGGTCGAACTTTAGCCGATTTTTCGTACAGTTTATGGCCACCATTATCAGCTTCCAGGTTTTTTTTGTCAAAGCCTAAAGTCAATAGAAACTAAAATAACAAATAATATAAAGTGATTTAAACTAAAATAACAAACATATTCACCTGCTGTGTACAATAGTTTTGCACAGAGCAGCCCCAATCCTCTTTTTCTGGGTTCTCCGCTGGCTCTCCAGGCCCCTCCTCTTTGGTGCTCTAGGCTCCTCGTCTTTGGCGAGAGCCCCCAAGGAAAGCCATTTTCCCTGGGGGCAACCGTGCATGCTTGCTCCCGAGCCTCCCAGTCTGCGTATATTGACACAGACCAGGCGACTCGGGCCTGCTCCCTCACAGCATTGCATTGACAACAGCGGGCTGCCACTGCTATCAGTCTGCCCGACGAGGAGGGGGACTGCAGCGAGAGCCACTGCTCTCATGCACATCGCTGAGTCAGGTAAGAATAAGGGGAGGGGGGCTCCTGCAGCACAGAAGTTTTTACCTTTAAGTGAAGTTCCACCCAAAAGTGAAACTTCCGCTTATTTGATTGCCACATTTGACACCTTTCAGGGGGGAGGGGGAAGCGGGTACCTGTTTTTGACGGGAACCTGTCCCCACCAGTGGCGGCCGGCCGATAGGGGGCGCGGGGGCGCCCCCCCCAAAAAGAATAAGAAAAAAAAAAGATAAAAAAATAATTGATTTTTTTGCCCACTAGGGGCGCCCGCCTCATTGGTGGCTATGGGGGGGGGGGGGGGTGTGTGGGGTTTTCCACCCGGCAGAGGCGCCGATTGGTGGCCTTCTGGGGCGTAACTGTGGCGCAGAGCACTGCGCTACAACACACCCCTTTTGTGATGTTTTGGATCATGATTGGTCCAGACTCCAGCCTGGACCAATCATGATTCAGGACATCCATGCTGACCTAGTTGGGGGCAGTGCCGGTGCGTGCATCAGTCACTCACCGTCACCGCCCGGTCACCTTCCCGCCGCCGAAGAGGAGTCTCCAGAGAAGAAGCCGGCGCCGCTCACCTTCCCGCCGCCTGCCGCAGAAGAGGAGAGGACGAGAGGGAGAAGCGCCGCTCACCTTCCCGCCACTCGCCGCCGAACGAAGAAGAGGAGAGGGAGAAGCCCCTCACCTTCCCGCCGGTTCCCGCAGAACGAAGAGGACTGAGTCGGAGGAGAAGCCACCATGACTCACAGGGCTCCAGCCTCCAGGTAAGTGCACTGCTCTCAGTCTGGCACGCACGCTAATCTCTGCATTGGGGACATGTACACTGATCAATGCATTGAAGGGGGCATGCATGCTAAACTCTGCATTGGGGACATGTACACTGATCAATGCATTGAAGGGGGCACACACGCTAAACTCTGCATTGGGGACATGATGATTGTACACTGTTCAATGCATTGATGGGGGCACGCAGGCTAAACTCTGCATTGGGGATATGTACACTGATCAGTGCATTGAAGGGGGCACGCACGCTAAACTCTGCATTGGGGACATGTACACTGATCAATGCATTAAAGGGGGAACGCACGCTAAACTCTGCATTGGGGACATGATGATTGTACACTGTTCAATGCATTGATGGGGGCACGCACGCTAAACTCTGCATTGGGGACATTTACACTGATCAATGCATTGAAGGGGGCACGCACGCTAAACTCTGCATTGGGGACATGATGATTGTACACTGTTGAATGCATTGATGGGGGCACGCACGCTAAACTCTGCATTGGGGACATGTACACTGATCAATGCATTGAAGGGGGCACGCACGCTAAACTCTGCATTGGGGACATGTACACTGATCAAAGCATTGAAGGGGGCACGCATGCTAAACTCTGCATTGGGGACATGATGATTGTACACTGTTCAATGCATTGAAGGGGGCACGCACGCTAAACTCTGCATTGGGGACATGATGATTGTACACTGTCAATGCATTGAAGGGGGCACGCACGCTAAACTCTGCATTGGGGACATGTACACTGTTTAATGCATTGAAGGGGGCATGCACGCTGGTCACTGCATTGGGGACATGTACGCTGGTCACTGCATTGGGGGCATGTACGCTGGTCACTGCATTGGGGGCATGGTATGCTGGTCACTGCATTGGGGACATGTACGCTGGTCACTGCATTGGGAGCATGGTATGCTGGTCACTCATTGGGGGCATGTACGCTGGTCACTGCATTGGGAGCATGGTACGCTGGTCACTGCATTGGGGGCATGTACGCTGGTCACTGCATTGGGGGCATGGTATGCTGGTCACTGCATTGGGGACATGTACGCTGGTCACTGCATTGGGAGCATGGTATGCTGGTCACTCATTGGAGGCATGTACGCTGGTCACTGCATTAGGAGCATGGTACGCTGGTCACTGCATTGGGGGCATGTACGCTGGTCACTGCATTGGGGGCATGTACGCTGGTCACTACATTGAAAGGGGCATGTATACTGGTCACTACATTGAAAGGGGTCATGTATGCTGGTCACTACATTGAAAAGGGGCATTTATACTGGTCACTACATTGAAAGGGGCATGTATGCTGGTCACTGCATTGGGGGCATGTACGCTGGTCACTGCATTGGGGGCATGGTATGCTGGTCACTGCATTGGGGACATGTACGCTGGTCACTGCATTGGGAGCATGGTACGCTGGTCACTGCATTGGGAGCATGGTACGCTGGTCACTGCATGGGGGGCATGTACGCTGGTCACTACATTGAAAGGGGCATGTATACTGGTCACTACATTGAAAGGGGTCATGTATGCTGGTCACTACATTGAAAAGGGGCATTTATACTGGTCACTACATTGAAAGGGGCATGTATGCTGGTCACTACATTGAAAGGGGCATTTATACTGGTCACTACATTGAAAGGGGGCATTTATACTGGTCACTACATTGAAAGGGGGCATGTATGCTGGTCACTACATTGAAAGGGGGCATGTACGCTGGTCACTGCATTGAAAGGGGGCATGTACACTGGTCACTGCATTAAAAGGGGGCCTGTACTGTGGGGTTTGTGCTAGGGGGCCTGTACTGTGGGATTAGTGCTAGGGGCCTGCACTGTTGGATTAGTTACATAGTTACATAGTTAGTGAGGTTGAAAAAAGACATCAGTCCATCCAGTTCAACCTATGATGTGTGTGTGTGTTTGCTTTTAACCGTACATTGTATACCCCTGTATGTTGTGGTCTTTAAGGTGTCCATCTAATAGTTTTTTGAAACTATCAATGCTCCCTGCTGATACGACTGCTTGTGGAAGAGAATTCCACATCCTTACCGCTCTTACAGTGAAGAACCCCTTACGCACTTTAAGGTTAAACCGCCTTTCCTCTAGTTTTAGTGAGTGGCCACGTGTCTTATTGTATCTCTTTTCACTGAATAGTTTGTTCCTTATGCTCGGGTCACCAGTACAGTATTTGTACATTGATATCATATCCCCCCTCAATCGTCTCTTCTCCAGAGAGAATAAGTTCAGTGCTTGTAGTCTTTCCTCATAGCTGATGTCCTCCATTCCCCTAATTATTTTTGTTGCCCTTCTCTGGACTTTCTCCAGTTCCAGCACATCCTTCCTGAGGACCGGTGCCCAGAACTGGACAGCATACTCCAGATGTGGCCGGACCAGAGTCTTGTAGAGAGGGAGAATAATCTCTTTATTTCTGGAGTGAATCCCCTTTTTTATACATCCCAGTATTCTGTTGGCTTTGCTTGCGGCGGCTTGGCATTGCATGCCACTGCCAAGCTTGTTGTCTACCAGTACCCCCAAGTCCTTTTCCATCCTAGACTCACCCAGAGGTTCCCCCCCTAGTGAGTAGCTTGCTTTCTGGTTTCTGGCCCCCAAGTGCATTACTTTACATTTTTCAACATTAAACCTCATCTGCCATGTAGTTGCCCATCCCGTTATTTTGTTCAGGTCCGCTTGCAAGGTTTCCACATCCTGCATAGAAGATATTGGCATGCCTAGTTTAGTATCATCTGCAAATACTGAGATTGTACTAGATATCCCATCCTCTAGATCATTTATGAATAAATTAAACAGGATTGGTCCCAGGACAGAACCCTGGGGGACCCCACTTTCCACACCCGCCCAATCCGAGTACTCCCCATTAATCACCACCCTCTGGACTCTCCCCTGGAGCCAGTTCTCTATCCAGGTACTCACCTTATGGTCCATACCTACCTTCCTTAGTTTGTACAGTAAGCGTTTGTGGGGAACGGTGTCAAAGGCCTTTGCAAAGTCCAGATAAACCACATCCACCGGCTTACCTTTATCTAGATGGCAGCTCACTTCATCGTAGAAGGTTAATAGATTGGTTTGGCACGAACGATTTTTCATGAATCCATGCTGATTACTACTTATAATACCGTTTTCATTACTAAAGTCTTGTATGTGGTCCCTTAACATCCCCTCCAAAATTTTGCAGACTACTGATGTTAGGCTGACCGGCCTATAGTTACCCGGGATATATCTCGGCCCCTTTTTAAATATCGGTCTGTAAACTATCCTTAAAGATCAAGAATAATGGTCTGGCAATCACCTGGCTGAGCTCATTGAGAACCCTCGGGTGCAAGCCATCCGGTCCCGGGGATTTATTTATGTTAAGTTTCTCTAGTTTAGCTCTAAGTCTATCTTCTGTTAGCCATGGCGGTATTTCCTGAGGTGAATTATTTAGTTCGGCCTTACAAGCTGGGTTAGTGTAGCACCCCGATTCTTTTGTGAAGACTGAAGAGAAGAAATTATTTAGCACTTCCGCCTTTTCTCTGTCCTCAGTGGCCATTTTTCCTTTATCATCTTTTATGGGACCAATGTGTTCTGGCCTCGCTTTCCTACTGTTTGTATACTTAAAGAACTTTTTGGGGTTCTTTTTACTCTCCTCCGCTATATGTCTCTCGTGTTCTATTTTAGCCGCCCTGATTTCATCTTTACATTTCTTATTACACTCTTTGTAATGCTTAAATGCTGCCACTGACCCCTCAGTCTTGTATTTTTTGAAGGCCTTTTTTTTAGCACTAATATACATTTTTATGTTGGAGTTTAGCCACCCAGGGTTAAGTTTTGCTCTTTTAAATTTATTTCCCTTTGGAATGCACTGGCCAATCCCCTTGTTAAGTATACTCTTGAAGCACTCCCATTTTTCCTCCGTGTTCTCTGTTCCCAGGGTTCTATCCCATTTGATATTTCCTAGCAGCGAGCGCAGTTTTGGGAAATTGGCTCTTTTGAAATTCAATGTCCTTATATTACCCTTGTGTTTCCTATTACTGTAATTAATACTGAAACCAATTGACCTATGGTCACTGTTCCCTAAGTTGTCCCGTATTTCTATATCCGTGAGCAGGTCTGTATTGTTGGTAATCAGTAGGTCAAGTACCGCATTGTTTCTTGTCGGTGCATTCACCATCTGACCCATGAAATTGTCCTGCAAAACATTTAGGAACTGCCTAGCCTTGGCTGAGTGTGCGGTTCCTTCTGCCCAGTCTATATCCGGATAATTAAAGTCCCCCATTATAATGACATTTCCCATTCTTGCTGCCAGTCCTATCTGTAACATGAGGTCCGCCTCCCCCTCCTCCCTCTGGTTGGGGGGCCTATAGCATACGCCCAATATTACCTTCCCCACTGTGCCTTCCCTTTGTAGCTCTACCCATAGGGATTCTGCCTCGTCCTTAGCTCCATTATTAATATCATCCCTCATATTTACCTGTACACTGTTCTTAATATACAGACATACCCCTCCCCCTTTTTTACCTTCTCTATCCCTGCGATAAAGGGAATACCCCTGAATGGTCGCCATCCAGTCATGAGAGCTGTCAAACCAAGTCTCAGTTATGCCCACAAAATCTAAGTCCTCCTCAAACATCAGCAGCTCCAGCTCTCCCATCTTGTTGGCCAAGCTTCTGGCATTGGTATACAAACCTCTTAATTTTGACCGGTTACCTATATCCTCTTTTGATGTTTTTAGGCTGCTCTCTTGATTTTTCCCCATATCCACCCTGGGTATAGGAGCTCCGAACACCCTACCGCTAATGCCCCCATTTCTGCCCTCTGAATCTTGCTTTCCACTGGCTAATTCTACATCTGTACCCTCCCCCCATTCCCTAGTTTAAAAGCCCCTCTAACTTTTTGGCCATCCTCGCACCCAGTACTGCTGCACCCACCCCATTTAGGTGCAATCCGTCCCTACCAAAGAGCCGGTGACCGACTGAGAAGTCGGCCCAGTTCTCCAGGAACCCGAAACCCTCCTTACTACACCAGCTCCTCAGCCACTCATTAACTTCCCTAATCTTCCGCTGCCTCTCTGGTGTGGCTCGAGGTACAGGTAGTATTTCGGAAAATACTACCTTGGAGGTCCTAGTCCTCAACTTAGCGCCTAAGTCCCTGAAATCGTTTAGGACTCTCCGTCTTCCTCTGCCTATGTCATTTGTACCCACGTGTACCATGACAGCTGGGTCTTCCCCAGCCCCACCCAATAATCTGTTCAACCGATCCGCGATGTGCCGAACCCGAGCGCCCGGCAAACAACAGACTGTTCGGCGCACCCGGTCTTTGTCACAGATTACACTATCTGTCCTTCTAATAATTGAGTCCCCTACTACCAGCACCTGTCTTTCCTTTCCCTTTCTCCCGGCCTCACTGGAGGAGTTCTTCCCCTGGCAGCTAGGGGCGTCACTCTGCTCCAGCAATGCTGGTCCCTGACTGGTTTCCCCAACATCACACAACGGGGCGTATCTATTGCGGTGCTCCAGCCCAGGATCAGCCTCCTTGCCTTGACCCCTTCTAACCCTCCTAACTGTCACCCCTCTACTCTGCTCTGATGCCTGCACCTCCAATACTCCGCCCACCTCTGTGCAGACCCCTGTCTGCACCTGACTGGTACGATCCTGGAACTCCTCCGGTATGGACATTCGTCTCAGTGTTGCCAGCTGCTTCCCTAGATTCAGGACCTGAGCTTCCAGGGAAGCAACGTGCTTACATTTTGCGCATTTGTATTCGCCCTCGATCACATGTCTGAGGAACGCATACATATCACAAGATGTACACCGAGTCGCATTTCCACACCCACCGGGCATTGTACCTACTAATCTAATCTAATGGGGATTCAGCGATTTAAGTCTATCCTATGTGGCTATTTCCTGGCTTCCTAACGCTACCTTCTTACCCTCTGGTACTCCGCTACCCTCGCTTGACACAAGTCGCACAGCCCGGTCAGACGCACAACACTCAGTCGCACAGCCCGGTCAGACGCACAACACTCAGTCGCACAGCCCGGTCAGACGCACAACACTCAGTCGCACAGCCCGGTCAGACGCACAACACTCAGTCGCACAGCCCGGTCAGACGCACAACAATAAGTCGCACCGCCCGGTCAGACGCACAACACTCAGTCGCATCGCCCGGTCAGACGCACAACACTCAGTCGCACCGCCCGGTCAGACGCACAACACTCAGTCGCACCGCCCGGTCAGACGCACAACACTTAGTCGCTCAGTCGCATTAGTGCTAGGGGGTCTGTACTGTGGGGTTTGTGCTAGGGGGCCTGTACTGTGGGGTTTGTACTAGGGGGCCTGTACTGTGGGGTTTGTGCTAGGGGGCCTGTACTGTGGAGTTTGTGCCACTCTCAGTCAGTGTATCCCATAATAGGGTGTCTCTCACAGTATATCCCATAATAGGGCCCCTGCTCCCTATTATAGGATATACTAGTACTGAGAGACCCTTTAATATGTGATCTATTGGGAGAATTTGTTCACGCAAGCAAAATACAGGGGACAAAATGGGTGGAGCATATAAGGGGTGGGGCTTCTGAGAAATAGGAGGGGTCAAAATAGAAGGGCGGGGTCTTGCCTCCCCCCATCCTAAAACTTCACCAGCCGCCACTGGTCCCCAGTGGACTCAGCAAAGTACGTCACAAGTCCGATCCCCTTCCTCCTTCGCCCCTGCACCATTCAGAATGCGTAGCGTGCTTTGCGCATGCACAATGGCAATGGCAGTGGCAACATCCAACAGCCGATTAAAACATCAGTTGGGGTGCCGACATGGCTGGATTCCAGGACAGGTAAGTGTCCTAATATTTAAAGTCAGCAGCTATAGTATGTGTAGCTGCTGACTTTTTACATTTTTTTTCTGGGGGATGGAACTCCTATTTAACCAATTGCAGACAACCCCCCGCACATACACTGTGGCAGGGCGGCCACAAGCCAGTGTCATTAGTACAGTAACAGTGCATATTTTTAGCACTGATCACTGTATTAGTGTCACTAGTCCCCTAAAAGTGTCAGTTAGTGTCTGATTTGGTAATGTCGGACACTTCCAGGCCTGGGGTGCGTGCACACGCTGACGGCAACCCGCTTCCACTGTGATCAGACACAGCAGGAGCCCAGTGGCGGCTACTACAGACTTAATGTCTCGGCACCCACGGATTACACAGTACACAGGCAGAACGGTAGTCTGCCTGATTGCCATTCTGTCAGAAGGGAAGGTATCAATCCTGTGTTTCTACAAAGCAGGAACATGGATCAATGCTTTCCCCAAGTCAAAGCACCTCCCACACAGTACACAAGCACTAGTTAGGCACATCGTTAACCTTTGATCGCCCCTGATGTTAACCCCTTCCCAGCCAGTGTCACTATATTAGTTTTGCCATCTCATCCCTTTAAACCAGGACACATTAATTACACAGGTTCTGTGGCTGATTAGGTTGGTAATTAAACTCACTTGGTGCCTTATGTGCATTATATTAGCATCAGAACCTGTGTAATTATTATGTGCCCTGGTTTAAAGGGATGAGGTGGCAACCCTATGTCACTGGTACCAAAAAAGTGTCAGTTAGGTGTCCGATGCAATATTGCAGATCCGCTATAAGTCACTGATCGCCACCATTGCTAGTAAGAAAAAAAAAATGAATAAAAATATCCCATAGTTTGTAGACGCTATAACCTTTGCACAAACCAATGAATATGTGCTTAGTGGGATTTTTTTTTACCAAAAATATGTACCTGAACACACATTGGCCTAAATTGATGAAGAAATTTGATTCTTTACATTTTTTTTATTCAGTATGCTTTATAGTAGTAAAAAAAAAAAAAAAGTTGTGTGCTTCCATCAGAATACTGTTTCCTTCAGTCTTGATCATAGATATCATATATTTCAGCTGCCCCCATACAAACCTAGCCGAGAATAGCTTGTATAAGATCTGGAACATTTATTGAACAAACTCACACCAAATATATACCCCACCAGGTTAGAGGCCTGATTACATTATCATTTGCAGAGGAAACTGTGTACAGAAATATAATTAACATATCTAAGGAACAGCCAACACAAACAACATTCTACTTTCCCACTAGCAACTAATAGATGACAGTGATTTAATTAACTTGAGCTAATTAACTAGCAGACTTGCCGTCATCAAGCTCCTGACGTACAGTACACATTATTATAAGTTTAAACACATCCCCACAGTGGACAATAGGTGAGGTATTCAGCACAATCAACAATGTGTGGAAGACAGGTGGTTGAGCGGATGACATTAGCATCTGCCATGAGTGTGCCATAACTGTGCAGAGCAGTCCCCTATTGGCAATAGGCAGCTAGGCCTTTAACATGGATCCTATGCCTAAAGTCCCAGAGTCTGTGAGTCTTGGGGAGATGAGGACTTGAACCCAAAGTAACATTACTTCAAGGGTCCCCCCAGCATACACCCCACAAAGAGCAGTGTTCCATCACAAGCAAGGGCCCATAGACAGAAGGCAAGAGGCTAGTCTGCAGTCCTCTCCAAAAGCCCCTGTCCTGAGTGAGTTTGTCACATTTCTCCCTCTTCGGAAGGAGACTAACGCAAGAGGAGACCCCAGACAGGTTGACTTTGAAGTTAGTCTGTAGTTCCAGTCCACCAATGCCCATACCCACACAGTACACCAAACAAATTGTCCCGAACAGAGCATTACTCACCCAGCCAACCTCTGCGTCTCTCGTAGAACATACTTGCTGCTGGGGAGAAGCTTGGACTGACCCTTCTCCCTGGAGTTCTTTCAGCCGCTGGAGAGAAGACGGGTGGCTGGGCTCACTTCATCATTCATCTTGCTGTTGGGGATCTGGGCGGACTAGTGCCCAGCATCCCTGGGGTATACAGGTGGAGACTGTAGTCCAATCTATTTTCTCAGGAAAACCATTCTTTCTTAGATGTGGGCAGAGGCCAGCAGCACTCTGCTCTGTTGCCAGCTCTTCTGCTGGGTTGGTGTCATTCTGGGAAGGGGAGTCGGCTGCTCCATCTTCCTTACCCTCATCTGGCTGTTGGGAAAACCTTTCTCTGGTACCGTCTCCCAGGTGCGCAGATCCTGGCTGGGGAGGGAACACAGTTTACTCCGCTCTGACCGACAGTTGGGGAGGAAGGACGACAACCTCCTCTCCCTTCTCCCCTTGGATCCTGAATTGCTGCTGGGGAGTGACCGCCACCTTCTCGCCCTGGGCCTACGGAACTGCTGCAGGTGTGAGTAAATCAAGTAAATCAGCACAATCAACAACGTGTGGAAGACAGGTGGTTGAGCTGATGACATTAGCATCTGCCATGAGTCCCCTATTGGCAACAGGCAGCTAGGCCTTTAACATGGATCCTAGGCCTAGAGTCCCAGAGTCTGTGTGTCCTGAGGAGATGTGGACTCCAAAGTAACATTACTCCAAGGGTCCCCACCCAGCATACACCCCACAAAGAGCAGTGGTTCCTCACAAGCCAGGGCCCATAGTCAGTAGGCAAGAGGCTAGCCTGCTGTCCCCTCCAAAGGCCCCTGTCCTGACTGAGTTTGTCACACACAAATATTATCACTATCCTATTTTAAAGTGGTAGTAATCTCGCTTAACCAGTTAAGGACCAGGCCTTTTCTGAAATTTGTTGTTTAAATTGGTATTTTTTGCTAGAAAATTACTTAGAGCCCCCAAATATTATACTGTATATATGTTTTTAGCAGAGACCCTCGAGAATAAAATGACGGTTGTTTTAATATTTTATGTCACACTGTATTTGCGCAGCAGTGTTTCAAACTCAATTTCTTTTTGAAAAAAGAACACTTTCATTAATTAAAAAAAACAAAACAGTAAAGTTAGCCTAATTTGTTTGTATGATGTGAAAGATAATGTAAATAGATACCGAACATGTCATTCTTCAAAACTGTGCATGTTTATGGAAAGGCGACAAACTAAGGTATCTAAAAAAATCCATAGTCGATGCTAAAAATGTTTACAGAGTAACCTGTTTAGAGTTACAGAGGTGGTCTATTGCTAGAATTATTGCTCTCGCTCCAACGATTGCAGCGGTACCTCACATGTGTAGTTTGAACAACGTTAACATATGTGGCCACGAATTATGTATGCGTTCGCTTCTGCACGTGAGGTCAGAGGGATGGAGCACTTATACATTTTTTTTTTTTTTCTAATTTGTTTTACTTTTTATTTTGAAATGTTATCACTTTTATTTCTATTACAAGGATGGCAGGTCCTCTTTATTTTGCGAGATCTGGGGTCAAAAAGACCTAAGATCTCACATTTCCACTTAAAAGCAAAAAAATATAACCTAATTTTACATTTACTAATAAAAAAAAAAAAAAAATTGGCCCTTTAAGGCCGTTAAGCAGCAGTGATGTCAGACGTCGCTTCTGTCCTCCAAGGGCATAGAGTTGAGTGGGGGCTATCTTGCCCTTACTCGACTTCCTGCCCATCACTCCACAGGATTGGATCATTTCCACTGCACCTCTCCCACTGCCCACGAAAGTGATCCCCTGGCGAATCCAACCCTGGGACCACTTTTATGTAAAAGAGGATTGCCCACTGTTTAGAAACATACCAGGGTCAAAGTAATGATGTATATCTACAGTGGTTTGGTACAGAAGTGGTCCCCTACAGGTTAATGTCATAATGTGCTAGTATGTGATGAATAGACTTACCTGTAAAGGAGATCTCGACAGTGGCGCGCTGCCACCACTTCCATCTTCCATCTTCCATCCAAGTGCTTCCATCTTCCTTCCGGGGTCTTGCATTTGAGTGTAAAATGAGCATGGGCCAGTGACATTACTGGCTGCTACATATGTGAATATCTCTTAAATGGTGCAAGTTTAGGAGATATTTACTGTACTTACAGGTAAGTCTTATTTTAATTCCTCCCTCTGGGGTTTCTGACCCAGCCACACAGACCCAGGAAGTGATGCACATAAAAAAACTCTGTGACATTAAAGTGTTTGTTACCCCGGCATTTTAAATTCCAGATATGTGTACCTTGTACTTGTATGAAAAATAGCCTGGTCTCTTTGTATTGCTTGTGTGAAATCTCTGGTGTTCCTACCAATCCCTCTGCTTTCCTCTTAAAAGCTGACCACACTAAGCAGGAGAGCTTACCGTCGTGAGTTCCCTATCTGTGCTCGGAACTCAGGATGCTCTCCTCCAATGATCAGACTTGTCCTGACACGACCCCCCTGCACAACCTTTCACTGAGAAGATCAGTGTGTTGTTGCTTCTCCTCCCCCTAGTTCTTCTTTTTTTTTTTAATATCTATACACAAATGTTTGCCTTTTTTTTTTTATTTTGAACTGAATCAGTTGTTGTACAAGGTGATCGTTTACAACCACTTTAACCAGTTTAGCTCTTTAGAGGTACTATGCACATCCAAAGAGTGAACCTTTAATCACAAGCTGATGGCTGCTGTAGCCTGTGTGCAATTTGTGAAAGTAATGCGGCAGAGCTGGCAGCGCGGTGCCTCCCACCGGAGGCCCCCCTCCTGCTGCTGCCAGCTAGGGGAGGGAAATTGCTGAGAGACCGAGGCAAATCCATGCTTTGATCTCACATGCAAACAGTGAAACTGGAAGTGATCTCACTTCCGGTTTCAGATGCACCTTTTCCTGGCCAGCTCACCCAGGGGACACATCTACCAAGCCAATCTGTGCTTGGTTAGATGGTGTGAAGGGCAGGGGAGACATTGGGGTCTATCAAACCCCTAATGTCTCCATAAAGAGTACCTGTCACCTGCGCAATGCTATCACTTAGGGTTTTTTTTTTTTTTACCCCTTGTGATAGCAATCAAGAAAAAATAAATAAAAAAAATAAAAGAAAAAAGTTTTAAAAAAAAAATTATAATAAACTATATTAAAATGTGAAAAAAAAATTGACGAAACCCCTGTTGCTCCCAACATCTGCACAAATTCAAGCCCAGGGTGTGCATGTGTCTGTAGAGTAAGAACAATAATTTTAGCACAAGAGCTTCTATTTAACTATAAACTGATGAGCTGTAAAGACTTTTAAAGCGTCACCTATGGTGATTTTTGGTCACCATAATTTTTGGCGATTACGCAGACGCACACAATTTTAAGACATGGAATGTTTGGTATCTGTTTACTCAACACAACCTCATCTTTTATATTTTAACCGAAAATGTGTTTTATATGGTGTGTTTTTGGAACTAAAATGTATTTTATTATATTTTTTCCTGAAACTTGTGTTTAATAAACAGTTGCGCAAATATCATGTAACACAAAAATTTGCAACTATCATCTTTTTACTCTACAGGGCCTCTGCTTTCAGAAAATATATAATATTCTGGGGGTTTCAGTAATTTTATTGCCAGGAATTAAGATTTTTACATGTATGCGTCAAATAAAAAAAAAATTGTGCTGGAGCGAACTGATTAAGTAGCACAGACACTTACAAATATAGACAGTAGAGGGCAGCAGATCCTTACCTCTGGTGAAATCTTTACATCCCGTCAAAGGTAACACAACATGCATAGAAAACCTTATAAGACCATTATAACAGCTTGCTGAAGAAAAAACAAGTTTGTAGCAACACATACCAGGTGAAGCAAAAACAGGCAACATGTTCCCTTAATTCATTTTAGGTGCAGACTTGAGGGTTTCTTCCAGACGAGCCACACATTGCTAATGCCTTTCAAATTTCAAATGTGTATCAAATTTTTACCAGCCCAGCACCCAGCAAGAGTAACTGCGAGGAGTTACGGTGTTCAGGCACCACCAACACCCATTTTTTCTGCACCTGTATGACAAGTACATGCAATTTAAAATTTTTACCAAATTCTTAACAGCAGGGCTCGTTTCTGCGCCCTGCGTTTTTTTTTTGTTTTTTTTTTCTATAATTTTGGCATAGCAGGTCCAAATCCATACCAGACCCGAAGGGATTTGGGGGTTACCCTACGCAGTTTTTTCCTTTTTTTTATCTGTATTGCGGGGAGCTGACAATACATTACAGCCACGTGCAAGTTTAAATGACATTTTTTCCTTTAGAAATGTCAGTATTGCTGTAGCTGTATACATTGCACAAATGCGCCACTTTGCAGGCATATTAAAGGGCCCTCCAGGCACGATTATTTAAAGGAATTTTTCATTTTTACTGTTTTATTGTTTCACTTTAAACATCATCAGTAAAATCACTGCTCCTTTAAAAACGATTGTTTTAAAAAAAAATTTTTGCATTGGTACATGTCCCCCCGGTCAGTACCCGGACCCCCATACACTTTTTTTGGGCAATAACTTGCATTTAAGCCTTTAAAATGAGGACTTTTGATTTTTCAGGTTCGAGTCCCATAGACTTTAATGGAGTTCGAATGTTCGAACAATCTTTTCCCCCATTCGCGGTGTTCTGGTGTGAACTGAACAGGGGGATGTTTGGCCCATCCCTAATCAGGACTATAGGTCTAGTATGATGAACCAACAATTTCCATGAAAAGCCTCCAGAGCTTCTTCAATTCTTGGCAGTATGTAAAGATCAGGTATTGTCCTCTGATTCAGAGTTCTGTAATCCACACTTTTTTTTCTCACTACCACAATACGGGAAGTATAAAGACTCTTACTATGCACAACGATCCCCTGGTCTTTCATCTTATGTAGTGTCTGTCTTAGCTCAGTTGACAGTAACATTAACTATAGACTTAAAGCCTATGTACTTGTGTATGTTTGTGTGTGAAGTGCAAGGCATATGAGAAACTGATTGTGCATGTGTGTGTATCTTTTTGTGTGTATTGTGTGAGACTTTGTTTTTGTATATAGTATACATTGTGTGTATGTTTGTGTAGTGCCACCCCCGAAGGAGGCGCTACGTGATTTTGGGTTCTCTGTTCTTGCGCCCTAACTCAAAGAATGACCTCAGCCCCTCTGGCACACCTGGTTAGATAAAATCACTGCAAACACTTTTAAGAACACAAGTAGGAAATACCGGTATGCTCACTGTGGATTGTTACCAGAAACAGACAGACACACCTGGTAGTGATAAACAAGTTGAATATATTATCACAATTTAAAATATGTGGAAACTTACAGCACTGGTAAACCTTACTGCAGAGAATCAATACAATAGAAACGACAACCTTGATTATTTAGCAAGGGAGGAGAGAAGGTTAGTCAACTTCTCAGCTCCTTCTGGGCCACAAACACCATTGAGAGTTACAAAAAAAAAAAAAAAACATGGATTCAACTGGAACAGTAAAAAAAGTTCGGTAGCATTACAGGTTCTGGGGTGAAGAATACTAACGTCTTCCGCTACAAAACAGTGGGGTCCTTTGTTTTATGGGTAGGTTTAATCAAGCTCAATCAAGTGAATCACTAATCATCTAGAAAGTTTCGTTAGGTAGTGAGCTACAAGGACAAACTGGATAAATGTGGTGGCTTCAAACAAACATCCTGTGACACTAGAAAGGGAAATCTGTGTCTGCATGTAGTGTCTGTACTGTGCTAAGAAGAATGTTGGGTTTGCCCCCACTCACCAATCCTCTGTGCAATGATACAACAGTAATCCCAAATGCTGATTCAGGCTCTTGGCGATGTAGTAAGGCACAGAGTGCCCTCCTGATGGCTGATCAGGATGACTGGTAGCGAAACTGGCAAAGTGACCAGACTGTGGCCGACTGAATACCTGGATGGGTATTGCGATCCATGAAGCAGTGTGGGTCATCTCTGCTGGGCTGGGTGAAGCTGGATTACTGAGCAGGGTCTCTGGGCTGAATGGTGGTGGAGTGGACCATGTGATTGTCACTGTTCCTCGCTCCACGCAGGCATCCTCTATCCTCAGTCTACTGGCAGCACTCTCCTGGTAGTCTCTGGAAAAGCATGGCTCTATCTTTGTCTCAGATGCTGCTAGACAGTGTGGCTCTCTCTCTCTTTCTCTCTCAGATGCTGCTTGACAGTGTGGCTCTATCTCTTCTCCCTTAGGTGGAGTTACACCACACAGTCTTGTCACCTCACCACTTCTGTCCTCTGTCACCTCTTCTCCACTCTTTGAAAAAATGTATGTAAGGGAACAGTGAAACGCCACCCCATGGGGGGAAGCGCCCCCACTGTACCTCTGGACACGGAAAAGGGATGATAAGGAGGCTGTCACCACCAACTAGTTTGGAGCACCAAAACCGCTGTAAACAGCAATTTGACAAACAATTGATAAAAATATGTAAACTTTATTATAGTGATTGACACACATATATAAATAAAAGTGGAGCCAACTCCACACTTGAAGATATTAAAAAACAGAAACAGTACAAATAACAGTGTTTGTAACCACAAAAGAGGATCCGTCTGACGCGTTTCGCATGAATGGCGCTTTCTCAAAGACCGTTTGATGATCCTAGGTTAACTAACGTAGAGAGAGAGAAAATGAGTTACAAAAATTCACAAAAAGATATATACATATATAAGGATTTGAACATATGTTCATTACAAGATTATTTGATGCTCACCAAGTACTTGTGCTGAAAAGTGCTTGACCAGAAGGCTGGAAATGCTGGCTGCGCTAAAGACCATACTGGGCCACATAACCAAAGGGATGCAACCGGGCGAGGATGTCAGGGTGAACCAACCCTAAAACCTCTCACTCCAGGAGACAGGGAAAGGTGCCGAGTCCCGTACCCTCAGGGTGCATTCAGAGGGGCGGCCTCCCCCACCGCCAAACAGACCCAAGGCATACTAGGGAGATACCATCTGGGAAATGAATGACCAACAAGAAGAAAGAATTTAAGAATTAGGGGCATAGAAACGCAAATTGATATGGTATATAAGTTGATATAGGGGGGGGGTTGGGGTGGGGGAAAAGGGGAGAAGAAGGGGGAATGAGGGGAGGGGGGGGAAAGGGGGAGAAAAAAGAGAGGGAGGGGGGGGGGAAGAGGAGGAGGAGAAAAGAGGAGGGGGGGGGGAAAGGAAGGAGGGGAAGGGGAGGGAAAAGGGGAAGGGAGAGAAACAAGGAAAAAAGGGGAAAAAAATAAAAAAAAGGAAAGGGGAGGATGGGGGAAGGGGGGGGGAAAGAAGGGGGAGGAAAAGGGAAAGAGAGGGGGGGGGGAAAGGAAAGGGGGGGAGAGAAGGGGGGAGAAGGGAAGGGGGAGGAGAAGAAAGAGGGGACCCCGCAACAACTAAGGGACTGTGTATAGGCATCTGCCATACAGCACCTATAGATCCCACCTTCCCACACATAGGCAAATGGCAGACTTCAGAATATAAATTTCCATATATAGCTAGACATAGCTAGTCCAAATTGCCTCAAGTAGTGCCACCAGGTAATATTACTACAGATACCGATCCACTATGGGGGGGAGAGCAGGGAGGAAAGAGGAGACAAATACCTCTCCACTTACCCAATGGGTTAGCACTGGATCTCCGCTGTTCCTGCATACAAAGATCCCGTTGGGAATATAGATCCCGCCGCCAAGTGGGCCCCGGTGGAAGAAACAGAGGCTCGCCCCTCGCAGGCGAAAGCACAGCCTAAGGGGGAGAGAGACAGCCGTGTCTGAACATCGTCTGCCCTCCCCCTAAAGTATGGGGCTCCACCGGAAGTGACGCGGCCGAAAGATTGCGCCAACCCCCGGCGGAAGTACTAAAACCCCGCCGGAAGTGACGGGACCGGAAGCCGCGTCATCCACGGCGCGGGCGCACGAATAAGGAGACATATGTCCGGGACTGGAAAGCACCCGAAGACAGTCTCCTCATTGGTCAAAAGAAATTTGACCAAAGTCGGGAGCCAGATAGCATTACTCACCGGCTTTGCGCCCGAACACCTCCCTATACATCTCCATATTGATCCCTAGGACCCTTAGGGCTTAGCAGCACACCCAACATCCAAACATTGGTCCAATATGCACAAAAAAGCCACAAGCACGTACATAAGGAAAAATATTGAAACAATAATCAAAAAGAAAATCATAATATAACATTTCAAAATATACAGAAGTTTTTCACAAACTTAATAATAACGTGTTAGAGAAAAAAAAAAAAAAAAAAAAAAGGAGATAAGAAATCAAAGTAGGAATTTGGATGGCTAATAAAGTTAGGTTTATTTTAGAAAAGGTTGGTATGAAATCACTGAGTTCAAGCCCGGAGGGGTTGTGGCATGCAGATTGTAAATCCATCGGGCTTCCAATTTTAAAATTCTATTATCAACATCTCCTCCCCGAATATTGGGGTTAACCACCTCCAAGACATAGAGCCACACTCGCAGAGGGCAATATATACTACTCCAGTCGTTTGACAATCTGCATAGCAATTGAGCTTGTATACAGAGCCATTCGGTCTACTAGAGACTTGCCATGCAAATTTGCTACAAATAGCAAAAGTGTCAACTAGAACTTGTGCTTCAAGTGCTCTGCCAGTGAAAATGTGCAGCAAGTTAGCAAACTTTCAATTGATTACAGCCACAAATTTGTGGCAAGTTATCCTTTGCTATCTGGGGCCCTTTTCCTGGGCTCCAGCTCTCCTTCCTCCCTCTCCTGATCATGCTGGGGGCTGTGGTTTAATCCATCAGGAATCCCTTGCTGCAGCTTGTCCTTGGGACTACATGTCCCATGATGTTCCCTTGCCTTCCTCGGATTTGTCACTTGTCCACAGCCAATAGGAGGGGAGGTGTACAGAAGCGTCGGCGGTCATAATTCACAGTGCCCTCTTTTTCCTCCTGTCCTTCTCCCATGCTGTGACAGGAGGCGGGGGTGAACAGTAGAAAGACAGTGACAGCCACCCTGTCTCTGGATGGCCGGTCCAGTCTCCCATTGTGGCAGCACTTTGGGCAGGGGAAGGGAGAGAAAACCAGCAGCTGCCCTGTCTCTGTGGCACGGCTGCTCCTGTCCCCACTGTTAGACTGATGTCATCTGTTGGCGGGGAGTGCAAAGGGGGGGGGGGATCTCCGCAACCCCACTGCAATTATGTATATATATGTATATGTGTATATAGTGCAGATTGTGTATACTACAGAATGTGTGTATGTCTGAGTGCATTGTGCAGATTGTGTGTAAAGATTGCATATAATAACTGTGTGAAAAAGTGCAGGGCTATTTGTATATATAAAACAGGATTTTTTTTGTATTAAAGGTATTTAAAAAAAATGGATATCAAAGCAAATGGGGACTCTTAATTCTATCAGCAGCATTTTAGAAATCTAGGAATCCCCCCCCCCCCCCCAAAAAAAAAAAAAAAAATCACACTTGTCCGTATTTGCTATAGATCATTCATGCAGCTAAAGAATTAATTTTTTAGCCAGCTTGAAAAAAATCAATCACTGTTACTATAGTTCTGTTCATTTCCCTTCTTTCCCCTCTCCATAAAGCTCCTCCATCTTCCCTCTCCACGGCACAGCTCATCTCCTTCCTCTTTCTTTAGCTCTATTCATCTCTTTCTCCTCTCCATAATGCCACTCATCCACTCCCCCTCTCCTCTCTAAAGCACTGCTAAAGCTCTTCCTCACCCCCACTCCATATTGGCGCTCTCTCCTCCACCTTTCCTCTTCAAAATGACACATATATCCTCCCCCTAAGTCCCACATAGCCCAACTCATCTCCTCCTCTCTATATCTCTACTCAACACCTCCCCTGTCCATAATGCCACTTATTTCTGCCCCCTCCTTTCACCTAACAGTTGCCCAATTTCTCCATTGCCACTGACCATCACCCCTGTCCTTGACTCCACTTATTACCTCCCCTCCCCTTTCTATAGTTCTGCTAATCTCTTCTCCTTACCCACTCCATAGCCCAACTCGTCGCCCTTCCCTCTACTTTTCATAGTGTTGCTCATTTCCTTCCACTATCCTCTCTATGGGCACTTTCATGTCCCCCCCCTCTCATTTGTAATATCATCACTCATTTCTTTACCCTCCCCTCATAGTGTCCACAGTGTTCCCCCCCCCCCCTTAGTTTCTCTAAGGAAAGCTTTGACCTAGCCACCCCCTGGACTGATATCAGCCTTCTGCCTGTCTACCCTACTTTCTCTCTTCTGATATCATCCTAATTATTCTCTGTGACTTCAACATCCCTGTTAATACCAACACTCCTGATACTTCTAAACTTCTTAATCTATGGTGTAGGACTCACTTTTAGAAAGATTTCAACCAATATAAATCTGTCCTCCAAAAATACAATTGCTGTCACCTCACTGCCAAACAGACCTATTTTATTACTCTCATGAACAACTTATCATCCTGTCCCTGTGAACTCTTCTCTACCTTTAACTCTCTACTTCTTGCTCCACTACCTCCACCCTCTAACTCACTCACTACCCAGGAGATCGCTCATCACTTCAAAAATAATATTGAAACAATTCATGAGCAGATCTCTGCTGTACCTTTTCCACTTAACACTCTATGTCCACTACCTTTTCCACTTAACACTCTATGTCCACAGGTACAATCATTACTTTCCTCTTTCAACTCACTACAATAGATGATATTTCTAAACGTTATTGTAACCTCAACCTAAGCACCTGCCTCCTGGACCCTGTTCCCTCGCGAGTGCAACGGTCTCTATCCTACACTCTATAACTCACATCTTCAATCTCTCCCTTTCTTCTGGTATGTTCCCCAATTGTCTAAAACATGCACTAGTCACCCCTATACTTAAAAAGCCCTCACTGATCCCCACCAGTCTTAACAACCTACGCCCCATCTCCTTACTCTCCTTTTATCCAAACTCCTTGAACGTCTAGTCTACAACCAAATGAGAAATCACCTCACTGAAAATAACCTTCTTGATCCCCTTCAGTCTGGATTTTGCCCTTAACACTCCACTGAAACTGTTCTCCTAAAACTCACAAACGATCTGCTAAAGGAAAAAAACAATGAACACTATTCTATACTCCCACTCCTGGACCTCTCTGGTCCACTCCTTTACCCTCCCCATAGCTCAACTCACCCTTCCCTTGCAACAATGTTGCTCATGTACACCCCCTACCTTCTTCACAGTCCTGACTCATCTCCTCTCCTTCTTCATTAAGTCTCATCTCTTCCAACTCTCATCTCTCTCAAAAGCACCACCAATCTCCTCCTTCTCTCTCAATAACCCTGCTAATCCCAGCTTTATACAAAGTCATTCATCTTCCCCTCACCCCACCAAAACATCTCTAATAACCTCCATCTACCCTCTCCAAAACATGGCTCATGTCCTTTTCCCCTCTTCATGGTCTCACTTATTATCTTCCATAGAGTCGTTCATCTCCTCCATTACTACTTTCTAAAGCACCAATGTTTTCCTCCATCTCTGCTGTTTAAAGCACAGCTCATCTCCTCCTCCTCCTCCCCCTATTCCATAGCACCACTTATCCACTTCCACCTCTTCTCTTCAAAGTGCTACTGATCCAGCCCCCCCTGCCCTCCTAAAAGCCCCACTTACAGTATCTCCTATAATTCCCCTTTCCATAGTGTTGCCCTTATTCTCCCCATACCTTCTCCAGAGCTAATATTCCCCCCTCCCCTTTCTATAGTGCTGCTCATTTCCTAACCCTATTGTCTTCATAGCCTCTCTTATTTTCCCCCCTTCCTATCTGTCTTCCTCATAGAGTGACTAATCGTATCCTTCTTTCTCTACATAGTGCTGCTGATTTCTTCCATCTCAACACTATTGTAATGGTCACCCCCCTTTCCCAACTTACTTCATAGTGTCTCCCATCTCCTCCCTCTCCCCTCTCCATAGTGTCAGTCACCACCTCCACCAATCCTTCCTACAAAGCCACACAATCCGTTTTTCTTTTTCTCCATAGGACCACCTTTTTCTTTCACCTCACTCCCCCTTGGCACCTCTTATCTTCTATGGTTCCTCTTTCCTTACTGCAATTTATCTTTTTCCCCTACTTGGTCTCTTTTGTCTAAGAACTTCTCTTTTTATATTGCTACTCATCTCCTCCCTCTCCATAGCCCCACTTATCTTCTTCCCCTACATTCTCTTTAGAGTTACTTATCTCCTCTATCCCCTCTCACAGTAGCGCAATTCAGCTCCTCCATCTCCCCTCTCTGTAGCACCACTCATTTTCTCGTTTTTCCTGCTCCATAGCATAGCTCATCTCCTCTACACCTTATCTCGAAAGTGCCATACATCTCCTACCCTCTTCATAGAACAGTTCATCTCCTCCCCTCCCTTTTTCATAGAATTACTTATTTCCTCTGCCTTCCATAGTGCTGCTGATTTTCTCCATCTCTCCTCTACAAAGAGTCCCTCATCTCCTCCCTCTCCCCGCTGCATAAGACTGCTCATCTGCTCTCTCTTCCCTCTCTCTAGTGTAAGTCATCAACTCTGACTCTCATTCCCATATTGTCACTCATTGCCTCCACTTTCTTTCTCCATAGTGGCACTTATTTCTTCCATCTCACTTATCCCTGGCACCACTCATCTCCTACAGTTCCCACCTAGTTCCACTTCTCTTCTCCCCTCTCCATAATGACATTTCTCTTCTCCTCCCCTTTATACATAGGACTGGTTATATTCTTCTGCTTCCCCTTTGCATAGCACTGCTAATCTCTAACACCTAATGTCTCCATAGCATTGTTTAGTGCAACTCATTTCCTCTTACCTCTTTCTCTATCGCACTGGATATATTCCACTGCTTCCCCTCTATGTAGTGCTACTTATCTCCTACACCTAACTTCTCTATAGGATTGTCTAGTGCCACTCATCCACTCCTCTTCCTTTTGTCCATCACATTGGATATATTTTCCACACTTCCCATCTCCATAGAGCTACTCGTCTGCTACACTTGACTTCTCCAAAAAACTGTGTCCCATTTACATAAATAAAAAAATAAAGAAGTTACATAACCATGTTACATCTAGATATAAAGCCATGATATTGAAAAAAATGTATTTGAGATCTGTGACTATGTCATAGCAATCTTGTGCTACGCCCAAAAGAGCAGCTTCGTAATGTGGGTACTGCATTCTGTGCTATGACTCCAAGAACACCCTCTGCCCCTCTGACACAGCTAGTTGAAAAACAGTTACTGCAAGAATACAGGCAAGGATAATTTGTTTTTGAAAATTTCTGTTTATTAGTTTTTTGCAGTTTAAACAAGAACAAACCAACACAAACACAGTGCCACGCAGGGAATACACAGAAAAGAAACAAGTGACAACAGGTCACCCGTGGCTCCGCTCCATGTCGTATATTGGCATGTGCAAAATCAGTATCCAGCAGAGCTAAGCGTCTCCTGGTCACCTCCAGGGCCGCATAAGCAGCAGGCCCGGACGCAGCCGAGTATTCTTCCTCCAACCTACGGACCTCTAACAGAACAGCCTCCCTATCCGCATTAGCTTCCCTACGAGATGCCTTGATTGCCGAAATGTAGTGACATGACAGCCTTAAAAGCATCCCAGAGCACCACCCCGGGTGTGGAGGAGGCATTCTCCTCCCAATATGTGGGATTCCACCTATTGCACTACCCTCTCCACCTGCAACCAACCCGGAGACAAGCGCCATGCACCCCTCCCACCCCTGTCCGCCAACCGAAGCGTCAGCAGTAGGGGGTTATGATCTGACAACCCCCCCGCCAAATAGACAGCGTTTTGCACATATGGTAGACACTGCACATTAGCAAAAGCCATATCAATCCTGGATGCCGTCTGGTGAACCCCTGACCAGCAGGAATAGCCCCGCACCCCAGGATTTTTCCGGGCAAGGATAACTTTAAGTCGGCTGTTAATTAACACCAGGAAATAGACACAGGGCCATTTAGTGGTAAATTAACTCAATGTATTGGTATGGCATAAATAGCATAAATAAACACACAGAAGGTAGGTTTAGACACAATCCTCTAGACAGTATAATCTCTACATCAAGGTAACTCAGAATAGAGTTCTGTAAACCTAGACTGGGGTTAACTCATAAATCAACAAAGTCAGAAATAAACAGTGCATATAAACATTAACTACAATGTGAATAATATTACTATACCTAGTCTAGAGTGTATTCTAGGAGAATGGCTAGGATATGGTGCAAAGTCCCTTGAGAGGTACCTCTCAGCAAAAGGACTAGGTAAAGATCTCTGTGAAGCATGTGTACATGGACAGTCTTTAATCCTTACTCTTCAGCCGGCTAGCATTGAGGACCAGTTTTGCACATGGGAATAGTCACAATCAAGCCTGCCGGCAGCAATAAGCCTACAAGATGGCTGTATAATCAGTTCCTAAAGGGCCCAATCTATAGTAGCAGATAGTAAATCCCTACAGCAGCAGTTCACAGTCCCAGTGATATGGCAGCTAATCATCTGGTCACACACAGCGATTAGTCTATTTTCTGCTCTGCACCCACATGACTCTGGCTGTTGTCACATTTGCACTCAGCACTCTGGATCCTGCTCAGGCCATTATTATGCAGCAGTGATGGTGCATACTGGACAGTGATGTGCACTCCCTGGGCTTCTTCATGGCAAGAGGAAGCTATTTCCTGTGCAGCTCCTGTGCCTCCTGGCATTCTCCCTCTGGAAAATGCAGTTCAAATGCTCTTGATTACAGTAGAGTCTCTCTATTCTGGACTCCAGCTCTTACAGTGCAGTGCTGACTGACTCAGTCTATTCAACTTTTATGCTCAGCAACTCTCTCCTCTTGTTGATATGGCTGTTAACCTGTTTAGCACAGCAGGGCAGTAGCCACAGAGAACAGCTGTAGCCAGTGTTTCTCTCACTCTACATTCTTAAGCTGGCCATGTATAGTTTGAATCTCGGCTGGTTCAGCAGTGACTGGCTGAGATTCAAAACATCGATGGGTTATAATGAGTGTACGTAAGTCGATCCATGAGAAAATTGCATTGTCTATGTCCTGCCTTAGCCAAGCACCCTGCTACAGTAGGATTATAGTTGCCTAATTTAGGATAAAGCACTGGTCACATAGTGAATTTAGACTTCTAAACCCAGTGCATGAACACTCTGGTGGCAAAGCTAAAACCCCCCTTCCTAAAATATAACTTCTAACTAAATCCTTTAGATTAAAAAGTCACAAACGTGACCAGTTTGAACTGAGCATTTGGCTGACCTTTTTACTTAGCATACAGCTGAAAAGGTTAAAAAATATAAATGGAAAAAAAATGTTAAAACAGCATGTCAAAACAATCAGCATATTTATTGATAGAAGCAGATGAACTTTTAGGCAAGACTGGCTAAAGCTTGCATCATTAAAAGCAAGTGGTTCTCCTGGTTTCAACTACATTTTGAGAACTGCAAGAGGGTGAGCCAGAGGCACTGATTAGAGAACTGTCCAATTTTACAACTTGCATGTGGGGCCATATGTTAAAATATTCAAATATCACTCCCTCAAATGGAATATAGTAACATGAAAGTCTGAGCATCATCATGGTACAGCAATCCCCTATTATGTAATTATCTTTTTTGATTGACACAATTGTTTTTGTAATGAGCTTACTGCTTTTCCCAAAGGTCTGCACAGAGTTACAAGCCAAATATCAAGTGTCCCCTCTGATTGGAGATTCATACTTTCAAGGCTCATTTACTTTTCAAGGGATGCAGCTTTTTTCATTAGAACACTGTTGTAATGTAGGCAGACTCTCCCATTTCAGAAGTCTGGCTGTGAAAGGGCACAATAGAAAAAAAAATAACCGTAATAAAAAAAAACAAAAACAAAAAAAACAAAAAAAAACCCCAATATATATATATATATATATATATATATATATATATATATATATATATACAGAGATGTATAGTAACTAAGTAGAACTACTTCACTACTGTATTTAAGTACCGAAAGGCGGTATCTGTACTTTCCTGGAGTAGAATTTTTATTTCTCCTACTTCCACTTTTACTTCACTACATTTTTTCGATGATTTCAATACGTCTACTCTGATATTTTTTTTTGTGCTGCATAGTTACTCGTTACTATTATAAAAATTACCACTGCCAGAACAGTAGAAGGCAGGTTTCATGAAGCTCAAAACATGTGTATTATCAGCGCATACGAAAATAAATGCTACTGTATGTATAAATAAAAGCTGCATTTGAAATAATAAAAAACATTATGATGTTCAAACTTTTGACTTCTTTCTTTAATAACTACATAACACAGTACTTGTACTTTTACTTTCAGTACTTGAGTAGCAATTTTTTTTTCAAAACTACTGGTACTTTTACTTTCAGTACTTGAGTAGCAAAAATTTTTTAAAAAACTACTTGCAATACTTAAGTACAAAAAATGTTGAATACTTTAGTACTTCTACTCAAGTCACTTCTTTTTGATCGAGCACTTCTACTTCTACTCAAGTCACTTTTTGATCGAGCACTTGTACTTTTACTCAAGTATGGGTTTTGAGTACTTTATACAACTCTGTATATATATATATATATATACATATATATATATATATATATATATAGGTAATCCATACCTGTTGTGATATTTGGGAGGTGTTTAGCTCAATGGTAGATGCTAGTTTTTGTGCATTGAGTCTATGTTACACAGGTGTTATTGTGAAGGGCCTGGTAGCCCATGTTTATTAAAAGGAAAAAACAAACCAAAAGTCCATACAGAATTCCCACGCAGGGGTTTCAACTTTGTTTAGCACATATAAATGAAAAACATACCGAGCCACCTGGCTATCTTGTCAGCAGTACCTCTTTGCTTGCTCCCAACATGTTGACTTCTCGATTCCTTCCAGCCCCCTGGATTTACTGGCTTCCTTAGTCTCACAGACTCTCAAAGCTGGCCAGCCTTTTCCAGTCTCTGGGCATAGAATCCTCCTTACATGGACTGCAGTCTCCCACAGGGCAGACAGTTCAAACAACATCAGCAAGTTGCTCACACTCCACCTTCCACCTCCTTCTGCTCTCCCCAGTCCTCCTTATATGGGCTGTGTGCACCTGGGCACACACCCTGCTGGCCACACACCTGGAGATAGCATTGGAGATCCCGTTCCACCCAAGACTCTTAGGGATCTCTAAACTACAGAGCCCCATCTGGAAATAACAAAACCTTTTCTCCTCTCAAAATATCCGCTCAGTAGCCATGCAGTCAGCAGACATGCAAACTCTGTGTGTTTTTGAAACCTTTTATTTCTGGGACAGGGACTCTCACTATCATACCCTGTACAACTGTTTCATATCACCAACCATTCTTTATGAGGTAAAAATGATCACAGCAACATTTCAAACAAATAGCATATAGTTTAAACCAGAAACACATTACATCTGAAATATTTTTCAATTAAGGACAGCTAATTATGTAATCCTTTTAATACTGAGAGATACAAGATCACATTATCAGAAGCCCAATCCCAAAACCTACAACAAAATAACAGATAAAAACGATACCATTGATCAACACCCTAACAAAAATAAATGCAGATCAAAAGATTTATTCAACCCTTTAGGTTCTAATTTATCTAACTGAGCAATTCATTTAACCTCTTTTGTCTCAGTTTTTATTCCCTATTTCCACCTCTCCTTGGATTTAGGTACACTATCAATCACCTTAAAACCTGCAAATCAGATGTAAGCGATTGTTTTGACGATTTGTGTTGTGAAATCTTGTCGTTTATCCTCTGCATAGTCTCGCCTACATAATAGCTACAAGGGCACTTAAGAATATAAATCACAAAGGAGCTTAAACATGTAAAGAACCCTTTAATATTGATCAGCTTCTATGTGTGTGGATGAATAAATGCAGTGCCCTTAATCAATTTAGAGCACTGAACACACATGACAGACAGGGAAAGGATCCGTTCCTTCTAGGGTCCAGGAAAGTTAAAGGCCCATCCACATTACCACCCTGAAATTATGCTTGTACAGCAATTCAAGGTGAGAAGGTGGAGTGCTGCAATACAACTGTATTACATATTTAGCACTACTCCCTTGGGAGCTGCTGGTTACGGGTTCCCCTGGGTTACTTTAGCAACAACATGACAGTTTGACATTTTTCCCAAGTGTTTTAGCTCAGTCAGGAAACAGTCCGGTAGCTTTGGTTTTTGTGTTTTTATTGGGAACTTGGATAGGAGAAGGGAATGAGTGGGATACTCCAACTTTATACACTATGCACAATAGACTGGGGCGGCTTGAAAATGCTGAGTAACACTGGGTAACGCTAGTCACGGCTTCAGTTTGTCACAAGCTGTGACGCAGGACTGAATTAACTTTCTGAGGTAAACTGTACCCTGAGTTAAACTGGACTGTACTGCAGAACAACTTCAGGGCCCTTCCTGGCACCCCCTTTTTGTTCGTAATCTTCAGGGTCAACTACACGGTACCCCCTTTTACTGATACACTCCTTGTGTGGGCTAGCTCCTTGATCCCCTGACTTCTCTGGAGTGGTCCCCTCTCCTAGGCAGATCCTTAGGCAGATCTCCTGGTACTCACGATACTGTTTTTCCCAAGATGATTCTGCCAGCAGCTCCACTTGTCAGCATTCTGGATCCTCTGCAGCTCAGCTCCACACCCGGTTCATTAGGCTGACTGCCTGAACCACCTTCCTCACACCTGCAGGAGGAGAGACCAGCCTTCTGCCTCCTCCTGGGACTCTGCTTCCGCCAAAGGCGCCCTGTCACATGCTCCCTCCAGATTTATAGCCAATCCCAGGATACATTGCAGCAATGCCCACCCACTGAGACAGCCATAAAACCTGGTGTGCTACTGGTTAGGTTTACTCCACTGTCCAACAAGCTCCCTTATTGTATACAGTGGGGAGACTCCCTTAAACCCAATAAATCACACCTGGAAACAGTTGAGGCTCTCCTGATAAGCAGAACAGAGCCACCAAATGTGTTTACCTACCACCTACCTATATATATATAGTATGTTTAAATACAGATTATATATATATATATATATATATATATATATATATATATATGTATATATATATATATATACTCAAATGTATACTCAAAAGTTCAGGCTTAGTTATTTTATATTTTAGGAGTAAGGGATTCACAGCAGTACACTGCAGTAACACTGCAAGGATGCGCTGCACTAGAGAACATAGTGCGTGCATGATTTTTATTCCGTCACTGTGCGTTAGACAGCCTATTTCAATGACTTTGCTGTCTTTAAGGTAACACGTTTATGTTTCACATAACTTGTATGAATTTTAATGCACATTTCCTGTGTTAGGACGTTTATACAAGTTATACAAAGAATGGAGTGTTTTTCTATGCACACCTTCATATTTATATTTTTGTGGTAAGATGTAGCACAGCAGTAGATAGAAGATCATCTAATTGCTATTCTGATTTTATTTTTTTTTAATTTATTTTTTGTTTGCATTAAAATGGAGATTCTCACTGCAATACGTTTTTTCTATACAATCTGTAAGTAATCTATTAATCTATACACACTACAAGAAAAAACATTTTTAATACTGCTTTGTGTTTTAGCTTTAAGTTGGAATGACCCAGAAGTATATGATTATCAGTATATAGCAGGAGGTGGTTGAAGGGCATTGTCTCTGGTCACGTTCTGACATTTGTGTCAGCCCTTGTATTCTCATATGCACCAAGCAGCTCTGGCTGTGACAGGTTCTGCAGTCTGCCCATATGTCCTGTCTTATAAATAATGTTACATAACTTTGCATATTGCGTACTTAGCAAGATATATGTCCTTATTCCAGAAGGAGGACATTCTCAAATTTAGTAGCAATGCTCTTGTTGAAGTTTGAACCATGCTTACTTTGGTTACAATATATACAAATCTGTACATGCTTATTTAGATTACTTTAAAGCTAAATACATTGTTATTATACATATATAGCTGCCGTTGTATATTCCAAAGGATTTGTAGTTTTATCCCGGCATTCCCGGCTGGGAGACTGTATTTATTCAGAGAGCACACAGAACTCTGGATCCAAGCCAACCTGAGGGGGACACTTTGCCCTCTCAGGCACAAGCTGTCATGAGGGGGCCTCAGGTGGGAGACCTGAGGGAAGAATGCTGAGACCCAGGTGCTTAAAAAAAGGTGACTGTGGGTAGCTGTCTGCCATAGACCGGTCTGGTATCACTGGAGAGCATCGCTCAGAAGATTTTAAGGGACTCCATCTGTTCTTGGGCCTTGTGAGCACAGACATTGAAAGATCTTGGGGACCTTGTGCTTTAGCTACCCCTATGGTGCCTTATTATAGTCAGCTGTGGGTCTATTAAAGGGGACATCGGCTGGTGTCCTGAAGAGCTCTGTCCAGACACTTTCCCACCTAAAGGAGCTTCGCTCTTATAGCTCTACTACTAGTTAAGCTGAATTCTACTGTTTGTTACAAGCCCGGACTTAGCTTGTCCTGAAAGGAAAGCCAAGTCCTCAATTGTACATTAAAGAGAGGAGAGGAGGGGTCCCCAGTGCCCCACGTCCAAACATGTATGGTGAAAGTGAAGAGAGACAACCTCAGCCCGGATCATGCCCCCTATGCATTTTGCTCCGCCCTTGGGGCTTAGTCAATCGGCAGTTGTACATAGATCTTATCTTTGGAACATCCTACACTTTCTCATCCCTATCTAAGTTCTCCAAAAACAACAAAAACAAACATCCCCTAGATTGGTCTTTGGAGAAAGAGTGAATGAGCCTGTTGTGTGCTTGGATGCGGGGCAGAAGTTGGGAAGACCTAAACAGTAATTCCTGCAGCTCTTGCGGGAATAGTGCTACACTGTATATGCATACTATTAAAAATGAAAGAAAAAAAAGAATTAAGGCAATATTAAATCAAAAACAAGAATGTATTATATTACAGCTTAACAATTCTTAGATGTGTATGCACAGAAAAGGGAAGGAAAAGGGGGCTTAAGGATATTCCTAAAACCATCACAAGTAAGTAGGCCACATAAAGTCAAAAACAACTACACAACTGTGTACTGTATAACATACCCAATTCATCAAGATGGAACTATACATTAATCGATACACAGTTAGCCGGTACTTAACATGTTTCGCGGTAACCCGATTCTTCAGGAGTTTTAAGAATGGGAGGAGAAATTTTTCTAGATAAAGAATGTGTCACAATAAGTACATAAATCAAAACACATATCTTACAAAAAAAAGTCGATAGTTGCTGCAGAAAATACACTCAGGCGCTTACCCCAAAGTACAGGTGCATAAATGATGGATATGGACCAAGAACACAGTAGTCAAACATTGTCTCCCGGGTGAGTGTGGGAACAGACATTTACACCAACGATAACGGTGTATATGTACATATTTAGAAATAGGGGGAAGAGAGATATAATAAAATATGGTGATAAGAGACTATATTAACGAGGTATATGATTATGAATCAAGTTTTATGTACATACACAATCTATACATACCCCTATAAAGTCGATTAAACATGAAAATCATAAGAAGCTGGTTGGTCAGTGTATATAGCCCTTATATTCTCCCAGAAGTATGGAACGCTATGGTTTAATGGAGACAATCCCAGAAAAGGAGTATCTGTTGTATATATACTGTATACAGAGAAAGTTAGAAAGATATAAATGAAAGTGGCTAAGCTGAACCCAAAAGTATGAAAGGAAGATACATACCAATTATGGCATTGATAGATGAGACCAATGTATCAGACCATTGATAATATTAACAGCTGAGCGTACAAGAGTATTTAAAAGAACCCACTCGATGGAGGCCAAGTATGCAACAGTCCACTGTACCCCACAACTTGATCTGGTGTTATAAGATCCTATAGGGAATATGTATGTAAGGTATTATCAGGGAACATAAGAGTCCCCTAGATCTATCAAGAAAGGTATATAGGTAGGGGTATAGGTAGGGGAAGGAGGAAGAGATAATAAACAGGCAGATGGAAAAACATACCTATATTAGAGATCTTTTGAAGATATATTATTGGCACTCATTTAAAATGGAGGAACACACTGTGGTAGGCCTAGGGAGAAAATATACATTGGCAGTCAATATGTAAGGTGGGAAAAGATATAAACAGAGGTTCCATATGTATAATCCTGATCTGAGTACCTGTCTCCAAAACACCTGTCTTTATATCTTTCTACCTTTCTCTATAAACAACAGATCCTTTTCTGGTGGATTGTCTCCAATAAACCATAGTGTTCCATCCTTCTGGGAGAATTTTAGGGCTATAAACACTGATCAACCAGCTTCTTATGATATTCATGTTCAAACGACTTTATAGGAGTATGTATAGATTTTGTTTGTACATTTATCACGTTTCATAATTGTATACCTCATTAATATAGTCTATTATCACCATATTTTATCATATCTCTCTTCCCCCTATTTCAACATATATACATATTCATAGTTATCCTTGGCTCATATGTCTGTTCCCACACTCGGGAGACATTGTGACGCCTGTGTTCTTGGCCCATATCCATCATTCATGCACCTTCGCCTTGTGGTAAGAGTCTGAGTGTATTTTCTGCAGCAACTATCGACTTTATGCGTTTTTTGTAAGATATATGTGTTTTGACTTATGTACTGATTGTGACACATTCTTTAGCTAGAAAAATTCTTCCTCCCATTACCGGGAAACATGTTGAGTACCGGCTAACTATGTATCCATTCACGTATAGTTCCATCTTGATGAATTATACACGACATAGTTGTGCCGTTGTAATGGGTGTAATCTTTTAATGAATGTTTTTATTAATTTGTATATCAATTTGTATACCTTTTTGTGATAATAATAAAAAACGTTTTTGTCTTTATGTGGCCTACTTGCCTGTGATGATACTAGGAAGATCCTTAAGCCCCCTTTTCCTTCCCTTTTCTATGCATATACTCTATAATCAATATGAGATGTAGGTACCTATTTTAACTATTTACATCACAAAGTGCACAATTAAAATAATCCCAAATTCCTAGATGTGGTAGCTGCAATAGTTTTTTTTTTAGGCTTTTTCCCTATATTTTTACCTGGTGATTGGGCCAGTTAGGGTCACCATACATAAAAAAAAGAAGTGTCACACTTCGTTCCAGCTAACCTAGTGTAGACTTGAAAACAGCCTCTGCCCAGGAGTCTCTGCCAAAGCCCCACCCCCTGACATGTTTAACTCCACCCAATTGAGCTTATTCATAGGGTAGTACCCTATGATTAAGCTACGGTGGGCAGAGCGAAACATGTCAGGGGGTGTGGCTTTTGCAGAGAATCATGGGAAGAGACTGTTTTCAAGTCTACACTAGGTTGGCTGGATTAAAGTGTGGTGCTTCTTTGATTTTATACAGGCATCACTTTGGATGAGCATTATTGGCAGCCTGCACCCTTCTCCCTGGTGTCTGAGGGAGTTTGGCTTCCTCAGCTTAAACAGCGTTTATAATCTTACACAAAAGTCACAGGGTCACCATACATGTTACAATCTGACTGTATAATCTTTGTTCAATTAACTTTTGATTTACCAAATCAATGTCATATGTGGACCTTATTAACTATCCATTTAATCTGCATCCAGACAGACAGGCTATTACACTACATAGTTGTTGGTAGATCTAAAGGAGGTTGTACAATGAAATTAAAACATTTGTGATAAGCTTGAGTCTGTTATTTTCTCAGCTTCCTTTAACACACCAAGCTGTCCAGCAAAAGTGACAGTTAGATGATTGAGACAACCCATTTAACATTGACAGCGTGATTACAATGGTCAGCTTTTACTAATTTATTTAAAGCCTGTTCCCAAAAAGAAAACAAAATGTTGCTGTAACTGCTTAAAAAGTGTAAGCTGGAGTTTGGCTTTAGTTTATCAATCAAATCCATCTTAGAGTGACCATACCAATTACAATATGTCCATACAATCTGTCCAATCAACTTTAAAATTTTCAAAACTATGTAACAAAAGGACCTGCATTAACTATCTGATCAATTTGTATCCAGTCAGGCAGGCCCTTACACTACATAGTTGTTGATAGATCTGAAGGAGATTGTAAAATCATATTTTATGGTCTGTGGTGAGCTCAAATCTTCTAGTACCTCTAACACTACTCTATACAGTACAGATCCATACAATGACAATGCTGCTGTCTAAAGGCGTCCTCATTGCTCCTCCATTCAGGACAGGAACTGTGTTATTAGTTGGATCATTAGGTGAAAATAATTAAAAAAAAAAGTTCAAAAAAAGAAAACCAATGCAGTCACTACAGTTAGGGATCAGTAAGCTGCAACATAATACATTTTTGATTTTGGGATTGTTGCACACATTTCGTGATTGGTTTTACTACAATAAACTGAATTCCAGTTTGTTTCTATAGCTTGCCATACTGAACTATCATTGCATTTTCTTACCCTGTGTGTGAAGAGCTCCGAACATTTAGGATTGCTGCAAAGAATATTCGGAATAATCTTTTTCTACCCAAAATCTGCAAATGGCATTCTCCTTACACTATTCTTATGTTTTTCTTCTTTAAAAATAGGTTTCTTTAATTCATTGGGCAACCTCTTGGGATTAATTTACCATTACAATGCCATTTTTTGGCACGTTTAATCATCTTAATTGTGCCTTCTGTATAATTTTGGTGCTCTTATAGGTACACATAAAAGGAACTGCTTATATTTCAGGAGCTTCTCCAAGAAAAATGGAAGTTTCTAATCATACCACCAGATGGCAGCATTGGCAAAATAAATATTCTGAAGGGACACAAAAATTGCCCAGACTAAAGAAAAAGGTGGCTCATTTATCTCTTGAAGGAAAAACATGGAAAACATACCGTAAAACTACACTGTGTGTTAAATAATGATAATACCTGATCAACAGATCTGCTATACTGTATGGTGATTGAACTTAGTTGGATAATCTTTGCACACTGAAGCTCTGATTATTGCTACTTTTTGACAGATCCTTTAAAGTGGCATAACATATATTTAACAGAATCCTTTTACATAAACGCATTATCCAGCTATTACATGATTTCTCAGAATGCTGTTTTTTACACCAGCAGTGATAATTTAACTGAAAGGAGAGGGGAACAGCAGCTATTGCACTTCAATTATTTTGCACCATATATACGGCAATACAATTATAAGTTTTCAACCATGTTTCATCGATTTTTACATAATCTGCTATGGGGTAACTACTGCTGCCATGAATATGTGATTTATGTTTAATTTTGTCATAATCAGGTCTAATAATCGTTCGCTGCATCTCATTGTTGCTGATCTCCTGCATCCTCTTAGAAACCACTTCCTCTCCATGTGCATTCCAATAATGGCTACATGATATTTTCCAGGGTAAGTTTCATGTGATGATGACAACAGTGAACTTGCTTCAAGCTTATTAAATGGACACTTGTAGCATTCATTGGAAGCGCATGTAACAGGGTAACAATGTTGGGTCAAAACTGGGAGAAAGACATAGAGCGTTGACACTCTATAACAAAGTGTTCGCACAAAAAGCTTCATGATAAGACCTTCAGTTAATATTTTATTAAAAACTGAAGATTTGAAGGGATTCTAAACGTAAACCTTTCTTTTTCTTTAACCACTTAAGCCCCGGAAGATTTTACCCACTTCCTGACCAGGGGGTATTTTGCGATTCGGCACTGCGTGACTTTAACGGACAATTGCGCGGTCGTGCAGCACTGTACCTAAACGAATTTGACGTCCTTTTTTTCCCCACAAACAAAGCTTTCTTTTGGTGGTATTTGATCACCTGTGCGATTTTTTGATCATGCGCTTTAAACAAAAAAAGCTTCAATTTTGCAAAAATAACAATATTTTTCACATTTTTTTATATGAAAAACGTGGGATAGAGCTAAGGAGAGAGCGAGCCGGAGCCGGAAGCCGGAAGCTGCGAGCTGCGAGTGATCACAGCACACACACACACACAGCGAGGAGAGCTGTGTGGAGGAGGAGAGGAGGGGGAGCCGCACGTGCGGGGGGGGGGGGGGGGGAGAGCGGGAAAAAGCCGCACTTGGAAGCCGGGGGGCCGGGTGCAGGAGCCACGGACCAGGGTGACAGTGCGGGGGACATAGCAGCAGCGGCGACAGAGCGGAACAGGGAGCAAGTGCGGAGAAGGAGCAGCAGCGGCATCAGTGCGGACCAGCAGGGAGCAAGTGTGGGGTCAGAACAGCAGTGGCAGAGACAAGGACCTGGACCTGACCGAGGGGCGTAAGTAGGAAGCAACTGATCTGCTGGTAGGGGGGTGGGCTGGTGGGGGATTACAAGTACAATCTACATACAAGTACAAAAAACTACAAGCAATACAGATTACTAAGGGGCTACTATAGACTGAGAGGTACTCTTGCAACTGGTGGGTATCTTGCGACTGGTGGGTATCTTGCGACTGGTGAGTATCTTGCGACTGGTGACCATCTTGCGACTGGTGAGTATCTGCGACTGGTGACCATCTTGCGACTGGTGAGTATCTGCGACTGGTGACCATCTTGCGACTGGTGAGTATCTGCGACTGGTGACCATCTTGCGACTGGTGAGTATCTGCGACTGGTGAGCATCTTGCGACTGGTGACCATCTTGCGACTGGTGAGTATCTGCGACTGGTGACCATCTTGCGACTGGTGAGTATCTGCGACTGGTGAGTATCTGCGACTGGTAGCATCTTGCGACTGGTAAGTATCTTTGCGACTGGGGAGTATCCTTGCGACTGGTGGGTGAGTATCTTTGCGAGTATCTTTGTGAGTATCTTTGGAGGGGCTTTTAAACTAGGAGACGGGGGGGAGGGCTCAGAAGTAGAATCAGTCAGGAGGGAGCAGAGGACTGAAGGCAGTGGTAGGGTCAGCAGCGACAGTAGGTCCACAACATCAATTGACGGGTCTGTGCGGGAAAACCGCAGACCAAACAGAAATAAACATAACCACCAATCACGTTTAACTTCCGTAAAACTAAGAGGGGTATATGCTAATGCCAGGAGCCTAGCTAATAAAATGGATGAGTTGGAAATGTTAGTACATGAGGATGACATAGACCTTGTGGGAATAACA
The DNA here is from genome assembly GCF_965119305.1 of Pelophylax lessonae. Classification (NCBI taxonomy): domain Eukaryota; kingdom Metazoa; phylum Chordata; class Amphibia; order Anura; family Ranidae; genus Pelophylax; species Pelophylax lessonae. The sequence goes on from NC_138768.1 coordinate 170,018,764, forward strand.
GAGACTTGGTTCGACCCCTCACATGACTGGCTGGCCAATATCCAAGGGTATTCGGTGTAACGGAAGGACAGGGTAGGAAAAAGAGGGGGAGGGGTATGTCTCTATGTCAAGAACAATATAAAGGTGATAGAAAGGAGTGACATTCGGATGGGATGAGCATGGAATTAGAATCTGTGTGGGTTGAACTCGATAGGGAAGAAGATAAGAAAAAAGTAGTTGTGGGGGTTTGCTATAGGCCACCTAACCAAGGGGAGGAGGTAGAGCAGGAATTTTTAGCACTAATGGGTAAAGTGGCAAAACTGGGATCAATCATCATATTGGGGGACTTCAATTATCCCGACATTGACTGGGAAGAGGGGACTGCACACTCACATAAGGCCCGTCTATTCACGGAAACCTTACAGGATAATTACATGTCACAGTTGGTGGATTCCCCTACCAGAGAAAACGCAGTCCTGGATCTATTGATCACTAATGACCCAGACATAATCTCGGAGGTAGGAGTCCAGGACAACCTGGGCTCTAGGGATCACAGGATGATCACATTTAGTATAAATAACAATATAACAAGGCAAGTGGGGAACATAAGAACCCTAAACTTCAGACGGGCAAACTTTCCAAAATTGTACTCATTGATGGAAAGGGTAAACTGGGACCAAACCCTGGGATCCCTGACCACAGAGGAAAAATGGGAATGCTTTAGGAACATATTAAGCAAATGCATCTTGCAGTGCATTCCTATGGGAAATAAATTTAGAAGAGACAAAGCCAAACCTGGCTGGCTAAACCGTAGCGTTAAAAAACTTATTAGGGGAAAAAAATTGGCCTTCAAGAAATATAAATCAGAGGGCACAGTATCGGCCTTCCAGCAATACAAGGAGGCAAATAAGAAAAGTAAACCAAGATGGCTAAAATCAACTTTGAGAGACAAATAGCGGAGGATAGTAAAAAAAACCCAAAGAAATTCTTTAAATATATCAACAGCAAAAAAACTAGGGCAGAGCATATTGCACACATAATTAACAATGATGGGAGGAAGGTTACAGAGGACACTGAAAAGGCAACCGTGCTGAATGCTTTTTTCTCGTCAGTCTTTACACAGGAAAAGGAGGGGTACACTGACCATGCCTGTATGGTTAGTAGTAGTACACAGGACTTGCCACTATGGCTAACAGAGGGTGAAATCAGGGAAAGACTGGATAAACATAACACAAACAAATCACCAGGTCCAGATCGCGTACATCGGAGAGTACTCAAGGAACTCAGTAAGGTTATATCTAGACCACTGTTCCTGATCTTTGCTGACAGTATTAGGACAGGAGATGTACCAGGGGATTGGAGGAAGGCTAACGTGATTCCGATATTCAAAAAGGGCCAGAGGCATATCCCAGGAAATTATAGGCCTGTCAGCTTGACATCAATAATATGTAAACTTTTGGAGGGGATGATAAGGGACTATATCGTAGAGTATGCTAAAGACAACAACATCATCAGCAGTAACCAGCACGTGTTTACAAATGGGCGTTCTTGTCAAACCAATCTCTTAGCATTCTACGAGGAGGTGAGCTGTGAGCTAGATAGGGGCAGACCAGTGGATGTGGTGTACTTGGATTTTGCTAAGGCGTTTGATACAGTTCCCCACAAGCGCTTAATTTATAAAATATGGTCTGCAGGTATCGACAGCAGGGTTTGCTCTTGGATACGGAACTGGCTAAAAGGCCGTGTCCAAAGGGTGGTAATAAACAGCGCATACTCAGACTGGTCTGAGGTAGTAAGCGGGGTGCCCCAGGGCTCAGTCCTGGGACCAACCTTGTTCAATTTATTCATAAACAGCATTGAGGACGGGATCAGTAGTTCGTTATCAGTTTTTGCAGATGACACAAAATTGGCCAGGGTAATAACTGCACAGCATGAAGCAGATATCCTACAGAATGACCTGGACAAAATTACGGAGTGGGCAAAGACATGGCAAATGAGGTTTAACGTGGAGAAGTGTAAGGTTCTGCACTTGGGGACTAAAAACATAAAAACACAATACACGTTAGGGGGGGAACCCTTGGGGGAATCAAAAATGGAGAAAGATCTGGGAGTCTTGGTTGATGATAGATTGGGCAACAGCATGCAATGTCAAGCGGCAGCTACCAAAGCCAACAGAATATTAGCATGCATAAAGAAAGGGATGTATTCCAGAGATAAGACTATAATCCTTCCACTTTATAAAACTCTGGTCCGACCGCATCTGGAGTATTCTGTCTAGTTCTGGTCGCCAGTCCTCAGGAGGGATGTGTTGGAGCTGGAGAAAGTCCAGAGAAGGGCAACTAAACTGATTAGGGGGTTGAAGGACCTTAACTATGAAGAGCGGCTGCAATCAGTCGATTTATTTTCCCTGGAAAAGAGACGTCTGAGAGGGGACATAATAGCAATTTATAAATATCTTAATGGGGATCTCAGCTTAGAAAAAAAGCTGTTAATTCGAAGGAATTGCATGAGGACTCGAGGACATACAATGCGATTAGAGGAGAAGCGTTTTAACCTCAGGCAACGAGGAGGGTTCTTTACTGTTAGGGCTACAAGATTGTGGAATTGTCTACCACAAGAGGTGGTTTCTGCGGGAAGTATGGTGACTTTCAAAAGACTCTTAGACTTACATCTCAAGGATCAGGAGATTAAGGGCTATGTTAGATGATTACAGTCACACACACCTACACAGGTTGAACTGGATGGACTATTGTCTTTATTCAACCTCACCTACTATGTAACTATGAAATTCCCCCCAAAAAAATGTAAAAATCACAATTTTTTAACATTTTAGGTCAATTTGTTTTATGCTACATATTTTTGGTAAAAAAATTGCAAAAAGCATATTTTGATTGGTTTGCGCAAAAGTTATTGCGTTTACTAACTAAGGGAAAGATTTTTGTCATTTTTGTTGTTTTTTTTTAACGCGTAATGGCGGCGATCTGCGATCTGCGTGGTTAAATAACAAACATGTTATAATTACCTGCCCTGCGCAATAGTTTTTCAAGGAGCAGTCCCATTCTTATTTTTCTCGAGTCCCCCACTGGGGTTCCTGGGTCCTTCCCCCTGCCGAGTATTCCCATAGCAAGCCGCTTGCTTTGGGGGCACTTGTGCAGGCTTGCTCCTGAGCCTCACTGTCTGCGTCTATTGACACATACAGCAGGACTCGTACCCCGCTCCCTCATCACTGGCTGCGATTGACAGCAGCAGGGACCAAAGGCTCAGCTGCTGTCTCTGAGCCAATGGGGAGGATAGAGCAGACAGTCACTGCTCTCGTGTACATTGCTGGATCGAGATCGGGTGCAGGTATGTATAAGGGGAAGCTGAGGGGGAGGGGAACTACACGGATAAGGTTTTTTTCCTTAATGCATATAATGCATTAAGGTAAAAAAAACTTTTGCCTTTAGAACCACTTTTTACCACTTTACCACCGGAGGATTTTGCTGTCTTACGTCCAGGCCACTTTTTGCGATTCGGCACTGTGCGACTTTAACTGACAATTGCGCGGTCATGCGATGTCGTACCCACAGAAAATTTACGTCCTTTTTTTCCCACAAATAGAGCTTTCTTTTGGTGGTATTTGATCACCTGTGCGATTTTTACTTTTTGCGCTATAAACAAAAAAAGAGCGTATATTTTAAAAAAATAATAATATTTTTCACATTTTTTTATATGAAATTCCCCCCCAAAAAAATGTAAAAATCTAATTTTTTTTAAATGTTTGGCCAATTTACTAACTAAGGGAAAGATTTCTGTAATTTTTGGTGTTTTTTTTTTTAAACGAGTAATGGCGGCGATCTGCAATTTTTTTTTTGCGGGACTGCGACATTGCGGCGGACAGATCGGACCCTTGACTGACATTTTTGACACTTTTGGGGGTACCAGTGACATTACTACAGTAATCAGTGCTATAAATATGCACTGTTACTGTAAAAATGACACTGGCAGGGAAGGGGTTAATTTTATTGGAGAGGGAGGGGTTAATGTATGCCTGGTGCTTACTAACGTGTGTGGGGGGAGGTGACTGAGTGACACAGGGACAGATCGCAGGTTCAGCTATGCTGAACCCTGCAATCTGTCACTGTCTGTCACTTAGGAGATCCGCCCGCTTTGTTTACACAAGTGGGCAAATCTCCAAACTCGATTCCCCGATGATCGGGGAAGAGCAGCGGCGATCGCTGCTGCTCCTCCCCTGGCCCGACTCCCACTGTGACTGAATACAGCGGGAGCGAGCCTCTGGCGGCGCGCGAGCACCGCCCACAAGGGGAGGAGTCCAGTGACGTAGGTCTACGTCGCTGGACGGGAACGAGCCACTGTGCCGCAGTAGAGGCACAGTGAGCGGGGGTAAAGTGGTTAATGCATTGGGAATAACTTTTTACATTTATTTAACATTTTGTGTATACTGTATGAGACAATAGTATTTGGATTTACATACATTTTAAATGGTGGTTCTGGTTTCCCACATCCTGCTTTTTTTGACTATCGGCAAGTGATGAATGGACAACAGTACAGGGCTTAACATGATAGTAAACAACATTGCACAGCACTAAAGGGAGGAAAAAGGTATATGATCTCCTGCTGATTGTGTACATTTGCCCACTGACAAAGAAATGATCAGTCTATAGTTTTAATGGTAGGTTTATTTTAAGAGACGGAATAACAAAAAAAATCCAGAAAACTCATTTCAAAAAAGTTATAAATTGATTTGCATTTTAATGAGTGAAATAAGAATTCGATCCCCTATCAATCAGAAAGATTTCTGGCTCCCAGGTGTTTTTTTATACAGGTGATGAGCTGAGATTAGGAGCACTCTCTTAAAGGGAGTGCTTCTAATCTCAGCTTGTTACCTGTATAAAAGATACCTGTCCACAGAAGCAATCAATCAGATTCCAATCTCTCCACCATGGCCAAGACCAAAGAGCTGTCCAAGGATGTCAGAGACAAGATTGTAGACCTACACAAGGCTGGAATTGGCTACAAGACCATCGCCAAGCAGCTTGGTGAGAGGGTGACAACAGTTGGTGCGATTATTCACAAATGGAAGAAACACAAAATAACTGTCAATCTCCTTGGGGCTCCATGCAAGATCTCACCTCTTGGAGTTTCAATGATCGTGAGAACAGTAAGGAATAAGCCATGAACTACACCGCAGAATCTTGTCAATGATCCCAAGGCAGCTGGGACCATAGTCACCAAGAAAACAATTGGCAACACACCACGCCGTGAAGGACTGAAATCCTGCAGCACCTGCAAGGTCCCCCTGCTCAAGAAAACTTCTCGCTCACTGGGAAGTTTGCTAATGAACCCCAAACATATATATATATATATATATATATATATATATATATATATTTTAGCAAAGTCTCTAGAGAATAAAATGGCGGTAATTGCAATATTTTTTGTCACGCTGTATTTACGCAACAGTCTTTCAAACGCATTTAAATTTTTTATTTTTAATTTTACTGAATTTAAAAAAAGTTAACTTAGCCCAATATTTTTTTATATTGTGAAAGATGATGTCATCCCAAGTAAATAGATACCTAACATGTTACAGTTTAAAATTGTGCACACTCGTGGAATGGCAACAAACTTCGGTACTTAACCACTTGCCTACAGTGCACTTTCACCCCCTTCCTGCCCAGACCGATTTTCAGCTTTCAGCGGTCTCACACTTTGAATGACAATTACTCAGTCATGCAACACTGTACCCATAAAAAATTTGTTTTTTTCGCACAAATAGAGCTTTCTTTTGGTGGTATTTAATCACTACTGGGTTTTTTATTTTTTTGTGCTATAAATAAAAAAAGACTGAAAATATTGTGAAAAAACAAATTTTTCTTTGTTTTTTTTGCAAATTAGTAATTTTTCTTCACAAATTTTGGCCAAAATTTATACTGCTACTTATCTTTGGTAAAAATAACCCAAATAAGTGTATATTATTTGGTCTTTGTGAAAGTTATAGAGTCCACAAGCTATGGCGCTAATCATTGAAAATTGATCACACCTGATGTACTGAAGGCCTATGTCATTTCTTGAGACACTAACAAGCCAGAAAAGTACAAATACCCCCAAATGACCTCTTTTTGGAAAGAAGACATTCAAAGATATTTAATAGGAGGCATGGTGAGTTTTTTGAATTTGTAATTTTTTCCCACAATTCTTTGCAAAATGAAGATTTATTGTTTTTTACAAATTGTCGTATTAACAGGTTATTTTTCTCACACAGCATATGTATACTTGCAACTACACCCCAAAACACATTCTACTCCTCCTCCTGAGTATGTTGATACCACATGTGTGAGACTTTTTCACAGCCCAGCCACATATAGAGGCCTCACATCCAAGTAGCACCTTCACGCAATCTAGGAGCATAAATTACACATATAATTTCCTGACAACCTATCGCACTTTTGAAGGCCCTGGAGCACCAGGACAATAGAAACCCCCCTAAATGACCCCATTTTGGAAAGCAAACACCCCAAAGTATAATCTTTGAGGTATAATGAGTCTTTTGAACATGTCATTTTTTTCCACAAGTTTTTGGAAAATGTGGAAAGAAAATGAAAATGCATTTTTTTTTACACAAAGTTGAACATTTTCTGCAATATTTCTAACACATAGCATGTACATAGCAAAAATTGCACCCCAAAATACATTCTGCTACTCCTCCTGAGTATGTCAATACCACATGTGCGAGACTTTTTCACAGCCTAGCCACATACAGAGGCCCAGCATCCAAGTAGCACTTTACACAAAGTTGTCCATTTATCCACTTTAAGACCAGGCCTATTTTTGACACTTGGTGATTACAAGCTAAAATATTTTTTTTTTGCTAGAAAACTACTTAGAACCCCCAAACATTATATATATATATATATATGTGTGTAAATATATATATATATATATATATATATATATATATATATATATATATATATAGATTGATTGATATATAGATATCTATATATATATATATATATACAGTGGGTACGGAAAGTATTCAGACCCCCTTAAATTTTTCACTCTTTGTTATATTGCAGCCATTTGCTAAAATCATTTAAGTTCATTCTTCTTCTTCATGAATGTACACACAGCACCCCATACTGACAGAAAAACACAGAATTGTTGACATTGTTGCAGATTTATTAAAAAAGAAAAACTGAAATATCACATGGTCCTAAGTATTCAGACCCTTTGCTCAGTATTTAGTAGAAGCCCCTTTTGATCTAATACAGCCAGGAGTCTTTTTGGGAAAGATGCAACAAGTCTTTCACACCTGGATTTGGGGATCCTCTGCCATTCCTCCTTGCAGACCCTTTCCAGTTCTGTCAGGTTGGATGGTAAACGTTGGTGGACAGCCATTTTTAGGTCTCTCCAGAGATGCTCAATTGGGTTTAAGTCAGGGCTCTGGCTGGGCCATTCAAGAACAGTCACGGAGTTGTTGTGAAGCCACTCCTTCGTTATTTTAGCTGTGTGCTTAGGGTCATTGTCTTGTTGGAAGGTAAACCTTCGGCCCAGTCTGAGGTCCAGAGCATTCTGGAGAAGGTTTTTGTCCAGGATATCCCTGTACTTGGCCGCATTCATCTTTCCCTCGATTGCAACCAGTCGTCCTGTCCCTGCAGCTGAAAAACACCCCCACAGCATGATGCTGCCACCACCATGCTTCACTGTTGGGACTGTATTGGACAGGTGATGAGCAGTGCCTGGTTTTCTCCACACATACCGCTTAGAATTAAGGCCAAAAAGTTCTATTTTGGTCTCATCAGATCAGAGAATCTTATTTCTCACCATCTTGGAGTCCTTCAGGTGTTTTTTAGCAAACTCCATGCGGGCTTTCATGTGTCTTACACAGAGGAGAGGCTTCCGTGGGGCCACTCTGCCATAAAGCCCCGACTGGTGGAGGGCTGCAGTGATGGTTGACTTTCTACAACTTTCTCCCATCTCCTGACTGCATCTCTGGAGCTCAGCCACAGTGATCTTTGGGTTCTTCTTTACCTCTCTCACCAAGGCTCTTCTCCCCCGATAGCTCAGTTTGGCCGGACGGCCAGCTCTAGGAAGGGTTCTGGTCGTCCCAAACATCTTCCATTTGAGGATTATGGAGGCCACTGTGCTCTTAGGAACCTTAAGTGCAGCAGAAATCTTTTTGTAACCTTGGCCAGATCTGTGCCTTGCCACAATTCTGTCTCTGAGCTCTTCAGGCAGTTCCTTTGACCTCATGATTCTCATTTGCTCTGACATGCATTGTGATCTGGAAGGTCTTATATAGACAGGTGTGTGGCTTTCCTAATCAAGTCCAATCAGTATAATCAAACACAGCTGGACTCAAATGAAGGTGTAGAACCATCTCAAGGATGATCAGAAGAAATGGAAAGCACCTGAGTTAAATATATGAGTGTCACAGCAAAGGGTCTGAATACTTAGGACCATGTGATATTTCAGTTTTTCTTTTTTAATAAATCTGCAACAATGTCAACAATTCGGTGTTTTTCCATCAGTATGGGGTGCTATGTGTACATTCATGAGGAAGAAGAATGAACTTAAATGATTTTAGCAAATGGCTGCAATATAACAAAGAGTGAAAAATTTAAGGGGGTCTGAATACTTTCCGTACCCACTGTATATCTATATTTTTTTAGCAGAGATCCTAGAGAATAAAATGGAGATCATTGCAATATTTTGTATCACACCGTTTTTGCGCAGCAGTCTTCCAAACACAATTTGTTTGGAAAAAATTCACTTTTTTGAATAAAAAAATAAGAAAACAGTAAAGTTATTCAAAATCAAAAAAGTGCTGCGCCGGAAACATAATGTGTATATATTGAAAATCAATCTGTGTATATAATCAAAATCAATCCGTGTATACAAACTTAGTCTCCATAAATCATATGTGCTTTCCAGTAGAACAGAACTATGATCAAAAATTAATAGTTGTATACAATATAAATCAATCTGTGTATACAATAGAAATTAAAATTTAAGTGTCCATAAATCATAAGTGCATTCCAGTTCCAGAAATGTGATCACCCAGTAAACGTGATTAGTACATATTAATGTGCTCCACTCCGCCGCCACCAGAGATCAAAGCCTCTCACCTTAAAGTTTGACCCAGAACAATGAGCCAAATCAAGCTTTTTTACCCCTCTGGGGTCACGGGCAGGTGTCACCGGATGATATAGAGGTCTCTAGCAGATGCACATGGACAAGGTAACAGCGATGGTGCCGCTCTCACACAGGGCACATAGAGATCACCACATAAGCAAAGAAGCAAAAAGAAATCTAATGCCCTCCGTGCGGGTAAACTGAATAAAGCTGTTTATTTAAATCAGGGTACTCACAGACAACTTCTTGGAGTCACGCTTGTAATAAGTGAAACCTCACAGCAGAGAGGATGCAGCGAGCAGCAGGAAAGGCTCCTCCCCCTATACGTGTTACGTCTATGCCGATATAGCGCTGACTTCAACAGTAGAGGTGGAGCCCACACATTAGCAGCTATCATTTAAGGCCGGCCCGGCCCACAGGGGACGTTCATCATTGGATGAATAACTGATATCACTGCCTCTCCAGGAAATACATCAGGACGTTATCAGCCTCAAGTAAACTTAACTTAATACCACTTAAACTGGAAGGTACGAAGGAAACTGCTTCCTCCTAATACTGGCAAAACAGGAAGAGGGGGAACAGATTGCAGAGCCTCCCTGGTACACGCTGCATCAAAAAATGCTCTCCATCTGACTATACAGCAACCGCATGCATATTAAAATGAACTGTAACTTATTAGACTAGACAGGAAGCTGATAAACCAGCTATATTATCTAACAATATCATAGACATTTAATAGCATATTAAAAACATATTAAAAAAAATAAAAATACATTAAAAATATTAATATATCATTCCTACATGACAATATCATAATTAAATTATATTATATATAGTGTGGACTACATGTACACCCCATATAAAAACCAGCCAAAGATATATATATGATAAAACATCCTAATATAAATAAACATACAGAAACATGCCCTCCATAAAATCTGTCATCCGCTAAACCTAATGTCAAGAGTGTTACTTATTGCTTATAAAGCAATTAAGGTCCAAATCGACACTCAAGCCCCTGGGGAAAGAACCTTCATTTCGAAGATCCAGAAGGATTCTCTCTTGCTGAGTTGGCGAATATGATTACCACCTCGCCAATGCTTTCTTACTAATTCTAACCCCCAAAACTGCAATGAATCCGGTTTCTTGTTGTGAACTTCCTTAAAATGTCTAGAGACATTATGAGAAGGTGATCCTTTTTTAATATTCCTGATGTGCTCAGCTATTCTTACATTCAGACATCTAGAAGTGCATCCAACATATTGGAGCCCACACCCGCACTCCAACATGTAGACGACCCCAGTAGTAGAGCACGTGATCAGATCTCTTATCACATACTCCCTACCGGTACTAGATGCCGTAAACGACTTTCTCTTTTTCTTGTTGCTTCTCGGGTGGCATTTACCACAAGCATGGAACCCGGACAAAAAATTTGAAAAGGTATTCTGTCTATGTACTGGAGGATTAAAAACTCCCAGGGCCAGCTTATCCTTAAGGATAGGAGCTCTCCTATACACAAACTTAGGCTGCGGAGGAAGATGTGGACCTAAAACCCTATCCTGCCTGAGAATACCCCAATGCTCTTTGATGATATGTTCTACTTGTTTGTATTGAACATTAAAATCAAAAATCAGTTTAAATTCGTCAGTCCCAGTATTGGATTTGGTGTTGTCGTTCAGGAGTCTATTCCTATCCATGGCTACCACTTCTTTTTGGTCTGCATGGACCCTATTCATGTCGTAGACCTTCTCTTTAAATCGATCTATAAGGACCTGAGATTGAGAAACATAATCCACCTGATCAGATCAGTTACAGCGTATACGGATCAGTTGACCCTTGGGAATATTTACAAGCCAGTTGCGATGATGGCAGCTATCTATAGGTAGATATGAATTCCTATCGGTAGACTTGAAAAAAATTATTTGTTAAAAGATGTCCTTGTTTTTTTATATATCTCAAGATCTAAAAATTGGACACTTTCTGTACTTACTGTCCAGGTTAGCTCAATTCCTTTATTGTTCTTACTCATTTTATCTTTAAACGTAATAAACTAATGCATGTCCCCTTTCCAAATGACCAGCAGGTCATCTATATACCTCTTATAACATAAGAGTTCTCACGGGCAATTCTTTAAGATGACATAATTTTCCCACTGGGACATAAAGAGATTCGCTACGCTGGGAGCAAACCTAGCTCCCATCGCAATGCCTCTGGTTTGAAAATAAAAATATCCCGCATACCAAAAAAAATTGTGGCTGAGACAAAAACTCAAGCATTCAACAATATATTTGGAATGTGCTTCCTCAAGGTCCGAGTGACCCAAGGCCCACCTGGTGGCTGCTATAGCTGCGTTATGTCCTATGATGGTGTATAAGGAACTGACATCAGCAGTTGCCAGAATACATGCCTCGGTACTTTCCAACTGTTGTAGACACTGTATCACATGTTTAGTGTCTTTCAAAAATGCTTCAGTTTTCCCCACTAGGGGTTGCAAGAAAAAGTCAATGTATTGACCGAGTCTTGAACTCAGGGAATAAATCACGTTAATAATTGGTCTTCCTGGTGGTGTTTCCAAATTTTTGTGAATTTTTGGTAGGAAATATATAATGGGGGTCCTACATGCTATTGGATTCAGGTATTGAGCATCCTTTTTGGTAAGTATATCTTTATTATGCCCTTTTTTTTACCAATTTATCAAGTAAGATTTTGTACTCCTTCAGCGGATCATGGTTCAATGGACTATTGGTTCTTCTATCTGATAGCTGTCTCATCATTTCCTCTTGATAGTAATCAGCATTCATCACTACTAGGCCACCCCCTTTATCTGCTGGGCGTATAACAAGTTGTTTATTTTTCTCTAGACTTGCTATTCCCTTTCTAATCCATTGGGGATCTCGAATTTGTCTCACTTTTAAATTCTCAAGGTACGTAACCACCAAATTCTTGAATACCTCACAAAACTTGTTGTCCTTGTTGGGTGGGTTAAAAACTGATTTATTTTTTAAATTAGAATGCTGGTTCCTTTTCAAAACTGGAGGTCGATTGTCAGGTTAAGCCAAAAAGTATTTTTTCTGATTTAGGGACCTCATAAATTCCTGTACATTCACGTATGGGTTAAATTTATTAAGGTTCTTGACCGGTGCAAATTTCAAACCCTTGTCAAGAACCATAATTTGTTCTGTACTTAGGGTAGTGCCGCTAATGTTGAAAATACCTGCACCTAATGGTATTTTCTTCTTTTGTGTGCGTCTTCCTGCTCTCTTTCCTCTTTTGTTTCCCCCAGATGGATTTCCAGTGGCCCCCCGTACCCCCACTGGGGACCGGGGTTCCCTAAAAAAACATCACCTGAGGGCCCAGCTTCGCAATTAGATTCCAATGGAAAAAAACGATTCTGGGTGGGTACCTCATAATGGGTCACAGGATATGGTGAACTATAACTAGGTTCTCTACCTCCATGATTGGGGGGCCTAAACGGGGTTGGATTTCCCCAATTCCCCTGTGGTTGGGCATAAGAGTTATGGGTGTTCCCCCCATAACCTCTGCCCCTCCCCCTTCGTGGACCTCCTCTCCCCCCTTTTGAATAATTTATATTGTGTAAGTGAATAACACTATCTGGTGTTTGCTGCCGGATCTACTTAAATCATACATAATTTATTTATATATAATTTTTATATATAACTTTTATACAGTTTTTGTACACTGACTGAATATATTGCCTCTCTTAGATCTCTTTATTTGATAGCTTCTTTGCACAACCAGTAAAGTTAGCCCAATTTTTTTCCATAATGTGAAAGATAATGTTATGCAGAGTAAATAGATACCCAACATGTCATGCTTCAAAATTGCGCTCGCTCGCGGAATGGCAACAAACTTTGGTACTTAAAAATCCCCATAGGCAACATTTTTAAAATTTCTACAGGTTACCAGCTTAGAGTTACAGAGGAGGTCTAGGGCTCAAATTATTGCTCTCGCTCTAACAATCGCGGCGATACCTCACATGTGTGGTTTGAACACCGTTTACATATGTGGGCGGGACTTGCGTATGCGTTCGCTTCTGCGTGCGGGGACAGGGGACAGGGCGCTTAAAAATTTTTTTCCCCATTTATTTCATTTATTATTTTTTATTTTTAAACAGTTAAAAAAAAAATGTTTTGATCATTTGATCATTTTTATTCCTATTACAAGGAATGTAAACATCCCTTGTACTAGAAATAGGCAGGACAGTAGCTCCGGTCCTCCAAGACCATAGAGTCGAGTGAGGGCCATGACTTCCTGTCTCTGAGGATCTGGGGCCAGATCATTTTCCCTGCTGCCGGCGGATCCGGTAAGCTGGGAAAACATCCGGGATGCGGCAGGAGGGGGGGGCACCTCTTTCCCTGCACCGTAAGGTGAATACGCCTCTGGAACCGCCCTTATCTGAAAGCTAACCACCGACCGTTAAAAAAAATACCGGGTTTATGGCAGCTATCGCCTGCCATGACCACAGTATTTAGCTTTAAACGGCCGACGTATATAGTCGTTAGGCGGTCGGTAAGTGGTTGCATGTATATAGCAAAAATTGCACCCCAAAATACATTCTGCTACTCCTCCTAAGTATGGTGATACCACATGTGTGAGACTTTTACACAGCCTGACCACATACAGAGGCCCAACATTCAAGTAGCACCGTCAGGCATTCTGAGAACATAAAATACATATCTAATTTCCTGACAACCTATAATTTTTGAAGGCCCCTCATATTTCTAACACATAGCATGTACATACCAATAATTACACTACAAAATACATTCTATTAAGGAAAGCGTAAAAAAAAGTATTACCTGTGGTTTTAGTAGTGCAGTTGTCCACAGAGGAGAGCATTGGTCCAGGCAGCAAACAGGGACATGCTTAGCGACTACAATAGCAGATTTCCAGGCAGCAGGCAGGAATATAGTCTATAGTCAATACTGGGATATTGTCTGCACAGCCACAGCATTTGTCCAAAGGAATTGTCAAGGCCATAATAGCCATAATATTGGTCCCCTGTACACTGTTACCTGCAGACAATGATTGTACCGCTCTCCAGCCCTTCATTAACATACTGCCTCTTGCTACAGCTAATTTCATGCGGCAGACAGAGGCATAATGGTAGTAAGTCAGCAGCAGGCTGAGGGCCTCAGTCAGGTAAGACCTGGGGACAGGGGTAGAGGCTTCTTCCACCCAAATCTCTTTGAAGCCTCCGGACTCCAGAACCTAATCTGGAATTTACGAAGCCCAGAGAGAACCAAAAAATTGTTTTTCTCCATTCGGAAAAACAATCCTGGAGCCCTCACATATGGCCAGGGTCAGTTCACAGGGAAGCTATCCAAACAGTAGGAAGAAGCGTAGTTGATCAAAAGGCCAGGGTCAGTTCACAATGAAGTAGTTGAAACGGTAAGCAGAAGCGTAGTTGATAAAACAGGCCAGGGTCAGTTCATGGGGAAGCAGTCCAAATAGTAGGCCGAGGCATAGTAGAAAAACAGGCCAGGGTCAGTTCATGTGGAAGGCAATGGCATGGTAATATGAGGAAACATGGAAAATGGTCAGCACGCATGAAAACGGGGAAATTATTAAAATATGGGCTAGTATTGTATGGATGTATGATAACGTCTGAAGCATTCTCCAATGCACAGGCCAGGTTGGGAGGGACAGTCAAGACAATGGTAGCTGGTATCTTTACGAAATCCTCTTTTGATGTATACACAGCATTTTTTTGGGCGTCTTCGGCCTGCTTCAAACTTTGGAATGTTGTATGGGAAGTGGCGCTCATGAAGTCGGCTAACAGCATCAGAGAGAAGGTTTTCTGGGGGGGGGGGGGGGTCCTTGTTGGTAGATGAGGGACGTGACAGTTTCTTTGATTAATTTTAGGAAGGAGATGGGGCTTTCAGTGGATTTGACGTAGATAACATAAGCATTATACAGTAAAAGGCAAATTGAAATAAATAAATTGCGATTTTCTTGTACCAGAAACGGGACTTCCTGGTTGCTAAGTAGGGCTGAAGCATTTGGTCATTAAAATCCACCCCCCCCCCATGTAAGGATTGTAATCCTGGACGCACGTTGGCTTTTGAATGGGACCTCTTCTTCTTCGAACCTCAACTGTTATGAGCTGTGCAACGGGTGACAGTTGACTGATGATCACTGATGGGTGGCAGGTGACTGATAGATGGCAGTTGACGGTCACTGATGGGGTGACAGGTGACGATGACTGATGGGGTGACTGGTGACGATCACTGATGGGTAACAGGTGATGGGCGATGGTCATCGATGGGTGACAGGTGCACCGCTGACGGTACTGATGGCAGTCTGTGGTGACAGGTGCACTTTATGGGTGGCAATTTATGGGCACTGATGAGGTGACTGTTGGGTGACAGGTGCAATTGGGGGGGGGGGGGGGCTGAGGGCTGTATGGGGACAGGTTTATTGGTGTGCTACTGTGCTTGTACACTGACAGATACACAGATCAGTAACTCACTGTTTCTGGCTCTTCTCTCCTCACACTGGAAACGGTGTGTGATGGGAGAAGAGCTAGTAACAGTAAGTTACTAATCTGTGTTTACATTTGGGAACGACTGTGAATGGATTCACAGCCGATCACGTGGTAAACAGCCACTGTCATTGGCTGTTTACCACTGTCGGTGACTAGCTGTGTTCCTAGGGAACACACCGCCACCGACATGACCGCTCAGCACGCTCCCGATCACTCATACGCAGTCTCCTATTGTGGTCAGCACAACTATTGTGATCGGCTGTGATTAGATCACAGCCAATCATGTGGGAAACAGCCATGCCCATTGACTGTTTCCCCCCTGTCGGTGACGCGCTGTGTCTCAGGGACACGCCGCCACCAACAGTGCATGGCGGCGCGCACACATTCACGCGCCTGCCCTGCCTGAATGGGCTGCCGCCATATGATGTCAGCCCAGAACAATGGCCACACTGCTCCGCCATCATTTGACGGTGTGTGGGCGGCAAGTGGTTAAAAATCTCCAAAGGCGATGTTTTAAAATTTTTTAACATTTACCAGTTTAGAGTTACAGAGAAGGTCTTTTTTTAGAATTATTTCTCTTGCTTTGAATACCATTTTCATTTGCAGGCGCAACTTACGCATGCGTTTTCTTTTATTGTGTGCGAGCTCACGGGGACAAGGACGCTTTAAAAATGTTTTTTTTTCCTTATTTTTTATTTTATTTCTTATTTTTAACACTGTTCTTTTAAAAAAAAAAAATCTGCTCACTTTTATTGCTGTCACAAGGAATGTAAACATCCCTTGTGACAGTAATAAGCAGTGACAGGTACCCTTTATGGAGGGATCGGGGGTCTAAAAGACCCCAGACTCCTCCATTTCACTTCAAAGTATTCAAAACGCCAAAATCAGCATTTTTGAATACTAACCCTTTTTTTAAATCAGCGCCATTGGCAGCTGAGTAAACCAGAAGTGATATTGTGACGTCGCTTCCGGGTTGCATGGTCAGAGACCCGAGCAAAGCCGATTCCAGCTTAGTTCGGGACTCCAACCAGCTGGGGGACGTGCCAGCTGGTTGCCCGGATCTCCCGGTGAGAGGGGAGAACCGGGCAGAGCTGCAGAAGGTGGCAGGAGGAGGGGGCGTCCCCCCTCCCGCTCGCTAGGATAACAGCTGAGTGGCTGTTGAGTCGCACTGGTTGTTATCTCCTGCAGGCATCATCCCGGTACAACCACTTCTTCAAGCCGATGTACAGGTACATCGGTTTTCGGGAAGTGGTTAAAGAATATCAAGGTACAATTTAAAAAATACATATTTGGTACATCTGTAGCACTGTCCTTGTAGGGCCTGCTGTATGATGACTTGTTGGGTCTCCTCTGATTACCAGCAAACAGTCACTTAGGGTACAGTTCACACATTAAACCTTACTCCGAATGGCTCGTTGCTCAATAAACAGTCCAATGGTGTTGGTTTTGAGTATTTGTATACTTGGATGGGAGAAGGGAATAGTGGGATACTCCAACTGGAACTATGAACATTGGATAAGAACAACTCTCACTTGGCCTCACCAGGTTGCTTGTGGAAGCAGTCACACTGCTTAAACCATACTGCCACATGTATGGAAAGGATTAAGTCTCCTTGCTCTTTCTTCAGCAATAGACTTGATGATCTACATTCTCTTCAGGATACTCACTAGAATCCCCCTTACTGACACCTGTCCACTGATTCTTCTAGCTGCAGGGGTGGCCCTCCCCCAGGGCAGGCCCCTTGACACAGATCTGTGCTCTCTGTACTGCAGAATCAAATCTTTCAGTGTCTCCCCTTCCAGTCCGCTCCACAGGACCTTGGGGTTCAGTTCCTCTCTAGCTCTCTAGGTCTTCAGGTCGACTACCTGAGGCCGCATGGCACCTCTATAGAGGAGGAGGCAGCCTCCCCCTCCCTCTGGGGCTCTCCAACTGAAAAAGACCCCGAGCACATGTGCCCTGGCATTTATTCAGTAACCCAGCATGCACTTTCCTCTGCCAAATCATCAGGACTGTATTAAACGCCTGTGCATTCATTTGTCAGGTTTCCTCCCACTGTCTAATATCAATATGCCTCCCTATTGGACCAGTGTGAAACACTCTAAAGACAGACTGCACCTAAACACATTGATCAGACTTCACTAGCAGATTCTGCTCTCTGGTAGGCAGAGAAGAATAAAGATTTACCTGCAATCCCTCTGATAAGCAGAAAGGATGTCAAAGATAACTGTGTACTCTGGTAGATAAACTTTAACATGACATCTACATAGAAGTGGTGACTGTTTCACCATCTATGGAATGCTCAGATTTTCCCATCTCTGCCCATTTCTGCTTACTTGGTATCTTTGTACACCAGACTACTTTTGGGGTATGTACCCATTAACTCGTTGTACTAAGTTACAATTAATACCCTCTTCTCTCTTTTTTACTTTATCCTGCTCATAAACAACAAACAACATTAATGTAATTTTTTTAATACTTTTTCCCCAGGGTGTATACCCCTTAGTGACCTTTTGTTTTTAAAGGCATGAAATACAATAAATTGTGACTTTTTCCAAAAAATCTTTTCTTTCCCTGTTTGGTGGAAGTTTAATAACTACACAGCATCAGTGGATAGGGTATGTTTTATCTGTTTATTATACTATAGTAAAGAATCTCCCTCTTTTCCTCTTTCGTTTATTTTGTATTATATGGGTGCTGACGTGTGGGATATGGGCACCCGCCCCCAGGGATAAGTTTCTTTCCGGGCACTTATGTCCCCCTATTTTACATCCGGGTGGTGGTGGCACTGTGTGGTGGGTACTTTGATTCCAGACCACTTCATTCATGTATAAATTCATGTTTAAATTGGCCACTTTGTAGTGCACTTTTTGATGGATTATATTTTACATAACGACCTATCTTTAGCACAATGATTGTCTGTTTGTTCCAGTTACATTGCTAAAGCTCCTGAAGAAGCGGCAAAGCCGCAAAACATGTAGAGCGTGGATGGGCTTATACTCGGCAGATACAGATAAGACCTACTATTGTTGCAGTTGCTACATTGGGAAAGTATGGATATACTGCCTAGGAAGCCTTAAATCCATTTGTATGCTTAAACCATCATACTGTGAACAGCCAACTGTATGCTCTGTGATCATTTCCAATGTCTTTTGTTATTTTTGATTTGTATGACACACATATATTTTAACCTTTCTTTTTTGTTAAATTAATAAATACATTTTGATACTTTTGAATCTGTGACTTCTCTAATACTATTTGATATGGTACCATTAAAAGTCCCAAATAGTCCCTCTGTGGTCTATAACTGCGGCTTACCTCACTCTATATCCATTCTCGGGGACATGAGGGGGTGAGGCAGTTTATGGCCCATGCATTATTAATTCTTTTCAGTTTCAATTGGGATGTAGGTATCAGATTCTTCTGATATTCTTAATATTGTTAGACACAGCCACACACAATTCTCTCATACTGTAAATTTAAGGGGTAACCTTATTAGAATATCTCAAATAACCATTAACCGAAAGTGCAGCCATTCTGGCTATACACCAAAATCATAATAGTAGATTAAGACAGGGTGTCCATCTAGACTACACTGGACGACTAATCCCCCAGTAAATAAACACCATGATATAAGGTTAATATATGATGGGAGGGTGGGTGGGAGCAGCATAACTTTCCAGAGCGAAGCAGAACTTCTTCAGAGCGGCACCTGAGCCCAGGTAACTGCTGGCTTTTTAAATGCTCCTGCAGCATGGGCTGAGAGTTCCCGCCAAAATGCACCAATCTGCTCCTGCTGCTGTGCAGAATCCAGGGTGTTGTAGCCAGTAGCATCCTGTGGATAGAAACCAGGGAAGGGAGAGAGAACACATGACCCCCTTCCCATGGGGTCCTGCTAAAAGCACATTGAGCAGACCTCCCCAGATCCTGCTCTCTGGTAGGCAGAGAACAATATGGATTTACCTGCATTCCCTCTGGTAAGCAGAAAGGATTCAAAACTCTGCTCTCTCTCTAGCACCTACCTAAGAGAGTGCTACATCCACCACCCGCCAAACTGAGCCATGTCCTCACTGGATCTGGGCATCCGCTCCTACAAAAATATCTATACAAAATTTTCAAGGAGTATCCCACAAACTGGGAAAGGGGGGAAAAGGAAATACCATAAATACAGGGCCATGGGGCATATTCTATATGTGGCCAGTGAACACAATAAATTAAGTGAAAAAATACATGTCTCTGCTGTAAAATATTTACACATAGGAAGGTACCGGGTACATTTGAACCAATGACAGGTGAAGGTAAAACATCCTAACTAACTAAACTACAAGGAGCAATTTTACATATGTACAAATGTAGGCAGTGGACATTTGAGAACCTTGCGGGGCTCAATTTCAGGACATAATATGTTCTTCCTTCCAGGTTCCTGCTTGAGCTCAATCATAGGAGCCAAGGAGGAGCCTAGGTGAAGCTTCCCTAGTTCTATTTGAGCAGTGGAACTGTAGGGAGAGATCATGCAGGTGCTTGCGATTGCAGCAGGCCAGTACCTGGATGTACAGCCTTAGTGATGGTTCTGGGGTCCTCAAGTGTAGTACACCAGCTGTGTGCCAGCCCTGGGAGGAGTTCAGCAGCCAGCCACAGAGTCAGGGTGGATGTGGGAGGAGGGGCAGTTGGCTTTGGGGGGCACAACTGAAATCTGAGGCTGCACAGCCGAGCCCAGCCCAACACAGCACCCCCCTAGATTTGGCCATGGTGGCTTGTAGTTCTCAATTAACTTTGTTCAATGCTGTTAAGCCCTGTGGTAGCTCATTGCTTCTTCCTGGCAGAGTGTATCTACCTGCCAGTACAAGGTACGAGCACACAGATACACTGTTAGGTCTGCAAGAGTCCTGCATGGCACCCGCAATCTGCTGCTTGCTTGTGCAATGCTTTCCAGGCTTCACAAAACAAAAAAAGTAAATGTACATTTTTCAACCTGTTCAAAAATGTGCATTTAGGATTTTGGGGGAAAAGGTGAACTTAAATTGCACTTACCTGTTTGTTGTGAATGTTGCATTTGTGTGACTCATCTAGGAGTACTTCTTCATTCTTTTCCTCCTGTGATGTTGGTACAGGTATGCCATATTCCCTTTTTCTCTTGCGTTTGCTTTGCTTGAGCTGCAGTTTCTTCTTTTTTCCTGTTCAAAGTAAAAATTGGCAATGTTTTAAAGATATGTAATGAACATTTTATAAATTAACAAATAATATAGTTAGTATATGCTTTATATGTTAAATGATATATTAAAAAGGCACAAATATATACATTAATTGTAATTGATTTGCAACATTGATTGAAACATTCTTTAAAAATATATATTTATATCTGTATATATATATATATATATATATATAAACATTTAGATTAATTAAAATGTATACTATATATATATATATATATATATATATATACACACACACACACAATTTACATAATGGTTAGGCTCAAATATTGCTTCTGATCTGTCCATCTTTTCCTTATTTGGTGCTTGGATCAGTCAACTTCATATAGACTTTTCAGAATTGCAATCACCTTTTCCAGAATTCTGTCTTTTCTGGTGTTGGGCATTTCATTGTTCTCCAGCTTGCTATCATAGTTTTTTTTTTTTTTTAAATATGTAGACTGTCTCAACCATCTGGCCCTTGCTCATAGGTGTGGCTTTAGATTTCTGGTCAGCCCTACCACTGTGGTCCTGCCTGGAACTCCACTATTCCACCAGTCCCTTCCACGAAAATTCCTATGACTCATGTGTCTGTGTGTCGCATGCAGGTTTATATTAGGCATGTCCACACCACAGCGTGAGCATGCGATTAGGGGAAAAGTTCTACGCATGCACAGTGTTAAAGGGTGAAGGATCTTTTAATTAAATGCCTTAGTAAAGATCTTTTGACTGGATGATCGATCGACAAGGCGCAAAACTTGGCAGAAAATAAAGGTACACCTTTATATTGGGGCATAGGGGTTTAGTGGCCTATACTGCATATATTTGTGTCAGCTTATGTAGAAGCCAGATGACCTTGTACTATGTTTTATCATGACTGACAATTTTCTGCCGCATTTTATCGATATGCATAAACAGATGCCATGTTTATGATGAATTAAAAGCAAGGAGTATTCTGATTAAAAAAGGCATGACTCATTGACCATACTGGTAGATTTATGCAAACCATTCTGCCCCAACTATGTGTGCCAAAACATTGTGAGCCTATGCACTACTTTCAAAAGAGATCTGAATAAAATCAAGGCCTCTGAAAAGTCAGAAGCAGCAGCAGAGGATGTTTATGGTACTTTGAAAGTCTGTGCTTTCTGACAGACCACTGTGACCCCAGATCCTCACTGTCAACCCTACCTTCAACTTCTGCTGAGTGCTCATCTCCAGAAACCCAAGGGGAAGATGTTGAGAAGCCAACCTTGACACAGGTATAGTGTTTAATAACATACTGTCTCTGAAAATTCAAATGGTGTAAAATAAACATTATCTAGAGAATATTAAAGCCTTTACAAAGTAGGTTACCTCTCTAAACACATTTGCCAAATAACATATATTTCCAGGGCAAATAAAAATGCCTTGTACACAATGAAAGTCTTTTAAGATATCCTAATTCAATTTGCAACACACAAGTGAAAAGTCAAGATTTATTGATGGGCACATTTTAGTTAACCTTTTTAGTAATTCTAGATTTTATTACACAGGAAAATGTCAATGTTTAGGAGCCCACTCAAACCAATTTGGAGGAGTATCTTCTACGAACACCACCTCCAACAAAAAGAACCAGAAAAACAAAAAGTCCTGGAGGATGCCACTGCTTCTTTTTAACACACGCCTCTGCCGCCTCCTAAATAAGCCAGATAAGTCTAATTAATTTGGATTTTTTACTGCTAACAAATTGAGACAGATGACAGAAGATACACACTTATAAAAACACAAATTATTAATGTGGTTGTTTATGTACTTTATGCATCTGATTATTCGCCTTTTTGGGGGGATTACAGCATTTTGATCAGCCAGATATGTTTGTATGGTTGAAATATAAGAAATATAAGTGTTTTTTTGTGATTCATAATTTACAAAAAACAAACAAACTGGTGAGCAGAATAATTGCCTATCTTTTGTGTTGCGAGACATATTTATAGTAATCCACTACATAGATGATATAATTTTAGTAAAAGTTAAAAACAATAAAGAGACCCCCAAAATAGTTTTCTCTTTTTTACTCCTATTAAAACATGGATAATGGTGTTGTCGTTGTAAGTCACACTAAACACCATGAAACCTGCATATTGGCCAAATCATTCACATAGGAAGAGAAGACATAAAAAATATCATTCTTTAAAAAGGCATCATCATCATCATCACCAGCAACAGCTTCACTATTGTCACATTAAACAAGATACTAATTTTCACTGTATTTAAAGCTTTAGTCAGCTACGATACGAATGTTCTTTCTTGAATACAATTGCTATTTTTCGTGTCCAACCTCTTGGTCATTCTATGATTCTGATCATGCTTGCTTGTTGATTTGACTATTTACAGATGATTACTGTACACATTAAGAAAAAATAGTATGTTGTGTTCATGTACATAAAAATTTTATAGCATGTACCTTCAGTTTTTGTTGTGCAAGCGGTCGGAATCGGCTGTCAAAAGCACTATACTTTTCGTAGAAAGAAAGCGGCACCTCCAGTAATAGGAAACTTGAAACTTGAGTTTATTGTGAAATCAAAGGTCCAACACCGAACATACGTACAAGACAAACTGGATCAGCAGACGCGTTTCACACCATGTGCTTAATCGCTAGCAATGATTAAGCACATGGTGTGAAACGCGTCTGCTGATCCTGTTTGTCTTGTACGTATGTTCGGTGTTGGACCTTTGATTTCACAATAAACTCAAGTTTCAAGTTTCCTATTACTGGAGGTGCCACTTTCTTTCTACAAAACATATGGACTTTCCGGGTTGCGGACCTTGGCAAGCACCTAGTTTCTTAGGGTTGCCACAGTTTGCTCGGGATCTTTCTTGTTCAGCTGATAGCCTTTGAGCATTGATTTGTTTCTTTCCCTGCCTTTTAAAAGCACTATACAGTACTAACTATCAGAGAGTTGGCTGACCACTTGTCGTACGGCTGTTTTAGTCTGAATTTCTTATTGTGTGTACAGACCTATATTCCCACAAGAACAAGAGACCTCTACTCTGGGTTCCAACCTATTTATACCCCCCAAGTCCCCAGATGATCACTCACCATATTGACCAGGAATTGGCTGTAGAGACAATAATTTGCAGGCTGGACTCTGCAAATTGCAAATTGGGGTGCTTTCCCTAAATACAGGAAGGCTAAAAACTACATTTCAACCACTAGTAGCCTAATGGGGTGGTTCACCAGGATAACAACTAAAAGGGTTAAACAGTCTCTTTGAGATATCACCATAAATGTGCAGAAGACACAGGACAGCTCTTAATTTCTAAAAGGTCAACTAGAAGTTTTTTTTTCTCTTAACAAACAGATATAACAAAATGCTTCTCATGATACATTTAACAGACCAAAATTAAACAAATACGAGATAATTATTGTTGAGGTTTACACACACTTTAATTCACCCACTGTGTTCTTTATGTAATAGGCAGCAGGGAGTCCAAAGTTTGGAGCATAGTTTGATATCCATATTCGAGAGGATACAGGAAAAGATCACATGTCACTGTAGAGCAACGTAAGGCACCACACTGCTGCTCAGTGATATGAATGAAGTGTAGTTTTGTGCACTTAAAATTAAGTTGAAAAAAAAAAATCGTGTAATGCGCTGAAACACTGATCACACCACCCCCTACTGCTGGCTCCCTGCAGTTGGAACAGAGAGATGCCCACACACTAAACTGCTTTTAGGGCCATTCAGGCCCTAAAAGTTTAACAAACAAAACAAATACATAATTCATTTTATTAATAAACACCAACAGAGCATCAGCTTTGTGAAGGTAGCAGAGGTGTGTGGCTACACATTAGGACCAAGGTAATTATGTTTGGTGAGACATTTACTAACTCATTAACTTAGTGGGTATGGGGGTACTGACAGCTTTGTGTCACCTCTGGCAGCCCTGGCACACTAAAGCCATGGTCCTATATGCCCTCCCATCAAATCCATCTCTGCATGCAAAGTCGTAATTTGTCATTAGATCTAGATGCTGAGTTTTCTGGTAGCAATGTGAAAAAAAGCTACAGACCAAAGTTAGCTAGCATAGTCTGCTGAGACAGCACACTCTCAAAGTAGCTTCTTGTCATTTGTTTTTTTTCACAGCAGTAATTTAATGAAAGTGCTGGTTACACCTAATGATTACACTAGAAAGTGCACTATCAGTTTCGCATAATAACATAAAGCAAGCATGTAAAAGTGAGGTGATTTTCTAAGAAACTGTTTCTTTCAAGTAAAATGTATCCTAAAAAAAGAACAATCAAACTTAAAGGTGATAAGTTCCCTTTAAATTTGATTTTATGGGATATTATTATGTTATCATATGGCATTTCTTGAAAAAATAAGAACAAGCAATCATTGCCTAAGTTCCCAGATAAATAATGTTATTGGTCTTTTATACCATTTACCATTGGATTTTATCAGTAAAATCACCATCTAGCCCTCAAAGCAATCACCTACAACCAATCTTTTTCTTGATTAGTATCTCTTCTTGTCTGAGAAATCTGTGATTGCTGGTATTAACGTCATTTATACGATATTAGCTGGAAATCTATAAAGACTCTTCCGCAAATGCCTTGAAAAAAAATGATCTTGTGTAACCATTTGTGGTTCTTTATACTATTATATCCTTTTATACAGACAATAAAATAACAAGGCAGAACTCCAAGGCAAACTGCTTAATACAACATTGAATTACATATATGTTTACTGTTTAACCTGCCAACTGATTTCAAATTTTGGCTAGCCTTCCCTGTGATAATGTATCTGTAAGATCACACTGTTATTTTATGGTTTAGCATTACTGCTTCCTAGCTCAGTTCCCTGCTCACTGGACAGTAATGGGGATTCAGGTCCAATATCTGCAATATCTACATTGAAATGTAAGCTTGTAACTAGAATTAAATGAAAATGGTATGAAATTGAAAGAAAACCAAAATGTGTTTTTACTATCAGATCCCCAGAATTACAAATTAAAAAGAATTCAAAATAACAGAATTTTATTCATGAAAACGTTCCCATTTCCAAAATATACATTTCAATAAATTCAGTAACTAAATGTGTAATCATCCTCCTGCACTGCCATCTCACCAACTTCCCGTTATCTTAGCAAGCCAGCACTCTTATGCAATTCACACACTTTGCAAAAAGCAATTAGCCCAATAAGTGCAGTGCTGTAACCCCTTAAAGGAGGTTAAAGCACGACATCTATATTCAACAGAAAAGGTGAGAGCACAATCTCGGTGTTACTAAGCACAAGGAGTGATCAAGGAGAAATGAAGAAAGCATAAGACTCATAAAACCTGGTGAAGGTCAGTAATAGATTAAAGCGGTATTAACCACCAAACCAAAAGTAAAATATATTACAGCTCACCAAACATTAGGGGTGGTGGCTGCATTAGTTTGACATAGTTACATAGTTGGTAAGGTTGAATAAAGACAACAATCCATCCAGTTCAACCTGTGTAGGTGTGTGTGTGTGTATGTAGAAAATCATTTCCCTTATCCCTGTATATTGTGTTTGCTAAGATGCATGTCCAAGAGTCTTTTAAAACTATCCATACTTCCTGCTGACACCACAGATCGGGGAAGAGTGTCCCATATCCACACAGCCCTGACATTGAAAAACCTCCTATACAGCTTTAGGCTAAATTGCTTCTCTTTCAGTTTCATCGTGTGGCCCCATATCTTTCTACACTCCCTGGGACTGAAAAGTTTTATACTTACGCTGGGATCACCGTTGAGATATTTGTATATCACTATCATATCTCCTCTCAAGTGTCTCTTCTCCAGAAAGAATACATTTAATGCTTGTAGTCATTCCTCATAATTGAGGTCCTCCAGTCCCCTTGTTAATTTAGTTGCATTTCTCTGGACTTTCTCCAGCTCCAGCACATCCTTTCTGAGGACTGGTGACCAGAACTGGACAGCATACTCCAGATGTGGCCAGACCAGAGTTTTATAAAGTGGCAAGATTATCGTTTTATCTCTGGAGTAAATTCCTTTTTTAATGCATACTAATATTCTGCTGGCTTTGCTTGCTGCAGCTTGGCATTGCATGCTATTGCTAAGTCTGTCTTCTATTAGGACCCCCAGATCCTCCTCCATCCTGGAATCCCCTGGGGGTTCTTCCTCTAGTGAGTAACTTGCATTTATATTTTTAACCCCCAAGTACATTACCTTATATTTACCAACGTTAAACTTCATTGCCATCCAGTTACCCACTCCATTAATTTATTCTGGTAAAGTTGCTATATCATGCTGTGATGGTATTGCCCTACTTATTTTTGAGTCATCAGTAAACACTGAGATTCAGCTATTTACAGTATCCCATCCTCAATATCATTTATAAATACATTTAACAGAATTAGTCCCAGGTAAAATGTTATTTTCTTAGGCTTTTTTCACTGTTTTCACCAGATGATCTGGCCAGTAACATACCTCCTGTATTAGAGATGCAGGAAAAGGAGTTACCTGGAGAGTGACTCAAGGGCACCACATACCAATGTAAATAGACAAGAAAATCAACCCCCAATGGGGAAGAAAAAATAGGGATTTTTAAGGTGCCAGTAAATTGAACATCAGAGCATTATTTAAAACATACAGGTTTTATTTCAATAGTTAAAAAAATAATAAACCAAAAAATAATAAACAGACGTAAAACATAATTAAAATTAATTATTGTTTGCTGTATACATTATTGAAAAAAATCATATATACATATATGTATATATATTTGCGATAATGTCATGGAGTATCAATCCCGACATGTTTCACCAGAACGGTTCCTCCTCAGGGGATAGATTTTAAGCTACTTCCAAGGTGAGGCATATAGGAATTTATATATATATATATATATATATATATATATATATATATATATATATATATATATATATATATATATATATATATATATATAGATGGATTGTTGTCAGATAAAGATATTGGTAGAGGAGGTATTTTCCTAATAAATTCAGGGATATCTTCTGATCCAGATTCTATCCTGAATACAATTATCACATAGGTGCATGTATAGAGACACCAATCTGGGCCAACTTGATCAATTCAACTGTTCAACAGCAAATCATCCGTGTCAGGCGATGCACTCGTATTAGAGTGCCCCCACTCTGGATGAAGGGGTACAGTGGGCATAGCAGACAACAGCATTGTCAGTCTGGGGGGAGGGGAGTGTTAAATGTACTAGCTGATTTGAATACTCTAACAAATTGAAGCCAAACTCCAACTAACACTTCATAAGTAGTTTTGTGATAAAGGTTTTACATAAATAAATAAACGCTGATCATTGTATGCACTGGTGTCAGTGGTAAATGGTTTGTCTTATTCCTGTAAACTGATAGATCTGGAAGAGAGCTTGTTCTTTTGAAAAACAACAGACTTTATGGCTGAATCACCATATGAAAAAAAGAAGAAAGCAAGCCTAAAAAAACAATGAATGAAGCCATCACATCCAAGGATCGGTAAGCTGCAATATAATAAATGTTTGTACCTAATACTGCTGTATAGCACAGAGGGCTCCTTTAAGAAATGCAATAAAATACCGCATAGCCATTTAAAAAAAAAAATTTTTACCATTCACTAAAAAAACGCTTCTGAAATACCGCATGCGGTATTTTTCGGAAATACATGGTATTTATCTCACGAAACCTTGCTGTATTTTATCTCATGCAATATCCAGTGGGATAGATACAGTGGAGAAGAACTAGAACCCCTATTTTTATTTCTAACTAGACATTAAGCCTGTTAAATTAACGGGCGCTAGAACATATGTTGTCAAACATTTGTAAAAACAGACTTGTTCCAGTTAAGCGAGAGCCTCTGTCAGCTCTGCGTCCCTGTTGCCCTAGCAATGTCGAGGACATGCGCAGAGCTGACTGAGCGGCTCTCGCTTATCTCGTTCTTTTTTTCTAACAATGCGAGAGCCGCATGACGTAGCCAGCTCTGTGCATAGCGTCCCTGTTGCCCTAGCAACATCGGGGACACGCACAGAGCTGACCGAGTGGCTCTCGTGTGACATCGCTCGCCCGCCGCCACTTGTAACACCCGCTGCCGCTTAGCAGTAAGTCTGCGCGAGCGCACATCCGCCGCGTGCCCGCGCACACCCGCCGCTTCAACAGTTTCGCCCGGTGTTCTATCAGATT
Source organism: Pelophylax lessonae (assembly GCF_965119305.1). NCBI lineage: Eukaryota > Metazoa > Chordata > Amphibia > Anura > Ranidae > Pelophylax > Pelophylax lessonae. The sequence continues at coordinate 170,047,763 of NC_138768.1, forward strand.
TCCCTACCCCATCAGATTTCCCGATCCCTAGCAATTGGGGGGGGGGGGGGGGACATCAATGCAGAGTGCCCACAGCGATGCCCCCATATCGCAGAGTGCCCACAGCGATGCCCCCAATCGCAGAGTGCCCACAGCGATGCCCCCAATTGCAGAGTGCCCACAGCGATGCCCCCAATCGCAGAGTGCCCACAGCGATGCTCCCAATCGCAGAGTGCCCACAGCGATGCCCCCAATTGCAGAGTGCCCACAGCGATGACCCCAATAGCAGAGTGCCCACATCGATGCCCCCAATCGCAGTGCCCACAGCGATGCCCCCAATCGCAGTGCCCACAGCGATGCCCCCAATCGCAGTGCCCACAGCAATGCCCCCAATAGCAGAGTGCCCACAGCGATGCCACCAATCGCAGTGCCCACAGCGATGCCCCCAATTGCAGAGTGCCCACAGCGATGCCCCCTATCGCAGAGTGCCCACAGCGATGACCCCAACTGCAGAGTGCCCACAGCGATGCCCCCAACTGCAGAGTGCCCACAGCGATGCCCCCAATCGCAGAGTGCCCACAGCGATGCCCCCAATCGCAGTGCCCACAGCGATGCCCCCAATAGCAGAGTGCCCACAGCGATGCCCCCAATCGCAGTGCCCACAGCGATGCCCCCTATTGCAGAGTGCCCACAGCGATGCCCCCAATTGCAGAGTGCCCACAGCGATGACCCCAATTGCAGAGTGCCCACAGCGATGCCCCCAATTGCAGAGGGCCCACAGCGATGCCCCCAATCAATGCAGAGTTGCCAGCGATCCCCCCGTGCACTTACCTTCTCTTCCGTTCAGTCCCCGGCTTCCCGCGTCTCTTCAGTCCTGAAAGCGCCTCCTCCGGGTGTCCGTCATCCTGGGCGCCGCGCCCCGCGCAGGCCCGATCCCCGGCCTCTCCTAAAGGCGCGGGCCGGCCGCAGTCTCCGCACTCCAGGGGGTGGCAGTCTCCACAGATCGGAACGCCACCCCCAGCCAGGGCCGGTGTACTGCAGTACACCGGCGGATGTTGAAAGGTGGGCAGGGATCCCCACCCAGCGCTGCCCAGTGTTCTCTGTGTCCCAATCACAACGGCTGTTCGTGGTGCACATGCGCAGTAGCGCAATCCACGGACACAGGGACGGACGCAGGGACACAGGGCTTTTATTAATATAGATAAAGAGTTAAATTGGTTTAAACTAAAGAAATATGCTAACTCACTAAGTCAGTGTGGTCCCTGCAGCAAATGTATTAATACAAAAGAGAAAAGGTGACTAAAATAGAAGTTAAATTAGGTGAATACAAAATATCTTTAAAGATTTCACATATTGAATGAAAATAGTGTAAAAAAAATATACACATATAGTTTATAAATACCGTTTTCCCCCAGTTAAAAAATACGTCTTTTTTATTGGTGGAAGAAGGATATTTATATATGTGTGTAATTTTTGATATTATTTTCTTTCAATATTTGACATTTATAAAGATATTTAGTACAACTAAAGGAAAAAACTTTTTTTTTTTTAATAGGTTACAGAGGGATTAGAACACCTATTGGGTTTTTATTGCTGTCTGTGCCCTCATTAGGGAGATTCACCCTCTCTATTTGTCCTGTTTACCATTATCATTGGTTTGGGTTGTCCCCAGAAACATAATAGAGCGGACATTTTCCAATGGGGATACTAGTTCTGGTGATATGTGGAACCCCAATTTGCAGGTATTTTCTCTCACTTCCTGTTTTGGCAAAGGGACAGGAAGTGAAGGTAAATCTCCCCAATAGGACACAGATGGCAAAAAAAAAAAAAAAAAAAGGTTCACGCCTAAAACTCTGGCAAAATGACAGGAGAAAATAAGTATATTTTACTACATGTAATGGGGTAGATTTACTAAAGGCACATAGACTGAGCACTTTGCGAATTAAGTTGTTCCAGAGCTTAGTAAGTGAGAGGGAGCTCAGCTGACTTCCATCATCCAATCATGTTCAAGCAAAAATGCATTTTTTTTCCCCTTGCATGTGACTGGGTATTCTTTGTAGAATGAAGCTTTACCTCATGTACTAAGCTCTGGAGCAACTTGCTAATTGCACAGTCTATTTGCCTAAAGAAGAACTATAGGCAAAACGTTTTTTTATTTTTTTTTTTTATTTTGGATAGATTAAGGGAGGGTTATAAACCCTGTCAGTTTTTTTTTTTTTTTTTATAATTTTTTGCCACCTGTGTCCCCATTAAAAGATTTCCTCTCTGTTAATTTTCTGGGGACAACCCAAAATTTGGAATTTTCTTTTAATTTCACTTTCAATGACAATGGTAAACAGGACAAATAGCGAGTGGGGGCACAGACAACAATAAAAATTGTTGATTCTAATCCACCTCCACTCTATCCAAAACTAAAACAAATGTTTTTCCTTTAGTTATGCTTTAGGTTAGGTGAATCAACCTCAATTGTTTCAACCTCAATTATTTCCATATTTAGGTTTCTATGCATTACTGTTGAGAGAACTGATCCAGAAAGGAGGAAACTACTCAAAATTGGCTATTATATTTTTACATTCCTTAAATGCTGCATGCATTTATTTATTTCTTTTCTTCTGTGAATTAAGTTTAACGCCTGTTCATGGGGAATTTACTGAGCGTTTTTAGCGTTTTTTTTAACACTACAGCATTGAGAGTATGCCTTAGGACTGTATCTTTTTTTCACATAACTCATGTTTTGTGTTAATGCATTTTGCAGACACGTCTGTTTCTTCAGGACTGAGTAGAAGTAAAGCTGGGTATACATGTTTTTTTTTTTTTTGTTCAACCAGCAAGTTGAATGAAAAAAACCCTCACCGATCCCCGCATCAACACAAATGACACACAACCCGGCTCGGCCCAGCCCTCCCTCCATATAGGATTGCTTGACAGTAGCAGTCCTGTAAGGAGAGAGAGAGAACATGATTTACTACACTTATTACCATCAACTCGAATATTTGCATATTGGGACTGATTTATTAATGCCTACTGTCAACATATTTACCTCTATTCAACCTAGAAAAAGTGGATGCACAAAACTTGTCAACACAAGACATCTAGCAATAAAATTGACATTGGGGCTGATTTACTAAAACTGGTAAGCAATCAGCTTCTAACTTCAGCTTGTTCAATTAAGCGTTTAAAAAAAAAAAAAAAACTGGAAGCTGATTGGTTTCTGTGCAGAGCTACACCAGATTTTGCACTCTCCAGTTTTAGTAAATCAAACCTATCATCCTAAAGCATGCTCTCTAGTTAGTAGTAGTCTACAGATGTAATGCACTCATAAGTTATATATATATATAGTGTATACTATAAATATAGTAATTTTTTCTTTTTCATGAGTAACATTATTTTAGTTTATTTAGCTTGTCTCTCCAATTCTATATGTAAGGTACTAGTACTTTTTTAAATCTCAAATTTAAGTGTGGAGATTATCTCGGGGGTCACCATATTGAGGCTTATTTACTATAGCTGGCCATAGATGGGCCCAAATTCTGCCAGTTCAGCAGGGACAGGACAAACTTTAAATCCATGTGTTGAGGCGCTAGCCGATTAATTTCCGTACAGCTGCCCTGTCAGGTTTTCCCCGCTGGACCATTGCTGCAGGCTATAGCCTGCAATGTTTATCAGTGTTATCTGACAGCAGGGATAACTCCGACTGTCAGAATGCAATGGCACAGTGGGGAGGATTCCCTCATCCATCTTGAATGTGTGGATGAGGAATTGGGTACGTTTTTTTTGTTCAACCCACCGATTGAATAAAAAGAACTGACTCATTTATGGGTTTCCTTTCTAAAAAGTTCAAAATATTTTCACAATAAATTGTGTGACTATTCACTTAAAATTCACTTAAAGTATCCAAACATGTGAAAAAGTAAAAATTCTTTATCACTTTAACCACTTAAGCCCCGGAAGATTTTACCCCCATTCCGACCAGGGGGTATTTTGCGATTCGGCACTGCGTGACTTTAACGGACAATTGCGCGGTCGTGCGACGCTGTACCTAAACAAATTTGGCGTCCTTTTTTTCCCACAAACAGAGCTTTCTTTTGGTGGTATTTGATCACCTGTGCAATTTTTTGATCACGCGCTATAAACAAAAAAAGAGCGTCAATTTTGCAAAAATAGCAATATTTTTCACATTTTTTTATATGAAATTCCCCAAAAAAAAAATGTAAAAATCAAAATTTTTTAACTTTTTCGGCCAATTTGTTTTATGCTACCTATGTTTGGTAAAAAAAATCGCAAAAAGCGTATTTTGATTGGTTTGCGCAAAAGTTATCGCGTTTACTAACAAAGGGAAAGATTTTTGTCATTTTTGTTGTTTTTTATTTAACGTGTAATGGCGGCGATCTGCGATTTTTTTGCGGTACTGCGACATTGGGGCGGACAAATCGGACCCTTGACTGACATTTTTGACACTTTTGGGGTTACCAGTGACATTTCTACAGTAATCAGTGCTATATATATGCACTGTTACTGTAAAAATACACTGGTAGTGAAGGGGTTAACTTTATTTGGGAGGGAGGGGCTGTGTGTATCCCTAGGGGCGTGCTTTCTACTGTGATTGGCTGTGGCTTCAGCTGTAAGGACACTGATCAACGGATCTACACACTAGATCTGAGTGATCAGTGTCTTAACAGCAAGGAGAATGACAGGTGGCTTGTTTACACAAGCTGCCTGACATTCTCCCTCTCCCCCGCTGATCGCAGAGTGACCCGATGTCCGCCGGTCACACGCGCGGGGGGGTCCGTGACCACGCGGGAGCGGGAGCGCGCCTCCGGGGGCGCGCGCTCGCTCCCTAGACCCTCACAAGCTAGTGACGTAGCCCTACGTCACTTTGCCTGTGAGGGGCTGACTGCCGACGTAGATCGGCGTTAGGCAGTCGGCAAGTGGTTAAATACACAATCACGTGCAAATGAAATACATTTAGAGGGCTTTGCCTTTTTACATGGATAATTAGAGTAAACATTCACACAATATTATAAAGCTGATTTGAGAATCTTAGTGCTCTCAAAAAATAAATAAATAAATAAATCACTACAGTTATCTTGTCATGTGTAGGTGATAAAAAAAAAATAGGAATTTGCTTGGATAAATGAAGGAATGTTCATTCTTATTTTGAGTGAAGATTCTCACCTCCTTTGGTAAATGAGCCCAATGAGAATGTTTACACTATAAAATTGAATACCCACTTCAGTTATCTAAGCCTAATCTATCTAGCCCTGTAAAGAAAAAATCGCTATACTTATCTGTTCTCCAGCCGCTCCGGTCTGGTCTCCAGCAGAAGCTGCTGTGTGCAGGAAAGTACTGACATTGGCTATGAAATGGCTTGGAAAGTGACATCACCCATAGACTTACTATGGGGCTTCCATTGTTGGCTGCCTCTCCTACACACTCCCACACACTGAAGCCCGCTCTGACAGCTCAGCTTGGGACCAGACCAGAACAGGTAAGTATAGCAATTTTTTCTTTACAGGGCTAGATAGATTAGGCTTAGAATGAAAATGGGGGGAGGGGCATGAAATGTACTCGCCCTCCATGTATGGGACCGTAGCAAGACAGTCAGTTATTTGCTGTCAAAAATTAAAATAAATCAGTTAGAGTACTTACCTGTGATTGTTCCTGCTGGTAAAAACGGCTATATGGCATGAGCAGCTGCCTATAAAAGACAAGAGAAGACGTCACACGGAGTCAGTCAGCGGGGATCAGAACAGGAGTAATATCCCACCCTCCCACCCTCGTCGTGGCTCATATTATGAGGTTTTGTCCCTTTCGGAATGAAAGGGGATCGTAAGTTGGTAATATTTGCTCAAGCTTTTATGGCTTAGCTAACTGTGTGGTTGGTTATATTACAGATGGTTATTGGTTATGGTCTAATTCAATAATTTGTTGATACCTATAATAAAAGGGCCACAGCCTATTGTATCCACAAGTTTGAGTCCAGTTTATTAATTTTACTATTTATATTATAGTATATACAGTATGTTCTGCCTATGGTACCATGTGGCAAAGAGTAAGTTGAGAGCTAGTTTTAAATAAACTTGCACTTTAAGTTGAAAATCCACCCTGAGAAATGATTGCGAAAAATTCATTACATACCATTATCCAATCATGTGAAAAGCAAATCCCTGATCACTTTGAATATCGAATAAAGTGCAAATGCTTTTCCCATTATTAAATAATTTCAATATTTACCGCACATATGAATATTAACACATTTTTGTTTTTCAGTAAGGATTCTCAATTTCTTTAGTAAATCAGTCTTGCTGTGCCTTTATCGTACAGATCTTTAATTTTGCTGATCTTGTCACAGTGCATATACTCTGCAAAATGATCAAGTGGGTGTCTGTTTGTTAAGTCATTTTATAAATGTCAGTTATATTCTGATTATTAAACAATATCCACTTTTTTTTTTTTTACAAAAAAGGGGTGCTTTATTTCAGTCAACAGCATTACAAAATAAAATGAGCACTTTGACACAGTTCAGTGCATTGCACAGCAGGTGGATAAGTGCACTTAAAGTAGGATGGAACAATCCAACAATGCATTAGTGAACAAAATCCACTTTACTCATGAGAAATGTACCTGCAAAAAAAAAAAAAAATTACTACTACAAATTTGTACTGAAATTTGCTTGTTAAATAGAATTAATTTTGGAGTCTGTGAAATATATCGGTTGGTGACAATTGGCAATGCGTGTGATTTCATTGTACTGATCTAGTAGGGTCAACTGCCCCATCTTCAAACTAATAAAAAAATGAGTCTCACCAACTGCAAGGTGATTAGGTACTTCTACAGCACGCAAGCAAATCCCAAATAAATAAACCATGAAAATACAAATCTTTGAACAGTTTTACCCCTTAAATGATCTGGAACTCTGTCCTGCCACGCTTGTTAATCACATACATCTGCCACACTTTAGGCCCGATTCAGACCTGCGCTTTTTGCAGCTCAAGGCAGAGGGCTGTTCTGTCAGACAGGAAGGGAGAGATCGTGTGTTCCTAGTAATCAGGAACACCAATCTCTCCTTAGGAGCACACTTAACCCCTTGATCGCCCCTGATGTGAACCCCTTCCCTGTCAGTATCATTTATACAGTAACAGTGCATATTATTTAGCACTGATCACTGTATTGGTGTCACTCTTCCCCAAAAACTGTCATTTAGTGTCAGATTTATCCACCGCAGTTCCGCTAAAAATCACTGATCGCCACCATTACTAATTAAAACAATATAAAAAGTCCATAAACCTATCCAATAGTTTGTAAACGCTATAACTTTTTCCGCAAACCAATTAATATATACGCTTTTTGGGATTTTTTACTAACAATATGTAGCAGAATACAAATTGGCCTAAACTGATAAAGAAATTAGATTTTTTTTTATTGTGAATGTTTAATAGCAGAAAGTAAAAAATATTGTTTTTTTTTCAAAATTGTTGCTCTTTTTTTGTTTATAGTGCAAAAAATAAAAACCACTGAGCTGATCAAATACCATCAAAAGAAAGCTCTATTTGTGGGAAAAAAAGGACATCAAACTTTTTTTTTTGGGTACAGCGTCGCACAATCGCGCAATTGTCAAAGCAACACAGTGCCGTATCGCAAAAAATGGCCTGGTCATTAAGGGGGTAAAACTTTCCGGGGCTGAAGTGGTTAATCACCACTGGGTTTTTTATTTTTTGCTAAACAAATGAAAAAAGACCACACATTTTGAAAAAAAAAAAAAAACCTTTTTGTTTGTTTCTGTTGTAAGATTTTACAAATAAGTATTTTTTTTTCTTCACTGATGTGGGCGGATAAGGCTGCAATAATAGGCACTGATAGGCTGCACTAATGGGCACTGATGGGCACTGATGAGGCTGTACTGATGGTCACTGATGAGGCTGCACTGATAATACGGCACAGATGGGCACTGGCTAGGTGGCACTGATGGGCACTAATAAGCTGTACTAATGGGCACTGATGAGGAGGCACTGAGATGCTGCACTTGTGGGCACTGATTTGGTGCACTAATGGGCACTGATATGGTGCACTGATGGACGCTATAAAGCTGCACTGATGGGCACTGATTGGCACTGAATGGGGCTGCACTGATAATCAGGGATAATCTGGGGGCATGCAGGGTTCTTGGAGGACATCAAAAAATGACCTCCCAGAACTGGACAACCATGAAGTAGTGTCTTTTGGCTATAGCGCAGTTGGCAAGTGGACAATTTAAAAATGTGCATAAAATTTACAACCATGGCTTTTAATTTGGGGTCTAGCTTCCTTTTTTTTTTACTATTAATACTATGCCCATTATTGTATATTTTACTGCAGATGCATTGGTAGCTACTGTACAAGTGTTATAAGGAATTGGTAGGGTAAGTTGACGCTGCCAATAATTTGATAAAATGTGCAGGAGAGCAGTATATCTTACATGAACTAGGTAAATATAGATAGTAAAAAGTAGTAGTGTATCTTAAAAGTGCCAATGGTATAGGTAATGGTCCTTATAAACACATAATGGTTCTGGTATTAGGCCACATTCATGTCATAAGCAATAATTAGTAAACATTTGACACTAATAAATAATTACTGTTCGATAAATAAGATAAAAAACGTAAATTGGTAAACTGTGAACAGTGCCTAAAAGCAATAAATATAATATAAATGATTCAATTGGTGAAAAATGTGAATCTTGAATAAATAGATAAAATTTAATTTAAAAAATTAAAGTGACTGGTGTAATAAATAATATAGACACAAGGTGGCAGTGCTAGTGTAAAATGGCAAGTATGGATATCCAAGTGAAAATTATTGATGCAATATATCGTGATAAAAAAGTGCCAGGTGATATATCAAAATCAAAAAATAAATGCGTATCAATCTCTATCCCAGAGTGGTGGAGGTATGGATATCCAAGTGAACAATAATATATTTAAATATATATATATAGTGAATAGTGCCAAGTGGAATAAATAGGTGTTTTGGATCTCTAGAAGACACTCATAGGGATTCCCAGGGTAAGTTTAAATTATATCTAGTGAATTAAAAAATAAAATGTAAACAGAGAAATAAATAGTCCGTAATAAATATATGGTGAGACCAGTCCACAAAATATGATCAATATATTGATCCTCCGAAAAAAATGGTGCAACAATAATGTGAAACGAAGTGCCAGAAGAAATTCCTTGAATGGAGGGGGTGATTTCCAGTGATGGATTCAGGATGTGGGTGCCGGGTGAGGGAATTCCGTGCTCCCCTTTCTGTATAGCCCGCACTCACCGGAGAGCGGCACCCCTACAGGGGTAACCAGCGTTGAAATAATGGGGTGACCCTCGATGGCTCGCGGTGGACCTCTCCAATCCTCCTGGGGTTAATCACACCTCCTCCCTCCAGTGATATTTGGCAAGCAAAGACGCACGGCGTCCCGGAAACACCGCTACACGAGGGGTTTGCGGTCCCTACTCACCTACGGATGCTGTGTCACTATTTTAAATGTGAGTACTTCTTGTATCTTGTTAAATAAATGGATATTTTTTTTACGGTACATCACTATATTAGCGTTTTCTATTCATATATCTTCGGATACCATTCCCAACATATTGGAGAGTTGCCCTTTGATACCCTACATTATATACCGCTTGCTTGCCAAATATCACTGGAGGGAGGAAGTGTGATTAACCCCAGGAGGATTGGAGAGGTCCACCGCGAGCCATTGAGGGTCACCCCATTATTTCAACGCTGGTTACCCCTGTAGGGGTGCCGCTCTCCGGTGAGTGCGGGCTATACAGAAAGGGGAGCACGGAATTCCCTCACCCGGCACCCACATCCTGAATCCATCACTGGGAATCACCCCCTCCATTCAAGGAATTTCTTCTGGCACTTCGTTTCACATTATTGTTGCACCATTTTTTTCGGAGGATCAATATATTGATCATATTTTGTGGACTGGTCTCACCATATATTTATTAAGGACTATTTATTTCTCTGTTTACATTTTATTTTTTAATTCACTAGATATAATTTAAACTTACCCTGGGAATCCCTATGAGTCTTCTAGAGATCCAAAACACCTATTTATTCCACTTGGCACTATTCACTATATATATATTTTTAAATATATTATTGTTCACTTGGATATCCATACCTCCACCACTCTGGGATAGAGATTGATACGCATTTATTTTTTGATTTTGATATATCACCTGGCACTTTTTTATCACGATATATTGCATCAATAATTTTCACTTGGATATTCATACTTGCCATTTTACACTAGCACTGCCACCTTGTGTCTATATTATTTATTACACCAGTCACTTTAATTTTTTAAATTCAATTTTATCTATTTATTCAAGATTCACATTTTTCACCAATTGAATCATTTATATTATATTTATTGCTTTTAGGCACTGTTCACAGTTTACCAATTTACGTTTTTTATCTTATTTATCGAACAGTAATTACTTATTAGTGTCAAATGTTTACTAATTATTGCTTATGACATGAATGTGGCCTAATACCAGAACCATTATGTGTTTATAAGGACCATTACCTATACCATTGGCACTTTTAAGATACACTACTACTTTTTACTATCTATATTTAACTAGTTCATGTAAGATATACTGCTCTCCTGCACATTTTATCTAATTATTGGCAGCGCCAACTTACCCTACCAATTCCTTATTACCTTGATATAGTTTTACTATATTTTGGGGTAGGCTGCAGCCAACCAATACATCACATCCACTTGCGCGGAATTCCCTCCACAGCCTACTGTACAAGTGTGTTAGGTTGCCCTTGTTAATGAAGGGCTCTGCAGCTCAGCACACACCATAGCATATGTTATTGTGTGTTGGACTAGTACACAGTAAAACATGCATTTTTCACTGCAATACATAGGCAGGCCTTAGTTGTTTATTTAGCTGTTTGTCTGGAGCATATTTTTTAAAATACATGTGCAAAATGACCTGGTATCTTTTTCTTAACCTGAGATCTTATTCAGCACCCTATAATCTTCACATACAATAGATGTGTTTTCCCTATCCTTTTTTGTTATTTCAACCTTTCATATCAGTCTCCTTGAAATTTTGGATCATTATAACACATACACAAACCTTCATTGCAAGTTCTTGTAAAACATGCAGGTACTTTGAAGCTGTCATATTTTTATAGAACAACTTAGATGAAATCTGTTTATTTACTTCTTTGGATCCTGTATCATCATATCTAGTGAAGAAGACCTGCTGTTTTCATTCATTCACATCTGATCGAAGTAATATTATTTTTTTCTTTTTTTTATACCATATTATTGTGTGTGATTTTACATTTTGTAACTTCTTGCTATATTTTGAAACCATCTGGAAACACAAACATGTCCTGTCTCTATGCATTTCCGATCAAATGATCAGGTACTGTATGGGTTGTACTAGTTTTGATTTATATTTTTTTTTCACAGCCAATCTTCCCCACAAAACAAATCTATGCAAGATTAATGTTTGCTGAAAAGGTGAGCTAAATGATAGCTGTTTATATTTGTTAGGAACCTCAGAAGCAAAACAATCACATCACAGTGCTACACAAATTAACAAAACGCTTAGCTCATACAAATCTTGGCAGCAGCGTACACCAATAACTATAAACTAGTATTAAAGAGGAAGAAAAACCCTAAAAAAAATGAGAAAAAAAAAAAACCTGTAAAGACAAAGGCATAATGAGCTACTATGCATCGCATACTAGCTCATTATGAAATACTTACCTTAAAAAGAAGCCCTCGCAGTGCCGCCCGCCCAGCGACAGGGAGGCCGACATGTCCGGCCGTCCTGCTTCCTTGTTCACGTCCTCCGGCCATCTGATTGGCCGGAGGCGCGATTACATCACTCCCGCGCATGTGCGTGGGAGCCGCCGTTCACGGCATAGGGCTCTGAAGGAACGGCACGGGTGGCCGTTCCTTCAGAGTGCATGCGCCGATGACGTCATCGCCTGCACGGACTGTAAATATCTCCTAAACAGTGCATGTTTAGGAGATATTTATAGCACCTATAGGTAAGCCTTAATATAGGCTTACCTGTAGGCAAAAGACTTTAAAGTGGGTTTACAACTACTTTAAATAAAATGAAACCCAAAAATGTGATGCACCATCCCTTTAAAAACTGATAAATTCATAAAAACATACATAAAAAACTACTTATTAGGTGACAATATTAATTCATCAAGAGACAATATCAATTACACCTATAAATCAATCATAGCTTACAGTATGCTTATGAAGAAATTATTTAAAATGAAAAGCACTGCAGATTTATCAAAAAATATGTTTTTTTTTTTTTTGCTGTGTATATTTTTTTTTTTTGCTGTGTACATTTTTTTTTTGAATGAATGAATATGGGTACCACGGACCTCTTACTCATTCAAAATGGGTCTTTATTGTTAAAAGGGGGTTCCAAATTGCAACAAACCCCCTACCCTTGGATCAGAGAAGCAGCTAACCAATTGTGATATGTGTTTGGTTAGCTGTTTTGGAGGGCAGGGGAAACATTGGGGTCTCCATCAATGTCTGTATAAAGAGTGTCTGTTACCTTCCCAGTGCTATCACATGGGGGTTTGTAAAAGCAGTAAAGTTAAAAAAAATATAAAAAGTTAATAAAAAGATTAATTATTTATTAAAAAAACATAGAAAAATTAATCATAACCTCCGTTGTCCTGCACACGTCCAGAAATGCATATGCTGCATAGGGTGCGCACATGTATATAAACCCTGTGTACAACACACCTGCAATGTATGCCATAAATGTCAGAGTGAGAACAATAATTCTATCACAATTCATCTCTAAATTGATGATATATAAAGGGTTTTAAAGGGTTGCCTATGGAGATTGTTGGGTACCAAAGTTTTTTTACTATATAATGGGAGCAAGCAATTTTAAGACTTTACTTGCTTGTTTACTATTTACTTGATGCAAAAAAAGTTTTTTCAGTGTGAAAAAACAGCGCTAAGTCAAAAAATATGCACACAACAAAAAACAAAAGTGAAATCACTAAGTGAGAAAAAATCTAGAATATGCCATGAGCAGGGCTAATTTTGCTTTACACGTAAAATATACAATATAAGAAAAAAATGTATATATGTATTTCTAAGTGCAAAAAAAATAAAAATATGAAAGTCATAAATAAAAAGTATTCCAATATGATAAATATGTGTCCTTTCAACCATAAGTCGACAAGTAAAAGACAAAACAACAGCCAAAAAAAAGTGCTACACTTTAAATCAGTAAATGTGTTAGACTCCACGGCTGTGATTTAGATCTCTACACCAATCATGCACACTCCTTTGGGCAGCCTGGACCAAAACAGATGGACCTATGTTTTTTAACAAAAGGCCAAAAAGCACCTTCTTTTTTTTTTTTTTTCCAAAATTTGTAATATTTTCTGGATAAGATTTACAAATAAAAGGTTACAAGAGTATATCAAACAAAACATATACTGTGTATAAAGGTGAAAACAGTATTTACAAACTATATAATATTAAGTCAGATTTTTAACATATTTATTAAGCATTGATGAACAGTTTGAAAATTTGTCCATACCCAAGTAAAAAGGAAGAGGAAGTTAAATAAAGCAAAGTAAAATAAAGTCGAATTAAAATAAAATAAATATAATCAATAATAAAGAAAAAGTAAGGCCAGTATTGTTGCACAAATTTGTGAAAATATTTGCAGTCCAAATGCACCTTCTGATGTATTATGTCTCCCAGACCCAGATTTACTCCACTCATGAAAGAGCACAGAGAGGGGAACTCATATTGTAAAACCATAAAAACTGTACTTCATTATATACAATAAAATATTTTATTCACATTTGTAGGTGCCTCATATATTGGCATGTATCAACAGCATAAACACTCATTGGGAACCACCACTGCTATGTCGGCTGTACAGGGAGCTGGCATGCGCTCCACATTGGTTAAATCAGAATCCCGTGGACTGGGAGTGACCTACTGCCCCAACGAGTTTCACCAATTGGCATCCTTAGGAACTAAGCTCCGTTAAACAGGGTGCAAGCTAAGGCCACATTCATCTACATACTAATGCATTGGGTTTGTGATAAGCGCCTTCTCTTTAAAAATGCTCTTACACCTCTGAATGGTTCAATGGTGCCTGCTCCCTTCACTGCAACCGGCAGGGAGACCTCTGTCTCAGCCTAGAGCGGCACTGCAGATTTAATTTGGAACAAAATAAAAACAATAAATAAAATGGTACACATTTGTATAACAACTTATAATACTGCACTCTCAATATAGTATGCCAAATAAAACTGCATTTTTAGAAGCTTACGATATCAAGCACATAATTCCCCTTTAACATCTGGGCTGCTCCTGTGTCTTCCTATCCTCATTATACCAAGTGAGGGGTAACGCAGTGCAAGGGGAGTGTGCAGTATAAATGTCTCTCTAGTGCTATGGCTCAGCCTGGGCCCCCTGATGGTGTTAATAGAATAAAAGGCCTGGGGATTTGGCCAAGACGGGGCTTCTCAGCACTAAGAGATGGAGCAAGCTAACAGTGGAAGCTTACATTGAAGGATTCAATCTATTGCCACCTACTTTGACAGTTGCAGATGGGAACTTTTCAAAGCTGTATAGACTCATGTCTGGTTTTAATACATGTGTGTGGCTTTCTATTTTTATGTTTTTTTAAATACCATAAAAGAAAGCACTATGTAGGTTCTTATTGTCTTTTAACATGTAATTATACACGGAATTGTACATCTAGCTACCCAACCTGAGCTGCTGAGGTTCTTCAAGTGCCAGAGTCCTTGCTGATTAAGGGCTCCTTTACACGGGCGGTCCGATCAGATCCGCCTGTCAGTTTTTTAGGCGGATCTGATCGGATGCCCCATTCAGCCCTATGAAGCAGCGGATGTCAGCGGTGACATGTCCGCTGACACCCGCTGCCATCCACATCCGATCCTGTCCGTGAAATCCGGACGGATGGAAACCCTATTTTCCATCCGTCCTGGGGATCGGATGGGATCGAATGGACAGGCGGTCCGCTCTCATCCGATTCCCCATAAAGAGCAGCAGGGGCTGTGACACCTCCCTCTCTGCACTGCAAGTGGAGACGGAGCTGTCATCCGCCGGCTTAGCGGGGATCGCGGATCGATCCCCGCTGAGCAGCACGGATCCGCCTTCGGAAGATAGGAGGAGGATCCGCCTAAGAAGGAAAGGAGTCCATATATTGTTGAAGAGCATATTGACCTTTGTTGTGGGGGTTAGCACAGAGAGGTGAGAGTTTTCCCAAATGGGATTCTCCATGGTGGAGGTACAGTTTGTTGTCTATACCCATAGAAATGTCATGCGTACATGCATTAGCCAGCCAACGGGGTTGATTTACTAAAAGTGAAGAGTGCAAAATCTGGTGCAGCTCTGCATAGCTCTGCAAAGAATCCAATCCGCGTCCAGGATTTTTGTTATCAAAGCTTAATTGACCAAGCTGAAATTAGAAGCTGTTTGGCTACCATGAACAACTGCACCAGATTTTGTACTTTCCAGTTTTAGCAAATAAACCCCAATGTGCTTTAGTATAATGATTGACACACAGTTCTTGACAAAGGATCTGTTATAGATCAAGGAAATCCCAGATGCTTCGCTTACAGATACAAACAAAACAAAATGGCTGGGAGCTGTCATTTTGCCAGCAATTTAAACACACATTTTTCTTTGTAAATGTCAGTTTTGCTTTAGTTGATTGTATACATAGTTCACATTTCCCAGTTCAGACAGGATCAGAGCATCATGCAGGCATGTTATTTATTAGAGTTATGCATTTTTAGTGTTTCACTTTTAGCATTACAGAAATGACTGCTCTCAGTCAAATAAAATGTATTTCTTTATTTTTTTTTTACTTTGGTAAATGTACCCCCCCCCCCTCTCTCCACCACCAGCTTTACCATTTGTTTGACAACCTTTTGCCTATTGGACAGAAATATTTTTTGACATTCAGTTCCCATTGGCTTCAATAGGGTCCAGATTCAGCACCCAAACTTAGTTCATGCTCGCCGAACTCTGCTTGAATAGAACCCAGGGCATAACATCAATTGTGAATAGTAAGACAGAAGGGGACGTTGCCCAGTGTCGTTTTACTGAAAAGGTAAAAATTTGCATAAATATATAGCTGCCTGGATTGCTGGATTCATCTATCATTTTGACATTAGGTTTTAAATGAAAGTAGCCTCTGCTATATACTTTTTCTTTATATGCTTAGTTCAAAGGCTAGCACAGGTTGGTGATAGGGTTCACTTTAAGCACAGATGTAGTGTTTGCTATATAGCATTAACAGTTTTCTAATTGGTTTCACTTGTTATCTGGGATTACTTAATCATAAAAGCTTGTTACAATAAGCAGATCATGCTTTCCATTCCTTTGAGGTTACAAACCTACTGTATGTTTAAACTATGTTTTAATGATTGCATTCTTCACTCCCAGTGCAATGAAAGATATTGGTAAGTTAAAAAATAAAAACATATAAATAAAAGCTCAGGTCTCTTGAATATAATGACCTGCATAGGATATTTCTTTTATTTTTCTTAACAGGTTATATTCAGGTTTTGAAATTCTACCAGTAAATATATTCTTTTTCCACCATCCTGTTCATTAAAAATGATTGGTCACCAATGACAGTCATTACTTGTTTTCCTTCAGCTTTTATATATTTTCTGCTAAATAAGCCTTCCTTTTTATGTTTTCTTCTTTCAATCATGATTCAAATACCAGGAATTATAAAGTCGTCTTGTGCTTCACAAAACTCAGTTAGCAAATTGATCTGACATCAATACTTATATAAAAATCCATGTTAACTTTGTGACTCTATCATCCTGTTCAATTTATCTGAAAGGTCATCTCTCCCCATCCATATGAAAAACATAAGGTGACAATGTTATTTGAAAAGTGTTTTAAATTCCTATGTAATCTGCACAGTTTACCATCATGAGTCCAGCAATTTTCCTGTGTGCATTTTATCTTACAATGGAACCTGTTAAATTAATAAAAAACTATGCTTTTCTTAATCCTCCTTTCATATCTCTGCTCAGCAGGCCACAATTGGGGAACTGTGCAGCACAGCACACTCCCAATTTTCCTTGCTGTGACAGAATGAGACTTAGGATTTTAAAACAAACATGGCTATTATTTTAAAAGTAGGTAGGAGCATTTTCTACATTCTCCACTGTGAAGTAATATGTTTCCTCTGGATTTTGCATACTGTTGTCATTGATATGGAATATAGTAACTGAGTTTAACATGGTCAGTAGTGAAGTCGTTTTTTCTTTAAAAGTTAGGAAGTTGGCAATTAGTTGGTAAACTACAAAGCATACGGTCTTTGAAGAACTTACAGTATAAATACTGTGAATCATGGATCGTAGTGGGTCTATAACTATCTGACTCCATAATGATTAATCATAACAAAAATAACATCTGCCAAAACAGCTGTTAAAGTGTATATAAACTCAAAAAAATGAACATATGCTATCACTGCAGTGTGGAATAATCAAGAACGCTGTTGCCCCTCACTGATGAGTCAGATTTGGTTACTGATGCTCACTGTTCTCCTTACTTTGCAGAAAGCTGCATTTCCCTGTTTCTGCTTCAAGTCTGTGGTCTTTTGCTTTTTGCAGTGGTTTTGCTGTTGCTTTTCTTTTCTCCAATGGTCAGAAGATCACTAGACTTTACCAGACTATAGGGGGACAGCTCCGATATAAGAAGGCAAAACCCTACTCCTTTACCAAGATGGATGCCTAGAATAAAGCTTGGTAAGCCAGTAATGAGAAAAAGAACAACTATGGGGAGCTTTTAGGCCAAAATTGTGACTGGGGATAAGGATGGAAGATTGGCGAATTCTGTTTTTTGATGTTCATGGACCCAAATATGCTGGGATTCGTCACAGTAACTTTAATGCACTGCCTGGCCTTTGGTCAGCTAGCTTAGAAGGGCAGATAGCAGGACTTTTGGATAAGCCACCTCCTCCTGTATGTCCAGAATGTCAATAATGGGTGTCAGCAGAGAGAACCTTCATTCGTTGATCTGCTCTAATTAGAATGAATGAGAACACTATGAGCTCTGCTCACTTTCAAGAACAGAGCTGTCATTTTCCAATCTAGACCTCCATGACTGGGGAAAAAGCAAATTAATCACATTCTATGGTTATTTCGCTTCAAAGTAGTAGAGGTGACAATAGGCATCTAAGAGACTCCTGATGTCATAAAGAGAACCTACGCGTATAGTACCACGTAGGGAGCTTATCGGCCACCTTGTGATAGTAATACATTTAGGTTGAAAAAAGTTTCAAAAATGTAATTTTAACATAAAAAAAATACAAAAATATTTAGATCCTTCCCTGCCCCCATGGTCATAGCCATTTCGCAAGAGGGCATGTCCGGTGTGCTTTGATACAAAAATGATGATTGCACCCTACATATTAGGTATGCTGCAGTGAAAGAAATACTTCTAGGGCCATTACTTACTGTTAATTCTAAATGATGAGAAGTATTTCAAACCTTTGTATATGAACAATTTTTTGGATATTGTAGCTTTTTGCTGTCACGGGTTCATGCAATGTTGAGGCTTGGCATGCTTGTTATCTATTTACTTAATGTAACCTCAGCTTTTATATTTTACTAAACATCGAATATGTTATACTGTATATAATATAATATTTGTGACATAAAGAACTCCAACTATTCTATTTTACATGGTCTATGAGCCTATTTTTAACTTTTATATGTTGCTGACAGTACTGTCATGGTCTGTAGCCTCTACCTGCTATACATCAGCTGTGGTAAAAGTACCAGCCATTTGGGTACCACATGCAGAAAACACATGGCTCTGCACCAAAGTGCTCATTGTGGGCAGCACCTCAATGGGACAAGTTGGCAATAAAGGGTATGCTTTCTTTTAGAGCACTGCTAAGGTTCTATTTCAATGGTGCATATGAGCCAGTTTTCATGGACACTTAATGTGACCTTTCCCTACTCCTCCACCACAAGGGCACATATCAGTCATTTTTTCATGTTTTACTAATTTAGCAATGTTTTTGGACCTGCTAATGTGCACTTTTCCTCCTTCTCCTGCTCAGAGGTGCATTGCAGCCATTTTTGTTTGAACCGTCTAGTGCTCTCTTTTTTGCCTTCTCTTCAAGTGTGCAGAACAGCTACTTTTTTACAGTCCTCCTTGAGCCCTCTTTTCACCCTCCTCCTTCTCAAGGGCACAATGCAACCATGTGCATTTCTAGTGTTGCTTCTGCACCCTTTCCCTCCCCGTCCCACTCTTTAGCTTATCCTGCCATATCACTGCCAACTGCAGTGCTGATGTGGAAACAGATAATGAAAAATTAACAAACTTGCCCCCAAGCCTTATGCCAGCTTTGCAAAACACCGTTTACCTTTTTGTGTGGCCTGTGCTACACCATGAGACACCACAAAGCGGAGGAGGAAAATAAGAAAGAGGAGGTGGGTTTGGGTGCTAACAAGGGGGAAGAGAAGGGGGCTGGATGCTTGTATCAGGAAGAGTGTTGGGATACTGGCAGTGAGGAGGAGTTGGGGTGCTGGTGTGAGGTGGAGGAGCCAATTAGTAAGAAGCTCCAGGGGTGATGTTTCACCCCACCCTGAAAGAAGTGGAAAATATGGGGATCAACTTCCAGTATCCCAGAGAGGGAGCACAAAATGTTGCACTTCAAGGAGGTGGTGCAAGAACCATTTTGCCAAATTTCCTGATTTTATCAGGATCCTCTGCACAGAATTATAGCTGCTCTTCTACAATGCAGGGGGAAGGGTAGGCAGCAGCACCAGCTAAAAAAGTTAGAAAATCTTAGGGCCAGGGGGAAGGCAGACAGCAGCAAAAATTAAATGTATGATCCTACCATAGGTTGCTCAAACTTCCCTAAATCTGTTTTTTTTATTCTGTGGTGGTACATCACTGCATACTTGTAAAATTATGTGCACCAAAGCACCACATCCATCTATTACTATAGCTGTTATTCATGGTGTAGGTTTTTTAAATTTTGTTTTATAGTATTTTGTATTTATAGATTACATATTTTTAAGGCTACGATCACATCTAGGCGTTGCTATTTTTACAAGCTTTTTACAGGCGTTTTTTCGGGTGCTTTTTCTGGCATTTTACATGCGTTTTTGCAGCATTTTTGCAGCGTTTTTGTGCAGGCATTTTTAAGTTGACAAGTGACCAATGAGGAAAAAAAAAACGCCTGCAATCTGGAAGCTCATGTCGTTTTTTGAGCGACGGACGTTTTGTTTAAGGCAACAGAATGCTCAGATGGGAACAGGGGCAATTGAAATGAATGGGATTTGTCTTTTTGGGTGTTTTTACAGCTGAGGCTTAGAGCAGAAATTCGCCCAAAAACATCTAGATGTGAACGGAGCCTAATTTTATTTCTTTATTTATTTTTTGCTATTGAAGAACACTCTCTGCATTGTTGGGGACATATACTTCAACTTCTGGAGATAGCTCCAACTTTGCAACTTCATTAAGAGACCTCGGAAATGATACAAAACATGTATTCTCTTAACCTGATAGAACAGGTTTCCTTGCCCACAACTAGTCCCTCTCCTGGTATCTTGCAGGTTTTTCATAGGGCTCCTAATAGCTGCACATGTAAATCTCCTAGACATCTTCACCTACTGGGAGAAGGAATTGTTTCACACCCTGTTCAATTAAGCTGTGATAATAAAACCAACCTGGAAGCTGATTGCTTACTATGCAGAACTGCACCTAATTTTGCACTACACAGTTTTAGTAAATAACCCCCAGTGTGTCTAAGTCAGTAGGTATGAAACCCAAACTTTCCCATTGTATTTAGAGATGCAGCCTGACCCAAGGTACCCTTTCTCATTTTTCCTGTCTGTGCTCACTAACTTAATTCTATTGGAGTCAGCCTTCCAAAAAAGGTCAAAGACCTAGCAATTTACCACTGAGTCCTAATGTAGTGGGTACATGGATCTTCCTTTCTACTGCTACCACTCCCATTCCTCCTTGCACTACAGGAGGGGGACTTGTACTGATGAGTTTATGACAGGTAAGAGGCGTACTAAGGGGTATATGGAGAGAAGGCTTAGTGCAGTTTCATATGTATGTGTGGAAGAGGCATTAAAGCTCTAGCCAATGGTTCAAATGGAGCTAGGTTGCTTTTCTAACTGCTACCATGCATTTATGGCACTTAAAGCGGAGTTCCGGGCACAAAATCTACCTTTTTTTTTGTGCCCATCCGCTTGGTCTCCTTCACCTGAAAAGGAATTGGATAGTTAGGTTTTTTTTTTTTTTTTTTTTTTTTTTTTTTTTTTTACTTACCTTGTAATTGTAGAAAGAAATACTCACCTTTCGTCACTTCCTCCCTCTGCGGCCTCGGCCCGCGCCGTCTCTTCCGGCTTGCAATGATTCCTGGGAGCTGAACGTCATCGCTCCCAGGAATCAATGCGATAGCACCGGCCCCGCTCGGCATGCCCAGAAGCTGTGGAGGAATGCGGTGCCGCACCGGAAGTGACGAGAGGAGCCGGTGAAGGCGCATTCTGGGAGAAGAAGACGCGGAAGAGGACGCAGAAGAGGATCGCGCCGGCTTCAGCTGCCCACAACAGAGATGGCAACGCTGGAGAAGAAATTTTAAAAGTGAGTATTTCTTCTTGCATGTAAGTGCGAACTGGGACAGATCAGAGGCTAGCCATTGTGGAATGTACTAGCCCTGACTGTCCCGGGGGTATGTTTATTGAAATTTTGTTTTTGTGCCCGGAATTCCGCTTTAAGACCTCTATACCTGGGACACACAGCTTTTGTACAACTGCAAATTTGGTGAACCTTTTATCCATCACAGTGAAGAGCCAACATGTGACAATTATGTAAGACCCTGCACAATTTTTTCCTCACTTATTAGAAGATTTTTTTTTTTTTTTTAAACCCTTTCAGACTATTCTACAATATGCAGTTGAATGTCTGTATAGTGAAAGAGTTTTAGTGATGTTTTAGTAAAGTGGAGTAGTGTTCACTTGGATGATTGATGTGAACACATCTTCACCTTTCATGAATATTCAGTTTACATTCACTTTACTAAATTAACTTTCTCCACTCTTTTAGTAAATCAACCCCATAACATAAACAACCTCTGTATGTTGGACATTAAAGGAGAACTGTGGGAATTCAACAAAAGAAACATACCTGTACATACTTACTTCTAAGCCTGAGGACTGAGCATTCACGTGACCTCTGATTGCTCAGTTCTAAGGTCCACTCTGAGCAGAGAGCAGTGACTGTCAGACTCTTCTCTGCCCCTCCAGTGATCAGTGGAGGACCAGTCTAGGGAGGAGGCAGGAGTGGCTGACTCAGGCTCTCAGCAGTGAGAGGTTGAGAGAGGTTGAACCAGATGCTCGTCTGGCATCTGGGTGGATCCTGACATTATTGTCAGAATCCCTCCAGAGCCGGAATGGCTCTGTGATGGCAGCTGAATGTGGGCTTTAGCCTGTTTTCTCCTGATTCTGGGTCGTAGGAGAATAAAAATAAGTGCTCTCCTGTGACTCACAAGTGAAATATGGCCAGAAGAGCCTTTGCCATAATTCTCTTTTATTGCTTTAAGGCAATTGTTACAAGAAAGTTTTTTTTTTTTTAATTCTAAAAAGTGAACAGTTAGCTTTACGGTGTACTGTTCTGCTTTAAAGATAACGCAGAATATAATGTCTTTTTGATTTCATGCTGCAGTCTTTATTCCCCGTTTTGCACTGTTATAAATAAAATAAATAAATCATTTAGAAAATTGTTGTGTCCATGACCAGTTGTTTTTTTTATCAGAAAATAAGGCTTTTATTAGTGGGAAATTCTGTGAATAGGTGGTAATTACAGAATGACTAGGCTTAGGTTGACGTGGCTGGGTGTGCTTCATCGGTGGCAGGCAGACAATTCAAAAAAACTGCTTTTGTAGAGTGTATTCATGTGAAATGAAAATTAAATACATATGTTTACATAAATAAATAACTGAATATATATTCAAATTTTACTTTGTTTTCCACTTTTAAGTATACCATCAGCCAGACATGTTTGCTGAACATTTAGGATTGTGCATGTTTATTGATCATTTGGTTCTTCCTGTAGAAAAGCTAATATGTATGTAGCTGAACAATGACAAATAAAAAAAAAAAAAAATGTTTGCCTTTTTTACATGAATCTTTATTTAAAACCTTCTGAGCTGCATAGTTCTGCCAACCTATGGATCTAAGTGTACTATGTTGGTTTAGTTGCTTTAAATTCCTATATCTGCTACTGGTATTGCATTTTCTATTACTAATGTGTTTATCTAAGTGAAATATCTTTGAAGTATTTTCTATGTCTGTCTATTTCTGTCTTACAGCAAGAAATACCAATAATTTATTTATGCACTGGATCCTGACTATGTTGGGTATAATGACCTAAAATAAATATGCAAAGGAAGTTATACTGCATGCCTCGTTTTTCAAACACCAAATCATTTGGTAGTGAAGATGATGAAGTTATATTTGTACTCCAGGACCTAAACTGCTCTTTGAACTTGTCCAGGTGTATGTGTTATTCATATGCAAATGTGTGAATGAAAAACCAGAGCAGAATATGAAATAATGCAGATTAATGCAGCTACTCTTATCTGCAAGTTGGAAAATATTTACCACTGTTTTAGAACTTTAGGATGCAGATTGGCTGAGTTGTACTGACTTTGGGGTCAATTCATAAAACATTTGGTATTTTGCTTTCACAAATAGGGTTGATTTAAGATTATTAATAAAACGTTTCAGTTTACGTAAATAATAACTTATTTTAATAAATAAGCTGAGACTCTGTTCACAATGAATACTCAATCCTGTGCATAGGAAGTAAAAAAAAGTAGGATTTTTGCTTTCAGAATGTACAGTCACATTTTTTAGGTGAACAATCTCTAATTTTGTTAACCTATTATGCTCTTTTTTTTCACTATAAAAATGTTTGCAAATTATTACACATTTTTTTTAAATTTCAATAGTTTTTATTGGATTTTTGCATAAAAAAGATACAGTCAACATCATAAAATAATAAGTAACAATGCAGAACAATATAATAAAGTCAAGGTCAAACCCAACTACCTTGGGGGAAGGGGAGTAACAGGAGTCAGAATCTCTTTCAAATATCAGTAACAACTTAGAAGTACTATTGCTAACGTACCTTCTGGGTCATATCTCTACTTAATCAGGAGTTTTTATGGCTACCATACCTCTCTTCCCAAGGATTCTAGGCCATGGAGACCTTGTTGTTAGCACCTGAAGCCAGGGCAAACATTTTCTCATATACACATTGTTGATGGGTCTGATTGAGCACTTCACTAAGCGAGGGAATCCTTGTAGCTTTCCAATTTCTCAACAGCGTGAACCTGGCAGCTAGTAGGAAGTGTACCACAACATTCTTTAAGGGATAAGGAGTGTGTTCAATACCTATGTTCAGTAATGCGAACTCGGGAGCTATCTGCATTTGTATTCCGCTAATGTCTGAGAGGGCCTGAAAAATTGCCGGCCAGTAATTGGCCAGATATCTGCAGGACTACAAGAGGTGGAACAACGTTCCCACCTGTCCACATTCCCGCCAGCACAGGTTCGATATATGGGAGTAGAATTTAGCTATGCGAAACGGCGTCAGGTACCAACGATATGTGAGTTTGTACATCATTTCCCACATATTCACATTTTTAGAATGAGAATATGTTGCAATGGTGGCACTTTGCCATTGTTCCAGAGTAAATTGTGTACCAAAATCTCGTTCCCAAGCTAGGTGTGAATTCGTTTTAGTAAAGTGTATTTTGTCTTCCAGGTGCAGATATATCAAAGAGATCCCCCTCTCAACAGTTTTGGAGGCCTGTAGGAAACTCACTATTTTGGTCGGGATTGAGCAGTGCTTTTTAGAGCAGTGTCTCATCAGTGATGAGATTTGCATGTATGTGTAATATTCTCTATTCGGGAGATTAAATGTATCTTGAATATCTTTAAAGGGCCTAAGTGTGTCATTCACTAGTAAGCTATAGACACTACATATGCCCTTGTCTAGCCATGGTTTAAGAATAATGTGTGGAATCACCAGTGAACATACTTCCAAAGGGATAGGAATATTAACCGGGGCTCCGCTATGGTTAGAGGAACTTAAGTGGTTTCACGCCACCAAAGTGGCTAGAACTGTGGGTGGGAGGTCAATGTGTGTACACTTTTTAAATTGTTGCTAGAGTAATAAAGCACATACGTTTTTGCCCTGCACTAGGTCAGATTCCAATGGTACCCAAGTAGAGCTTGAGGATGGTACACACCAACTCCTCAATTGGGTTAAAATAGAGGCCAGATAGTAATCCCTAAGGATCACATGTCCCAATCCCCCAGCCCTTCTATGTCTGGTTAGTTTACTAAAGGCACACCTAAAGCGTTTATTTTGCCATAAGAATCTATTAACGGTCCTTTGCAGCTTGGTGAGGAACGAAAGGGGAAGAGGGATCGGTAGTGTCCTAAAAAGATAAAGGAGTCTAGGAAGGATAAGCATTTTATAGGCTGCTAGATGACCCAGCCACGAGAGTTCCACTTTAGAAAGTCCTAGTAGGTGCGTTTGCAAGTCAGCTATGAAGGGTATGGTAATAGATCAGTAGTTTTGGTAAGCGTGCTCCCCAGGTATCTGATCCCTGCGTCCTTCCATACGAAGGGATACAGTTTTTCCAATCTAAGCTTTAACTCTATGGGAAGCCCTAGGCTCAAGATGTGAGATTTAGTAACATTAACTTTAAGAAACTTCTTGGAACATTAGCAGGGCATTATTAACTGCCTTGAGCCAAGATTCAACATCAGACAACATCAGGAGAATTTCGTCAGTGAACAGGCCTATAATATGAGAACGGCCCGCTGTGTCAAATCCCCTGATATTGGGATGGGATCTTATATAGGAAGCCAGAGGTTCTATCAGTAAGTTGAATATCAATGGAGATAGAGGACACCCCTGGCGAGTTCCATTTGTAATATGGAAAGACCCGAGACAGCATGCCTCCCGTGTACACCTGGGCAGAAGGTTTGGTATATAGGGCCAGTATAGACGATAGTATCTGACTGCTAAACCCAAATTTCTGCAGGACTTTCAACAGGTAGCCCCAATGTATATGATCAAACGCCTTTATCACGTCCAAAGCTAGGAGCACTGATGGTGTTTTTGAGACCTTAGCAAAGTGGATCAGATCAATGACTCTTCTAGTAGTGTCAGTGGTTTGCCCGCCCCTAGTAAACCTGGATTGGTCTGGGTGAACCAGGTCCGGCAGCGAATCAGCCAAAATGGAAGCTAACAACTTAGCATATAATTTTAGATTAACATTCAGCAATGAGATCAGTTTGACATTTTGGGGAACATATGGCTCCTTTCCCAGCTTCGGCAGCGTTATAAAAAAGAGCATTCATCATTCCACTTGGGAAAGAGGACGAGGCAGCAGCAGATTTAAAGTCCCCACATAAAAAAGTATGTCGAAAAACATTTTGTAATATTCTCCACTGTAACCGTCCGGGCCTGGAGATTTGTTGCTCGGCAGAGAGCCTATAGTTGAAATAATTTCTGGTACCGTAAAGGGAGAGTTGAGCGTCTGTAATTGGGCGTCAGATAATTTGGGGAGATTGACTTTCTCTAGAAAGTCTTCAATTGCAGATGACGTGGGCTGAGGCGTGTGCTCATCTGTTTCAAGGTTGTACATGGAGCTGTAATAGTCACTAAAGGCATTGGCTATGTCCTGAGGGTTATATCGTTTAGATCCTGTGGCATGGTGGGAAAGATGGCCTATTTTGACTTTGTTCCTCTGGCCCCCAAAGTTTCTGGGCCAGGAGCTTGCCCACCTTGGTACCACTAGTGTAATGGGTCATTTTTAAGTGTCTGATAGATTTCTCATAGGATTCTATAAGAAGATGAGATGAGATGAGAGTGTGGGGGTTGGTTTGAGTTTGTTTCGATTCTCGGTAGATTTAATGTCAGACAATAAAGAATCCAACCGCTGCTGCCTTGCCCTCTTAACCCCAGAACCCAATTTTATAAATACACCCCGCATGTAAGATTTGTGAGCGGTCCACAAAACACAGGGATCTGCAACAGACCCAACGTTCAGCTCAAAGAAGGTCCTCAGACTACTTTCCAGGATATCCCAGGTGTCCCTGCATTGCAATAGCATCTGGTTCACTCGCCAGATGAAGGTGGATTGGGGGGGCAAAAGAATCACTGATTGATAGGACTAAAGGTGCATGATCCGACTAAGAGATCTTCCCAATCTCCACTGCTTGGATCCTCTGTAATAGCCACTTGTCCGTTAGAAATAGGTCGATCCTCGAGTACGAGTTATGGGCTATAGAGAAATAGGTGTAGTCCCTTTCACTAGTATGCAGACAGTGCTAGATGTCATACAAATCTTGGTTGTGTAGGAACGATTGCAATGACGCAGAGTTGCGCCTGCATGGGGTGGTGGAATCAACCTGGGGATTCGGTGTCAAGTTAAAGTCCCCAAAGAGTAGAATCGAGCCTTATTTAACAGCATCCACCTTACGAGACAACTTGTTTAAGAACCTAAGCTGGTCAGTGTTCGGGGCATAAAGATTGACGATGGCATAGCTAGAGGAGTTAATCATTCCAACAAGAATGATATACTTGCCCTCCGGATCCTCAATTTTGGAGAGCAGCTAAAAGGTGAGAGTATCTCTCAAAGCGATCATCACCCATCTCTTCTTGGCCGGCATAAACACCAGAAAGATGTGTGGGAAACCGCGGTGGTGGCACTGAGGGGGAGACCCTTGGTGGAAGTGTGTCTCTTGAATGTACAGAACATCCGCCTTTCGAGTCATTGCTTCCTTCCATAGTGATCTATGCTTGGCAGGATGGTTCAGACCTCTAGCGTTCAGGGACATAATTTTAATCGACATGACCAAGGGAATAATGTTGTGCTGTGCCTATTCTCATCAGACTTACTTGGCATGGTAGGGCGATTGGTAGCACATTGAAGATGTCCAGAAAGTGTATTGTCTTCTGCTGTGGCAGTTCATGAGATAGGCCTCGAAAAGGTTCCTGTCGAGGCAGCAGAGTGGACTCCAGGTGAGGATGAAACAAAAAAAACATACGTAAAATAAAGAAGAGTTAAACACATGGTAAAAGAGTGGATCCAAGATCCACATGCGGTGAAACAAATAACTGCTCCAGTAGTAAGGGGGAACAGTCTACTGGCTAAAGGTGGTAGTCGGACTCTGCAGTGAGGGGAAGTCAAACGTTATATTGCAGGAGGCATGAAAATAACGTCGGGATATGCTGCACAACCCGGGATCAAGTTGCATCCCTCGTGGCAGACCGGGCTTGGCCCCCGTCCCACTGGGGGTATTCAGGAACAATACCCAAGCCCTTGAGGAGTTGTATGCCTGCTTCCAGTGAGGAGATTACATGATGTTTGCCATCTTTAGTCACAAGGAGCTTTGTAGGGTTTCCCCCTTTATAAACAATGGAATGATTTTGCAGAGCCTTAGTAATAGTCGTCCACTTTCTCCGCAGCTGCATAGTAAATTGCGAGAAATCCGCAAAAAGTTGTAGGTGTTCATATGGGGAGGGGAATGATCCCTGCGTATGGTAAACCGCCATTAGTCGGTCTTTCACGTGAAAAAAGTGAATACGCATCAGCATATCTCTAGGTACCTTGTCTGGTAAGAAAGACGGTTTGGGGGTCCGGTGAATCCTGTCAATGATCAGTTCTGAGTCCGGGGTGTCCGGTAGTGAGGTTTTAAATAAGTCCAGCACATATTGGGGCAGCACCTGCACTTGGACCGATTCTGGGATAACACTCATTTTTAGGTTGTTATGTCTGGATCCATCCTCCAGATCTGCCAATTTTTCCTTGATCCAGTTTTGATCCTCAGACTGTTCCTCATGTGCATCAATCACGTCATTCACTGTATGGGCAAACTCATCCATTTTTTTTTCTATGTGGTCCACTGGGGATCCTAATGAGTTAATCTCAGATGGGAAGTGCTTGGTCAGCTGCATGATATCTGAGTGGATCGAGCCCCTGAGAGACACCAACATGTCCTTCATAGTTGTGTCCATCAACGGTTGATTGGAAGTGGGGAAGGACAGAATGGAGTCTGGCAGGTCTCTGGTATTATTAAGAATGTCAGGGCTATTCAGCTCACCTAGCAGCGGTGTTTGATCCTCCAGCCTGGGTCTCGACTTAGCAGGACTCCTGCTCAGAGGTGTAGAAGCCGTTGGGGATGAGGGGATTTGCAGGTGCCTGCTGCTGGGACAGGGAGGGGAGTGCTAACTGCTGCGTGCTCAGGACGGGGAGCCAGCGCCATCTTGGATTTCTCCCCCGCCGGCCTGGAAGAAGAATAAGGTCAGCTTCCTCGGCTGGGATTGTTCCTTTTTCATGTGGGGCATCGTAGCTTGATTTGAGG
This sequence comes from Pelophylax lessonae, assembly GCF_965119305.1. Lineage (NCBI taxonomy): Eukaryota > Metazoa > Chordata > Amphibia > Anura > Ranidae > Pelophylax > Pelophylax lessonae. The sequence goes on from NC_138768.1 coordinate 170,077,238, forward strand.
GTAGATTGTAGCCCAGAACTCGGGTAAAACCACCTCGCCGGAGCTCACAAGCTACATGTCCATCCTGCTCCATGGCTAGCCACGCCCCCCCTACACATTTTTTTATACAGATCAGTTTACCAAATGAATCTTGTATTATCAATGTTTGTGTAAAACTAACTTTAAAAATGGTTCAACAACTATTTTGACCCTTTATATGTTACTAATTTCTAATAGACAATAATTATACGTTTTTAGGAGGTATATATTAGGGAGAGAAGAAAAATAGAGACATTTGAGGTAGAGAAATTATACCTTTCTATAAAATATACATACAAACTAAATGTTTTGATGGGAAATTATGGGGATATAAAATAAACAAACTTAAAGCTAGACTCCAAACTAAAACTGTCAAAGGAGCTGGATTTGTGTCCAGCTGCTTTTGTGATTCTGCCAGTTCTGCCAGACTACACAGCCAGGACAGTGACACACATTCTTAATGCAACCTTTGGTAAACCTCATTAAACCTTGTGACTTCCTTACGTATATAAGTTTTTAACACTCACAGTGGAATAGCTGTGGCTGCGATTTTCAAATATTGGGCTGCTGGCATGCTGCAAAGAGCCCAGACATTCACCTACTCCTCTAACACATCCTTGAAGCTCTATATTCCAATGAATGCCTCAGTGCCCAGTCCTGACATCACTCATACTCCTGGTAGCAGCCAGGGAAACCTGAAAAGTCCCCCTTCCCACATTGTAAACAACAGTTGAACTCCCAGAGGTTAATATGCAGATGAAACAAAATGAAACCGGTAACTTTATCCTTTAGCCCCTGTAAACCCTAGGATCAAAAAATCATTTAACCATGAACAGTAGTCAGGAAAATACATGAAATTACCTTTCATTAGCTCAATTGTTTTTTTTTTTTTATTATTATTATTTTTTTTAAATAACATTTTATTAGCTTCACAGTATACGACAGCAAGTAGAGCAGTTTGTAATACATATACTGGTAAGGGTACTGCACATTCTACCAGCACAAACAGTACAGACAGAGGACAATGTGTTAAACTTTATAGAGAAATCTTGGTTTTGTCTTTTTAAATAATATGTAAATGAAACGCGATCATTTTTGTTAAAAAAATAAATAAAATATGTAATGCAAAGCAAAGGAAAAGACAAAAGAATTGTTTAAGCTGCTTAGCTTGTATCAAATTATTTTCTTAACCACTTGCCGACTGCCTAACTGGAAAAATATGTCATTACGTTGACGTTTAATACCGGGGTTATGGCTACAGCTAAATGCCATAACCCCGGTATTAAAATTTTCCTCAAGCGCCAATCTCTCTGTTAAAAGTGATCCAAGTATCTGATTAAATGCTGGAACACATTTAAAAGCAGCCGGAGGGGTCGGCCCCCATGCCACTTTCTGGTGGTTCTCTGGCTTACCTGACTGATAGGTCACTTCTGGTTCATGGCTAAAGTAAACGGCCATTTTTTTTTTAAAGCATCAGATCAATGTTTTTTTGTTTTTTTTTTTGATCTGACGCTTTCCATTGTAGAGGAGAGATTTAAAGTCTTATTACCTGTTATGCTTTATTGTTGACACAAGAGATGTTTACATTTCTTCTGACAGCTATAAAAGTGATAAAAAAAAACATTTAAAGGAACAGTGTAAAAATAAAAAAAAAGGAATAAAATAAATAATAATTTATATATTTTTTTTAAAGCACCCCTGTCCCCCCGTGCTCACGCACAGAGGCCAACACATACATAGGTCACACCAACATACAGTATATAAATGATGTTCACACCACACATGTGAGGTAAAGCTGCGAACATCAGATGAGAGCAATAATTCTAGCACTAGTCCTCCTCTGTAACTCTATACTGGTAACCTGTTACATTTTTTAAAGCTTCCCCAATGGAGATTTTTAAGTTACGTAGTTTAGCCCCATTCCACGAATGTGTGCAATTTTAAAGCATGACATGTTTGGTATCTATTTATTCGGGGTAACATCATATTTAATTTTTTTTTTTAATTGTGTCATATATTGTTTTTTTTTGAATTCATTAAAGTGAATTTTTTTCCAAATAAATGCTTCACAAATACCGTGTGACATACAACATTGCATTTTATTCTATAGGGCCTCTGTTAAAATATATATATATATACGATGCTTGGGGGTTCTAAGTAATTTTCTAGCAAAAAAAAAAAAAAATCAAATTTTTATTTGTAAACAAAAAGGTGTTAGAATAAGCCTGGTCTATTGCTGCAATAAATAATGAAGTGATATAGCCATTATTCCCTTCTTACAAAAGCACCTGTTGCATTTTCAATTTTAAATACAAGCAATATATTTTTGCTGCACAAACTTAACAGAGGACAAATATTACATGTTTATTTAATTATGTTTATTCATCCTGAAGAAAAGCAATGTAAAGCCAATCATAAGAAAACAACAACAAGATAAGTACGAACAAATATGATGCACAAAAATGTTACTTATTAATTAGAAATGGATACTGAACATCTTGAGAGATAATGGAGCTGTTGCACTCTGCTGATGAATTGAATATGAGTCATTTGTAATGTAATAAACAATGTTGTAAGAAAATAAATAATATGTTTATATAAAACAACCTACAGAGCTGTTGTTAATATGGCCAAACACACCTGTTCCAGAGTCAGAGTTGCATTCATGAAGAGATTTTTTGAGTAAGATTGCATTGTGCGTGATGGGAGAAAAAGTATTAAACGACAGTATATACATAGTTACATAGTTAGTCTGGTTAAAAAAAGACACAAGCCCATCTAGTTCATCCAATAAATAGCGGAAAACAAAAAAAAAACATTTTTACAATCCTATAAACACAATCCCATACCCCCAGTTGATCCAGAGGAAGCCAAAAAACCCAGCAAAGCATCAAAGCATGAACCAATTTGCTACAGCAAGGAAAAAAATTCCTTTCTGATCCCCGAGAGGCAATCGGATATTCACTGCATCAACTTTACCTATACATATTAGTATTCAGGTTATATTATGTACATTTAGGAAAGAACCCAGGCCTATTTTAAAGCAATATACTGAGCTGGCCAGAACCACCTCTCGAGGGAGTCTATTCCACATTTTCACAGCTCTTATTGTTAAGCAGCCTTTCCATATTTGGAGATTAATCCTCCTTTTCCCCAGGTGACAATGCTCTATTTAAAAAAAATGTTGTGTCCTACTGACAAATGTATCTAAATCTTGACTGTAAATGTAGAAATGTTTGAATAAAAATGTTTAATTGAATAAGGCCAATGGTAGTAGCTTATCTACTAAGAGCGCACCAGGTACACGCCAAATAGGGCATCTAGACTTCATACCTACATCCATACAATCCATTTAATCATGAAAAACCACATTGGTAAAAATTCAACAGATAGGGGTGTATGATCACCTCAATGTCCTATGAGTAATACTGCAAAGTGTGGGCAGTGCTTATCTACACCATATAACTATATATACTATATATACCATATAACTATATATACTATATATACCATATTTAAATTCAACCCTTGATAACTTTTTATTGGACGAAACACGTTGGGGAGGAACTAATTGTGCTGACGTCACATCGCTGTCTGATTCCGAGTCCGCAGTGGCTTCACACGTAAGAATTTCATGGTTTTATATATGCTTTTTAATGCTGTATGAAGTTACAATAAATACTACACGATCAAAGCCCCTTCTCCGGCTCCTTATGATGTTTATTTACCTCAGCTTTTCCACTGAGGAGTGTCTCTCTGGAGTGGATACCAAGTCTTCTCTTGACACACATACACCTACATCCTGGAGAGTGTTCTTGATCTGGCCAACTGTTGTGAAGGGTGTTTTCTTCACCAGGGAAAGAATTATTCAGACATCCACCACAGTTGTTTTCTGTGGTCTTCCGGGTTTTTAAGTGTTGCTGAGCTCACCGTTACATTCTTTCTTTTTAAGGTTGTTCCGAACAGTTGATTTGTCCACATGCGAATAGCACACTTGAAATTAACTCTGGACCTTTTATCTGCTCCTTGTAAATGAGATAATGAGGGAATAACATACACCTGGCCATAGAACAGCTGGGCAGCCAATTGTCCCATCACTTTTGGTCCCTTAAAAAGTGGGAGGCACATATTCAAACGGTTGTAATTCCTACACCTTTCACCAGATTTGGATGTAAATACCCTCAAATTAAAGCTGAAAGTCTGCAGTTAAAGCACATATTGTTTGTTTCATTTCAAATCCATTGTGGTGGTGTATGGAGCCAAAAAGATTAGAATTGTGTTGATGTCCCAATATTTATGGACCTGACTATAAATCAAAGAAATTATCAAGGAACGTATATCTCACACACATTCCTCCCACGTTCCAAAGAATCTCTCAGGGGGCACTCATCCTACAGGACATTGTAGGGTTCTCATCAGGTCCATCTCCCTAGGGGATATCCCAGGGGTGTAAAGCCATGGAGATCATAGTTTTTCATATTTATTTAGCCAATTTAGCTGTCCTCTGTGTTGATAGATATATCTCTCCAGAATGAGTGTATTACCCATATGAGTTACCCATGTTTTGACTGACGGGGGGTCTCCGACTTCCAGCTAGGAAGAATAACTTTCCTGGATTGGAATAGAGCCTGTGAAAAAGCTAGCTTTGTCATCTCCTCTAAGATGGCCTCTTCAAGATTTCCAAGCAGACAGTGAACCGGACTCAAAGGAACAGATACTTGAAAATCCTGTTGAGCATGGGAAGAACCCCGCTCCAGTACTAATGAAGCTTGGGGCATCACCAGAGCAGATAAATGAGATCTCTCGACATCTATCTGCATTTGCCAAACAATGGGTCAGGCAGCCTTCCCATTCGAAGAAGTTTAACTGGGGTGTAGTGCACCCGGAGTAAAATATATAGTTGGGATACCTTCTGAGATGTATTGAGTGAGCATGTATTAGCTGACTGAAAGGCTTCTTCCCACTCATCGCCTGACAATGTGCCCAGGTCCTCCTCCCCCTGGGACATAGCCCTGGTAGGGTGAGCTATCAGAAATTCTGTTAGGAGCATGTGATAGCATTGAGAAATAAATTGAGAAATAAATTGAGAAATAAATTCCTTGTCAGACACATTCTGGAGTAAATGAAAGATAGTACCCAATCAACTGTCTCGCTCTGAGCTTTCACTGAGTGTGCTAATTGTAAGTAGTAGTATGACATATATGGTGGCAGGGTAAATTTGCTTTTGGAGATCTGAGAAAGACATCAGCCTCCCATTCTGAAATACCCACGGGAGGAGATTTACTCCCAGAGCTTGCCATCTGGGCCCTTGCTGGATATTTTCTAGTTCAGTGTAGGTTTTATTATCCCAAATTGGACTATATATAGTATAACCTGTCACCCGTTGCAGTTGTTTGGATTTATTCCAGATTTTCTGAAGCAATACATACATGGGCATTTGTTTATTGGGCTTCTGGAATGCGTGTGCCTCCTGACCCTCTGGAATAGAGTTAGCTCCAGTGCCAACAAGTAAAAGGCGAGCAGAGGGGCTTTTGGGGGCAGGTGACATGGAACCTATTAGGTGTTAGAGTTGGACATCTAAATAATAAATCCAGGGGTTGTGCCAAACCCCCTCTATCCTTAGGAAACTGAAGCTTTTCTGGCTTGATCCTTGGGGGCCGAGTACCCCAGAGCAGCAGCCTAAAAAGGGAGTTAACCACCCGGAACATTTTCAGAGGGATGACCACAGGGGAATTGTGGAGGACATACAAAAATTGGGGCATAAGTATCATTTTAATAAGATTGGTTTTCCCAGCCAGAGACATTTTACGTTTTTTCCAAATGTTGATTTTTAGAACCAGGGTCATCAAGGGTTGCAGATTAAGACGGCAATAGTCTGTGATTTTGGGAGAAATCTGGATGCCCAGATATTTAAAGGAGGTCACTACTGGAATGGAAAAGGAGGGTATTACTGGCTGTCCAGGTGCGCCGTCCAATAGCAATAATGCAGATTTTGTCCAGTTTATACAGGAGAGGACAGGAGATGTACCAGGGGATTGGAAGAAAGCTAACGTGATTCCGATATTCAAAAAGGGCCAGAGGCATATCCCGGGAAATTATAGGCCTGTCAGTTTGACATCAATAGTATGTAAACTTCTGGAGGGGATGATAAGGGACTATAGAGTAGAGTAGAGTTTGCTAAAGACAACAACATCATCAGCAGTAATCAGCACGGGTTTACAAATGGGCGTTCTTGTCAAACCAATCTATTAACATTCTACGAGGAGGTGAGCTGTGAGCTAGATAGGGGGAGACCAGTGGATGTGGTGTACTTGGATTTCGCTAAGGCGTTTGATACAGTTCCCCACAAGCGCTTAATTTATAAAATAAGGTCTGCAGGTATCGACAGCAGGGTTTGCTCTTGGATAAGGAATTGGCTTAAAGGGCATGTCCAAAGAGTGGTAATAAACAGCGCATACTCAGACTGGTCTGAGGTAGTAAGCGGGGTGCCCCAGGGCTCAGTCCTGGGACCAACCTTGTTCAATTTATTCATAAACAACATTGAGGTCGGGATCAGTAGTTCGATATCAGTTTTTGCAGATGACACAAAATTGGCCAGGGCAATAACTGCACAGCATGACGCAGATATCCTACAGAATGACCTGGACAAAATTACAGAGTGGGCAACGACATGGCAAATGAGGTTTAACGTGGAGAAGTGTAAGGTATTGCACTTGGGGACTAAAAACATAAAAACACAATACACGTTAGGAGGGGAACCCTTGGGGGAATCAAAAATGGAGAAGGATCTGGGAGTCTTGGTTGATGATAGATTAGGCAACAGCATGCAATGTCAAGCGGCAGCTGCCAAAGCCAGCAGAATATTAGCATGCATAAAGAAAGGGATGTATTCCAGAGATAAGACTATAATCCTTCCACTTTATAAAACTCTGGTCCGACCGCATCTGGAGTATTCTGTCCAGTTCTGGTCGCCAGTCCTCAGGAGGGATGTGTTGGAGCTGGAGAGAGTCCAGAGAAGGGCAACTAAACTAATTAGGGGATTGGAGGACCTTGACTATGAAGAGTGTCTACAATCGCTCGATTTATTCTCCCTGGAGAAGAGACGTCTGAGGGGGGACATGATAGCAATTTATAAATATCTTAATGGGGATCCCAGCTTAGAAAAAAAGCTGTTCATTCGAAGGGATTGCATGAGGACTCGAGGGCATACAATGCGATTAGAGGAGAAGCGTTTTAACCTCAGGCAACGTGGGGGGTTCTTTACTGTTAGGGCTACAAGATTGTGGAATTCTCTACCACAAGAGGTGGTTTCTGCGGGTAGTATGGTGGCTTTCAAAAGACTCTTAGACTTACATCTCAAGAATCAGGACATTCAGGGGTATGTGAGATGATTACAGCCACACACACCTACACAGGTTGAACTGGATGGACTATTGTCTTTATTCAACCTCACCTACTATGTAACTATGTAACTATGTAACTATGTATAGTGAGACCAGAGTATTTCCCAAAATCCGAGACCATGGGCATAACCCTGGTAAGGGAGGAGAAAATGTCTCCCAAAAACAGTAGCATATCTTTGGTCTAAAGCATAATCTTCTCATGCAGTTCGCCATATTTAAACCCAGTAATGTGTGGATCTATATGCACCAAGACAGCCAGGGGTTCTATTGCTATAACAAAGAGCAGGGGTGACAGGGGAGACATCCTGTCTGAGACCCTGATGACTGCCTGTGGTAAGCTATATAGTAGGCATACCCATGCTATAAAGCGGGCCCCAAAACAGAATTTAGTCAATACAGCCCAGAGGTAGGTCCAACTGACACTAACAAATGCCTTTTTTTGCGTTGAGGGAAAGGAGTGCCCACTGCCCCATGTTATCAGCCTGTGTTTGCATATTTAAAAATAATCATCTTAGATTAGTGGCCGTGGACTTTTGTGGCATGATCCCAGCTTGGTCAGAATGTATAATGGATAGAATAAATGTATTCTCCTGCAATTTTAGTACCTTAGATTAGTCACCCTGTAACAGGGAGATGGGTCTATAAGAGTTTGGATACAGGGAGTCCTTTCCTGGTTTTAGTAGTAATATGACATTTTCCCTCGACATAGAGGCAGGCAGTGAATTTGTCTTGATGGAAGCATTAAAGACTTCTAGCAGCTTAGGTAGTATTGTCTCCCCATAAGTGGTGCATACCATCCCCCCCAGGGGCCTTTCAAGTGGGGAAAGAACAGGCCGCCCTCTGCACCTCATCCAGAGTAATAGGGGCGTCCAGGGCCTCTGGGGATAAAGTGGGTAGGGGAATGTCATTGTGGTATCTCACCAGTGCCTCGGTAGAGTAATTGTCTTTGGAACCATAAGGGGCTGTGTAGAAGGAGGCTAGTTCGGCGACAATTTGATCCTGGTCATTAACCACCCGTCCCGTGGATGAGCGAATGGCTCCGATAGCCAGAGAGGATTGCAGCGATCTGGCAATTTTTGTCAGTAGCCAACCTCTTTTCTCCCTCTCTTCATAATATGCCATTTATGTGAAGAAGCGTTTCCGTTCCACAGAGGAGGATCTTAACTAGTCCAGTGAATCCTGAGCTGATATCCAAGCCTCCCTCACGGAGTCAGAATACATAAGACAGTTCCAGCTGACACACCTGGCTCTCCACCTGCTCCAGGAGAATGGCAGATTTACACTTGATAGCCTTGATTTTAGACATAATGTGCCTCAGAGGTACGCCTTAAGGTCTTCACACCTCAGCAGGATATCTTCGCACTGGCTATAAGTATGAAAGAATTGGTTGATTTGGGAGGATATATGCAGATGAGAAGGGAGCAGCTTAGGCCAAAAGGCATTTAGTCTCCATGGAGCCTTGGGCAGAGTTGTAGGGGTTCTGTAAATCAGCCATTATGTCAAGGGGGAGTGATCTGATACCCCCCGGGCATAATAATCTATCCCCGAGGTGTAATTGAGAATGTGGGTTGTGCCTATGCAGAGGTCAATACGTTCAAATGACCCACTTGGAGAAGCAAGAGAACTGCCAGGTATTAGGGTTCCTAAGACACCATCCAGCCCACCTCCGTCATGAGACGGCTAAGAGTGGTACCCCTCCCCGGGGATGGTACCAGAGGATGCCTGTCTAGGGGAGGATCAAGAGAGCAATTGAAATATCCCATGATCAACACTTAAATGTCTGCAAAGTAAAAATAAAAATTTGTCCATAGGACTCCAATTCCTGGTAAGCAATTGCTCTATCTATCAGAACACTCACCCACGAGAATAGGCGGAGTGGTTGGAATGATACGCCACGCCAACCCAGGGGTAGTGTAAATAGTTCACTGTGTCTCACATCAGGTGAGTTTCCTAGAGACCAATAAGAGCTGGATGGACCTTTTGAAGGCAGGTGGTAATCATGGTGCGTTTTCAGTGGATCGCTTACCTCCAGACATTTCAGGTAACCAGTGGTGTAGTTGTCATGGTGGCCATTGGAATGTGTCAGTCATCAGGAGAAAGCCCCGTAGTAGCCGGTAGGGAGTGAAGACCGGTAAGACAAGATGCAACTTGAAAAGCTTGTCATGAAGTAAGATGTAATGGATTAAAACTCTGAAAGTGTACCAATGGGTAAACTGGGTACACAAGTGCGCATTAGGCGAAGCTGATGAAAACGAGCGTTGTAATATTAGTAACTTGGTCATGTCCAGTGCAGTTGGAATGGAATCAATTGTAACTTTGCTCGAGGGGTCAGTAGGTGGGGAAGCTGTCATTCGCCAACTGGGCACAGAGAACAGTTGCCATCAAAACAATAGCTAATACCAGTTGGAGCAGTGCAGATGAAGCAATTGTGTGTATGAAAACAATGCTCAAGGCACTGGGGTAGTGAGAAAAGTTAGTGGCATCCTTTTTGCTGGATATGGTAAAGGGATATTGTCCCTCTTGTGTAGACAAGTTGCTCTAAGGCTGTCAGGGTTTAGCCTTACTGACTTGAGGAAGTGTCACCACAAGGGATCAATCTCGACCATCATCTGGGCGCCAGCATCGAATATCTTGTTCGTGTGAATCCAACCAAGCAGCCACGTCTGAAACAGTTTCAAAGAAATGGGTTTGGCCTCCAGCTGTAACCCGTAACCTGGCAGGGAATAAAATGGCATATTTGAGCTGGAGCCGCTGTAGACGCTTCTTCACATCTGCATTCTTAGAGCTTTTACATTGGACCTCAGGAAAAGTCAGGAAAAAAGGATATCTTAGTCCCATTATATTGTAACGCACCTTTCTCTCTAGTGAGATGCAGGATAATCTCCCGATCTTTGTAGTTTAGCAGTCTAGCAAGCAAGAAACGTGGGGGGTTGCCAGGTGGGGGGGGGGGGCGAGGTGGTGTGCGGTGTACCCGCTCCACTGCGAAAAGTGGTGAAAAGGCCTCTTTGCCAAATATTTCTTGCAACCATTGCTCTATAAATTCAGTAGGGTCACAACCCTCAACCTTTTCAGGCAACCCAATTATGCGGACATTTTTGCAGCAAAGGCGGTTTTCGATTTTATCAGCTCTATTGTTAACCTGTATAACGTGTTGGGCAGCCATTTTAGCATCTCTGTTGAGAATGGGCATCTTATCCTCAAAATCACTGACCCGGCCTTCCACAGCCGTGGTCTTTTCTCTGATTTTTTTAATGTCCTGGCGGAGGAGTGAGACTGTTTCTTTAAGGCTACCAAAACGCTCCTTAAGGTCATCCATTGAGGCTGTAAACTTGTGAACTGCCTGTAATATCTTACTAAGTGTGGGTTGAAGGTTATCATCTGCAGGCAAGTCAAAGATATCTGGAGTTAGGATATGAGAAGTCTCTAGAGGGACAGTGTCATTCAGAGCAGCAGGCTCTTCATGATCTGTGACTTCTGATTCAAATATGCAGGATGGAGTGCCAATCGGAGCAGAGTTGCCAGTGCTGGGCAGCTTTTGTGTGTAGTACAGCATGTTCTTGGGCTGCTGTTTTATGGATAGCATGTGTGCCTTGTTTGACTTACCCCCAGAGTCTTTTGGTATGTCTGTGCTTCGTGGCATGTGCTGTGGCTAAAGGTGAGTGGGCGCCATCTTGGGCCTCCAGGGCTGCCGCGATCGCGGCATCTTTTTCACCCCTGAGGAACCTGGGAAAGCAGAGGATCCGTCCAGGCACTGCTATGAGGCAGGGGTCATTGATTGTGGTCAGTAAGGAGCAGGATAGACGGTGAGGGAAGGACTATGTGAGGATACACAGAAGGAGCTCTGTGATATGCGCCCGTTAACATGCCGTTTCAGGCCACGCCCCCCCCCCCCGTTTTGATTGTTTAATCTATGTAATAAATCACCTCCCTGTTCTCTTTTTCCTTAAGTATATTTTGGTAAATTCTCCCTCATAAAAAATGCCTTGCTGCTGGCCAATTACACTGCTGTATCATCTGTGGTCTTTTCATTCCTAATGAGTGTTTGATAGCAACTGGCCAGAAAGATTTAGCATCAGTATAAAAATGGATAATCATAGCGAACTACTGGACAAATTCTTGCCACTGGTCAAAGCAAGTCTAATAACATTTAATAAAAAACTATGTGTCTATGGTAAAGCTACTTTTTTTTATTCTGAAATGAATCAGATCCAGGTGCTGCAGTATGCAAGCGAACCTAATTTGAAAGAAAATATTAATTCTACAGCCAAATATGAATTGCTAGATTATGCTGGTGCTGAAGCTGTCAATAAAATCATAATGTACTTTAACACTATGTACAACTTTAAGGCGTTCCCCAAGTGTGTTTTTTGAAGGGTTTGTGTATTTATAATGCTGCCCATAAAGCTGCATGAAAAGACCCCCCCGATGTACACTTCATCCTATTTATCCTTAGATCTTCAGTTGTTTTTAGTAATATATACAAAGTATTAGATTTTGTTCTTTTGCCTGTAAATGACAGTGTATAAGCCTAGTTTTATCTTCAAGGATTATACTATAAC